>NW_026988417.1:932500-1532500 GCF_030222135.1 Aotus nancymaae
TAGCAGCCCTCGCTCAGGCAGAAGACAGCTGGGAAACTCTTAGCCCAGCCGGAAGACCAAGGGCTGCTCACTTGTGGTTCTTAAGCCAACGGCTGATTTAATAGGGTAAGACCATCATTCTAGACGTCATTCTAGGAATGCCGCCATCACCCAGAAACAGCAACAAACCCTAAAATCCAGCTGTTTCGGAGCTGAAGTCACGGCTTTACTTGTGGCAGCTGGACCTGCTGGAGCACCTTTGAAGTAAATTTAATTTTTAAACCCAGAGCACCATAAGAATTGTGGAAACCTGGGCCGGGTGTGGTGGCTCACGCCTGTAATCTCAGCACTTTGGGAGGCCGAGGCGGGCAGATCACAAAGTCAATAGGTGGAGACCAGCCTGGCAACATGGTGACACCCCGTCTCTACTAAAAATACAAAAATTAGCGGGGTGTGGTGGTGCGCGCCTGTAATCCCAGCTACTCTGGAAGCTGAGGCAGGAGAATTGCCTGAACCCAGGAGGTGGAGGTTGCGGTGAGCTGAGATTGGGCCACTGCACTCCAGCCCTGGCAACAAGATCGAGACTTTGTCTCAAAAAAAAAAAAGAATTGTGGAAAAATGAATGGTTGTTACTGTAAATGTTTAGTAAACATTTCAGAAGAATCCCAAGTTTAAAATAGACGGCAGCCAGGCGGCAGTGGTGCACCTATAGTCCCAGCTACTTGGGAGGCTGGCGCCGGAGGGTCGTGGGAGCCAGGGAGTTCGGGGCTGTGCTGGTTGGATTTCTGCGCTCAGTTTGGCATCAATGTGGCAACCTTCCAGGAGCAGAGAGCCACCAGGTTGCGTAAGGAGTGGGGGGCCGGCCCAGGTCGGAAGTGGGGAAGGTCAGAACTCCCGTACCCGTCGGTAGAGAGATCGCGCCTGTGATTAGCACCACACCCCAGCCTAGGCAACACAGCAAGACCCAGTCTCTAAAGAAACAGACATGTCCGGTGAGCGCCTGGTGCTGCTGCCTCACTCACTAGAGGCCTGGGCAGGCCATCTCCTCCACCGAGAGGGGCTGGAGCTGGGAGGCTGAGCAGGGCTGGCTCCAGAGCACCAGGCCAGAGCAGTGGGATGGCCTGTGAGCCCCAGAGCCGTGGCTGCTGTGTTGCTGGGCTCTTAGACCAGATGCATTTGATGCCTGTGAAACAAGAGGGAGTAGGCGCCAGGGAGATGTGGGGGTGGGGCAGGCCAGAGGCCAGGAACTTCCTCCAGAAGGGTGTGCCACCCACTGGCACTGGCAGGAGGAGCAGGTGTCCTCCACTGCAGCCTCTGTGAGGTCAGAGCAGGGCAGGAGCTCTGGGCAGAAGGCAGGTGGGCTGAGTCCTGGCAGAGGGAGGCAGGTGGGTGGGTGGCCAGCACAGTGGGCAGGGATAAGGGGGAGCAGTCTGAGGCAGTCCTGGTGTCAGAGATGGGACAGCCCCTTCTGGTGGTGACTGAGTGACGGGGCAGGCTGATGAGGTCAGGACCTAGTCCCCGGGAGCCAGATGCACTTTCTGTGTCCATAAACTTGTGTGTTCTGGATTCTACATATTCAGAGACTCACACAGTATGTGGCCTTTTCATGTCTGGCCTCTTAACATTGTCAAGATTCACCCATGTTGTTGCCCATGTCAAAACCGTGTTTCTTCTTTATGGTCGAGTCCATCGTGAGTCTTGTGCCACGTCATGTGGGCGCACTCAGCCATGGATGGAGATCTGGGAATCTGCGTCTTTCAGCTGTCATGAGTGAAGCCGCCGTGAGCATTGCTGGATACGTGTGGCTGTCATGAGTGAAGCCGCTGTGAGCATTCCTGGATACGTGTAGCTGTCATCAGTGATGGCGCCGTGAGCATTCCTGGACACATGTAGCTGTCATGAGTGAAGCCACTTTGAGCATTACTGGACACGTGGCCGTCGTGAGTGAAGCCGCCGTGAGCATGTCTGGACACGTGTAGCTGTCGTGAGTGAAGCCACTGTGAGCATGGCTGGACACGTGTAGCTGTTGTGAGTGAAGCTGCCGTGAGCATGTCTGGACACGTGTGGCCGTCGTGAGTGAGGCCGCCGTGAGCATTCCTGGACAAGTGTGGCTGTCGTGAGTGAGGCCGCCGTGAGCGTTGCTGGACACGTGTGGCCGTCGTGAGTGAAGTTGCCGTGAGCATGGCTGGACACGTATGGCCGTTGTGAGTGAGGCCGCCGTGAGCGTTGCTGGACACGTGTGGCCGTCGTGAGTGAGGCTGCCGTGAGCGTTGCTGGACACGTGGCCATCATGAGTGAAGCTGTTGTGAGCATTCTTGGACATGTGGCCATTGTGAGTGATTCCACTGTGAGCGTTGCTGGACACGCATTTCTTCATATCTGTCTTCTCAGGTCTTTTGTGTGTGCCCAGCAGTAAGTTGCTGGGTCATATGGTGATTCTGTGTTGAATTTTTTAAGTTTAATTTGTTGAGGAACCACCAAGCTTCCACAGCAGCTACACCATTTTACGTTCCCACCAGCAGCACACAGCAGTTCATTTCTCCACTTCCTCACTGACACTTGGCGTTTTTCATTTCTCTGCATCTTAGTGGGTGTGAAGGAATCTCGTTGTGGTGTGATGTGCGTTTTCATCATGGCGGAGGGGGTCGAATCTCATGGTGTGATGTGCGTTTTCATCATGGCGGAGGGGGTCGAATCTCGTTGTGGTGTGATGTGTGTTTTCATCATGGCGGAGGGGGTCGAATCTCGTGGTGTGATGTGTGTTTTCATCATGGCGGAGGGGGTCGAATCTCGTTGTGTGATGTGTGTTTTCATCATGGCGGAGGGGGTCGAATCTCGTGGTGTGATGTGCGTTTTCATCATGGCGGAGGGGGTTGAATCTCGTGTGATGTGCGTCTTCATCATGGCGGAGGGGGTCGAATCTCGTGGTGTGATGTGTGTTTTCATCATGGCGGAGGGGGTCGAATCTCGTGGTGTGATGTGTGTTTTCATCATGGCGGAGGGGGTCGAATCTCATGGTGTGATGTGCGTTTTCATCATGGCGGAGGGGGTCGAATCTCGTGGTGTGATGTGCGTTTTCATCATGGCGGAGGGGGTCGAATCTCGTGGTGTGATGTGCGTTTTCATCATGGCGGAGGGGGTCGAATCTCGTGGTGTGATGTGCGTTTTCATCATGGCGGAGGGGGTTGAATCTCGTGGTGTGATGTGTGTTTTCATCATGGCGGAGGGGGTTGAATCTCGTGGTGTGATGTGTGTTTTCATCATGGCGGAGGGGGTCGAATCTCGTGGTGTGATGTGCGTTTTCATCATGGCGGAGGGGGTCAAATCTCGTTGTGATGTGATGTGTGTTTTCATCATGGCGGAGGGGGTCGAATCTCGTGGTGTGATGTGTGTTTTCATCATGGCGGAGGGGGTCGAATCTCGTGGTGTGATGTGCGTTTTCATCATGGTGGAGGGGGTCGAATCTCGTGGTGTGATGTGTGTTTTCATCATGGCGGAGGGGGTCGAATCTCGTGGTGTGATGTGTGTTTTCATCATGGCGGAGGGGGTCGAATCTCGTGGTGTGATGTGCGTTTTCATCATGGCGGAGGGGGTTGAATCTTGTTGTGGTGTGATGTGTGTTTTCATCATGGCGGAGGGGGTCGAATCTCGTGGTGTGATGTGTGTTTTCATCATGGCGGAGGGGGTCGAATCTCGTGGTGTGATGTGTGTTTTCATCATGGCGGAGGGGGTCGAATCTCGTGGTGTGATGTGTGTTTTCATCATGGCGGAGGGGGTCGAATCTCGTGGTGTGATGTGTGTTTTCATCATGGCGGAGGGGGTCGAATCTCGTGGTGTGATGTGTGTTTTCATCATGGCGGAGGGGGTCGAATCTCGTTGTGGTGTGATGTGTGTTTTCATCATGGCGGAGGGGGTCGAATCTCGTGGTGTGATATGTGTTTTCATCATGGCGGAGGGGGTTGAGCGTCTTCTCAAGAATATGTTGACCATTTGCATGTTTCATTTGGAAAAATGTCTGTTGTCATCCTTTGCCCATTTTTAATTGGGTTGTCTTTATTGCTGACTTGTCAGAATTGCAAGCAGGCAGCTTTTAAGACGTGGTCTTGCCCTGTCACCTAGGCTGGAGTACAGCGAGCTGGATCACTGCTTACTGCAACTCATGCCTCCCAGTTCAACAGGCGCACTCAGTCACGCCTGGATAATTTTTACTTTTGGAGAGATGCAGTTTACCCTGTTACCCAGGCTGGTCTCGAACTCTTGGGCCCAAGCGACCCACCTGCTCAGCCTCCCAAAGTGCCGGGGTTACAGGCATGAGCCACTGTGCTGGGCTTCAGAAGTCGTGACACTTTTTGGCTACTCGGCCCTGTCAGACACATGATCTGCAGAACCCTCCCTCGCGCCGCTGCCGGTTCTTTGGCACACACACAGCTGTGTCTGGATAAAGCCTGGCCTCGGCCCCCTGTGGAGGGCGCTAACCTGTGGTGTGTCTCCCTGCAGTCTTACCTACTGATGGCATCCGTCATCCTCCTCCCGTACGTCAGCAAGGCCGCCAGCTGGTGCCGAGACAGGCTCGTGGGTAGGTGATGACTAGCTGGCCCGAGGCCAATGGCCTCCCAGCTCCGCGTGGCTGCTCCACACTGAGGGCCGTGCATGGGCCGATGCCTACGTGCATGGTGGTGGCCGGGGCTCCCCTGCTCTGTCCCTCGGGGTGTCGCGGTGCTGTGTCCTCTCCTGGCCTGCACGTTCCAGGCCTCTTCTGGGATGGGGCAGTGACAGCCACATGGGCCGTGGCTCCATGTGGTAGGGCTTGGCCAGCTCCACCCTCCTGGCTTGTCCACAGGCCACAGGGAGCCCTCGGCTCACCCAGTGGAAGTCTTCACATTTGACCTTCATGAGCCACTCAGCAAGGAGCGGGTAGAAGCCTTCAGCGACGGCGTCTACGCCATCGTGGCCACCCTTCTCATCCTGGACATCTGGTGAGGACCCCATGCCAGCTGCCCCAGCTATATTGGGTACCCAGTGTGTCCTAGAAACCCCAGAAAGGCCCCGGGGTCTCAGCTCCACCTCCTCTGGGTGCCTAGAGTTTTATGTGAAGTCAGCGCAGCCCCCACGTCAGGGAAGACAGCCCTCCAAGCAGCCCTCCCTTCCCAGCAGCCCCCTCCCTTCCCAGCAGCCCCCTCCCTTCCCAACAGCCCCCTCCCTTCCCAGCAGCCCTCCCTTTCCAACAGCCCCCTCCCTTCCCAGCAGCCCCCTCCCTTCCCAGCGGCCCCCTCCCTTCCCAGCGGCCCCCACCCCAAGCGCAGGATGGGGTGCCAGGGCTAAGTCAGCACCAGCTGCCAACTGTTCTTTTCATTCTTCCCAGAGGGGCTCAGCAGCCATGGGTATCCCCCACCCCAGGCCTCACCCCTGCCCCAGCACCAGTCCCTCCCAGCAGCCCCTCCATCGTCTCCCAGTCTCCCATCACCTCCCACTCCCCACACCCTGCTGTTGCTTCCACTTCCTTCCAGCATCTGCTCCTCCACTGCACTGCCTCGTCTGTTAAAGTGCTCGTCTCGGTTGTCACATTTTTGTTTTTTGGTTTTTTTTTTAAGACAGAATCTGGCTCTGTTATCCAGGCTGGAGTGCAGTGGCTCGATCTCAGCTCACTGCAACCTCCACCTGTCCACCTCCCAGGCTCAAGTGGTTCTCCCGCCTCAGCCTCCTGACTAGCTGGGACTAATGCGCCCGCCACCACCCTCGGCTAATTTTTTGTATTTTTAGTGGATACGGGGTTTCACCATGTTGGCGAGGCTGGTCTCGAACTCCTGACCTCAGGTGATCTGCCCGCCTCGGCCTCCCACAGGGCTGGGATTACAGGCGTGAGCCACCGTGCCTGGCAGTCATCACGTTTTAATTTGCTTTTGAAGTCTTGTTCCCTGGTCATAGTGCAGCACTGTGATCTCGTTAGGGTAAGACACTGTGGTTTATGGTTTTATATTCTGTGCTTTATATTCTCGAGTCCGAGTCTCCTAATGCTCTCTGGGTAGCTCTTCTCTGCTGCAATGTGTGCATTTTTAAAAGCGGGAAGCAAACGGTTGGCACCTGTCTCTAAGGCCCAGGTGCAAGGGATGCTCCAGGGTGACCTGCCTGCTCCCAGCAACTTCCTGCCCTTGCTGACCCCACCCTCACCCCCCGCCCTCTGCCTCTCATTCTGGAGGACGGAGCCTGTGTGGGGCTGCTTGAGGACCACCGTCCTCCACGTCCCGTTGCTGAAACGATGCTGTTGCCAGCTTCCTGGGTGGTGCCATCAGAAGGCAGCGGCCCTGACCAGAGTGGTTCCCACAGCCTCCTGGGGCTGCAGAGTCCGGCCTGGGAGTTGGCCTCCCAAGATGCCATGTGCATCTGAGAACCATGGAGACAAGCCCTCCACATATCTCCGGTCACGGTGTTATGTGGGTGGCTCTGAGGGCTGGGAGCTGGGAGGAAAGAGACCTCGCTGCCCCACAGCAGGCTGGCCCTGCACTGCAGACGCACTCAGCCAGAGGGCCCCCAGCAGCACTCAGGCCAGCAGGGTTGGGCTCCCTTTAGCACGGAGGAGAAGGGTGCCAGTAACTGTGGAATTTCAGATGAACAGCACGTAACGTTAGGTCAGTGTGCCAAGTATATATAAATATGCATTCTGAAATTTAGCCTGCTGCAAAGTCCACGTCGTTCATTGAAAAGCCGCGTGCCGCGGCCAGGCAGCCCTGACGGGCACTCAGCACACCGTGCGGGGGCCTGCGTAGCCTCAGCGGGGCCGGCACAAATCCATCTGTTCCCTGTTCTCAGCGAGGACAACGTCCCGGACCCCAAGGACGTGAAGGAGAGGTTCGGCGGCAGCCTCGTGGCCGCGCTGAGCGTGTTCGGGCCGCGCTTCCTGGCATACTTCGGCTCCTTCGCCACCGTGGCACTGCTGTGGTTCGCCCACCACTCGCTCTTCCTGCACGTGCGCAAGGCCACGCAGGCCATGGGGCTGCTCAACACGTTCTCGCTGGCCTTCGTGGGTGGCCTCCCACTGGCCTACCAGCAGACCTCGGCCTTCGCCCGGCAGCCCCGCGACGAGCTGGAGCGCGTCCGCGTCAGCTGTGCCATCATCTTCCTGGCCAGCATCTTCCAGCTCGCCATCTGGACCACGGCGCTGCTGCACCAGGCAGAGACGTTGCAGCCCTCGGTGTGGTTTGGCGGCCGGGAGCACGTGCTCATGTTCGCCAAGCTGGCCCTGTACCCCTGCGCCAGCCTGCTGGCCTTCGCCTCTACCTGCCTGCTGAGCAGGTTCAGCGCAGGCATCTTCCACCTCACACAGATCGCCGTGCCCTGCGCCTTCCTGCTGCTGCGCCTGCTCGTGGGCCTGGCCCTGACCTGCCTGCGGGGCCTGCGGGGCCTGGCCCGGCCCCAACATTCCCCACCGGCACCCACAGGCCAGGACGACCCACAGGCCCAGCTCCTCCCTTCCCCCTGCTAGCAGCCACAGGGCCCTCTCCCAGCCACCACCAGATATGGACCAGGGAGGACAGGACACTGGGCGGGGGAAGCTGAGTTACGGGCAGGCCTCAGTGGTTCTCGTGTGGCCTGGTTTTATTGTCACTGTGAAATACCATGTTCTGTCTCAGTCCTCAAATTGTTCTCCAGTTTCTGTAGAGTGAGGAGTTACCCAGGAACTTGAAATGTGCCTTGTGGCATTCGCCTATCCACTCTCTCCAACTCGAAGACACTGCCACACCCACCCACCCGAGGGACTGCCCACTCGCAGCCCCCTCCACAGCCTACACAGAGCTGCCCTGGGGGGGACGGTGCCAAGCCTTCCCCTCCCTCTCCCACCTTGGTTGTTGACAGAAAGACGAGGAGACAGCAGGACAGTGATGGCCAGTCTGTATTCGTCCCAGATATAAATTACTGTTGCATTCAGGCAGCGATAAATACATAGGGGCCCAGTGTGCAGGGCACAGGCTCACTCACACAGGACAATCCCCTCACCAGTTACACACGATTCATACAGACCACAGTCCACACCAAGGCTTGCGAAGCAAAAGTAGTCACACACGAGGGGCTGGTTTTGACAGTGGGACAGATGACGTCAATAGGCGCGTACGCTGGAGGCCACGGGCAGCCTGACAGTGCATGTCTGTGCAGTTTTGGCAGAAGCAGTGGGGAGGGGGGCAGCGCTGGGGGGTTAGTGGCACCAAGGGCTCGCCAGGAGGCTGCAGGCTGTGCCAGTCCACACACTCCTGGGGCCAAACCAGAGCCACTTCTGAGGTCAAGGCCACACCTAGGAAAGCTCTGGCCTAGAATGGGAGGCCCAGGCCAGCTGTGCCCCACAAGGGAAAGGGTGTGACCAGGACTCTGGGACCATTTCTTACAGGGGGAGTCAGGAGGCTTCCTGCAGAGGCGGCTTAATTTTTGGTCAGACTCCTCCCGGGGCTGGTGTGCCGTCTGAATCCTTGGGCACGTGGAAGCAGCTTTGTCTCTGACTGGGTGCACCGCAGTCTGGCCCAGACGCAGCACCGTCCATCAAGCTGTCTGGGGGCATGGGAGCGGGGGTGCTGCAGGACCAGGATCTCCACACGCTGATGAGGGATAGGACCGAGCACGGCAGCTCACACAGACACGAAACTGCATGTCAGCGACTTTCAAGCATCGTGGAAAGTGCTAGCGTGGGGTCTGGGGCTGAAAGCCAGCTCCTCCACACGCATGGAGCTATTTACACCTCCTCCAGCTCCTCTGCACCGCCAGGCCCTGCTTCTGGTCCCTCCTGCGTGCCAAGTGCCCACCCCGAGGGCCGAGGGGCAGACGCACACTGTGGTGCTGTCAGGGCGGCACCCAAGACTTGCCCTCCGTGCGGACACGGACGGAGGCTCTCCTCCCCCAGCACAGGCACGAGGAAAGGGCAGCCAGGCCCAGCTGGGCACTGCCTACCCCTGAGGCTGCACTTGGGGTCCAAGCTGCCATCTGTATGTAACAAGGCCAGAAAACGAAGGCACCTTCTCCCTTCCCCCAAGACACACAAGGAAGTCACCAGGCAGCCTGATAAACGCTGCCTGCCAGGGACCGCCCGGGGTGGGGAAGTGAGGCTAGAGGGGCTGGTGGCGTGTGTGCTGGGACAGGGACATGCCAGGGAGCCTGCTGCTGTGAAGGACCAGCCAGGGGCACGGCCTGCGTCCAGCACCATCCAGCTCGAGGGCCTCAGTGTGAAGAGGTACGGAGGGACGGGTGCTCACCCTCCAGGAGAGGACTGGCCCCCCACAGGGCAGAAGGCTTGCCAGCCAGAGCCTGTGCCCACCCAGGACATGGGGACACATCGCCACCCACACAGCAGTCTCCAGTGGGATGAAGGTGGTGACACCCGTGTGTGGCACCAATGGGATGAGGGCTGGTCCCGCTCCAGACCCAGGAAGGTGCTGCGGTCAGGGCTGAAGCCAGGTCGGACCATAGGGCTGGCCACTGTGTGGGCACAGCTGCCCCCAGACCATCTGAAAACAAGCCAGTGGGGGCAGAGACCGCACGAGCCCTCGGCCTGCCCCGGCCACCCCTACCTAGGATCGCCCTCAGGGGCAGGCGTGGCGTCCACCCGGGCATCCCTGGTGGTCCCGGCCCTCCTTGGCTTCTGCTTGGCCTTCCTCAGCATGTGGACCTGTCCCAGGACAGAGAGCCAGGGTGACGTGGCCAACGGAGGAACGGTGCACTGGCAGCCCCCAGTCCTGGGACCGGGCAGCTGAAGCCATCTTCCATTTCACAGAAGGGGAAGGACCTGCCTGGCTGCTCCCTGCGCCACCTGTGGCCCTGACCACCGGCACAGCCCTCCTGAGGCAGGCAGCCTCCTGGAGCCAAGGAAGACCCTGGCCAGGGGCAACAGGCCATGCTGCACCCTCTGGGCACCGCTGGCCACTCCCACAGCCCGCCTGGCCCAGCCCACCTCCCCTGGCTCTCCAGCCTCACCCCACGTACCTTAGGGCCAGCAGCTGAGATGATCATGTGCCCAGGGGCCTGGATCCAGGGCTCCCCGTCCACCTGCACCGGGGTGGCCTTGAGGAGCGTGACTCTGAAGTAGGAACCCTGGGCGATCCGGATTCCGGAGCGCAGCCCGCCCTGGACCTGGCCCTGGCAGGAGAGGCCAGCTGGGCTCAGTGGGGACCAGCGACACCACCCCGGGCCTGCCCACCCGCCTGGCCAGCAGCTCACCATGTGCACGACGCCCGTCACACCCACCACCTCCAGCAGCCCGTCGTCCATGCGCGGCTTCTCAAACCTGGCGTCATTGTCGGAGCCCCACAAGTCGGCCCCCGAGCCCCAACTGCCATGTAAGAGAGTGGGCACAGAGGTGTCAGTGCAGGCCGGACGAGGGCTGAGCCCGCCCATGGCCCTGCCGGGCAGAGCCTCTCGGGAGCCCCCCGGGGGCACCTGGGGATGTTGATGAAGATGAGGCCCTCGATGCTGGGCAGCTCCACTTCCTGCCGCTCCACCTGCAGCCGGATCTCCTTGTGCAGGCCCCGAGAGTGGCTGATCTTCTGCAGCCCCACCCGCACGTACACACCCTTGTTGTGCAGCCTGCGGCACGGGACACGCGCCCATCACCAGGGGGCCCCACCCTCCTGAGACAGCCTCCGGGTTCTGGCCTCTCTGCCTGTCCCTGCTGGGGCACCTGCGGGTGAACACCCTCCCAGGTGGTGGCTCCTGCTGGGGAACCTGCGGGAACCAGGTGGCGGCCCCTGCTGGGGAACCTGCGGGAACCAGGTGGCGGCTCCTGCTGGGGAACCTGAGGGAACCAGGTGGCGGCCTCTGCGGCTCCAGTACCTGCTTGTGAACTTGCCGGGCTCCTCTTCCCGTGCCTGGTGGAAGTCCAGGCTGAGCTCCGCGTCAATGCCAATGCCACAGTAGTTGCTCATCTGCACGATCTGGGGACAGGCGTTCATCTCCCAGGACCCGGCAGCCGTCAGGCTCCCTGAGCTCCCCAACAGCTAGTCTAGTGATTTGCCTCCAGCCGGCAGGCAGAGACAGGGCAAGGGCCGCCCCAGCAACAAGCCCAGCACCCAAGAGGGCAGCGTGCCGGGTCCCGGGCAGGCTATGTCGCCAGCTGGCTGGCCACAATCCCCAGCAGTGGCCGCCCGCTGTGCCTCCCTCAGCTGTGGGTGCGTACACCCGTGTGTGGCTGGGAGGACGCCCACTGTGACATGTGTGGTGATGTCACATGCAGGAGCCTGAAGGACACCCCACGCCGGGCCGCCCCGTACCTTGGGGGGCTCTGCGTCTGCCGTGCCGTTCTCTGCACTGCCAGCATCGTGTGCATCCAGAAGGATGGTCCAGCGGTCCATCAGCACAGCATCGGCCTCGTCCACAGACAGCAGCACGGAGAAGGGGTCCTCACCGCTGTAGCCCGCCCCCCAGCGGAGGACTCGGCCAAGGTCATTCCCTGGGACACAGTCAGATGCAGAGCGGCTGTCCACACCCACTGCCCATCAGCGGGGCGCAGACCCCACCGTGGGGACAGACGCCAGCCCAGGCCTCAGTGAAAGCTGGGGCAGGAAGGGAGAGACCTGAGGCCCCCTCCTCTGTGCACGGCTGACCCCACCTGTGCCCAGGGGCAGGATGGCCACAGAAGGCTCCGGGCAGGCCAGTCGGTGCCGCGTCTCCTCCAGGGCGCCGAGCACCCAGCCCACGGTGCCGTCGCCACCGCACACCAGCACCCGGAAGCAGGGCACCTGGGAGAACACGTGGAGCCTAGAGAGACAGGAAGTGTCCTCCAGCAGCCGCGAGGCAGCCCACCCCCACCCAGGCTGCCCCTTCCTTTTCAGATGCCCTTCCTGGCCACGTGGGGGACTTCGAGGCCCCAGCGTGGGATCCCAGCAGAGCTCCCGCCGGCCGAGATAGCTGCGGTACCCTCCTGGGGCCCTTCCCGCCCCCACCGCTGCCCGGTACCAGGGGTCCCACTGGACTCACCCGGGAAGAGGACCCCCGTTGGTCAGATCAAAGACCTGGTGCGGGTTCAGCAGCTTCCGGAAGCTGCAGAGCAGATCTCGGCCCTTGAGGCCTCCACTCTTGGGGTTCACGAACACAAGGAGGGGACGGCTGTCTGGGGGCAGCCTTGAGTGCTGACAGACAGGAGGCTGGGTTAGCATGGGGACCCAAGACGGGGTGTCCCCACTGCTGGGACTGCCAGGCAGCACCTGGCCCCCAACCCTGAGCCCACCCGGCCTGAACCGGCCCCCATCCCAGGAAGGCGTGGCCGGCATCCTCACATATGAGGTCTCGCACATGAGCTGCACGGTCACCCCACCTCGTTGCTGGCTGCCTGGCGCTCCCAGCACAAAGGCCTCGGATCTGTCCACTGCACCGAGTGTGAACAGACCACGCCTGCCTGGGCCATGCAGCCTGTGAATCCAGACTGGAAATGCACGTGGCACTCTCCCTGGCACTGCTTGAGACCGAGGCCGCCCCCGGGGCACACCTTTGGAGGATGGTGGCTCCCAGGCCCCCACCTGCCTACACAGCAGCTGAGAGAAGCTCTAAACTCACAGGGTGGCACGCGTCGTCCCTTGGCCACAGGAAGAGCCCATCTCCCCACACAACCCCAGGAAGCAGTGCTCAGATCTAGACACAGCGGGCTCAGGGCTGGGGGCCCTACAAGTCTGGGCCCCCATAGCGGGGAAGGCTGGGCAAAGGAGACAGACAGGCCGGGTGCAGACACAGGGTGGGCGGCGGCACAGGGGCCGGCCGTGGCTGGGGCAAGGACACACTCGGGGCTTCGTGACCCACTCGGCAGGCAGAGCCGCCTGCGGTCACCACTTACCACTCACCCCAGGGCAGGCAGCTGACGGGAGAGAGAAAGCGCGTGTCGGCCCCACACCTGGCTCCACCCACAGAGCGAGTGGGCTGGGGAAGGGGTGTCACCCCGCACCTGGCTCCGCCCACAGAGCGAGTGGGCTGGGGAAGGGGTGTCACCCCGCACCTGGCTCCTCCCACAGGGCGAGTGGGCTGGGGAAGGGGTGTCACCCCGCACCTGGCTCCGCCCACAGGGCGAGTGGGCTGGGGAAGGGGTGTCACCCCGCACCTGGCTCCGCCCACAGAGCGAGTGGGCTGGGGAAGGGGTGTCACCCCGCACCTGGCTCCGCCCACAGAGCGAGTGGGCTGGGGAAGGGGTGTCGGCCCACACCTGGCTCCGCCCATAGAGCGAGTGGGCTGGGGAAGGGGTGTCACCCCGCACCTGGCTGGGCCCACAGAGCGAGTGGGCTGGGGCAAGGGCTGCGTCCTCGGGACAGCGGGGATGGCCACCCTGTCCTGAGCCAGGCAAAGCCAGGTAAGGAAGGCACAGGAGGGACCCACAGGCAGCACCCGTCCCAGCCACAGACAACTCATTCTGCTCTAGTTCTGCTTCACCTGAACTGGGTCAGGGTCAAGGGTCAGGCTTCAGGGGCAGAGCAGCATGGACACCTGGGGGTCCTCACAGGACCCTTCTGGGGCTGGATGGGCTGAGGCCGAGAGCCCGCTATGAAGGCACGGCGTGCAGCGTGAAGTCCCAGGCTCCTGCTGCTCTGTGGGCCGTGCGCCCTCCCCCCAGCACTGCCCCGTTGCCAGGTGCCCCCTATTCTGGGCACTGCAGGTCTTAAGGGTACCATTCAAAGTTTGGGAGCTGCATCGACTTCCCTGGGAGCTCCGGGCTGGGAGCAGAGGTCCTAAGGCCTCCCGGGCAGCAGGAGGGGCTGAGCTGTACCGAGAGGGCTGTGCCTGGGATGCTGACAGCTGGTCACAGACATGCTCTGGCCCGTGGCGAGGCAGCCGCAGCGGGACCCGGCACATCCAGGAGCCACACCCTGTGGGCCTCCCTACTGTGATGGAGGCCTTGGGTGTAGCGCGGAAGCTGGGCCGGGCCCCACGGAGCTGGTATCGCCCACTGGGCAGCCTCAGATGAGCGCTGACCCTCTGACCTCAGGCCCGTCGGTCAAGGGTGTAAAATGCAACAGTGTCCTTCCTGCTGTTGTGAGGCACAAATGGTGGCACCTACGAGCCCCCAGCGAACTCGAGGAAGAGATGCCCGATGAAAAGAGTGGGTCTGGCTGTGGGGACCGCGCACCTGCAGACCCGGACTCCCTCTGGCCACCCCTGGGGTGTGTGAAGAGCCGGCTCGGCCACTCACTCACCAGCAGGTTGGGGAGCACCAGGGCAGTGAGCAGCCGACCCCGCACAGCCGTGTCTTTGAGCATCGCGTACAGCCGCTCGGCCTCCGCAAAGCAGGCGACGTCCAGCACTACCGCGCCTGTGGCAGCGGCCCAGGACTCAGGGGGAGCCCGTCCCATGGCCCCCACGGTGCCCGGGCAGGAACAGAACCAAGACATTTCCCCAGCCCAGGGCTGACCGAGGGAAAAGTCGGGTGCCAGGTGACATCAGGGCTGTCCCACCCCACTCCAGGAACACCCCGGGCCCCATGTGACCATGTCCATCAGGGCAGCTCACCTTGGGAGGAGTAGACGTGACTCACAGACAGCATGGTGGCTGCAAAGGCAGGCTGTGGTCAGCGTGGTGGGAAGCGAAGGATGCACAGCGCCGGGGCCGGGGCCAGCCCCTCTGCCTGTTCAGGGTGACATCACACCCCAAGGGCCACCTCCCCATGAAGTACCCCTGCCCCACTTCAGGAGCAGGGCTCCCAGCTCCCCAGAGGCACAGGGGGAGAGGTGGAGGCCTAGTGCCACCGGGAAGGGCCACAGAGGGCAGGAGGCTCCAAAGCACCTTGCAGGAAGGGACGTGGGCTGGGCCTGGCGCTCGGGCCTCAGCACTGCAGCCCCACGGCCGCCAGACCCCACCCCCAGCCAGCAGCCACGGCCAGCCACGGAGCTCACACCTTCGGTAGCCACGGCCTCAAGCAACAGGCTGCTGTAGTCCTCGGGGGCCAGGCCGGGAGGCAGGCCGCCAATGAACAGGGAGATGTGCGGGGCCACCTTCCTGCTCTCCGCCACGTAGAACCGCGTCTGGCTCAGCTGCCGCACAGACATCTGCAGGGAGAGGGGCAAGGACGCTGGGCCAGGGAGAACAGACCGCCGGCACCAGACCCTCTGCCTCCTCATCCGCAAAACGGGGGTTGGGAAGAGTCCCGGAATTAAGTCAACATGAAAATGAGGAGAGGGGCCATGGAGGTTCCCTTGCTGTGGACAACCCTGTCCATTCCCCTCAGGGAGGACCTCGGGGAGGTCTGTGGCTCAAGGCTTCCTTGCAGGGACCAAGTAACTTATGACAGGGCACTGCCTTGCCAGCTGGGACAGTCGCTGCCTAGCTAAAGACTTGGCGTCTGGGGCACGCGTACCCCTCAGGGCAGAGGCTCTGGCTGAGGGCTGCTGCTTCCCTGGGGACCGGCATCCACATTCACTCACCTGCCGGATGTCCTGCAGCCGGGCCAGCAGGGGCTGTTCATCCGCCAGCACCGTCCGCTGGACTGCAGAGGTGAGGGGCACAGCCCGTCAGCACCAGGCTCCTCACCCACCTTGGAAACAGCTGCCCTGAGCCCCCGGGGCCCGTGGGGATGCAGGGTAGAGCTGGTCAGGAGGACAGGGCCCGGCCTTGATGACCAGCACCACCCTATGGGAAAGCCTGGGAGCGGCCCACCACGGGCCACCTACTCACCGTGCCTGCAGCCCATTGCCACCTCCACCAGCTGGAAGCTCTCAGGACCCTTGGCCTGTTGGAGTAAAGGCCAGCATTGGGTCCGGGCAGGCCCCGACACCTCAGGACGCCCACAGGGACAGCCATGCCTGAGCTGGGATGGTGGCCCGGCATCCTGGGGACAGTGACCCCCCCACCAAGTCTGTCCAGGATGGGAAGCAGGCCCAGGGTACACACCTGGCGGCCGAGCAGAGGCAGGACCTCCAGCACCACGGACCGGGCGGTGCTCTGCGGGGTCACTCGCACAGACACGTAGGCCACGCCCACCCTGTGGGGACGCAGCCTGAGCTGGAGCTCCGCCCACCCCACCCAGCAGACCGGGAGCCTCAGGCCCAGTCTCACTTGAGCCAGCCAGGGTAGATCTTCAGGACCTCCTGGGCCCGAGGCAGAGCCCGGATGACCCAGGCCTCCGGCGTGGCCTCCCCAGACCCTGGGCTTCTGCCCTCCTCCGAGATCACAGCATTCCCAGCCTTGCCCCCAGCCCAGGCGTCACAGGCCTGCGAGGAAGGGGGCAGCGGGCGCAGCTCCAGGTGGCCGGGGTCCTCGGGGATGTGGTGGGCCCGGAGTGCAGCCTCCTGCAGGACATCAGGTTGGGGGAGCCAAGTTGGGGGGGTGGGGGCAGGTGGGTGAGGGGTACCAGGTTGGGAGAGCCAGGTCAGGGGCGCCAGGTGCGGGACACGCAGTGGAGGTGGGGGCTCAGACACCTGCCCAGGCTCCCCCTTACCAACACCTCCTCCGCACTGGCTAGGCGGGGCACCGTGATGAGGCGGAACTGGCTTCTCCTCACCGCATCGTCACCATCGAAGATCTTCAGTGTTTTCTTCCCTAGGCCGGGGAAACTCCATGAGTCCCAGGTGCCCGGGAGATGTTGGGGCATGGGGGGCACGAGGCGGACACTTACCGGACTCCGGAGCCACCGGCGTCTCTCTGCCTGGCCCCGCGGCGGCACTCCCGTCCGCACCATCGCCCCCTTCACCTGCGGGATGGGCACATGGACCCCTCACTCAGTGTGCAGCCCCCAGCCCAGGGCGCCCCGGCCAGCCCACGCCTCACCTGGCTCCGCGGCCTCGGCGATGCGGAAGCTCTGCGTCTTACTGAAGCCGCCAGGCAGCAGGCACACGCACGCAGGGGGCAGGACCAAGGAGCGGAGGCGCCCGAAGCCGCACTCGGGGGCTAGGGCCGCAGAGCAGACAGAGTGCGCCTGGGGGGACAAGGGCCTAAGCCGGGGCTGGGGGCACCAGGCGCGCCGGGTCCGGGGAAAGACCCCACACACTGCAGACCCAGCCTGAACTCCGCGCCTCCCCTCCCCTCCCCTCCCCCCTCCCCCCTCCCCTCCCCCCTCCCCCCTCCCCCCTCCCCTCCCCTCCCCTCCCCTCCCCCTCCCAGTGCCCACCTGGACCCCACACCACTCGCAGCGCACGCCGGCCAGCACGTCGGAGGAGCCACACGTCTTCCTACACACCTCGCAGCGTGCTCCCGAGGGTAGGTTTCCCTCCCGCCAGTGGTGGTGATGGGTGTCCTGGGGAGTGGGGGACAGTCAGCAGCTGGGCCCGCCCCACCCCCCAGGCCTCTCTGGGACCAGCGCACTCACGTGGTCCTGGTGCCCGTCCTGGTGGCACTGGCGGCAGTCACTGCAGGCGAAGGGCACACAGTCTGGGTGGAGGTGCAGCTCACACACTGGGGGGCAGGCAGGGTTAGAGGCCTCAGCCCTACCTTGGAGGAACCCTGCCTCTGCTGGCGCTTGGGTCTGGCCCTGTCTCCACCACCTAGCACCCCGAATCCTTTAACTGTCCTTGGCTGCCGGGCAGCCAGCCCTCGGCCTCCCCCATCACCCAACAAGCTGCACAGCAGGGGGTGGGCTGGGCCACCCTGGGCGACAGAGACCAGGATGCTGGGAGGGGCGAGGGGAGCCAGGCAGGCTCCCTGTACCTTCGCAGCGGAGCGCGGGCGCCTCCAAGACCTTGCGGCAGACACCACAGAATTTCCGCTTGTAGAGTCCACGGGGGCCGAAGCAATGGGCCACAGCCACCTGGCCAGGGCGGACACAGCCTCACCTCCACGCTCTCAGTAAGGGCCACGGGCCGCCCGCCACCCGCCCCTCCTCCCTCTTCACCTGCAGAACTCCTGCTAGGAAATGCCCAGCCGGAGCCGGCTGTGCCATCTGGAGACCCCAGGAGCAACCACACTCCCAGTCCTCGGGGCAGCCTGGCTGGTCAAAAGCAGGGAGCAGGCTGTGGCCTCCCCCAGCAACCCTGCCTAGCACCAGGAAGCCAGACCCACCTGCCACCCCTTCCCTCCTCGGGACAGGCGAGGCTGTCAACCGCCTGGCATCTGTCTCCTCGGAGCCAGGCAGATCCCAGCACACGGAGACTGCGCTCTGGGAGACAATGGGGCCATAACACGTGGATCAACACCGCTGTGCTGGGGAAGGCCCTGCCGCTTTTCCACAAGAAGGGAAGGAGAAAGGCCAAGTCTTCACTCCTGACTCGTCCTTATCCTCAAACTTAAACCACACCCAATAAAAGCACACACGGAAAGACTCTGCTCCAGAATAGCAGCTGTGAGCACGCCAGATGGTGGGTAACTTTTATTTTGTTAAATGTGTCTTCTAAATTTCCTGCCGTGCATATAGCTGAAACACATACTTGTATTTTCCTAATTAAGCAAAGTATAAAAGAAGACATTAAAATCAACTTTAAAAAGCTGCAGCCTCAGGCCGTCCACGTGGGGCCGCTGCCCAAGCCAATGTGGCGTCCCCAGGGTGCCAGCCACCACCAGAGCCAGCGTCCTCAGGCTGCAAGTCACAGCCACGCCCACTTCCTCCACCCCTGGAAACCTCTCATCTGTGCTCCCCTTAGTTTTGTCACAGCCCAGGAGTGGCATCCTTAGGAACAGGGCGTCAACATTAGAGAGGACGGCGCAGCCAGATGCCCACCTGCCGGCCTAGCCTCCCCTCCTGCCGCACACCGGCGCCCGTCTGGAAGCCTGCGCCCCACCTGCAGCCGGAGCTCGGCAGGGAATGCGGACACGGGAGCCTAGTCTGCAGAGGGCGAGGCTGACAGCTGAAGGAGGAATAAGCCCGGCCCTTCCTACCTGTCCCTGCTGTCACCACTGTCAGAGAAGTAAAGTCCCCTGGGCCAGTCACCTCCCTCCCCCACCCAGAGCCCTCAGAGGAAGGCTGGTGGCCAAGATGTCCTCAGGCTCCAGGCTTTCTGCCTTTGCTTTTTATTCAAATTCCTTGATGCTTGTGGGTTCACACACAGCCGTGAGGACCCTTTCAAGCCTCTGTCAGCTCCCCCAAGTGTGCTATCTTGCAAACTTCAGTCAAGTCACAGTGGAGATGCTGACACCCCCAAAGGCCGAAATCTCCATCCTCTCAGGAGCCCTCAGGCTGCAAGTCACAGCCACGCCCACTTCCTCCACCCCTGGAAACCTCTCATCTGTGCTCCCCTTAGTTTTGTCATTTTGAGCACGTTCTGTGGACAGGATTTTGCTATTTGCGACCTTTGGGACTGGCTTTTCTCAGCATCGTTCCCCTGCAGGTCCATGCGGGGTGGGTGCTAAGCCTTTTAATCCCAAGCGGTATCTGACCTGTGCCTTTCAACCGCAGGTATCAGTAACATCTGACGCAAAGGGTTAGGGTTACGCATCCCCCAGCCTCTGCAGCAGCAACACCCAACCCCACACTCACCCGGACCAGGCTGGGCGCCACACTCGTGCATGGGGTCCTCACGTGCTTCAGGCACTTCTCGTGGGACATGAAATTGCAGACTGTGGGAATGAGAGCTGCATGAGCAGGCCCATCCCACCCAATGCTGTCCCACCCAGAAGTCAGAGGCCCCAGGGCAACTCCTGCCATCCCCACCATGCAGCACCAGGGGCCCTGTGGTCCCCGAGCTCCCCCCTCACTGGGGAAAGCCTGCAGCCCAGAGTAGGGACCTCGGTGCCCCGGACCATCCTAGAGGCCAGTGAGCGTCCTCTCGTCCAGACAGCAGCCCCTGCCCCTCCAGCGGGCCTGGCACTCCTCCTGCCTCTGCAGTTGGGCCTCTCAAGGGGCAGCCCGGGGCTCACCAGCCTCGCCAAGCGGCAGGGGCTGCTCCGGCTTCTGCAGATCAGCTTTGCCAGGTACACCTGTCCCTCACTCCCCCGGAACTGCATATACCCCTAACTGTCCCTGCTGTGTGCTGTCATCATGCCTCAGACCTGGAGCCGCTGGGGAGTGGGCAGCCCCAAGACTCTCAAGGAGCTCTGGCTGTGTGCACGGAGCCCAGGGAGCACCTCAGCCAGCAGGCTGCTCAGGAGGGCGTAAGAGCGGCAAGCGCCACACCCCAGCAGTGAGAGGCGGCAGGGTGGGGCCGGGTCAGGAGGGAAGGAAGGAGCCCTGGGCTGGGGCAAAGGCTGCTGGGGGCTGGGAATGGGCAGGGTACCCAGCGACACACCTGCCAAGACAGCCCTGGGTGAAGGTTGTGCCATGGAGCCCCAGGCAGCCCAGCCGGGACAGGCCGCTCTCCCAGAAGGCCCTGCTGGTGCTGCCACACAGCACCCCTCACCTGGCCACCCCAGTCTCCAGATGGGACCAAGAGAAGTTCCTCCTGGCGGCTTAGGAGAAAAGCTCTGGAAGCAAGCTGGGGTCCGCCGAGAGAAGAAGGGGGGACAGGCAGCGCCCGGGTCCCCTCTGTCGTGGAGACAGGGCTTGCTCACCCCACGCCCCACGCTTGGTTCTCCTGGAGGGGGAGGGTGCCCTTCTTCCCACGTCCCTGCCAGCCCCTCTTCCACAGGTGATGCCCAGGAGGGCCCTTGCACCACCTCCCGAGGGGGAGGGGACCCAGAGTCTGGCCTCAGGCTGGGAGCTGCCTCAGTCACACGGGCACACCCCCCACCTCGGGGGAAGCCCCTGGCGTCCCCAGGCAGCAGGCATGGCAGTGCCATGCTCTGATGTGACAAAGACGCCGGTGAGCCAGGCCACCTTGTGCGGCCCTGGGGGTCGGAACAACTGTGTCATTTCCACCACAGACGACATCCCTGTGTGAAGGGCCCAGTCTCCTCTGCAGCCCCTGGCCTGAGTGGTCCCCTATCCCCAGAGCAAAGGCCTGAATCTCTGAGCAGGGCAGAGGCTCCTTAGCCCCTCCCACCTCGGTGTCCCTGGCCAGGACACAGTAAGTGTCAAACGTCTAGGACTCCGGTCCTGTCCTTGGCTCCCTTCAGAGGCTGGGCTGTGGTCCCCAAGGCCTGCCTGCTTGCCGCGGGGAAAGAAGAGAGGCAGCCCTGGAAGCGCCCGGGCCCAGAGCAGGGAACGGCCATCCTCACCCCAGCCAGGACTGGGCAGCTGGGTGGAGCAGGGCGCGGCCTGGCTCTCCAGGAGGCTGGGGCTCCGGGCCACAGCATGAGAAGGGTCAGGGCCAGAGGCCCAGACCAGCCCTGCCTGACCACACCTGCTGCCCCAGCCGCTGGGAAAGCAAGCCGGCCCTGGGGACCCCAGAGGAGGTCGCGCTTGCATCAGGCACAGCCCCTGGGTCGCGGCCACCGCGCAGCGCTATGGAGACACTGCCCGCACCTCCCAGGCGAGGAAGCCCTGAGGCCCGGGCCCCACGGCGCACAGGCCCGGGCCGCCCCACGAAGGCAGGTCCCGCGGGCAGGGCTGGGACCCCGCCCCCCGCCCAGAAAGCGCCGGCGCCACCTCGGCTCGGGCTCCCGCCCACGAGGCCGGCGAGGGGGCAGCCAGGTGGGCGCCGGGGCCAGGGTCCCGGGCGAGCGCGGGGGTGCCCGCGGGAAGGGGCACGGGCGCTCACCGTCGCACAGGAAGCCGGCCAGCCCCCAGATGAAGTCGGAGCAGAGGTGGCAGAAGGTGGGCTTGGTGAGCGTCACCTTCCGGAAGCCGTGTCCCGGCGCGGCGGCGGGGCCCGGGGCTCTGGCGCCCGCCCGCTCTGGCCCCGGCCCCGGCCCCGGGCGCGCGCGGCCTCCTGCACCCAGCACGGGGCTGCAGGCCGGGCTGCCGGGGCGCGGGGAGCCGCCGCCCGGCCAGGCGCGGGCCCCAGGCTCGGTCGCCGCCGCCATTCCCGGCCCGAGCGGCCCGAATCCCTTCGGGTCCGCGCTGAGGGGACCGGAGCGGCCGCTCGAGCGGCCGCTCCACCGCCCGCGCAGCGCAGCCCAGCCCGGCTTCCGACTGCGCCCGTCCCACTGCGCACGCGCGAGCCTCGGGGCGGGGCCGGGCGCTGCTGGTGGGCGGGGAGGGGCGGGCCTTGCGGTGGGTGGGGCGGAGCCTGCTACGGGATGGGCGGGGCCGGGGGCGGGCCCTGTGACCGGGCGGGGCGGGGCCTGCGCGTGGGGGCCCCCTAGCGAACCCGCCGCGGGGAACTGGTCTGCGTGGGCTCAGCCTGACCGCAGCCGGCCCAGACTTCCCCTCACGCGGCCTCCGGACGCCGCACGCGCGGCGTTGCACCTGTGGCACCCCGGCCCGCGACTGCGCAGCAGACGCCTCCCACGCGGGACGCCCAGGCGAAGAGCAGTGCCGCAGGCCTCCCAGGGTGGGTCCCGGGAAGCGGGGTTTGCGGTGCGTGGGCGGCTCCATCTGTGGGGTCCTCGCACTCGCCGACTTGGACGTGCCCGAGGCCCAGGACCGCTGTCCTCACTGCAACAGGGGACCCGCCTGCGGCCCGGGCTGTCCCCTCGCGACTCCCACCCGGGCCTCGCGCCGAGCGCCCAGCTCTCCTGCCCTGCGCGCACCCGGGTCTTGTTCAGGTGGCACTGGTGGCCTTTGGGAGTCGCGTCCACGCAGGTCACCCCTCCCCGCCGCTGGCAGCACTCCGGGGTCCCTGCCCCCATGGGCCTAACCGTGGATAGGAGTCTGCGCGGTCGGGGGCCGCATCCGAAACCACCGAGCAGGGACCCGCGGAGGGCGCGGCTCCAAGGCCAGCTCGGCAGGCACTGGGCGGGGAGGAGGATGTTGGGGAGACGCAGGAAAGGGACTGGAGGCTGTGGAGGGAAGGAGTGGGCGGAGCTGCCGTGGGGGCTCCACTGGTGGGGGCACCGAGGCCACAGGGGGATTCCAGGAGTGGAGGGTGAGCTGGGGACCCAGTCCAAGGAGGGAGGAGAGCAGGCCCCTGAAATGGTGGAGGGGAACTCTGCCCTCAACTCGGTCCTCAACCTGGGGGGATTCTGTTTGTCCAGAAACTGTTGGTTAAGCTGCTGGGGCAGGGCCCTCGGTGGGCCCCCAGGTGAAGGGAACATAGCGAAAGCTTCAGGGACCCCGGCCCTCCAGGAGCTGTGCTTGGGACAGACGCACACTGAAGAATGTGAGTGACCAGGAGGGGCTGCCTGGAGGCAGCGGGAAGATGTCCAGGCGGAGACCCAGAGCAGAGGCCCTGCGGCAGGTGTTCTCCGGAGCCACCTCCTGACGCCTGCCTGTGCTGGGAGGCCCAGAGTCACCAACCCTGCGTGTCCTGTCTCCTCCTCCAGACCCCAACCCTGAGCCTGCCCTCAGCCAGGCCCCAAGACCCCTGTGCCTCGGCTCTGGGAGAGCTCGGACCCAGCCACGCTGCCCACGAGGAGGTGGGGGTTCACTGAGCCCACTTCCCACGGGCCGACTGCTGCCGACTTCTGAGGAAACACCGTTTAAACGACATGCCTTTCACCATCAAGGAGACAGTGGACAGCGTCAGAAACGCCTGGAAAACCCTCATCTGACCATTTCTACCAGAATTTGGTGCTTTCTGACGCACACGTTAATTAAAATGGTGGGCAAACCACGCTTCTGTCAGACCTTCCACGGACTTCCTATCTTCTGAAGCCACCAGCTGCTTCTTGCTGGTGGGGCCTTAAAACTTTGAACTGCGGCCTGGACGTCAGCACCCGCCCCAATGGAGCTTGTCTGCGGCGGAGACCCCCCTCTGTGCAGGCCCTCCATGTCCCGGCACCGTCTCCCTCTCCCACTCCCTGTCCTGGCCGTCGTGGTCAGTCTGGGCTGCCGTGACAGGAGGCCACAGACTGGAGGCTTAGACCACAGAAGCGTGTTTCTCGCAGCTCTGGAGGACGGGAAGTAGAGACGGGGGTGCTCACGTCAGGTTCTGGTGAAGGCCTCTCAACCCCTGCTCCCTGAGGAAACCAGGATGCTAAAGTCTAATCACACTTACAGATGGAACTGTCCCCCAAATTCTGTGTTGAAGTCCCAACCCCAGCACCTCAGAATGTGACCTTGTCTACAGAGTCACCCAAGCTGACACACGGTCGTGAGGACGGGCCTCACTCCAGCACGGCACGTCCTTATGGACACAGGAGCTGGAGACACGCTCGCAGGCAGAGGCCACGGGAGGATGAAGGCGGAGGTCGGGCGGCACTTCCTCAGGCCAGGAACACGGAGGGCTTGGAGCCGGAGAGAGGTGGAGAGAGGACAGACCGGTTCTGCCTCCAGCCTCAGGAGGAGCCAGCCCTGAAACCGGATCTCAGACTTCTTGGCGCTGAGCTCGTCCGTGTCCGTCCGTGAGTAACCGCGGAAGCACAGTGAGCGTTGATTCTGGGGTTTAAACACATTTAGCAAGCAGGTGTATTTGCAAATGCAGGATCTGGGAGCAAGGTGGCCGGCTGGTGCATGTCACGTGTGCCCAGACCCCCCACACGGTGGCTTTTGGTGGTCCTAGCTTTCCCGCCATTCCACTGACCTTTCCCTTCCGCAGGGGGTATGTCTTGTTTAAGCACCTGCATCCCCTCAGGTCTTAAAGTGGCTCCCCAGTTAGGAGGGGAGTCTTTTTACCTTCTACATTGACATCTGTGAGCCAGCCAGGACTGATTTGAGGGTGTCCTGTGAGGTGGGGTCCAGCTGCTTGTTGGGGACACTCTCCCTACCTCTCTGGGCACCTCTGCCACAAGGCAGAGGACCAAGTAAGCGCAGGCTGGAGCTAGCATATTTTCAGGCAGCCTGAAGTCGATGGGGATCTCTTTAAGAAGAAGTGCAAAATAATTATTATAAAATTAGATGGAGGCTGGGCGAGGTGGCTCACACCTGTAATCTCAGCACTCTGGGAGGCTGAGGTGGGCAGATTGCCTGAGGTCAGGAGTTCGAGACCAGCCTGGCCAACATGACAAACCCGTCTCTACTAAAAATACAAAAATTAGCCGGCCGTGGTGGCACATGCCTATAATCCCAGCTACTCAGGAGGCTGAGACAGGAGAATCACTTGAACCCAGGAGGGGAGGACACAGTGAGCCAATATCGAGCCACTGCACTCCAGCCCAGGTGACAGAGCAAGACTGTGTCTCAAAAACAAATAAAATTAGAAGTATATTTATTCAGGATGAGAGAAGAAATCGTAACAAATTAAGCATTTCTAAAAATTGACTGAGAGCACAAGCACCACAAGATCCAGAAAATACCATGAGTTTTTATTTGTGATGGCCTGCTATGATGCCCTTTTATCCACCTTTTTATTGTCTCCTTACAACTTTGCAATATCATTTCCCAAAGAGAAAAGAGGAAGATGAAAGGTAATCCTCAGGCCCTCTAGCATGTGTGATTTTATTTTATTTTATTATTTTATTTTATTTTATTTTGAGACGGTGTCTCACACTGTCACCCAGGCTGAAGTGCAATGGCACGATCTCGGCTCACTGCATCCTCCGCCTCCCAGGTTCAAGCAATTCTCCTGCCTCAGCCTCCTGAGTAGCTGGGATTACATGCGCCCGCCACCACGCCCGGCTAATTTTTTGTATTTTTAGTAGAGACAGGGGTTTCACTATGTTGGCCAAGCTGGTCTCGAACTTCTGACCTTGTGATCCGCCCTCCTGGGCCTCTCAAAGTGCTGGGATTACAGGTGTGAGCCACTGTGCCTGGCCTAGCGTGGCTGATTTTTTTTAAAGTGTGACTTGCTTTACAGAATTGGACTGATGACTGGTTACGTCATCCGCATGGTGAAGCCTGTTGTGAAATTTGGAGGAAACTTGCCAGGTTTCTCTCTTCTGCAGGCTGATGGGTTTCGGCACTGCCTTTTCTTCCCAGGTGCTGGTCCAAGGCGCCCTCTGGGATGACTGTGTCCATCGGGTTCTTGTGAGGCTGCTCTCAGGGTCCTGCATTCTCTCATCGATGCTGGCATTTCCTGTTACATCAGCACGGTCTTTCCTCCTCTTCCAGAAGTTCCTGTGAGTCAGTCCTCTGTTAATTGCCATGGTTGTTGCTGGAAGCTCTACCCCAGGATGTCTGGAAGGAAGTGGCCGGGAAGGGCATGGCAGCGCTGCTGATCCTGCTGATGTCTCCACAGCTAAACATCCCCATGCCAGGCCCCAGCGTGCCCACTGCCTCTGCAGTGCCAGCCCAGCAAGAGGGGAAGCTGGAGACAGGGTGGGACCCCTTGTGGTTAAGGAGCCTTCACTTAGTAAATTTTACAAAACCGTGTGCTGCCCTTGGAAAGGGCTCTGCCATCTTCCCATGGCTCCATCCCACGGTGTGGACCTGCTGTGCCGGTGCATGGCATGGCCTGGGCTGGCACAAGCCCTCTACAGGTCCACATGTTGGCAGTAGCAGGCTCCCTCCCCAGGCAAAGCCACTGGCCCCTTCTCGATTCCAGGGCTGAAGCCGCACACCTGTCTTCTAAAATATGTACCTGGGTTTGCTTTTAATCAGGCGCGGTAAGGTGGCAGATGTGGAGACAACTGCCTGCAAAGAAGACGTATGTCATTTCCCTAGAGAAGGGGGCACAGCGCACAGGGCCACGGGGTGGTAGGGAGACCCAGTTCTTGAGGCCTCTGCAGGAAGGGCAGACGTGGCAGCGTGGGTTGGAGTTGGAGTGACTTCCCTGGGCCCTGGACTCAGCAGCCCTGGTCGGCTGGTACTTTGCCCTGGGGTGACTAAGGGCAGGGACATTGGCTTGGTGTGAGTGTGACAAGGAAGTTGGGCTCTGGGAGGGGTGGTCTCTCCAGGATCAAGACCTCCAAGGCCAGTGCATTAAGAATACACAAAACAGGCCAGGCACGGTGGCTCATGGCTGTAATCCCAGCACTTTGGGAGGCAGAGCAGGGTGGATCACATGAGGTCAGGAGTTCAAGACCTGTCTGGCCAACATGGTGAACTCCCATCTCTACTAAAAATACAAAAATTAGCCAGGCATGGTGGCAGGCGCCTGTAATCCCAGCTACTCGAGAGGCTGAGGCAGGAGAATTGGTTGAACCCAGGAGATAGAGGTTGCAGTGAGCTGAGATTGCGCCACTGCACTCCAGCCTGAGTGAGAGAGCCAGAGTCTTTCTCAAAAAAAAAAAAAAAAAAAAATGCAGTTAATACAGTCAAGATGGACAAGAAGTAAAGGGAAAAAAATTCTACTCACCTAGAAATATAAGCCAGATTTTTAAGCCGAAAACCAAGATTTTGTTTAAGAGGGAAAAAGAGAGAAGGAGGGATTACGCAGCGGACGGCGTGGCGGACGGGGGGCCGTCCCCGGGGCTCACGCGGCGGACGGGGGCCGTCCCAGGGGCTGCTTCCCTCCGCTCCTTCCCTCTTATCAGCCAGAGACAGCAACTAAAAACCAGGGCTTAGGGCAGATCAGAGCCTAAACAGAAAGAAGGGATGGCGGTGGGGAGAAAGGAAAAAACAGTAACTCCCCAGATACAAGCGGAGGAAAAATAACGGGTTTCTCCCGATGGGTTTTCACGACCTCGAGGCTGCAGTGGGCCCTCAGGCCGCACACCCAGCACCCAGCAGGGTCCCCGCCCCTGACTCCCCAGCTCAGGAACTGGCCTCCACTCCGCCCGCCCGTGCCTGTTTCAGCCACAGCTCGCCGCCACCTCCAAGGACACAGCCCCGTTTCCAGGCTGCGCCGGGACCTCCGAAGCCCAGCCCTTCTTCCGAGGCGCGGGCCCACATCCGTGGAGGGTGCCCTCCTGCTGACACATACCCCAGTATCTTTTAGTTCTTTTTGGGTTCTAGTGGCCACGTATTCTTCTTTCCAAATTTTACGTCCAAATAAAAAACAGCCAGGCACGGTGGCTCACGCCTGTAATCCCAGCACTTTGGGAGGCTGAGGTAGGAGGGTCACTTGAGCACAGGAGTTTGAAAACAGCCTGGGCAACACAGAGGGACCCTGTCCACAAACAATAAATAAACAAAAAATCAGCCAGGCATGTGCATGCCTGCCGTCCCAGCTACTCAGGAGGCCGAGGTGGGAGGCTTACTTGAGCCTGAGAGGTCAAGGCTGCAGTGAGCTGTGATCTCGACACTACATCCAGCCTGGGGGACAAAGCAAGACCCTGGCTAAAAGCAAAACAAAAGCTTAAGATCTTCCGGCACTCCTGCTGGTGCCCTCAGAGACTCCGCCGTAGAGGCGCTGGCAGCCTCTTCTTAGCCGGCCGGCATCTCTCGGCCTCTCCTGACAGCCGTAAGCTGCCCGGCGGCTTCTGATGCAGGAACCTGCTCCTCTTGGCCCTGTGCCGTCCACTGTTAAACCCACAAGTGACTAGCTGCCACCAGTTCTCCTGGGACAGATGCTGTCACAGACCCTGAGCCTCTGACCCCATCCGCAGCGGCCTCTCCCCATGGTTATTGTAAGCCATTGTGCCATTACCCGAAAGGCGTTGCCTGCAGGGTAGAGACCTGTGTGACTCTCACCTCACAGAGCCCCAAAATCTGTATCAGGATTGCACACGCACATGGCAAGGCCTTCCTCCTGGCCTGTCATGGCCGGGATATGTGTTTCCCCACACCTCATTAAAACAAACCCGGGGGCACATTTTAGGGCAATCTTCCAATGTCTCCTGAGGTCACTACAGCCTCTGCTGTGTCAAATCCCCTCCACTTCCCCTTCTAGGAACACTGGGGTTACACTCAGGGCCCACCGGATAACCAGGATCACCTCTGCATCTCGCATGCTTCCCTAATACACCTGCAGGCGCTTGCCATGTGAGGTGACAGGCACAGGCCTGGCCAGGACCGAGGGCGTCTGCGGGCGGCTGTCCTTCCCTCTCGCTCGGCTGTCCCTCACAACACCTGAGCTGCTGGTGCTGTGAATATGTGAACCCCTGTGACGTGATGGTTTTATGTGGTTATGATTCATTGGGTTTATGCACAATGTACCCTTTCTGCTGCTCTTGTTGGGGCTCAGAAAATCACACCCTGGAGTGAAGGCCTTGGAATCCAGGCCTGCTCCTGCCCCATCTCTGGCTCCTCATTCTCCCAGACGGGTCGTAGAAACCTGAACCCCTTTTCCCCAAAGCCAACCACGAACCTAAAACTGTGACTAACTTTTCCTCCGCCTGTGTAAAAACTGGCCGTGAAGGAATTCTCTGGCCTGCCTTGTTTACAGGTGGTCAGACCCTTATTCCAGGGGGTCGCGCCCCCACCCAGCAGGAAGGAGAGCTACAGAGAGAGGCCGCCAGGTGGGCCCCACTGGGCTCCTGCAGTCTGTTAGCCTGTTACTCTGTCAGCTCTTACCCTTTCGTTCAATCCTGTTTCAAGAACCACAGAATCTAAGTATAAAAATGCAGTTTCCAGCTGGGCACAGTGGCTGACGCCTGTAGTTCCAGCACTTTGGGAGACCGAGGCAGGTGGATCATGAGGTGAGGAGTTTAAGACCAGCCTGGCCAACATAGTGAAACCCCCCCACCATTGCACTCCAGCCTGGAGTATTTTTAGTAGAAATGGGGTTTCACCATGTTGGCCAGATTGGTCTCGAACTCCTGACCTCAGGCCATCCACCCACCTCGGCCTCTGAAAGTGCTGGGATTACAGGTGAGCCACCGTGCCCAGCCGAAGAACACCATTTAATATTTTGTTTTGTTTTGAAACAGGTTCTTACTCTATTGCCCAGGCTAGAGTGCAATGGCATGATCTTGGCTCACTGCAGCCTCTGCTTCCTGGGTTCAAGCAATTCTCCTGGCTCAGCCTCCCGAGTAGCTGGGATTACAGGTGCCCACCACCACTCCTGGCTAATTTTTGTAATTTTAGTAGAGACAGCATTTCACCATGTTGACTGGGTTGGTCCCAAACTCCTGACCTCCGGTAATCCACCCATCTCAGCCTCCCAAAGTGCTGGGATCATAGGTGTGAGCCACCGCACCTAGCCCAAAATTTTCTTTTTCTTTTCTTTTTTTTTTTTGAGACGGAGTCTCCCTCTTGTTGCCCAGGCTGGAGTGCAATGGTGGCGTGATCTCGGCTCACTGAAAGCTCCGCCTCTCGGGTTCAAGTGATTCTCTTGCCTCAGCCGTCCGAGTAGCTGGGATTACAGGTGCCTGCCACCACGCGCAACTAATTTTTTGTATTTTTAGTAGAGACTGGTTTCACTATGTTGGTCAGGCTAGTCAAACTCCTGACCTCAGGTGATCCACCTGCCTCGGACTCCCAAAGTGCTGGGATCACAGGCATGAGCCACCGTGCCCGGCCGCAATATTTTCTTAAGTGAAGGTTAAGGTGACAAATATTCTCACATTTTGTTTTCTAAAATGTCTTTATTCAACTTTCATTTTTGGGATATATTTGTTGCCAGATTTAGAGTTTTAGGTTACCAGCTACTCGCTTCTGAGGGTTGGTGTTTTCGCTGCCGTGTTTCCGTCGCTGCTGTTGAAAGGCCCCTCTTTTGATTGTGCGCCCTGGAGACACCGGGTCTCTCCTCCCTCCCTCGGGCCCCTTTTGACGTTTCCCCTTTGCCTTTGGTCTCAGCCGTTTCATTACGATGCTGCTTATGTTTTGCTTTCCCTGTGTTTTTCCTAGTGGACTTCACAGCACTTTTTGACTCTGTGGCTTCATGTCTTTCATCACTTTTAGAAAACTATCAGCTACCACCCCATCAAATACCGTTTCTGCCCCTTCACCCTCTTGTTTCCGGCTGGGAATCCAATTACACTGTTAGACCTTCTTACCGTGTCTGTTCTGGAGTGTCCGTTACTTTTCTCTCCGTGTTTCAGGATGAATCTGTTTTTTACAACCTGTCTTCCGTTTACTTAATTCTCTTTTTAGTTGGATTTTTTTTTTTTTTTTTCAGACAGGGTCTCACTCTGTCACCCAGGCTGGAGTGCAGTGGTGTGATCTCTGCTCACTGCAACCTCCACCTTCTGGGTTCAACCAATTCTCCTGCCTCAGCCTCCTGAGTAGCTGGGACTATAGGCACCCACCACCACGCCTGGCTAATTTTTGTATTTTTGGTAGAGACAGGGTTTCACCATGTTGGCTAGGCTGATCTCGAACTCCTGACCTCAGGTCATCACCCACCTTAACTTCCCAAAATGCTGGGATTACAGGCCTGAGCCACCTCTCCCAGCCTAGCTGGATTTAACATGCTGTTAAACCAATCTGTTATGTTACCAGCTTTATTGAGATATGATTTACATACAATAAAATGGGCCAGGGGCAGTGGCTCACGCCTGTAATCCCAGCACTCTGGCAGCCCGAGGCGGGCGGATCATGAAGTCAAGAGATTGAGACCATCCTGGCCAACGTGGTGAAACCCCATCTCTACTAAAAATAGAAAAATTAGCTGGACCTGGTGGTATGCGCCTGTAGTCCCAGCTACTTGGGAGGCTGAGGCAGGAGAATTGCTTGAACCTGGGAGGTGGAGGTGCAGTGAGCCAAGATCACACCACTGCCCTCCAGCCTGGGTGACAGAGGGAGACTCTCTCTCTCTCTCTCCCTCCCCCCCCATATATATATATAATGAAGCAAGATCAAGTGTATCATTCGATAAATTTTGACTTAAGTTTCATGAGATTTTAATCCTTTTTTCAATGTTTTCATTTTGAAAAATTTCAAACTCAGAGAAAAGTCACAATACCTGTGCACAGTTTCCACCCAGGTCCACCGATGGTTAACATTTGCTAGCTTTGCTTTAATCTCACTGTCTCTGTTTGTAATCTAAATTATTGGTTTTGCTTTAATTTCCAGAGCCATTTTGGGTACAGACCTAATGACTCTTCACCTCTCAACACTTCAGCGTGGATCGCAAATGAACAAAAAAATCTCCATTCACAGCTGTGATGCAGTCGTTGAGTCATTTAACAATTCTGGAGTTTATCATTGGCAGAATTTTATGACACAGCATACAAGACGTATTTCAAATTGTGAATGTCCCCGTCGCGCACGCTGTGATCCTGCTTTCCCGACCCGGGGTCCATTCCAGCACTGTGCAGGGAGGATTTCTGTCTGTTTTCATTTTGTTTGTCTTACCTTCCTCCAGGGAACGTTTACTTTTCTTCCGGCAGGTGTCCGGGTGAGCGGCTCACCTTAATTCTCTCAGGGCTTGAGGTGATTTAAGGAGGGCTTTGGTCCCTGCAAAGACAATTCTGTTTTTGGTTCACCTTTGCTTTTAGGCGGTAGCCCTTTGGGGTCCCAAGGAAAGCCCAAAGTCTCTACCAGGCCTCCCTGCCTGAGCCTTGACTTTGGTCCAGTGGCCCCAGTGTGCAGAGCACGGCAGCGTCTCGCCAGGTCCTGTGTGGCTGGTGTGGGTAACCCCCATATAGGCACCGAGGAATGAGAGCTAAGCAGAACCCTGGCACAGTTAGGGCTTGAGGAATATCTCACTTTATAGTGTTACTACTCAGCCATTTCCTTTTATATAATCCTTTATACAATCATATATTAGTTTATAGAAATAGGGCTTGAAGAATCCCTTTATATAATCCTCTATATATAATCATATAAGAGTTGATAGTATGAGTGCCTAAAGAATATTTCCCTACATATATACCTATAATTATATCTTAGTTCATAATTGGAGGAATGCCTAGAGTGGACACAGTACAGAGCATGAATTAAGGAATAAGCAGCTTATAATCGGAGGAATGTCTGGAGCAGACACAGTGCAGAGCATGATTTCAGGGAAAAACAGTTACACCAGGACAAGAATCCATGGCCCAGGCGGCAGCGTTCAGTGTCGTAAAGATACCCGCTGTGTGGCAGGCTTGGGGTGAGAGCCACTCCTCCTGATGAAGGAGTTGTAGGACCTTGCTCCCGTTCTTGTGGAAGGCTGCCCTCAGAACAGCAATCCACCTTGGTGACTGTGAACTTTATCAGCTCTTGCTACTGTGCTGCTTGAAAAGCATCTTCCCGTAGAACCCACTGGAAGCTGCCAGAAGGTGGCGGTAACCTTGACAGCTCTGTCACTGCTGTGTGATTTAAAGCATCCCCCTATAAATCTTCTTAGCAGTAGTTTCCCATAGATAGATATTGCACACTGCACCCTCTTCACAGCACACAGCCCACCTTCAAGCCTCGGCGACCAAAGGGGGTGGACCCCTTACTGCACACGGCCCTTGCCTTCGTGGGAACCGGCCCCTTGCTGTGCACCGTCCACCTCCTGGCCTAGGTGACCTAATGGGGGTGGACCCCATGTTTTGTTGCTCACGACCCTATCACTATCCTTAAAGATGACTTCACTCACTGCCCTGCCCCCTAACCTATGCACAATAAATACTCAGGCTTCTGGACATTCGGGGCCTCGCCTGACTCTGCTTATAGATGGCGTGGCCCCCCGAGCCCAGCTGCGTTTTTCTTGTACTTCTGTGTCCTGTCTCTTTATTTCTCGGATCCTGCGCCTCAGCACAGCGTAAGGCTCACCCGGCGACCCTGTGGGCACTCAGCCCTACATCGGGCTCCCAACGTGCCCTACAGCTGGGACACGCTGCAGGGGTGTGGAGTGCCGGGCCCGCCCCTCCTGTCTGGGCCCTGCAGAGCCTCGCGGCGGCCCCGCAGCTCCCGTGCCCTGGACGGTTCTGTGCGGCGCTGCCCGGCTCTGATGGCTGCTCTCGGGAGGCGGCTGCTCTCAGGAGCTGGTCTGAAACAATTCGGCCTCCGTTGCTGCGTCCTGCGCTACAGTGTGCGGCTGGGGGTTTCTTCCTGTGTTTTCAGTCCTCTGACGCTTGAGGGATTCTTTTCAAAGCGGTTTATCCACCAGCTTCGCTGTTTTCGCTGGGGTGTTGGACTGAGCGTCTCACCCGCTGTTCCTGGAGACAGTTCTGTGCCGCATGCTTTTCTCGCCTTTCCCTCCCTTTCTTACCTTTCAGTTTTTCATTGGATTTTGTCCGTGTGTGTGTGTGTGTGTGTGTGTGCGCGCGCGCATGTGTGTGTGCGTCTTACGTTTTTCCTCCCTGCTAATTTGGAATATATCCACACCATTTCTCTTTTAAATGGCTAATCGTGACATTTCACCTTGCAATTTTAACCTCAGAAGAACTAGTGTTAAGCAAATATTTTAATCCCTCTCCCCAAAATAAAAAGACCCAGAACGCTGTCGCTGTAATAATCTGCCTCCCAACTTACAGGGGATTATTGTCCAGTATTTTCGTTTTGTTAGTAGACTGTTCTTTTTCTTTTCTTTCCTGTTTTAGAGATGAGGTCTCCATTTGTCAACAGGTGGAGTGCAGTTGTGTGATCACAGCTCGTCTCAGCCTTGAACTCCCAGGCTCAAGCAATCTCTCACCTCAATTTTATGAGTCGCTGGGATTCACAGGCATATGATATCACGTCTGGGTAATTTAAAAATATATATCTTTTTTGTACAGACGGGGTCTTGGTACATTGCCCGGGCTGATCTCAAACTCCGGGCCTCAAATGATCCTCCAGTGCTGACCTGCCATCCGGAAGTGCTGGATTGCAGGCGAGAGCCACTGCGCCCAGCCTCTTCTTCCGCTGTTATTATTTTCATACCATGTTTGCTTGGATCACACACGCAGGCTGGACTGCAGTTGTCCTGTGGTATCCTCAGGGTGTTGGTTCCAGGACCCTCAGAGACACCAAAATTTGCAGGTGCCCAAGTACCTGATGTAAAATGGTGTAGTATTTGCACATTACCCACGCACATCCTACTGTGTACTTTAAATCGATTACTTATAATCCCTAATACAATGTAAATGCTCTGTAAACATCTGTTATACTGTATTATTTTAAAATTTGTATTTTTTGTATTGCTTTGGATTAAAAAAATATTTTCGGTCTGCTTGGTTGAATCCACGGATGTGAAGCCAAGCGTAAGGAGGGCCCAGTGTGCTCTTCTGGGATAATTCTCCTGCTTGCTAAAGCGCACGCTTCACTCGGGAGGCTGGGGCGAGAGGATCGCTGGAGCCCTGGAGGTGGAGGTTGCAGTGAGCTCAGATGGCGCCGCTGCACTCCAGCCTGGGCGACAGAGCGAGAGTCTGTCTCAAAAATAAAAACAGAGAAAAACAAGACAATAATGGCTCAACTCATACAGCACCAACGGGCCAAGCTTTCTTCCGAGTGCCTTCCTCAGAGCAACGCTGAGGCCTGCCAGGAAGCGGGTCTCCAACCCTCACGGAGCTGCTGGGCTCCCGGCCCCGCCCGCCCGGCGCTCGCCCCGCCCCGCCCCGCCCGCCCGGCGCTCGCCCCGCCCCGCCCGCCCGGCGCTCGCCCCGCCCCGCCCCGCCCGCCCGGCGCTCGCCCCGCCCCGCCCCGCCCACCCGGCGCTCGCCCGGCCCGCCCCGCCCGCCCGGCGCTTGCCCCGCCCACCCGGCGCTCGCCCCGCCCCACCCGCCCCGCCTACCCGGCGCTCGCCCCGCCCACCCGGCGCTCGCCCCGCCCGCCCGGCCGGCGCTCGCCCCGCCCACTAAGGCCCCTCTCCTTCCCGCCCGCGGAGGCGGTCACGTGGGGGGCGCGCCCAGACTCCGACCCGGAGGCGGAACCGGCGGTGCGGCCCGAAGCTCCGCAGTCCCCGAGCGCGCCCGGCCATGCGTCCCCCGCAGCTCCGCGTCGCGCTGCTCGCGCTCCTGGCCGCGCTCCTGGCCGCGCCCCCGGTGGCCCCGGCCGAGGCCCCGCACCTGGTGCGGGTGGACGCGGCCCGCGCGCTGTGGCCCCTGCGGCACTTCTGGAGGAGCACGGGCTTCTGGTGAGCGCCCCGCGCGCCCGCCCGCCCGCGGCCTCCGGGACCCCCTGGCCGCTCGGGGAGAGCTCGGGCGCCCCCTGACTGAGCACTGTGGGAGCTTCCGAGACTGGAGCTCCCTCCTCTGGGGCCCTGGCTCTCCTGGCCCGCTCCCCGCCGTGTTTGGGGGTGGGCTCTCCAGCTGAGTGGGGCCTGGGGCTGGACCCTGAGCTTGTCCAGCAGCTGCTCCCTGTAACCCAGGCCGATGCCCAGGATCCTGCTCTTTGAGGTGGTCCAGGAGTCTCCCCATGGGGTGGGACGCCCCTACAGCGGGACCTGGCCCGCCTGTCCCTTTCCCTCCACGGAGACTCGAGGTGCCTGCCTGCCTGGCGGGGCCGGGGCCAGGGCTGGTTTTGGCTCCCCCGTTTTAGTGCTGCTCCCGTTCCCCATGAAGATGGGACCTCCCTACATTCCTGGCCCTAAGGGCCATTTTATTAGTCACTTAGCACACGCGCAGCGCCTGGATCTGGCGCCCAGGCAGTCCTGGGCTTGAGCCTGAGTGTCGGCTGCGCTGCCGGCCATGCTGAGGCTCAGGCCTGAGCCGTCCCTTTGCTGTCCCCAGCCCTCCGCTGCCACACAGCCAGGCTGACCAGTACGTCCTCAGCTGGGACCAGCAGCTCAACCTCGCTTATGTGGGCGCCGTCCCTCACCGTGGCATCGAGCAGGTCCGGACCCATTGGCTGCTGGAGCTTGTCACCACCAGGTGGGTGACTCAGGGCCTGGGTGTCCCAGAACCCTTTACAGAGGCACAGAGGGGACGGGCTGGGGAAGGGGCAACTGACGAGGCGCAGGGCTGGGGGCTGCTCGGAAGACCCTTTGTTCCCCCCCTTTCTGCCGACGCACCCTGTTGAGGGGATCGTGTCCTTGCTGGGGGGAGGGCTGTGTGCTGGAGGGTGCCCCTGCGTGGGGCACGGTGGGCTTCCTCCAGGTCCCCCTGGAGGCTCAGGGTCGGCTGTGCCGCACCTGTCTCCGCTGCACCCATGGGCACCCCTGTATGTGTTTGCTGGCGGGGCTGGGCAGGCCGCCACACCTGAGGGCTGAGGTGAGGTCATCACAGCACCTGAGGCCTTGACGCTGGTGCAGGTGGCCACCCTGTGAGGGGCAGGCATGAGGTGTGAGGGCCACTTGGGTGTGTGGGGCCTTCTAGAAACACAGAGACCCTCATGCACTTGGCCAGAACCACCAGCTTCTACCAGCAGGGTGGGCACCAGGCAGGCCTGGACATAGGGGGTCCTCTTGGCACTTGGAGGCTGCATGATGTTGGCGGGGAGGCGGCCCTTGTTCAATTAATATGTCAACCCTGAGCATCAGGCAAGGCTCAGCCCTTCTGAGCCGAGGGACAGCGAGAGCCTTGAGCATCGGGCCTGGCCAGCACTGTGGGCCAGCCTGTCTCTCAGGGGCAGAGGTTCCTCATTTCTGAGTGTTTGGGTCCTGCGTGTGATCAGAGGGCCTCCTTCCCCAGCTGGGGTTCCCTGGTCTCCCCAGGGTGGCGGTGGTGCAGGAGCACGTCCCGAGGGTGTCTCCTCCCTGGGAAGAGTCTCAGCAGTGGCTTGCAGACGTCCGCCATGGGCCCCCTGGAGGGAGCAGAGGCTGCCGGGAAGGCCTGGCCCTGCTACAGGGGGGCATCGGTGGCCTCCAGATCCCTGTGGCGGGCTCCTGCCGTCTGCACAGCGTCGTGCACACTGAGGAACAGCTGCTCCTCCTCAGCTGTGTCCCCTGGGCCCTCCCCAAAGAAGCGCCCTCTGCTCAGAATGTCTCTCACAGGGGGGCTGCAGCAGGCCAGCAGCAGGCTGATGCCCAGGGCCCCGTAGTCTCGGCGCAGGTCCTTGAGCGTGGTCACGCCAGCTGCATCCAGGAACAGCAGTGGGGCGCAGTCGATGACCACCGTGTGGAAGCCGGCCGCCGCGGGCACCAGCGCAGCCCTGCTGCTAACCAGGCCCAGGTCCTTGCCCTGGGCAGGGCCTCCCTCGCCGACCCCCACCTCCGAGCCCTGCTCCTTCCTCCTGGCAGCCACGCGCCCCACGTCCAGCCCCGTGAGGCTGTAGAGTGACCGCAGGAAGAAGTCTTTGTTGGCGTGGTACAGCGGCCCCGCGAAGCGGAACACCCGCACCCCGGGCTCAGGGACGAGGCCCTCGAACTCTGCGGCATCCTCGTAGAAGGCCGAGTCCCCGATGCGGGCCAGCAGGGCGGCGTGTGGGCGCTGGGTGCGGCCGGCCAGGCTGAGCAGCGAGAGGATGACGCCAGCCAGCAGCCCGGTCTCTGTGCTGACCAGCACACAGGTGACCGCGGTGCCCGCCCAGACCAGCGCGTCGGCCGGGCTCATCCGCCACAGCCGTGGGAGGTCCCACACCTTGCGCAGGGCTCCCCGCAGGCTGACCACGATGACACAGGCCAGCACGCTTCGCTGTAGGTCGTGGAACAGCGGTGCCAGTGCCAGCAGCACCAGCAGCACCACGGCAGAGCTGACCACGCTGGACAGCTGCGTCCGGCAGCCGGTGGCTGTCTTCACCAGGCTCTTGGCCAGGGCTGCACTGGTGGCGAAGCAGTGGAGGAAGGCGGGCAGCACATTGCAGCAGCCCACGGCCAGCAGCTCCTGGTTGGCACGCACGGAGTAGCCGTGGCTGCGACCGAACATCTCCGCCAGCGAGATGGAGAAGGCTGCGCCCACGAGGGCCAGGGCCACGGCATCCGAGGCCACACGCTGCATCAGTCTGGGCTCTGGGACCTGAGGGGCCATGAAACCAGTGGGGATGTCACCAGCCACACTTGAGCCAAAGCGCTTGTGGAGCTGCCCGACGTGGGACACGAGCGTGGCCACCACGATGACCAGCAGTTCTGTGGGCAGGGGCACCCTCAGGCGCCGTCGGTAGCGGTCTGAGAGCTCCTTTGCGGCCAGTAGCACCACCAGGCACACCGTGCTGGTAACCACGTCGCACACGTTGGCCTGCCCGGCACTGCGCAGCAGGCTCAGCCACGTGCGGACCACCATGCCCGGCCCCTGGTGCCGAGGGATCCGCACGCCCAGCAGGTGCTTGAGCTGCGAGGTCAGGATGGTCACAGAGGCCCCCATGGCAAAGCCGTCCAGCAGTGGCTGCGAGAGGTAGGCGGACACGAAGCCCAGCCGGAGCACGCCCATGAGGACCTGTGGACGGAGGGCAGTCAGGTCAGCAGGCGCCCGGCGGGAGCCACGTGCCCGTCACCAGCCCCTGGCATGGCCCAAGGGGTGGTGGTCATGGCACAGAGCCTGACAATTCTGTTTTGCAGCCCGGTATTTCCAAATCAGACTCCTCACACGGGCCTGTGTGCTTGACTCCATGTGTGCACACGCCTGCAGACACTTTTCATGGCCGCCGACACATCTTACTTCTCACGTGTAGAAGCCCGTTTTATTTCAGAAATAAGACCTCTGGGCATCAGAAGGCAGCCCCTTCCTCCTGCTTGGTACACATGGCACCCACTATCCCCCATGCAGATGTGGAACCAATGGGGACCAAGGCCAGGGCAGGAGACGGTTGGGGGCGGGGAGGCCATCCCCCATCCCACCTAGGACAGAAGGCCTGGGAGGCCACATGGCCTCAGTCCAGTACCACTGAGCCCAGCGGCCCCTCCATGTCAGTGCCTCGCCCTGGGATGCCCCAGCTCTGCCCGAGCCTTGGCCTCGTGGGTGGCCAGCACCTAAGGGGGTGTCCTGGGCCCCTCCCTGTGCCTAAGCCGAGCTCCTCACCTGGTAAAGCCCGGTCATCAGCGTGAGGGCGGTGGCAACACGGATGGCGTAGCAGTCGCGCCCACAGTCTAGAGTGGCAGCCGAGCCGTTGAGGATGCTGCCATTGGCCCCGGGCCACAGGCCATCCTGGGAGGGGTCGAAGCCGGCCAGCTGGAGCTCCCGGTCCACCACCTGGCCCACCATGAGGCAGAGCAGGCTGAAGATGCCCACGGAGACGTGCCGCGACGTGCCCATGAGGAAGTAGATGAGGTTGGCAAAGAAGGACGTGTACAGGCTGTAGATGGGCTGCAGTCCAGCCAGCAGCGAGTAGGCGATGGCCTGTGGCACCAGGATGATGCCGATGACCAGCCCGGACATGACGTCGCCCGCCAGGTACTCCCGAGGGCGGTACTGACACAGCCAGCGCGTGGCGGGGAGCAGGTCCTGCACCAGCGCCCAGGCACACGGCACGCTGCACGAGCAGCTCCGCCACAGCCGGGCCTTCAGCATCTCACGCAAACCCTGGGGTGCCGGGCGCTGCCGTCGGACTGGCACCGGCCCTCTGCCCTGCTGCAGAAGCTCAGGGCACTCGCCCATGCTGCAGCACCTGCCCCTGTGGCCGACCTGCAGCTGAGAAGAGAGCATAGTCACGGGAGCCCCGGATCCAGGGCCAAACGACAAGGTCCCGGGCAGTGGCGGGCCCCTTGGGGCAGACCCCTCGCCCACCCGGGGCCCGGGACTGGCACTGAGCCTTCTCCCGGCACCACGGGCCCCAGCCCCCTGCCCAGTGTGGATGGATGCCAGGGTCTGCCGGCTCCAGAACGCATCACGGGGTGAGATGTGATTAGGACACCAAGCCCGTGCCTTGGGCTGTGCTGAGGCCAGTGGTGCTGCGGGACGCCTGGCCGGACCCTGTCCCAGCTCGGCTCCGGCCCACTGGCTCTGCAGTTCCTGCCTGAAACTGCCCCTGAAGCCGCCTGAAGCTCACCTCCCAACGGGGAGGGAACAGGCTGGGCCGCCACCACACATACACATGCCTTGGGTCACTGGTCACAGGTGTAGGCAAGTCTGGTGGCTCCGTGACCACCTCCCTGGCTCCCCGGTTGGCGAAAGGTCCACCCGATGCCCACGCCAGAGCCCTCCCTCCCCCATGCAAACCATCGCCTGCTCTCCTGAGACACTCCGTGACCTGCCCTGTGCGTCCTGGCTGGTGAAGGCTCAGCGGAAGAGGCCTCCTATGTCCCTGCCAAGCCTTGTGGGTGCTGGGACCCCAAGTCTGCCTGGGGAGCAGCACTCAGAAGCCAGCCGAGCCCCTATGCCTGGCCTTGGGGCTGAATTCTGAGAATATGCCTAGACAGTGGCCCCAGCGGGACTGGCGTCCATCTCCCCTGCCCAGGGAGTTCTGGGATGTGAGGCGTCTCCCTGTCTCCCCAACTCACTGTGGAACAGGCATGACACAGTCCCGGGGGCAGCACCCAGAGAGGACCCAGCCCTCTGCACACAGCCACCCTGGGTCAGCAGAGCCAAAGGGCACCTCCTGACCTTTCCTTTGCCCTCGGAGAGCAACTTGGTGTTAGGGAGGCAGTGCTCAGAGGCCAGACTAGTCCCATGTGAGGCCTTGGGTCTGTCCTGTTTGCAGGTTCCAATGTACTTTTATTTTAAAAGTTCTCCACGGTGTTAGGCAAAGAAGACTTTGCTCCCTGAGTGCCCAGGACAGCCTGGGGCCTGGGCTGAGCCTGCTGTTTGCACGCTGGCCCAGGGCATGGGAGCTACAGTCTCCCGGGGGGTGGGCCCAGCCTGGTAGGTCGACACGGGCAGGCTGGGCACAGCACCACCTCTGGGGCTCAGAGTAGAGGTCCTGGCCCTCAGGCAACATTGCAAAAGTTGTGTCCCCTTCCCTCAAAGACCCCACCACACTGGGTCCCTGGATGCCCCAGGTGTGTGGAATGGAGACAGAAGGGCCAGCTGCCCGGAGCCTGGGGGTGCCCCTAAGAAACCACCAGTCCAGGGCGTTTCTGGCCTTGGCTCCCACCCCGTGCTCTGCTGCGGCCGATATCTGGGCCCAGGATAATTCTTACCTGAGGGAGTCCTCACAGGCACGGGGGCCCTGGGATGGCGAGGGGCTGGCGAGACCACCGAGGACCGCAGGGCCCTCTAGCTCCCGCGAGCAGCTGGGAGAGGGGGGTGGCGGCTCTGGCGCCGACCTGCAGGCAGTGTTGTGTGCGCTGGGCTCTGCAGTTAAATTATTTACCTACAGATTGCTGAGTCACGGGTTTCGACAGCCATGTTACCTGATCTGCTAATCTGGGAGTTGAACTGTAATCGGGCTGGTAGTGGTTAGAGCTGTGTGGGGCTCTGATCAGCTTCCAGCCTCCCAGTAGCCCTTGAACCCAGGAGGGGCTGGGGTGGGGGAGTCTCCGTGTCCAGTCGCTGGATAGCCTCCTGGTCCTGCAGGGAGCCAGTCTGGTCCACGCTGGAGCAGGGCGGAGGCTGACAGCCAGCTCAGCAGAAGGCTGCCAGTGTGTGCATGTGCATATGTGCTCGCATGAGCTCTGTGTGTGGTGCACAGCACCCAGGGTGAGGGCCCCCAGGCATCGAGATGCCATGACTGGCCGGGGCAGGAGTCCTGGTCTGCCCAGACCCAGTGCCAAGCCGAAGGGACTGGTCAGCCTCTACCCTCACGGCTCCTCTGCCCTCCCGTCTACCACAGGCTGAGACCAGCAGTGCCTGCCTCACAGGGCTGGTGTGAGGATAAATGATCTCTTAAGGTGAACTGAACTAGTGCCCACACATGAAAATAAGGGTGACCTGCTTTTTAAAAGGAATTACTGGCCAGGCACGGTGGTTCACTCCTGTAATCCCAACAGTCTGGGAGGCCTAGACAGGAGGATCACTTCAGGCCAGGAGTTCAAGACCAGCCTGGTCAACATAGTGAGACCCCCCCCACCTTTACAAAAATTAAAATTAAAACCTTAGCTGGGTGTGGTGGTGTGCACCTGTATCCCAGCTATGGATTGGCTGAGGCGGGAGCATGGCTTGAGCCGGGGAGTTTGAGGCTGCCATGCGGTGCGATTGTGCCACTGTACCCTGTTCTAGGCCACAGAGCAAGAGCCTGTCTCAGAAACAAACACGTTGTCACTGGGCCAGCTCTTTGGGAAGCTCAGGGAGGAGGATGGCTTGAGCCCAGGACTTCCAGGCTGCAGTGAGGTACGGTTGTGGCACTGCACTCCAGCCTGGGTGACAGCAAGGTTCTGTCTCTTTTAAAAAAAAAAATTCCTCAGGAGACTCAGATCCCTCCCCCACTTTGACACTGAGCACTGGGTGGGATCCTGCATTGCGGCCTGGGGCCAGTGCGGGTGTTTAACAAGGGGCTGCAGCCTCCGGGCTCTCCCATCCCCAGGGAAGCCAGGAGGCCGAGGGGAGTCCCTCGGGTGAGGCTGGAAGGCCAGGCCGACCCTGGCACCTTGGGCACCCTGACTCGGGCCTGGGAACGGAAGCCACGAGCTCTGTTTCCCGTCCATGTGGGATTCATGCCGACGGTCTTGCCGAACCAGCTGATTGCAGGGGCTCCGTTCCCCCACGATGGGGACCCCGAGATGTTGATGGGGCAGAGCCCCGGAGGGGACCCTGGACACACAGCCCCACCAAAGGCACCTTCGGGGAAGCCGCCTGCCAAGCCCCGCTAGTTCCCCACAGCCCTGGGTCCTGTAGCTCCCCGCTTGAAGGTGAAATGGGAGTGGATTGTAGTTGGGGTGGCCAGAAAGTGGGAGGAAGCCCTGAGCATGAGATGTGGGCAGGGCTGGACAGTCCAGGGTCTAGAACTCCCAGAGCCTCCACCTGGGATGATGCCCTCGCTCCCACCCCAGCCTAACCAGGGCCCCAGTGGCCCCTGGGAAGCAGCCGTTTACCCAGCGGTTGGGAGCTGTGGTGTAAGAAGCGGTTGGCCAGTGGGTGGGGTTACTCAGGGCCCCAGGACCCTCCCTGGGGCAGATAAGGGCCTCTCTGGGTTCAGCCACCAGCAGGGTTTTTGAAGAACTCCTAGAGGTCTCTCTAAAGGAGGCTGGGAGGACTCTGGGTGCTGCAGCAGGGGTGGGGTGCCCGGTGCAGACACCTGCAGGCAGGGTAGGGTGGGGGTGTGTCACCGGGGCCACAGAAAAACCTTGAGTGGGAGGCAGCCCTTCTCCCCCCAGGAAGGGTGGTGGGGATTTCCAGAGGTTGGCTTAGGGGGACCCATGGTGGGGTTTGAGACAGGTGAGCATCGTTCAGGAACAGCACCCAGGCCCGTGAGCCTCTCAGCCACGCTGCAGGGGCCTGGCCTCAGGGGTCTTCTGCAGCCATTACGCCCTTTTAGTCTGCACCTAGGCTGGGTGTCTAAAGCAGGTGAGATCATCCCTGTAGGATCCTTGGAGCCTGACCTGCCCCCCTCCCACTTGTCTCTGCCTCAGTTTCTCTGCCTGAGCATTAAGACAGTGGCTGGTACTGCCCTGTGGCCAGGCTCAAAGGCTGAGTGCCCAGGGGTCCAGGGGCCTTGCTGGCCAGAGAGAGTGGGCAGCCCAGTCTACCCCAAGCCTGTGTGGGCACCAGGCTGCAGACAACTCCTTCCTTCCCTGCTTTGCCGGTGCAGGACAGGGGGCATGGGGGACCCATGGCCTCGGACCTGCCTGAACCGCCCTCCTGCCGGAACTCCTGGCCAGTCCTGTGCCACATGCTTACTTCTCCTTAATTTTGTCTTTAAATCAACCGTTTTACATGGGAGTACATTGACTGGGAACGGAAACATTGCTATTGCCTCCCGCCTTGGAAAGAAGCCCGGCCGCAGGGCTTTGGAACCAGTGACCCTCCAGCGGGTGGGTGTGCTCCGCGCTCTGGAGGAGAAGAGGGGGGCCCCGGCCCGCACCCTCTAGCACCTGCATCCCCGTCGTCCTGGTCACAGCTGCAGGTTCTCCCAAGAGGCGGGTCTGTGCCCACCCCGTGCTGTGCCCGGGCACCAGCGAGCCCGGCCTCCGCCGCTACCCCACACTCCCATCGCCACCCTCAGGAGCGCGCTGCCCCGCTCCCCACCCCACGCGGTCTCCCCCACCGCCTGCGAACCCCCATGCACGCGCGGCCCCGCCCCGCGCCCCCGCCGCCGAGCACGCGCGCCCCGGATCCTGAGCCCCGCGCACTCACCAGGCCCGGCAGCCGCGCGGTCCTCGCGGCGCACGCGCTCCGGCCCAGGGGCGGGGACGCGGGGCCCCGGGCGGCGGACCCACCGCGCCGCGCGGTGAATGAGCCCATTGTGCGGCAGCGGCGGCCCCACTGGCCCCGCGCTGGGTCTGGCAGGGCCGAGGCGCCCCCGCGGCTTCCGCTCCCGGGCTGGGCGGTGGCCTGTCTGCGCCTCCGGCCCTGGTGGGGGGGGGCTCCACCTCGCCGGCTCAGCCCCTCCCCAGCGAGGTCTCCCGAGGCCCCTCTCAAAGGGACTGTCCCCGGGATCCTTGGCCTGGTGTCGACGCCGGGGCGGGGATCCCGGTCCCAGGCATCCCTCGCTGAGAGATTGGCCCGGCCAGATGACACTCGGGGGCACTTTGGGTGTCAGACTAGGGACATCTCTGATGCTACCCGCCTCCCTCAGCCCCAGGGCTCAGGCTCCCTCAGCGCCTGCCCCAGTGTCAGGGGCCGCTGGGCCAGCGCCTTGGGGGTTGCAGAGAAAGCCTGAAGCCCAGCGGGGCCTTCACTTCCTCCTGGTCACCATGGCCCCCTACCCCAACCCCGTGGGACTGCGGAATGTACCTCCTGCGCATTTGACTTTTGTCCAGGTGCTTCTTTGCTATCAGTGTGTCGAGTGGATGGAGAGGAGGGGAGGTGGTAGGGGCCGGGTGGGATGGACCTGGGGGACACATGCTGGGCACCCAGCCCTGGGTACAGAAGCAGGTGGGGGCAGCAGAGGCAGGGCCGGGTGAAGCAGGACCCCGCACCTGAGGGCTGCAGGCCCAGGCCCAGGCTCTGTCGTGATCTTGTACGCCATGGGAGGACCCGAAGGGAGGCATTGAGGTGTCGGGACCTTTGCTGTGAGGTGCTGGGGCTGTGGCACGGGGAGACTGACAGCAGTATAGGGCTGATTCCGGTGCGTGGTGGTAATCCCGTTCCCCACCACTGCAGATGAGGGACAAACCCAGCTGCCATGGGAGAGGCACGGCCCACAGCAGCTGTGCTCACCTTCTGGGTGGCGTCTGCAGGAAGCCCTCAGACCCTGGCCAGCCTGGTCTCTGCTTCTCACTCCAGGTTCAGGGCTGGCGGCTATTCCATTCATCCCACTCCCCTTCCCTCAGGCCAGAAATATCGTCCACAGCCCCAGGCCCCTGCGTACCAGCCTCCTCGTCCAGTTCACCCTCAGATGTCCAACTCTACATGGCTAGGACCGAGGCCAGCCTCATTCCAAACTCATTCACCTGCCCAGCTGCCCAAGCTGAAATCCACAGTTGCCCTGGACCCCACCCCCACCCCCCGACCCAGCTCACCTCAAACCTCATCAGTCCATCTGCTGCTCCTGCACGGCCCGCAGCCAGTCTGGTCACCATACCTCTCCAGGTGACCACCACGGCCCGCAGCCAGTCTTCCAGCCCCTACCCTGGCTCCAGTGAGCCACCAGAGGGATCCTTGAAAAATGTCCTGGCACTGCTGGGCTCAGAACCCTGAACGGGATCCCTGTTTTGCTCTGGGTCAGGGTCCCATCCTCAAAGCAGTCACTTCCAGAGCCCCACGGAGGCTCCTCTCCCGTGATATCCACCCTCGTTCTGTCCCAGGCCCACCAGCTGCCTCTCTGCTGGCTATCACGTGCACATTCCTGTCCCAGAGCCTTGCCCTGGCGATGCCATCTGCTGCCTGGGCGTCCTCATGCTAGCCTGTCCCACTGCGTGGCAGCCTTAGATGTCTCCTCAGAGAGGTACCTCACTGACCATCAGGACTCCCATTCCCTGCTGTATCCCCTTCACCAAAGATTCCCATTTCCCCGATGACGCCTGTCCCCTCAAATGCAAGCCCTGCGGGAATTCGGCCCACCTGCAAGGGCAGTGTGGCAGGGTGGCCCCTTCTCCCTCTCCTGCCCATCTGTGTTGCCTCATGGGGTGTGGGAGGGGAAATGGGGCACTCCTGGGCCTCTAGGAGGTACAGAGAAACAGGGTGGGGACCCACCACGTCCTGCCTGGCTCCTAAACCCTGGCCCCTGCCCCTTGGTACCTGCCTGCCTCATCCCACCAAGCATCAGGGCCATTCCGAGCCCCCCGCCCCAAGTCTTCCATCTCTTGATGGTATAGGGCTGGGGGGGGGGTCTCCATGTACAGACACGCTAGTTCACACTGGGCTTTCATAGCGTTATTTTCCAAGGGGAAGGGCCTCTCGGGAAGCCAGGATCTGAGTCCTGTGTGGCACCTTGCAGGCTCCCACCTGCTCTGTTGTGGCCACGGTTCCAGCCTGGGGCACGTAGCCATGTGGGCACCCTTCTTCCTGACACTGACTGTCCCTCCACAGGGGCTCCACTGGATGGGGCCTGAGCTACAACTTCACCCACTTGGATGTGTACCTGGACCTTCTCAGGGAGAACCAGCTCCTCCCAGGTGAACTGTGGGCTCTGCTCTCCCAGCCCTCCTGCACCCCCTCACCCTGCCCACCCTCTCCCTCACCTAGCCCCTCTGGGTCCTGGCTGGAGCCCATCCAGGACTGGCCTTGGTGCTGGAGCACAGGCCTGGCAGAGCATGGGTGTTGTGTGCAACGGGCAGTGGGGCAGCCCTCCTGTGTTGCAGGGTTTGAGCTGATGGGCAGCCCCTCGGGCCACTTCACCGACTTTGAGGACAAGCAGCAGGTGTTTGAGTGGAAGGACTTGGTCTCCAGCCTGGCCAGGAGATACATCGGTGGGCGGGCCCAGGCCCTGAGGCCCCAGAGCGGGGAGGGTACTCCTGGGCAGGCTGCACCCTGATCACCCAGGCTGCCCCCGGGGTCTAGAACCCCTTTGAGCCAGGACTTCCTGATGGGGGGCAGAGGCTGGCCTGGGTGGGGGTGGGGTTCATCTTGAGTCAGACGCCCTTCATCACCTTGCACTCTCCCTCCCTGGGAGTCACTGAGGCAAGATTCACCTGTGCTGGGGGGACAGCAGGGGTCCTCTGCAGGTAGGTACGGACTGGCGCATGTTTCCAAGTGGAACTTTGAGACGTGGAACGAACCAGACCACCACGACTTTGACAACGTCTCCATGAGCACGCAAGGTGTGTGTGGCTTCCTGGGGTCCTGCCCAGCCGAAAGGGGCAGAGGAGGGCAGCAGCGGAGGCTAAGCCGCGGGCCCCCAGGGCAGGTGTGGACGCAGCGCTTTTCCCGACCCCAGGCTTCCTGAACTACTATGATGCCTGCTCCGAGGGTCTGCGCACCACCAGCCCCGCCCTGCGGCTGGGCGGCCCCGGGGACTCCTTCCACCCTCCACCGCGATCCCCGCTGAGCTGGGGCCTCCTGCGCCACTGCCACAACGGCACCAACTTCTTCACTGGAGAGGCGGGTGTGCGGCTGGACTATATCTCCCTCCACCGAAAGGTGTGCTCTGCCCCTCCGCCCGCCCCGGGGTCCTGCGCCCTCAGCCGGGGCGCCCAGGCCATGCTGACCTGGTGGTGCTGAGGCAGCCCTGCCCGCAGGGTGCACGCAGCTCCATCTCCATCCTGGAGCAAGAGAAGGCCGTGGCGCAGCAGATCCGGCAGTTCTTCCCGAAGTTCGCGGACACCCCCATTTACAATGACGAGGCTGACCCGCTGGTGGGCTGGTCCCTGCCGCAGCAGTGGAGGGCCGACGTGACCTACGCGGCTATGGTGGTGAAGGTTGGCCGGCCCAACGCCCTGCGCGCCCGCCAGCCACCTTCCTCCCGGGACGCGATAGGGGAGCGGTGGCCGCGCCACGCGATCCCAGCCGCCCTGGACACCCGCAGGTCATTGCCCAGCACCAGAACCTGCTGCTGGCCAACACCAGCTCCGCCGTCCCCTACGCGCTCCTGAGCAACGACAACGCCTTCCTGAGTTACCACCCGCACCCCTTCGCGCAGCGCACCCTCACCGCGCGCTTCCAGGTCAACAACACCCGCCCGCCGCACGTGCAGCTGCTGCGAAAGCCGGTGCTCACCGCCATGGGGCTGCTGGCGCTGCTGGGTGAGCCGGGGCCGCTGGGGTGGGCCTCCCGGGGTGTGGCGAGGCGGGGCCTGGGGACTCCTTCCCCCAGCGAAGGGGGGGCGAGTGGAGTGGGGGGCGAGTGGAGGGAGGGGGCGGGCGGAAGGGGCGGGGCAGCGACCCCACGCGGGAATGGCGCCCCCACCCCGCAGACGAAGAGCAGCTCTGGGCCGAGGTGTCGCGGGCCGGGAAGGTCCTGGACGGCAACCACACGGTGGGGGTCCTGGCCAGCGCCCACCGCCCGGAGGGCCCGGCCGACGCCTGGCGCGCCGCGGTGCTGATCTACGCGAGCGACGACACCCGCGCCCACGCCAACCGCAGCGTCCCAGTGACCCTGTGGCTGAGCGGGGTGCCCCCCGGCCCGGGTGAGCCGGGGTCCCAGGGAGGTCTCTGCCCCGCGGGGGCCCTGGAGGTGGCGGGAGCCGGGCGTGGGGGGGAGCGGGAGCCGGGGACGGGGAGCGGGACCGGTGAGCCCAGGCCCGAGTGTCCGGCGCCGCAGGCCTGGTCTACGTCACGCGCTACCTGGACAACCGGCTCTGCAGCCCCGAGGGCGTGTGGCGGCGCCTGGGCCGGCCGGTCTTCCCCTCAGCCGAGCAGTTCCGGCGCATGCGCGCGGCCGAGGTGGGTGGGCCGCGGAGGGGCGAGGGGCCAGGCCGGGGTCCCAGGGGTGCGGGCGGGGTCGGGGGGCAGAACAGGGGTGGGACCCCGAGTGGGTATGCGTGGGGGGGCGGTGGGCTGGGGGCGTTCGCCCTGAGGTCGGGCCGAGCGTGCTTAGCCCGCCTGGAGAACCCGGAGGACCCGCCACTGCGCGCAGGACCCTGTGGCCGAGGCGCCGCACCCCTTCCCCGCCGGCGGCCGCCTGACCCTGCACCCTGCGCTGCCGCTGCCGTCGCTCCTGTTGGTGCACGTGTGCGCGCGCCCTGAGAAGCCGCCTGGCCAGGCAAGTGGCAGCCCCCCTACCTGCGCCGCGGCGGACTTCCCCCTCCCCGACCCCATCACAGCCCCTCCCTCCCCCAGGTCACGCGGCTCCGCGTTCTGCCCCTGACCCGAGGGCAGCTGGTTCTGGTCTGGTCGGATGAGCACGTGGGCTCCAAGTGCGTGAGTGGGGCCACCCCCACCCCTGCCGGGTCCTAGGCACGCCCCTGGGATCCGACCCCTTCACCCATGCGTTCACTGTTGCCGCTCGCCGTGGCCCACCAGCTCCCTCCCTCGCAGCCCTGCATCCCTTCACCTCACACACTGTGGGCCTGATGCCAGGCCCTGCCAGTGGGCGTGGGTTCTCTTAGGGGACATGAAGTGGACAGTCGGGCTCCAGCCCTCTCCCCCTCCCCTGTTGGTGCAGGAAGAGTGCCCAGGGGCGTGGGGAGGTGCCAGCGGGAAGGGGGTGTGGGTCCATCCAGCCCTGCCCTGCGTGCTCCAGCCTTGGTCTTGGCGTGACCTCCGCAGGTGCTTGTGGACATATGAGATCCAGTTCTCCCGGGATGGGACAGTGTACACCCCGGTCAGCAGGAAGCCGTCGACCTTCAACCTGTTTGTGTTCAGCCCCCGTGAGTCCGCCACCCATGGCCCTGGCCTCCGCCACCCCATTCTTGGGCCTCAGCGAAGTACTGGGTGGGGGCCTCGAGAAGCCTGGGGTCAGGGGGCTTTCGGGACGTGGGCAGGTTTGTGTTGACACACGTTCAGGTTAGCACACGTGTCCCCGTGTCTCCAGACACAGGTGCTGTCTCCGGCTCCTACCGAGTTCGAGCCCTGGACTACTGGGCCCGGCCAGGCCCCTTCTCAGACTCTGTGCGGTACCTGGCAGCCTCTGCGCCGGGAGGGCCACCACCCCCCAGCAACCCGTGAACCTGTGCTGAGCCCTCCGAGGGGCTGCACCTCCCTGGCAGTCAGCTGGCTGGGCTGCTCTGCTTCCCTGCTGCCCTCCGCCACCCCCCTTTACAAAATACTTTTATATTTTACTTTTTTTCTTTCATATCTTGGTACCAACACACCCCTGAAAGTGGCTTTACACTCGGTCTCAGGCCAAGGCCCTAGGCACATTTGGGGGTGGCCACAAGGGTAAACCCCAGCGGCTGAACCCCTGAGGACCTACCTGGAGCGAGGCCTCTTTCCTCCCCGTTCCCACTCAGACTGCCCCCAATCCTGGACCGGAAGTGTGTTGAGCCCCTGGAGGGCTGGGGGCCTGTCTCTGGGCCAGGCTGGGGAGCCAGCTCAGCCCTGCCCACCCAGGGATTTCCGGGATCCTTTGCTTTCTTGCTTGTTCTGCAGAGTGGGGAGCTGAGGCCCCATGAGGGAAGACCCCTGTACCCCAGCAGGGTGGAGGGCAGGGTGGGGGCACCCCTTGCAGTCCAGGCCGTGGCCAGCAGCAGTGTCCACCGTGGTCTGTGTGTCCCCACCACGGACTGTCCTTGCTCCAGATTTGAGACGTGGCAGGGCCAGATGAGGACAATTTGGTGACTGTTTACAGAGATGGAGGCAGGGTTTCCCCCAGGGGCACTCACCAGTCCAGGCGGGGCTGGGCGCCCCGGTGAGGAGCAGGGACCTTCTACCCAGGGGTGTGGCCAGGAGCCCGGGAACCAAGGCTCTCTCTCTTCTCTTGCTCCAGCAGCCTCCAGGGCCACCCTTGGCACTCAGCCAGAGGGCTGGGGCACAGGGACCCCGCAGGTTACTCTGGAGGCTGTCTGGGGCTCTGGTGGGGATGGCGGGGGGGTGAGCCCACTGGCTTCACTGTATCTCCCAAAGCCCGTGTCCCTTACCTGCTCCCAACCAACGTGGGCCCCCAAGGCGCTGGGGTGGGACAGAGACCCCACGAGGGACCCTCCCCTCACTCTTCGACCTGGGTGTTGGGGCTTTTGGCAAAAATAGCCACATATATTTCAAGTTTATCACTCAGCTGAGATTCCTGGTGTAGGCCTGGCCCCCATGGCGGTAGGCTGGATCCTCCTCTGGAGGCAAAGTAGAGGTCAGCAGGGGGTCCTGAGGCCCCACGGTGCTGGCACCAGTCTCGGCTGAATGGCAAAGCTGGTTCTCTCTCCTCCACCGTGAGGCTCTGTCTCCGTCGCCTTCCTGGCGGCCATCAGCTTGCCGACAAGTCCCTACCCTCCAGTCTCGCTGATGGGGTCACTTTGGCCTTCACTGAGAGTGGGTCAGGCTTGAGGCCGTGCCAGGAACCAGGGAAGCCCACGCTGGCCGTCAGCTTACATGCAGCCTCGTCCCTGCCGCTGGGTACTTTGTGCCTGGGTCCCTGGAGCAGTCACTGGGTGGCAGGATGAGACCGCATTTGACGTCCCCTGTCCACAGGACCTCCAGAGAGTGGATGCCCTCTGGACAAGTGCAGGCATTTGTGGGAGGCAGGACCTCACTCTGCCTGCTCTGCCAGCCCAGGGCTTGCCTTTGCCCCAGCTGCCTTGTTCCCAGGCTTCTCATCTTCATCTCCTGAGTCTGGCCAGCCTTTCCATGGATGCTGCCCGTGGTGGAGCCGAGGGTGGCTGGATGTGCCACCTTGGTTCTGCTGTGGGGTGCCTCTTCCATCTTCCAGGGCCAGCCCCCCGCTATGATGCCATACCTGTCGCCTTCCGGGTGACAGTGTGCACCCTGCATCCAGAAACCGCCTCTGCACTTTCCCTTCTTGTCCGGAGGCTGGGAGGATGATTGTCACGAAGCCCTCAGTGTGGGCTGAGGCCCGGGCAGCAATTCAGGAGGAGCGGTTTCATGGGAGCTCTGGTCTTCTGCCCGCAGGACTGACTTCCAGATGTGCTGGGGCTGAGTCTGCAGTCCTTGGGTAGACACTGCATGGCCTTGGCTCTTCCTGGGCGGCCGAGTCACACGGCCACTGAGTGCCATTAGACTTCGCCCCGTGGACAGGCAGCTCGGAGCTGCTTTCCAAGTGACTGGAGGAAGTGCGCTTTGCCTGGGATGCGAGGTCTGGGCTTGCTGGGGGCATGGCGCTTCTGCCAGACGCTCTGGGCAGGGCCAGGCCTGCTGGGCACCCACAGTTGTCACAGGTGGAGCTGTCACAGCCTGGACCTGCTGCAGGGCTTCTGGCCAGCATTACCTGCTGTCCAGGAAATGGGTGGGAGCGGGACGCTTGGGCGTGCACGCTGCTCCCCAAGCCCAGATCCACCCGAGACGGAGTCTCACTCTGTCACCCAGGCTGGAGTGCAGTGGTGTGATCTCGGCTCACTACAACCTTCTCCTCCTGGGCTCAAACAATTCTGCCTCAGCCTCCCAAGTGGCTTCGATTACAGGTGCCTGCTACCACACCAGGCTAATTTTTGTATTTGTAGTAGAGACAGGGTTTCACCATGTTGGTCAGGCTGGTCTCAAACTCCTGACCTCAGGTGGCCCTTGTGTCAGATAAGTGCCCACCACATGTGCAGACTTTCTGCTTAGAAAGCGGCCTGCCTGTCCGCTCTTCCCAGAGCCACTGGTGTCACTGGCCATCTCATCACTGCTGCAGACCCAGAGGGTTCTCCAGAAATGTGTGTGTGCCTGAGCCGTCGGGACCTGGTCAGAGCCAGCTCTGATGCCACGCCTTTCTGGATGGGGCCTCTGAGACCTGCTGCTGCTCCTGACAGGCCTCCCCTGTGGGGAGGCCCAGCTCCCAACTCTGCACAGTCTGGGTTGAGTCCAGGCCAGCGACCACTGGCTCTGTCCAGGAGGTCAGGCCGGTGGCTGAGACCCCAGTGCTGGCGACTGTCCCAGGCAGTGAGGTGACCAGTCCGTCAGACCCACATTTTGTATTTTGTGTGAACTTGGATCTGCCCGTGATGTTCCCAGGCAGCTGCTGCTGGCACGGATGTGCCTTCCTCTCCTTGGAGCGTCCCTAGGTGTGGCTGTGCCGGAGTCTAATCTGGGGCCAGTCCTGGGCAGAGCAGCATGGGCACAGACACAGATGGCGCTCTTGCACAGGGGGTGGCCCGGCTGGGGACTCGGCGCCCTTCCCCGTGCCCACCTGCCCCGTGCCCTGTGCGTCTCAGGTCCCTCCTTGCCCTGCACCTGCTGGTTTCTCATCAGATAAGAGCCCCTGTGGGGAGAAGCCCTGGGTGGGGCTTGGGCACTCGGCGCTGGCCCTGTTTGTCCTTCCTGTGGCCGAGGAGCAAAGCCACGGGCGCTGGGCCCCACTGCCCTCACGGCTATCTCACCTTTTCAGAGGGAGAAGCCAGGGTCAGCCGCCCCATCTCAGAATCACTCCTGTTGCCGTGGCAACCCACCTCCCGGTCTCCGACCCTTGTCCTCCACCCGTGCCTCCTCCCATGCCTCTGTGGGGGTGGGGAGGGGTCAGGAGGGGCAGTTTGAGGAACTGTGAAACAGTTTCCCCACCGAAAGCTTAGACCTGGCTCCGAAAATTTGTCACCTGACCCCAGAACCCCATCTGCAGGTTCTGTGTCCTGGGCCACTCAGGCACCGATGACCTCAGGGCCCAGAGGGGTAGGGGCGGTGGGTGGCAGGGAGGCCACTCTGAGCCTGGGCCCTCACCACAGTTAGGGGTGTGGTAGGCTCCACTGGGGGTAGGGGGCCTCCCTTTCCTTGGCCCCACCCACATCAGGACATTACCACGTGGGTGAGACCTGGCCCGCCCCCAGGGTGAGCACCCCAACTGTAGGCCTGTTGGCCCCACAAGGTCATGGGGTGTCCCTTACGCTGTGCTGAAGTGCAGGGTCTGGGAAGTAAAGAGACAGGACACTGAAGAACTGGAGAAGGGCAGCTGGACTCGGGAGGCCACGCCACCTACAAGTGGGGACAGGCAAGGCCCTGAACACGCAGAGACGTCTGTATTTGTTAGGTACAAGCAGGGGGAAGGGTCGTGAGTGAGGTCATCATCTATGGGCTTAGTGATAGGGCACACACAATCACATGAGTCACAAGCGAGGGGGCCACCCCATTAGGTCACCAGGGCAGAGAGGTGGGCTGTGCGCAGTAGAGGGGCATGTACAGAAAAGGGGTCCACCCCCATTAGGTCACCGAGGCAAGGAAGTGGGCTGTGTGCAGCAGACGTCATGTGCAACACTTCTTATCTGGGGGCTGGAGACTTCAAAGCATTTCTTTTTTTTTTTTTGAGATGGAGTTTCGCTCTTGTTACCCAGGCTGGAGTGCAATGGTGCGATCTTGGCTCACCGCAACCTCCGCCTCCTGGGTTCAGGCAATTCTCCTGCCTCAGCCTCCTGAGTAGCTGGGATTACAGGCACGCACCACCGTGCCCAGCTAATATTTTGTATTTTTAGTAGAGACGGGTTTCACCATGTTGACCAGGATGGTCTCGAGCTCTTGACCTCGTGATCCACCTGCCTCGGCCTCCCAAAGTGCTGGGATTACAGGCGTGAGCCACCGTGCCCGGCCAGCATTTCTAATAGAAGGATACTGTCAGCCATCGCAGGGGGAGCTGACAGACTTGTGCTCTTCTCTTAAGATATTTATGGGAGGATGATTTGAGCTGGCACAGAAGCGAGAAAAGACTGACAGGGTGTAAGCCTCCGTGACTGGTCACACCAGAGGGGTTCTTCTCCCTCCCTTATTTCCAGGATCTCAGGCCTGAGGCCTACTTTCCACAGGAACTGGATGCAAGGTGCTACAACTCCTTTATCAGGAGGAGAGGCTCCTGCTCCAAGCCCGTCATACAGCGTATGCCCTTTCAGGCAGGGACGCCACCGCCTGGGTCATTGGTTCTTTTCCTGGTCTGGCTGTTTTCCCATGTACGGCTTCTGTTCTGTGACTGCTCTAGGCATTCCTCCTACTACAAACTACTGTATGGTTATATAGAGGATTCTATAAATCAGCACTAAATGTGTCAGTACAGCTCCGACTACAATACCTATGTGATTATATAGAAAGATTATATGGAAATAAGGATGATTATATATATCAGCTAGATACAGTAAGCCTTAAGTTATATGGTTATGTAGAAAGATTATATGGTACTAACTATGATTATATGTATATAAGCTAGATATAAGTAAGCGTGACTTATACTTCGAGTACTAATGGTGCCTGGGGTCTGCACAGTTACCCTTCCTCGGTGCCCATGGGGGGTGTTACCCACACCCAACACCAGGTCAGGAATCCCTGCTGCAGCCTCCTGGCGGAGGGGTCCCTCCTGGGCTGAAGAGAGGCGCCTCCCCGCCAAGGCCCAGGCTGGGCCCTGCACACTCCACACAGCAGCCCTGTTCTCTCGCTTCCGTGCCCTGGTGCAGCACATCTCTTCGGGCCTTGGGGCCTGGCTTATAGGATGGCAATTCCTCCAGGGCTACAAGGGAGGGGCAGAGGGAAGCCACGGACAGGCCCTGGGTGCCCCACTGCCCACCACTGCTGCCCAGGGCACTGCACTTGGTACAGCAGCAGAAACACCAGCAGAGTCACCTGGAGCTCGACCATGGTGTGAAGGTGCTGCATAGGCCAGGTCCTCCGGGTGGAGATGTGTAGAGATGGCACAGGCCGGGCCCCTCTGGGTGGAGGTGTGTAGAGCTGGCACAGGCCGGGCCCCTCTGGGTGGAGATGTGTAGAGATGGCACAGGCCAGGTCCTCCGGGTGGAGATGTGTAGAGATGGCACAGGCTGGGCCCCTCCGGGTGGAGATGTGTAGAGATGGCACGGGCCGGGCTCCTCCGGGTGGAGAGGTGTAGAGCTGGCACAGGCCGGGCCCCTCTGGGTGGAGATGTGTAGAGATGGCACAGGCCAGGTCCTCCGGGTGGAGATGTGTAGAGATGGCACAGGCTGGGCCCCTCCGGGTGGAGATGTGTAGAGATGGCACGGGCCGGGCTCCTCCGGGTGGAGAGGTGTAGAGCTGGCACAGGCCGGGCCCCTCTGGGTGGAGATGTGTAGAGATGGCACAGGCCGGGTCCTCTGGGTGATGTGTAGAGATGGCACAGGCCGGGCCCCTCCGGGTGGAGAGGTGGAGAGATGGCACAGGCCGGGCCCCTCTGGGTGGAGAGGTGGAGAGATGGGTCCAGCCTTCAGCCCCAAGCCATTTCAGCCGGGCCTGGCCAGTGTCCTCTCTGGCCTTGGGCAGGGATCCCGCTTGGGCTCAGAGTCCATGTCTGTGGGAACAGGTGCCAGTCACAGCAGGGGTGCTGGGGAGTCAGGGCTGCAGGATCCCCTCGGCCTGCCCAGCCCAAGAGCTCTGAGCCCTTACTTGTCTCATGAGGACACTAAGCTCCTGGTGGGTGCCCCCCAAGACCGCATTCGCCCTCGTCCCCTCCCAAAGCCCCACCTCCCATTGGGGGTTTGGGCTTAACATACACATTTTTGGGGACAAAGACATTCAGTCCATAACAGGGACTCCTGGTCAAGGCTCAGAAATGCCTGTGCCCTCTGACCTGGGCTGTGCTTCTGCATTCTCCAGACGGTGAGCATGGGGACCCCGTGTGTCTGTGACCAAGTCACTAGAGTGCCAGGGTGAGTCGCCCCTTCAGACAGTGGCTCCAGGCAGCACAGGGATAAGCCAGCTCTGAGCCCCAATGAGAAGCTTCAACAAGGACATCACATGGAGATAGGAGGTCACAGGAGAGGAGGGAAGCAGAAGTGGTCATTCGCGCATTGAAAGTTGGAAATGACCCACAGCCACTCTCATGCATCTATGACACTGAAGGAGTGTCTACCTTCCAGCCCTCCACAGTTGCCTCTCCTCTGCCTCTTTCTAGAAAGCTAACCTACTTACCATTTATTTATTTATTTATTTATTTATTTTGAGATGGAGTCTCACTCTGTCACCTGGGCTGGAGTGCAGTGGCGCAATTTTGGCTCATTGCAACCTCCCCAGTGGGTTCAAGTGATTCTCCTGCCTCAGCCTCCTGAGTAGCTGGGATTACTGGTGCCTGCCATCATGCATGGCTAATTTCTGTATTTTTATTAGAGATGGGGTTTCACCATCTTGAACAGGCTGGTTTTGAACTCCTGACCTCAGATGATCCGCCCAAGTCATCCTCCCAAAGTGCTGAGATTACAGGTGTGAGCCACTGTGCCTGGCCAACTTTTTTAGGTTTGGGGGTACATGTGAAGAGCATGCACGATTGTTGCGTAGGTACACACATGGTGTGGTTTGCTGCGTCTGAAGTTTACTAAACCATCTTCCAAAATGGCCATATCACTTTACATGGTGTACCAGCGACACATGGAGGTCGCACGTGCTGCACGTCCTCGTTTGCTGGATTTTTCTCTATTGACTTTGTGCCCTGCCACCTTGCCAAGCGTGCTTATTCATTCCAGCCCCCAGCCCCCACTGGCCCTTTGTGGTAGATTCTGCAGAATTTTCTACCTAGATGATCTTGCCTTTTATAAATAAATACCATTTCACTTCTTCCCCCCCCACCCCAATTTGGATCCTTTTATTTCTTTTTCTGGACGCGTTGTCCTGGCTGGGAACCCGTGACGATGCTGGATGGAGGTGGAGCGTGAAAACCATGGTTCCTGATTTCGGGGAATGCGTCATTCTTCACAGTTAGATGTGATGTTGGCTTTAAGATTTTTTGGTAGATGTCTGTATTAATCAGGGTTCTCTAGAGGGACAGAACTAATAGGATAGAGTTTCGTAAGGAGCATTAACGCACATGGTCACAAGGTCACACCGTAGGCCGCCTGCAGGCTGAGGGGCAAGGAAGCCAGTCTGAGTCCCAAAGCCGAGGGCGTGTAGCCTGGGAGATAGACAGAGGCTGGAGGCTAAGCCAGTGGGTCCGTCTCGAATTCTTCTACCTGCTTTTCATTCTGGCCGCGCTGGCAGCTGATGAGACGGTGCCCACCCGGGTGGAGGGTGGGCCTGCCTCTCCCATCCGCTGACTCCAGTGGTAATCTCCTGTGGCAGCACCCTCACAGACACACCCAGGATCAGTGCTTTGCATCCTTCCATCCAGTCACGTTGACACTCAGGATTAAACATCACAGTGCCTTTTACCATGTTGAGGAAGTTCTTTTCTACTCCGGGTTTGTTGAGAGTTGATTTTTAAAATTGAGCATGAATGTTGGGTTTTGTGAAACCCTTTGTGTCAACTGAGACCACATTGCTTTTCTGTGTGTTAATATGGGCAGGTGCGGCCTGGCGCAGCGGCTCACGCCTGTAATCCCAGGACTTTGGGAGGCTGAGGAGGGTGGATCACTTGAGGTCAGGAGTTTGAAACCAGCCTGGCCAACATGGTGAAACCCCCGTCTCTACTAAAACACAAAAATTAGCCCGGTGTGGTGGTGAGCACCTGTAATCCCAGCTACTTGGGAGGCTGAGGCAGAGGAATCAGTTGAACCAGGGAGGCGGAGGTTGCAGTGAGGTCACGGCTGAGATCGCGCCACTGCACTTCAGCCTGGGTGACAGAATGAGACTTTGTCTCAAAAAAATATGGTAAGGTGCATTGATTGATTTTCAAATGTTAAAACTGAGACGGAACAGGGACCCCCCTTAGGGGCCTGTGGGTGCCCCCAAGCATGGAAATAAAGGGAAGTCTTGAGTGCCTTCAGGAGAAATTCCGGGCCCTCGCCAGCCCTGAGAAGTAAATGAGCAACCTGAAAAGCAAGACAGTCCGAGCAGCTAAGACAGCAGCCAGGGCCGCTGGGGCCGCTGATGCCCATCAGAACCCAGATCGCATCTCAGTAGTGGCTTCTGAAAAGCCGGAGCGGCCTCCTCCACCAAGCGGATCTGCCGGCCCACAGGCCTCGGATGCCGGGAGCCGGGGACTGAACCCTGCCCGCTGCTCTTCTGTTTCTTCCTGAGGGGCCTAGAGGGAGTCACACCCACGAACTAGAGTTAACACTCTTCTCTGCTGACCCCAACTTTTTAAACAAAGCTGCTCTTCCTTAATTGCAAATCGGAAAATCTTTTTTTTTTTTGAGACAGGGTCTCATTCTGACGCCCAGGCTGGAGTGCAGTGGCGCGATCTCAGCTCACTGCAACCTCTGCCTCCCAGGTTCAAGCAATTCTTCTGCCTCAGCCTCCCCAGTAGCTGGGACCACAGGTGTGCTCCACCACGCCTGGATAATTTTTGTATTTTTCTTCTTCTTCTTTTTTGAGACGGAGTTTCGCTCTTGTTACCCAGGCTGGAGTGCAATGGCGTGATCTCGGCTCACCGCAACCTCCGCCTCCTGGGTTCAGGCAATTCTCCTGCCTCAGCCTCCCGAATAGTTGGGATTACAGGCGTGAGCCCTGCACCTGGCCTTCTCTGCTTTTCTCAGGGGTTAATTTTTAAATTCTGCTTGTTTCCTTTGTTGTATTAGCTGTACTTATTTTAATGGTTGTTTTCAGATTTGTACTATACATTTGTAACTTGCCGCTACCTTCCAGTGATATCTTACAACCTCACATATAGTCAAAGAACTTCACGACATTCCATCTCCATCTCCCTTCCAGCCATCGTCCTATTGTTGCTACATATTTTAATTTTTCATATGATATAAACTCTACATTATTTTTGCATTAGTCAGATGATTATCAAGCAGGTGGATCACCTAAGGTTAGGAGTTCAAGACCAGCCTGGCCGACATGACAAAACATTTCTACTAAAGATACAAAAATTAGCCAGTGTGTTACTGCATGTCTGTAATCCCGGCACAAGAACTGCTTGAACCAAGGAGGCGGAGGTCGCAGTGACCTGAGATCATGCCACCGCACTCCAGCCTGGGAGACAGAGTGAGACTTTGTCTCAAAAAATAAAATAAAATAGATGATTATCTTTGAAAGATATTTAAATAATAAGGAAAACATTTTTGAGACAAGGTCTTGTTCTGTCACCCAGCGCTACCACACACACCTGGCTATTTGTTTATTTATTTATTTTAGACAGTATCTCGCTCTGTCTCCCAGGCTGGAGTGCAATGGTGAAATCTCGGCTCACTGCAACCTCCGCCTTTTGGGTTCGAGCAATTCTCCTGTCTCAGCCTCCTGAGTAGCCGGGATTGCAGGTGCCTGCCACCATATCCAGCTAATTTTTGTATTTTTTAGTAGAGACAGGGTTTCACCATGTTGGCCAGGCTGGTCTCGAACTCCTGGTATCAAGTGATCCGCCCTCTTTGGCCTGCCAAAGTGCTGGGATTGACCTGGCCCCCGGTCAATTTTGATTTTTCCCATCTCTCCACAGGGGTCATAATTTCCTGCGTGTTTTCATGCTGATTTTTTTTTTTTTTTTTTGAGACGGAGTCTCACTCTGTTGCCAGGCTGGAGTGCAGTGGCACGATCTTGGCTCACTGCAACCTCTGCCTCCCGGTTTCAAGCGATTTGCCTGCCTCAGCATCCTGAGTAGCTGGGACTATAGGCGTGTGCCACCATGCCCAGCTAATTTTTGTATTTTTAGTAGAGATGAGGTTTCATCACGTTGGCCAGGATGGTCTCGATCTCTTGACCTCATGATCCGCCTGCCTCAGGCTTCCAAAGTGTTGGGATTACAGGCGTGAGCCACCGAACCCAGCCCATGCCTGGTATTTTTTTTACTGGATATTCAACATTTCATAGTCTACCTTGTTCGGAGCTGGATATTTTTGTATACCTATAAATATCTTTGCATTTGTTTCTGGGATGTGATTAAGTTACTTGGAAACTGTGTGGTCCTTTTTTCTTTCTTTTTTTTTTTTTTTTGAGACAGGGTCTCACTCTGCCACCCAGGCTGGAGTGCCGTGGTATGATCTTGGCTCACTGCTGTCCTGGCCCCCCTGGGCTCAAGTGATCCTCCCACTCAGCCTATCAAGTAGCTGGGACCACAGGCACCACCACCACATCCGGTGACTTTTTGGATTTTTGTGGAGATGGGGTTTCGCCATGTTGCCCAGGCTACTCTCAAACTCCTGGGCTCAAGTGATCTGCCTGCCTCTGCCTCCCAAAGTGCTGGTTTGCAGGTGTGAGCCCCCACATCTGGCTGTGGGTCTTGTTACTGAGTGTATTTAGTGTTGTGATGATTCTTCCTTATTACACGGTGATACCATCCTCCTGCCCTAACGGTGCTCCCGCCCCTGCTCCCGCTCTGGCTGCTGGACACAGGCACGATTCCCAGCCCTGCGTGGGCTCTCATCCTGGGTGGGTCTTTCCCTGGTGGTGAGTGTTTTCTCCACACTCCTGCACTAATCTGTGCTTAGCCCAGCCTCAAGGAGGCCCCTCTGTGGGTGTCTGGGCTTCTCTGTGCAGCCTCCCTCTCCAGCACTCTGGAGCACGTGTCAACTCCAGCCACCTGCCTGGCCACCTCTTTCTTCCCAGGTGAGGGAGACCGCCGGAGGCTGCCTGAGTTCCCTTTCTCTTCACTGTGCCTGGGCGGTGGGCGGGACAGTCCTGGCTGCCAGGTGGGCTCCCCTCTCTCCAGCACCACGTCCGCGGTTGCGTGAGCCCAGTGCCTCGCGTGCCGTTTTCACATATATTTGTCTGTTTCTTTGGTTGTTGCAGCTGAGAGTGTGTAAGTCCGACCCGTTACTTCATCTCAATTCTCTGCCAAGCCCCCTCCACTCCACCCGTCCCTGTCAGTGCTACACCTGCTGCCGAGACGCCGCCTCTGTGAGGCCTGGCCTGCATCTGCCGCCCTAGGGCAGGTGCTGTGGCGGCCAGCGAGGGCCCGTGGGGCTCACCTGGGCTGGGCAGGTGGCGACAAGAGCCTGTCTCCCCGCGTCACCTCGTGACGTCGGCTGCGGATGGGCCGAGACCCCGAGGGTGGCTGACCGTCCCGAGTTTCAGTTTTAAGGGGCAGGACGCGCTTGCGTCGACCTCTCCGCTCCGCGCTACCTGACCCGAAGGGCCGTGGGAGCCGGGGAGGGCCCCGTCCCTGTTCCGGGGGTGGGCGAAGGGCGGGGGGCTTCCGGGGGGCGGGTCCCGGGCCAGCGCGGGGTGAGACGTGGCGGGCGGGGCGGGGCGGGGTGGGAAGGGGAGGAAAAACGCCTCGGGAGCCGCCGCGCCACCACCGCCATCGCCACCGCCAGAGGGCAGCGCGTGCCCGCGCGGGAGGACCCCGGCCCCGCCCTCTCCTCGTCCAGGCCCCGCCCCCCTGCCCGTGTCCCTCCCACTGCCCGCCGGATCCCCGTGCCGGCACCTCCCCTCTCCCTGCTTCTGCTCCGCAGGCTCGCAGCCACCTTTCCGCACACCTGTCCCCTTTTCACGCACCTGTGCCCGGCAGCCCGCACACCTGTCTACTCGCCAGCCGTCCGCGAAGTTCAGCGCTGCCCTCCCACTAGCGTGGAACCGCCCCACCCACCTGTCCGTGACCGCGGCGCCGGCGGGGAGGGCGGCAGGTGGGCCCCGGCGCTCCATGCTCCTTGTGGACAGGGCCGCGGCGGGGGCGCAGGACGTTGTGCCGCCGGGAGGACCACGCAGCGGTCCCGGGACCCTTCCCCGGGGCAGAGCGGCAGCTGCGCCACCGAGGGCAGGACGGGTGGGCCGGGTGCACCTCCATCCGCCCTCGCGACGCCCACGCTGGCCCAGAGACAGGATTTGGGTTGCAGAACGCTGGGCTGGGAACCAGCGGCTTGGGATGGCCGGGTTGTTTGGGCCTTGAGGAGTCCCAGACCCTGACAGCTGGCGCCCCCCACGCCCCGCCCAGCTCTCCTCGGCCCGGGGACACCGGCTGCGAGGCCTCTCCAGTTTCAGGCTTCCCTGGGAGGGCTTCCCGGAAGAGAGGGCTTCTGACCCCAGAAAGAGGCTGCTCTGGGGGTGGAGAACGTGCTGGGTGCTGACCCCCGCGGAGTTGGGGGTGTGAGGCGGGAGGTGGGCAGGCCTTGGGGCTTGTGTCGAGGGGACTTCGAGACGCGGCAGGAAGCTGGGGGCCACGGGGCGGCTGGAGGGCGGCCTGGGAGCCCTGCGTGCTGGCCCTGAGCCGGGGTGGCGGGCGAGGCGCGTGGAGGAAGAGGCGCGAAGAGCAGAGCGCGCGGGTGAGTCACCTGTCTTCTCCGCGCCTCCGTCTCTTCCTCTGCTCCTGGGGCCGCCTGCCCGGGAGCGGGGATTAGATCGGACGCTGGCGCCCGTTATGATGAGGAATGCCCTTGTCACTCCAGCCCGTAGACAGGTGAGAGGCGGGAGGCCTCAAGTGGGAACGTACCTACGGCCGAGGGCACCGGGGAACCCGAGCTGTACCCCGCGCCCCGCTCCGGACCTCTGCCTGCATCGCCGAGGCCGTCTCCACCGTCCCGGCCCCGGCGGCTTCGCTGGGCGAGTCCAGCTTCTCCCTTCTGCTCCCGGAGACCCCCCCGGGGCGCGGACCTGGAGGCCTTGAAGCGCCTGGAGCCGTCCCGTTCGCCCCCTTCTGAACGAGCAGAGAGCGGTCCAGGCGGGGAACGGGGCTGTGCAGAGGTCAGGCGGCCGCGCGCCCGGCCGGAGCCTGCTCCGGGGGTCGCGGGGATGCCCCGGGAGGTGGGCACCCAGACCCAGGCGCGCACGGGCGCAGGTGCGGGGAGGGCGCGGCGGCTCCCGGCCGGTCCTAGGGTCCTGCGGGACCCAAGGGCGCGCGGGCAGGGCCGGGGGCGCGGCGAGGTCGGGCGGGGCGGGGCCGCGCCGGGGGAAGCCGCCCGCCCGCGGGGCCGCCTGCACCGCGAGGGTTAAGGCCCGGAGCCCGGCGGGGCGGGGGCGGTGCGCGCGCGCGGATTGGGGAAAAGTTTGGCGGCGGGGCGGGGCGCGGGGCGGGCCGACGCGCGCGGATTGGCCGGAAGTTGTGCCGGGGGCGGGGCGCGCGGCGGGCTCGGCGCTCGCTCCGGGAGAGTTGACAAAGCCCCGCAGGGAAGGACGCCTCGCGGCGCGGCGCCCCGGGCCCCTCGCCCCGCCGCCCCGGGACCCCGGCCCCGGTCCCCCGGCCTGCGGACTCGCCCCTCGCCGCCCGCCCGGCCCGAGACCCCGCTCCCCGAGAGTCCGAGCCGGACCCCGACCCGGCCGGAGCAGCCCTCGCCCAGGTAGCGCCGCCCCGCCCCGAGGCCGGGCCCGGGGGCGCTGGGCGGTGGGATGCGGCGTCAGGGGCGGCGATGATCGCGGAGCGCGTGCTGCGGGCCCGGCCGTGACCCCGCTGCCCGCCCGCCGAGGTGAGCCCCCCGCGCGCGTCCGCGACCCCAGGTGGGCAGAGCGGGAGGGTCGGGGGTCCGGGGCGGGGGCGGGGCGGGTCTGGAGCCCCCGCTGCGCGGCCACTGGGCACGGGTCACGCGCGCCGCCGCCGCTCCCGCGGGCCCCCGGCCTGCCCCGCCCCCGCCCCCGCGCCCCACGTCCCACGTGGGCCCCCCCCTGCGCAAATTTGTCCGCTAATGGCGCAGGCGATTATCTGCGGGGCGCTGGGTGTTGTGTGTCCTGCGGGCAGGGCCGGAGTTACAAGTGCCAGGAATCCAGACGGTGTTTGGAGCGGGAGGGAGGCGGGGGAGCCCGGTAATTAGTGTAAACCCTTTGTCTGCCTTTGATACCCACAGCTTCTCCCCGCAGCGGCTTCCTCCGCCTGGAGCGCGGGCGGGGAGGGCCTGTGGGGGGGGGCCAGACCCCTGATCCCCACGGCCCGGGGACCGGGGTGGTGGCGGCTCTGGGGCCCCGGGCCGGGCCGGAGGGCGGCATCCTCCAGTTCCGCGCCTGGGTGACTGCGCCCCCAATACCCCCAGGTCCGGACAGGCCGAGATGACGCCAAGCCCCGCGTTGCTGCTCCTGCTGCCGCCGCTGCTGCTGGGGGCCCTCCCGCTGGCCGCCGCCGCCCGAGGTGAGTTCTGGCGCCCAGCCCGGCCAGACTGGCCTCCGCCAGCGCCGCCCCCTTCCCGCCCGGCCCTGAACCCTGCCACAGTGCCCGCCCGGCACGCGCCGTGCCGCGCCCCTGCCGCCCCGCTCCCCAAGCCCCTGTCCCTCCAGGGCCCCCTCGCCCACGGGCTGTCCACGGCACCCACCCGCGCTCCCGCAGCTGGCTGGAGGGTCCCTCCCACCCTCTCACTCATGCTTGCTGGCCAGATGGGCTCTAGCCTTGGCCCACCAGAACACACTCCTGGTCTTGCAAACACTTTCACACTCCTATCTGCAGTCCAGCGCAGATGGTCACCTGTGGATTCTTGGGGAGTGGGCTGTTTGTGGCCACAGTGGACCCAATTAGGACTCTGGGAGCCTGCAGAGACCCCCACAGAGGCCAGGATGGGCTATGGGAGATATTGGTGACATACGTGGTGTCCGGGACTGAAACTGACCCGCAGACCCTCAGTTCCCCAGTTCCCTAGTCCTCCAGCCAACCTGGCTGTGTTCCCTGGGCCTGACCATCCCCAGGCAGGTGGTGCAGGGTGGAGGCCGTATAGACAAGTCCCCAGAGCCGTACGCACCCCAGGACTGCGTGCCTGTGGGCACCCGTGGCACCATGGCCTGGTGCGTTCTCACGCCTCCGACCTCCAGGTGGGCAGCCATGCCTCAGGACCCAGCCCCAGCAAGGGCATCCGGACTCGATGGGTGATGTGTGCCTGCAGACTCCCGCCCGCCATGTTCCAGGATCTGGGCACAGTGCTGGCTGACCCCATGACTAGGCGGGACCTGTGGCCAGGCCGGCCCTTCGGGTGTATTGACCACTCAGGATTGTCCGCGCTGTGTCCACCAGTCCTCTGAGGCTTCGCACCCCTCCCCTGCCGCCCAGCAAGTGCGCCGCATCCAACCTGGCCTTATATGGGCACGTTCGGGTGTTGGGTGGCGGGCGGCGGCCCAGGTGGGCCTTATGCCACAGCCCCCCCCCCGCCGCCTGTCCACATGGGCCTGGCTGAGCGGCTGTTCTGAGGGCCCGGCGGTGTCCTGGGCTGTGTGGGCACTCAGGCCATGCTGGGCGAGCCCCCACCATGGCCAGCGGCCTGGACTTGCATTCTCTTTGATCTGTTTGGCCTCCCCATCCCTGCACCTGCCTGTCCTCTGGCCACTCAGCCAGGGAGGCTCTGGAGGCCTCTGCCCCTGACTGGGGCTGAGGCTGACTGGTGGATGGCAGCGGTCAGCAGAGCCTGCCTCTTGGCGGAGACGCCCCAGCAGCCACTCCCTCCGCCTTCGTCGTCCTCGGCCTTGGCCTTGGGGCCGAGGATATCCAGCCCCGACTTTGCGTGGCAAAGGCCCTGGCGGCGCTGGGGAGCTGGGATTGAGCTGCTTTCCAAGGGCAGGGGCCTCTGTGGTTTGGGTGGAGGTGGGGAGGACATTCTTCCGGACCGTGCTGACTTTTCCCCAGCTCAGCCTGGGCTCCACGCGAGGGCCTCCATGTGTGTCCCTCCCACTCTGTGAACAGGCCCAGTGTGCGCCTCCATTAGGCCGAGGACCAGCACGCAGAGGGCCTGGGAGATTTTTGAAAGACATTTCCCGCTGTGTCGTAAGTTCTGGAATCTGCACATCACTAGACTCGGATCATATTTAAAAAGTTTCTCTTTTCCCAAAGTTTCACAATCTTGGTGGATTTCTCTTAGAATGCTTTTCTTTTTCCAACTTGAAAAAAGATAGGAATTGGCTTTCTCCATTTCCATTTGATTTCTCCCAGTGGGAACCTGCAAGGTTCTGGCTAAAACGCCTTTCACAAATAACTCTGAAGGAAGTTGTTTCAGGGCTTTCTGAGAAGTGCCACCTTTGAACTTTTGCAAGCATGGCCTTGGGGACCAGCTCTGAGCAGCCTGCCTGGAAGGCCACTCCCCTGCCCTCTGCACCCGGCCAGCTGCTGTGGGCAAGCAGAGCCCTGACCCAGGTGGGCAGGGTGCCTGTCCATGCCTGGGGGGCGGCATGGTCAGGGGTCAGGGTCGGCTCCCTGTGGGGGCAGGAGTCGGAGGGGCATGTGACTCAGGGAAGGGAGAGCTGTGGGTGCACCGTGCTGACCTTGGCCCCCAGCCAGGGCTCAGGGCCCTCCTCCCTTGCCCCAGGCCCCTCCGGGCAGTGACTGGCTAGTGTGCATCGGCCGAGGTGGACGTGTGGGAGCTGGGCCCAGCCACTGCAAGGTGGGAAATAGGGCCAGCCGCCCCGTTTCCATCTCGGGGCCCCACTCCTGGAAGGGAAAATAAATCACTGTCCCCTTGGGGGGAGGGGGGGGAGCCGTGAACAAAGTCGCCTTTGGCTGGGCCTGGAAACACGACCGCAGACTCCTTTATCCATTGTGCGGGAATCAATGGGCCTCCGGGCTCCCTTTCAGCTGCAGGCCCCACGCCGGCCCCGTCGAGGGGAAATGTTGGTTTTTCCCCAGTCGCGGCCTCCAGCCCCTGGCTTGCCCAGCCTAGCTCAGGAACCGCGGCCGTGCTGGGAGAGGCGGGCTCTGCCCGCAGGCTGGACCCCCGGCTGCAGCACGCTGGCCCTCTGCAGCCCAGGCCCGCTGCTTGGTCCGGGGTGGCCTCCTTTGCCCCATCTGGGCCTTCGCCGGTGACTCCAGGCCTGATGTGTCCAGGCGACAGCCTCAGCGGGTGGTCAGCACAGGAGGGAGAGGTGTGCCCGCGCCCCACATGTCTCCTCCAGGGCTGCGCCCCGTGCTTGCCTGCCACTCTCTCTGGTGGCCGTCCCTGGAGCTGCTGGTCAAGCCCCAGGGTGCCTGGCCTGGCTGCCCTCTGCAGGCAGCTCCAAGGTGGGCCACAGCCCCAGGGCTCACAATCCAGGATGGCCAGGGTAGGGTGAAGCAGGGGATGGGAGAGGAGGGGCCTCACAGACCAGGGAAGGCCTAGCAGGAGAGGTGGGTACCAGTCCCCTTGAAGCTAGTTGGCATGGGTGGGGGTCTCCCTTCAGGACATTGTCCTTGAGGTGGGGGCGGGGGGGCTCCCATCTTGGCAGAAAGCCCAGCCACTTTTCTTCTTGCCTGGTGCCGTTAAGGGGCTGAGGAGTGAATATTGGCCGTGCAGTGACCGGGGAGGAGGGAGCCGGGCTGCCGCACTTGTGTGCGGTGTGGGGCCCACTGGACATGGTGGCACTCTCTGGGCTTCTAAGACTGTGAGCCCCAGGGCAGCCTCATGTCTCCCTGGAGAGCCAGGTTCCTTCTCCAGGCCTACTGGCCATTAGCTTCTGGCCTGCCCTCTGCACGCCCGGTAACCTTCCTGCCCTGTTCCCAGTGGGGACTGCAGAACTTGGTCTGGAGTGCAGCACCACGCCCTTGACGCAGGCATCACTGTCCCCGAGGGCTGGGCAGCTGTGCTTGTGGCCTGCAGATGCCTGGGGAGCTGCAGCTGAAAGCCCAGTGCCCTCCTGTCCCCAGCGCTGTCCTTGAGAAGTCCGCCATGTGAGTGGGAGTGAGGGCCTCTGGCACGCCTGGGCTGCGGTGGTTGGGGCAGGCCCACCTGGGGGCTAAGAGCCCCTCGGCAGGGGTCAGGGTATCAGCTAACCCCGATCTCTGGCCTCTGGGGATCTGGGCTCAGGAAATGTTCTTGTTGACACTTCTTTTTTTTTTTTTTTTTTTTTTTTTTTTTTTTTGAGACGGAGTTTCGCTCTTGTTACCCAGGCTGGAGTGCAATGGCGCGATCTCGGCTCACCGCAACCTCCGCCTCCTGGGTTCAGGCAATTCTCCTGCCTCAACCTCCTGAGTAGCTGGGATTACAGGCATGCGCCACCATGCCCAGCTAATTTTTTGTATTTTTAGTAGAGACGGGGTTTCACCATGTTGACCAGGATGGTCTCGATCTCTTGATCTCGTGATCCACCCGCCTCGGCCTCCCAAAGTGCTGGGATTACAGGCGTGAGCCACCGCGCCCGGCCTTGTTGACACTTCTTAAGTGGGAAAGGGTTGCCAAGGTTGGCAGGCAGAGCCCCTTGTGGGAGGTGGAGATGGAGGCCCCAATTCGGGGCAGGGGAGGCCTGGGGGCTGCAGCCAGACAGGCTGGGGTCTTGAGGTGGCGGTGGGGGCCGCATGAAGTCGAGGGGGCCAGGGAGGTCTGGACTGGGGTGGGTATGGAGGGGTCCTTGCCTTTTGAGGTAACGCTGTGTGAGGATCTCTCCAGGGCATGGCACCATCTGGTGATGCTCTGGTGCCCGCTGTGTGCCCTGGGGTGTTGAGGAGCGGGGAGCAGTGACCTGGGGCCGGGGTTACAGAAGGTTCCCCCTGAAGGCTTCCAGAGGAGGCCCCCCTGCCTGCTGCCCTGCTGGGTGCCCAGGGCTGGGCAATGTGGTGGACCACACACTGCAGCCAGCTTGCCAGGCCACAGCCTGCGGGGCACCCACCTATGTGCAGGCCCCCAGTTCCCCTGCACATCCTGTGGGCCTGCTCCCTGAGGGCCTCCTGGCTGGCCGGTGACTGTGCCCTGGGTCTGTGCATGCGTGTGCACATGTGTGCCTGAGCATCCCGGGGCTGGGGCAGAGCCTGGCCCTGGCACCTGCTGGGCAGCAGGCTGTGTGGTGGTCACCTGTGCTCTGGCTCCTGGGCGTGGCCACTCTTGTTCTTGGCTTCCTGGGAGGGGACCCGGCCCTGGCACTGACTCTGGGGTTTCCCACTCACTCCTGCCCTGGGTGCCCCTGGGGGCCTGGCACAGCCACACAGCGGCCATCTGTGGTAGGGGCACTGTGTCTCCTCTTGGTAATCAGGGGGCTGTCAGCCGCAGAAGGCTCAGCACCTGGGTTGGCTCTGCACCCCCCCTAGGGCCCTGGCACCGGTGTCCTGATTCCCCTCCCTGCCCTTCTGGTCAAGGTGAGCCCCTTTCCCCAGGCCACTGTGCTTCTCCGGGGAGGGGGGTTCTGGCCACCCCCACCCCGTGGCCAGGTCCCTGAGCCGAAATTCCTCCAGCTGGAAACTCGTGGGGCTGTCCAGGGCCCCCGGTTCCCAGGCAGCCTCGCTCCACTCTGGTCCAGTTCGGCTGCCAGGCCACCCTTTGTCTAGCCCCTCCATTCCAGGAGCTCAGGGTTGGCCAGTCAGGGCTGGGGTTGTGGGGCCCCACAGGGCCGGCCCCCAGCAGTCAGCTCCAACTGCCCCTCCCTCCCTAGGACACAGTGGCTCGGTCTGTCCCCATGGACGCCCCACCCTGCCGTGTCGTCAACCAGCATCTGCCCTGGCACAGTGGGTGCTCCTTCCCCAGGAAGCCCCCGGCAACCGCACTGGGTCAGGAGTCCTGTCTGCCCTGGGCCAGCGCTGTCGTGGGCGCTGCAGAGGGATGGACGCCACCGGCCTGGGCGGTAGAGGCATCTTGGGAGGTGCAGGGCGCACTGGAAAGTTGGTTGAGGCCGTTTCCAGCTGTTTCCTGGTCCCAGCTTGTACCCCTCCCCCCGCCCCGACAGAGGGGTCATGCTGCTGCACGCGTGCCCCCACCTGGGCACACCTCTCCCTGTACCTGGGGCTGCGTTCCTGGGGGAGCACCCCCTCCTTGCTCCCTGTGGGCACCAGGCCCCACAGGAGGAGCTGCCGTGGCCGCAGGAGGGAAGCCCCGCAGCGCAGGGTACGGAGTGCTGCATCCTCTGTACCTGCTCTGGCTGGCCCCACTGCCACGCCGTTCTCCCTACAAATGCCCCCTGAGCGCCTGCTGTATGCCAGGCCTCGCGACGCCATGAGCACGGGAGTGAGGCTTGGGTGTAGGTTCAGACCGTGTGACCGGGGCAGGTCCCTCCAGAAGAGACCATCGGAGCCCCGGAGAAGCTTGGGAGTGGGGGCATCGGAGGGGGCATCGGAGGGGGGCTGCCAGACGGGGGTAGGTGTGGGGAGCTGATCTGATGGCCTGTGAAGGCTGGGGGAAGGGCAGGCTGCAGGGGGGTCCTGCCTCTGTCCCTCCAGACTGCAGCCTCCTCCCCTCCAACCCAGGGCCTGCTCACCTTCACCCTCCCTGGGCCCTGGGAAAGAGGAGCCTCTGTGTCTGGGGACAGTGTGTGTGTGACAGAGGGTGTGGGCAGGGCGGCCTCTGGCTGCTGCCTGGTTGTGGGCTTAGCTGCTGCTGTGGGAACCCCCTGCCCCTCCCCCTCCCCCAATTGTGTTTTTTACAGCTGGGTTGGGGGAGAGGAAAGAGGGTGGGGAGGGGTTGGCAGCATCCCCCTCTTGGCCCACCGCCTCTGAGTCTATTCCTCCACACCCAACAGCAGCGAGGTCCTGTGTCAGCCTCAGTTTACCCTCATGTCTGGCTCCCACGTGGCCCTCGGTGTCCTGCTGGTTCGGGGGCCTCTCGGCTGTGGCTGAGTGTGTGTGTAGGGCGGGGTCTGTGCTGGAGAAGGAGGTGGGGGGTGTCTTGGCAGGTGGACGGCCCTGGGGGCTGCTGTCCGGCCCCAGTGGAGCCCCGGTACTGGGTCCCCGTGTTTCCTCCTCTGCTGCAGGGCAGGGCAGGGCAGCCGGTCTCACCACCAGGTACCTGTGCCCTCGGGTCCTGCCTCAGTTTCCCCATAGGATATCCATCCAGGTGGCGTGGGCTTGCCTGAACACAGAGCCTGGGCCGCTGTCCTGGTGCACTCAATTCCCAGGAATCTGGGGGGCTGGGCTTCCTCTTGACAGACCCTCCTGCGAGGCTTTTGGGTCTGCCACGGCAGGGGGTCCGGGGAGCCCAGGTGGGGGTGGGGTAGGCCTGGCGAGCGGTAGGGAGGGAGGCTGTTTGCTTTAGGATAAGGCTGGCTCCTCTGGCCTGGCTGCCGCCGCCCGTGCCTACAGCATTTGCCGGCCGGCCCTGGGGTGTCCACGCTTCCGGCCGTCCAGGTCACTTGGCTCTGAACCCTTTCTTAGCAGTGACCGTGAGCGGGGGTCCTGCCTCCCGCCTGCCCGTGGGGACCCCTGCCTCCCCAAGCCTTGCTTGTGTCTGACTGCGGCAGGGTGGGGGCTGGGGCTGGAGGTGGCCCCTCCCCGATATGCGGCTGGGGCTTCTCAGCCTCTGAGGAGGGCTCCCTCCCGGATGTGGGGGGCTGGTCAGTGTGCCCCCCAGGACAGGGCCAGGCACTGGCTCTCTTGCTCCTGCTGGGCAGTTGTGTGGGTGAACGCTCATGTCAGCCCCGCCACTGGGAGGCCCTGTGGGCGCTGGGACCTGAGCAGGCGGGGAAGGGGTCAGGAGCCCGTGCTGGGGGCCCTACAGCCGCTTCCTCCCCAGGAGAACCACCCTGAGCGGGTGGGCTGGCAGCCCCCCACAGCCGCTGTCTCATTTCCTTTCTGGGAGCTGCAGGGAGGGAGGGAGGGAAGGAAGGGCTGCGGGGCTGGGGCTCAGGGCCGGGGTGGGAGAGTTCTAAGTTGAGGGAGAGATATGGGTCAGAGATGAGACCCCCCCATGTCTTCTCAGAGAGGCTGGGGTGGGCCAGTGGGCCAGGGCTGGGAGGAATCCCTCTGTCCACAGCCCCAGCCCCACCCCCTCCCCGTATACTTCTGGTCATGGAGTGAGGAGACTCCACGTCCCCATTCCCAGTGGGCCGGATGATGCTGCTGGGATCAGAACCCGGAGGCTCCGGGTCACATGCCCTGTGATATCAGTGCCCTTGGGAAGCCTCCAGAGAGGTGATAAGAATTCTCCATGAGGGTCCCTGTCCCCAGACTTGGGGGTCACAGTGGGAGCTGCTGCCCGAGTGTCTGAGGATGCCCATGGAAGATGCCGCAGGGCCATCGCTAACTCCGTGTTGGAGAAACACACGGCCCCAGCCCCGTCGAGACGGCTTGGAGCGCTGCTGCCCCTCGGGGTCTCTGCATGCAGCCCGGATGCTCCCAGACAGCAGTGGCTGCGGTGCAGGATGGACACCGTCCCCCATGGGCTGACAAGGGGTGCCCTGGGGACCATAGGTGCCTGCGGCCCCTCTCAGATGTGGAGAGCAGCGGGTGGGCAGTGGTGAGGGACAGTGGAAGCAGCGCGTGGGGCGTTGGGGGATGCACGGCCCTCCTCTCCCAGGAGCTCCATCCAGGTGCAGGCCTGTGGTGGGCGCCCCGAGTTTGTGAGGCCTGCAGGGTTGTATTCTAGGCCCTTCCTGGCTGGCTAGGCCCTGGGGCTGGTCCCACACACTCAGGGCCCTGGCCCTGGCCTCAGCCTAGAGGCACCCAGGCAGGGGATGGGGTGGGGTGGAGGCCCAGCTGGGGTGGGAGTGGGTTTCTTTCAGCCGGGAAGGGAGCCGTGGCTTAGCCTGGGACTTTGCTTCTCCACATGGGGTGGGATGGGGCGGGTGGCCGTGGGGTGGGACTTTGCTTCCCCACGTGGGGTGGGATGGGGCGGGTGGCCGTGTGGTGGGACTTTGCTTCTCCACGTGGGGTGGGGTGGGGCGGGTGGCCGTGTGGTGGGACTTTGCTTCCCCACGTGGGGTGGGGTGGGGCGGGTGGCCGTGTGGAGCCCCAGCCTCTGTGCTCCAGTGGGTTTCACGGCAGGAGTGGGGGATATCCTGGCTGCCAGCCGGACAGGAGCCAGCAGTGCCCAGGGCCAGCCCCAGCCACTGTCTCGCAGAGTTTTGCCCTCTGACCCTAGGGTCTTGGGGTCATGTCCCTTCAAGGCTAAGGTGTCTGGCAGGGCACAGCCCTTGGGGTGGGCAGACAGACCTGGGCAGATACGGTCCCTGAACTCAGATCTGATGCTGACAGAGAAGTGGGTGCAACACAGACTGTCGTCCACGTGTCGCACACCACAGCCGGCTGCCCAGCTCGGTGGGGTGCAGTAATGTGGGGTCGCTGCCCCGTGCCCGACCCAGCTGGGCCCTGGGCTGATGGTTGGGCAGGAGTTGGGTGGGGGCCTGGGGCCTGTGTGGGACCCCCTAGGCTGCCCTTATCCTTGGGGAGCCGCTGTACCCTCTGATCCTGGGTGGGCGGCTGCTTCCTGCGTGACCCGGAGGAACCCCTGCCCTCCTGGCCACCAAGTGCAGCAGTTTTGCATCCTCTGGGGACCCTACTCCCCTCTCGCATCTCAAAGCACCAGCTTCTGGGGCCGCGGGGCCACCCCGGCTGTGAGAGGCTGCCAACATGGTGCTTGGCGGGCTGGTGCTGGGGCCTGGTGCACGTGGGCAGCTGGGGTCGAGGTTGGGGCCGACCCAGGGGGATCTCGGGCCTGAGGTCTGCGCTGGGCCGTGGCTCCCCTCTTGGCCGCCCTCTGCCCCAGACCCCAACCCCCTCTTCGCTGACCGGCCCTCGCACCACCCGCAGGCCCCCCGAGGATGGCGGACAAGGTGGTCCCGCAGCAGGTGGCCCGGCTGGGCCGAACCGTGCGGCTGCAGTGCCCGGTGGAGGGGGACCCGCCGCCGCTGACCATGTGGACCAAGGATGGCCGTACCATCCACAGTGGCTGGAGTCGCTTCCGCGTGCTGCCCCAGGGGCTGAAGGTGAAGCAGGTGGAGCGGGAGGACGCCGGCGTGTACGTGTGCAAGGCCACCAACGGCTTCGGCAGCCTGAGTGCCAACTACACGCTCACTGTGCTGGGTTAGTTGGGGCTGTGGTGAGAGGTCACGGGCTGGGTTGGAGTAGGAGGCAGGGGGAGGAGGGCGGACGGGGACACACCTGGGGTCAGAGTCAGCCAGCCGCGGGTGGAAAACCTTCCCTCGGCACCCTGCCTGGCCTCGGCCGGCTGCACCTCTGCCCTCACCCCGCTGCGGGGCCCCCTCCCCATCGGGCTGCAGCCCTGGGGCCTTCCTCTGGGCAGTGGAGGGCGGGAGGCCGGAGCCGTAGGCTGCTGGGGCGAGGCCTTGGCAGGGTGTGCCGGGCGTCGGCTGTGACTTTGAGGCTCGGGTTTCGGAGTTCAGAGGGGCCGCGGGATGCATGGCCTTTCTGTTCTCTTCTGTCCCTGGGGCCCGGGCACTGGGCTCGGACAGGTGTCCAGAGACACGCCCTCCATATGTAGGGACCCCGGCACCCCGCCTGCTCTGCTGGGCTCCTGGGTGTGGGGCCCTCGGGTGGGGCTCCTGGGAGCCAGGCTGGCCTGTTTCTGAATACAGGAGCCTGGCCCCAGCCCCGGCTGGGTCTGGGGGTGCGGCCTGAGACAGCCTGGCCCCTGGTCCTGGGCTCAGAGGAGGAGCGGCTGTCACGGGGTGGATGGGGGGACATTCCACAGCACGCCCTGTCCCTCGGCATTGTGTGGAATGGGAAAGCCGCGGCTGTCCCCGGCCCCACCCCACAGTCCTTTCAAGGGGGACGATGACCGGGTGGTCTGGGAGCCTTGTCTGTTCACCAGCCCTCGGCCCCTTGATGTGGGCTAGGGTTACCGCAGCTGCTGGCCGTGGCGCGGCTCCCTCCTCCCCCGAGGCCTACAGACCCCCCGGAGCCAGGGTGGGGGCCGGCCCTCCAGCTTCAACCGTGCCCGTCAGGGTCACCTGTACCCAGTGTGGGCCAGCGGCCCTTGCCCAGCTGTCCCTGGGATTCTGGGATGTGGGTGTGTGGCGTGGGCCCCTTCCTGGCTTTGCAGGGCTGTCCTGGCTGGGGCTGGAGGTGCCAAGCGCCATGGAGGAGTTGGGGGGCTCCTCGGGGTCTCCATCACCTGCCCTCCCTGTGTACCTCCATTTCTCTGCAGATGATGCTCGCCCAGGGAAGGAGAGCCTGGGGCCTGACGGCTCCTCGGGGGGCCAAGAGGACCCCGCCAGCCAGCAGTGGGGTGAGCAGGGGCCACCGTCTGCCAGGGGTGGGGGCGTCTGTCCGTCCTGGCCCCTCGGACGCTTCCCTGTCCTCTGACCTCGACGCCACCCCACCCCACAGCACGGCCCCGCTTCACGCAGCCCTCCAAGATGAGGCGCCGGGTGATTGCACGGCCCGTGGGCAGCTCTGTGCGGCTCAAGTGCGTGGCCAGTGGGCACCCTCGGCCCGATATCATGTGGATGAAGGATGACCAAGCCTTGACGCGCCCAGAGGCCGGCGAGCCCAGGAAGAAGAAGTGGACGCTGAGCCTGAAGAACCTGCGGCCGGAGGACAGCGGCAAATATACCTGCCGTGTGTCAAACCGCGTGGGTGCCATCAACGCCACCTACAAGGTGGATGTGATCCGTGAGTGTGGCCCAGGGCACTGGTGGGGCCTGGGGGGCTGGTGGTCAGGGACTGGCAGGGCCTTGGGTGCTGGTGGGCAGGGCCTGTTGGGGTTGGCACAGCCTGGGAAGCTCTTGGTGTAGAATCTGGTGGCACCCGGGAGCCTCGCCCACATGCCACATTCTTGCAGAGCGGACCCGCTCCAAGCCCGTGCTTGCCGGCACTCACCCTGTGAACACGACGGTGGACTTTGGGGGGACCACATCCTTACAGTGCAAGGTGCGCAGTGACGTGAAGCCCGTGATCCAGTGGCTGAAGCGGGTGGAGTACGGCGCTGAGGGCCGCCACAACTCCACCATCGACGTGGGCGGCCAGAAGTTTGTGGTGCTGCCCACGGCTGACGTGTGGTCGAGGCCCGACGGCTCCTACCTCAACAAGCTGCTCATCTCCCGCGCACGCCCAGATGACGCGGGCATGTACATCTGCCTCGGCGCCAACACCATGGGCTACAGCTTCCGCAGCGCCTTCCTCACTGTGCTGCCAGGTGTGTGGCCGCCACACCAAGCCAGGGCCCAGCCCCACCCCCCAGGCCAACATCCCACCCACTGGGCGGGTCCAGCCTCCCTCCCTCCTTCCCTCTCTGGGCTGTGCAGGCCGGGTCATCTGCCGGCTCAGGGACACCATCTCCACAGCCCCCGGGATGGGTCTGGGGCACTCTCCTGGTCCTTGTGCTGGCATTCTCTTTCCCACCTCCTTTCCTCTCCCTCTTACAGACCCAAAACCACCAGGGCCACCCGTGGCCTCCTCGTCCTCGGCCACTAGCCTGCCGTGGCCCGTGGTCATCGGCATCCCGGCCGGCGCTGTCTTCATCCTGGGCACCGTGCTCCTGTGGCTCTGCCAGGCCAAGAAGAAGCCGTGCACGCCTGCTCCTGTGCCTCCCGTGCCGGGGCACCGCCCACTGGGGATGGCCCGTGACCGCGGTGGGGACAAAGACCTTCCCGTGTTGGCTGCCCTCGGTGCTGGCCCTGGTGTGGGGCTGTGTGAGGAGCATGGGTCTCTGGCAGCCCCCCAGCACCTGCTGGGCCCAGGCCCGGTTGCTGGCCCTAAATTGTACCCCAAACTCTACACGGACATCCACACGCACACACACACACACTCACACACACACTCACATGTGGAGGGCAAGGTCCACCAGCACATCCACTATCAGTGCTAGACGGTGCTGCCTCTGCAGTGGGCACGTGGCGCCGGCCCGACAGGCAGGCTGGGAGGATGGAGGACGGGGCGGCAGACAAAGGGGGACCCAGGGCTGGGAGGATGGAGGGCGGGTAGCAGACGAATGGGGACCCACGGCAAGGAGGCACGGCCAGCACCCTGGGGCACCCAGTGTAAAGCATGGCCCCTGGACACCTACATACACACACGTGCACACACGGAGACATGCCTGAACCACACAGAAGTATGCTGCCCGAACACACACACACACAGACATGCCTGAACACACAGACGTGCCTGAACATGTGCACAGATATGCCTGAACACACAAAGACATGCCTGAACACACACACAAAGACATGCCTGAACACACACATGCAGACATGCCTGAACACGCACACGAAGACATGCCTGAACACGCACATGCAGACGTGCCTGAACACACAAAGATATACCTGAACACACATACAGACATGCCTGAACATGCACACACAGACATGCCTGAACGTGCACACAGATATGCCGGAACACACACAGAGACATGCCTGAACACACAGACATACCTGAATACATGCAGACATGCCAGAACACACACATGCAGACATGCCTGAACACACAAAGATATGCCTGAACACACACATGCCTGAACACACACAGACATGCCTGAACATGCACACAGATATGCCGGAACATGCACAAAGACATGCCTGAACACACACAGACATGCCTGAACACATACACACAGATATGCCTGAACACACAGAGACATGCCTGAATACGCACACAGACATGCCTGAACACGCACACAGATATACCTGAACACATGCACACAGATATGCCTGAACAGACATGCCTGAACACAGAGACATGCCTGAACACACACAGAGACATGCCTGAACACACACAGACATGCCTGAACACACACAGACATGCCTGAATACACACAGACATGCCTGAACACACACATGCAGACATGCCTGAACACACAAAGATATGCCTGAACACACACATGCCTGAACACACACAGACATGCCTGAACATGCACACAGATATGCCGGAACATGCACAAAGACATGCCTGAACATACACAGACATGCCTGAACACATACACACAGATATGCCTGAACACACAGAGACATGCCTGAATACGCACACACAGACATGCCTGAACACGCACACAGATATACCTGAACACATGCACACAGATATGCCTGAACAGACATGCCTGAACACAGAGACATGCCTGAACACACAGACACGCCTGAACACGCACACACAGACATGCCTGAACACACAGACATGCCTGAACACACAGACATGCCTGAACACACACAAGTCATGCCTGAACACACAGAGACATGCCCAAACACGCACACAGACATGCCCGAAGACAAACCTGAACACGCACACAGACATGCCTGAACATGCACTGACATATCTGAACAGACATGCCTGAACATGCACACACACACACAGACATATCTGAACACAGACATGCCTGAACATGCACACAGACATGCCTGAACACACACAAGACATGCCTGAACACACAAGACATGCCTGAATACACAGAGACATGCCCAAACACGCACACAGACATGCCCGAAGACAAACCTGAACACGCACACACATATGCCTGAACTTGCACAGACATATCTGAACAGACATGCCTGAACATGCACACACAGACATGCCTGAACACACACAGACATGCCTGAACACACACACACAGACATGCCTGAACACAGGCATGCCCAAACATGCACACAGACATGCCTGAAGACAAACCGGAACACGCACGCAGACATGCCTGAACATGCACAGACATATCTGAACAGACATGCCTGAACATGCACACACACAGACATATCTGAACACAGACATGCCTGAACACACAAGACATGCCTGAACACGCACACACAGACATGCCTGAACACATACAGGCATGCCCAAACACGCACACAGACATGCCCGAACACACATGCACACAGAAATGCCTGAAGACAGACAAGCCTGAACACGCACGCAGACATGCCTGAACGTGTGCAGACATATCTGAACAGACATGCCTGAACATGCACACACACACAGACATATCTGAACACAGACATGCCTGAACATGCACACACAGACATACCCACACACACACTGACATGCCTGAACACACACAAACATGCCCGAACACGCACACAGACATGCTTGAACATGCACTGACATACCCAAACACACACACAGACATGCCTAAACACACAGACATGTCTGAACATACATGCCTGAACACACACACAGACATGCCCAGATGTGTGCACATGCAGACATGCCAGAACATGTATGGACATGCTGCCTGAACACACGCTGCTTGGACATAGGCACACGCAGACGCACTCCCTGAACACATGCACCCACACACGCGCAGCTATGCCGCCTGGACACACACACCTGGACTGGGCCGCTGTCAGGGAGGCGTGTGGTGTGTGTGCAGTGAGGGCTACATGATGGACTCTCCCTGCCCCACAGTCACTCCCCCACCCCTGCCTGCCTGTGCCCCTGCCTGGCCTTGGTGGCTATTTTTGCCACCTGCCCTGGAGTGTCCAGGAGTCCCCTACTGCCATGGCTGGGGGCACAGCAGCCCCAGGCCTGACAGGCTGGAGCCCATGGCAGGTGGCTCACCCCCACCGCATTCTCCCCCTGCCAGGGAGAAGGGGCCTTGCTATTTATATTTAAGAAATGAAGAGAATATTAATAATGACGGAAGGAGGGCTGACGTGCAGGGATTGTGGTCTCTCCCGGGGCTCAGGACCCTCCTGGCCTTTCAGCCAGGCTGATGCCCACACCCCTTCTGGGCCAGGCACCACCCCCCACCCCGCTGTCCTGGTGGCCCCGGACTTCTGTAATTTTATATAGACTTTGAGCTGAAACCCCGTATATTTAATTTATTTTGTTAAACATGAAAGCACATCCTTGCCCTGTAGGCTGGTGTCTCTGCCCCTGTCTACATGTGTGTGCTCACGTGTGCGTGTTCACATGTGCCTGCGTGTCCAGCCTGGTCTCCAGAACCAGCAGCCTGCCCCTCCCCTTGCTAGGCCAGAGCCGTAGGGACTGGGACCTGGGGGTCTCCAGGCCTGTCATCAGCGCCTCCCGGCGGGAGCGCTTGGGTTTGCCGGGCCTCAGATGGTGGTGGGGCGCGTAGTGCCCATGTGCCTGGCCAGGCCGGCGGCCTGCAGCTCTGGCCGAGTGCTGCCCTTTCTCCATCCTGGGGTCACCCTCTGGCCCTCAGTGCAGGGCCTGGGCTCTCTGTCCTTCCTCAGGCTTTGGTGGGTGGCCCAGGGGAGACGCAGGCCTTTGAGACCCGAGGCAGAGCCAAGCTCAGGTCACCTCTGACCTCAGGGCTTGGTCCAAGTGCCCTCCCAGCCACCGAGAGGTGCTGATGGTGGTCACTCCCAGCTTACCCGGTCAGCAGGAAGGGTCGGGGCTGCCAGCTCCGCCCAGGACCCCTGCCTGGCCGGGAAGAAAAGGCACCGAGGCCTCTCATGTGTTCAGCAAAGTGTGAGGCCCAGCGCATCCCCAGAGCCTCGTCTTGCTACCGTGCAGGGCATTTCCTGGCCCGCGCTGGTTCCGAGAGCTTTTCCCTGGAGGAAGCTCACCCTGCCTGGCTTTGAAGGTGACAGATGGGCTCTTGGGAGAAGTGTCGGGCACCTTCCCCATCTGGGGCTTCTGAGGACCCCATGGCCTTCAAGATGTCCCCTTTCTGTCCTCTGCCTCCCCACGGTGGATCCTACTTCTGTCCCCTGAGGGAAGTTGTGACTCCATGGGCAGGGACGGCTTCAGGCACGGCCCTGGCGAGGGCTGTGTGTAGCCGATGGGTGCTGTGGGAGGCCGGCCACCCTGACTGGGGGCAGTGGGTGGGTGCTGTGGGAGCCTGGCCACCCTGACTGGGGGCAGTGGGGGCTCTAGGCGGCCCACAGCTGGCAGCCAAACAGATGTTCCCCAGACAGGACAGGCTGCCAGCCGGCGGCTGGTCGGGTTTCAGTCTGGAGTGGGGGAGGGTGGAAGGGAGACCTCAGGCGGCTAACGACCTTGGAAAATGGGGAGGCCTCCAGCCATTGGTGGGTCGCAGGGGACAAGCTGCCCCTGCTCCCAGGGAGTATGTGGAGGGATGGGCAGTCAGAGGGCTGTGCCCTAGAGCCTCTGAAGGAGGTACTGGGACCACAGATCTGGTGCCGGCCCTCCGCCTGGTCTGAGATCCAGGCCACCGTGCAAGCCTGCCCTCCACCTGTGGGCCAGCCTGTCTCGCGCCTGCCCAGGGGAGGTGGTGACTGATGCTGTGCGGTCCTCGACGGACAGGCTGGGCCCTGGACTTCTTTGTCATGCTGTGGCCATGTTGGATGCCAGGCTGGGCAGGGGGGCCCTGAGGAATTAGGACAGATCCTGCCCACGGGGCCCTGGCCACCCCCGGGGCAAATAGCCTGGAGCTCAGACCCCTCAGTCTTTCCCACGCCCTCCTCCAGGGCTGGCCAGAGCCCTCCTTTCTCCCCTGTGACTTCTAGACCCTTCTCCCCTGGCTATCCAGCCCCTGAGAGCCTTGCACCCACCCCCACGCCCCTCTGTTCCCACCATCTCTAGCCCAAGCCTGCCCCGTGGACGCCTGTTCCTGGCTGTCTCTTGCCTGGCGCTGCCCCATGGACGCCTGTAGCTGTGGCTCCCGTCCCCCTCCGGCCCCATGGCCGCCCCAGTGCCGTTTCCAGCATCTCCACGGAAGCACACGTCAGTGCCCCGCACCGGCTCCCTCGTGGCGTCTGCACCTCCACACTCCCGAGAAAGAATCGCATTCCCCTCCCCTCTGCGTGCAGGAGGTCCTGGGAGCTCAGAGGCAGGAGGTGGGCGGAGGTGCCCAGGGCGGGAGTGTGGCTAGCAGGGCAGAGGACAGAGCTGTGTTTCTGACGGTGGTCTGCCCGGGCTGAGCGCCTGAAGGATGGGGTGCTCTGCATCTGAGGCTCACTGGCTGGGAGGCTTGAAGAGCTGGGTGCGGCCTGTGGGGTGGGGGTGCCGCTCTGGGGGCCCCGATCTCACCCGTTCTGCACTGCTCACCTGCACACCATTGCACTATGGGGCTCCAGGCCCAGGAAGAGACCAGCACACACACACGCGCGCACACACACACACGCACGCACACACACACGCACGCACACACACACGCGCGCACACACGGGAGGCTCCTCCAGCCGCAGGCCTCTGGGCAACACCCTGGCAGGGATGGGGTGGGGGCTGGGAGCCTGAGGGGCAGGGCGGCTGAGGGGGCCCATGGAGAAGGGAGAAGCCCTCTCACCAGGGAGGGGCCGCACCTGGGGCTTCCTGGCCCCTCCATTGTCACCCTTCACGTGGGCAGGACGAGGTCCCGTGCCCTTGGCCACCACGGGAAGGTCATGGCACAGCCAAGGCTACAAGGATGGGGATGGGTGCAAGTCCCCAGCTCTGTCCTGGGCTCCTGGGAGTGCGGGTTGTGGGGGAGCCCGGTCCTCGCAGTTGCAGTCTGGGAGTCAGAGGAGGAGCTCCTGGGGGTTGTGTGGGGAGCCCGGCCCTCAGGGTTACAGTCCTGGAGTCAGAGAAGGGCCCCAGCTGTGTCATCAGGGCAGCCCCGAGGCCAGGCCCTTTGAGGAGGAGATGGTGGTGCCCCGGGGGAGGCTCAGCAGGGCGGGGAGGGGTGTGGGCATGGGGCCAGGCCCACGGTCCTCCCTGGCCCTATCCCGGCGGTGATAAGCTGCTTCCCTGTGAAGTCCGGTGAACTTGAAAGGGTGGTGCAGGCTGTAACACCCCCGGTGTGACCCACCCCTGCCCAGCCCTCGTGGCTTCAAAGGGATGCCTGCGAGCCGCCTGCAGCTGTCCTGGGGTTGCCTGAACCTGTTGCCGGGGACAGGGTGGCAGCACCAGGCAGAGATGGGGATGTGGGCAGCCCCGCCCCGGGCCTGTGGATTGGAGGACCGTGTCGGAGGACCTGGCAGGGGATCACAGCCTTGTCCCAGGCCTGGGCTGGGGGCAGAGGGACCGGGTCGGGAATGTGGGACAAGGGACACAGACGGGGGGGTCACAGCCAGGGACGGGGTGCAGGCTGTGTGCTTGGGGTGCAGGACGGGACTCCCTATGTGGCAGAGATCTGACCCTGGGTGGTGGTGCTCCAGGACGCAGGGGTCAGCTAAGCTGCCCTGAGCCTCCCTGGGGCACCGTGTGGGCCCAGGACCTGCCCTGGGCCTGGGGTGGGGCTAGGGGCCCCTAGGATTTAAACATGGGAGCTCCTCCTGGAGGCAGAGGCAGGGAGGCCGCAGGGCCAGGTGTGTAGGGTGCTGGGCCCCTCGGGCTGGGCTGGGACATGGGGAGCAGCCCCCTCCCATGCCTGGAGCCGGCTTCTGGTAGAAGCTTCCAGATGTCCAGTGGAGCCATGCTGGGCAAGGCTGGGGTGTGGGCGCAGCGGGCGGGGTCTGGTGGTGTCGGGCCGTGTCCTGTGCTGGTCTCACAGTGTGCTCGGCCCAGGTGGCCGGGGATGCTGGGGAAGGGGCTCTCCTTGGGGCTGCTGGGCCTCGTGGGGCCTGGAGCTCAGCCATGCGGGACCCAGGCCTGTGCTCGAGGGCCCTGGGGTGCTGATGAGTAATTTTAGGCTTGCATTTCTGTGCCTGAGGAGAAAAACTTCTCCCTGAAAACACTGTCTCTGCCCGGAGGGCCCAAGCTGGCCACTGCTGCCGCTTCCGCTGGGCCTGTCCCTGCCCTGCCTCCTGCCTCGGGAGGAGCGTGGCCAGGGAGGGTGGGCAGGTGGGCCTCCCTGGACGGCCCCACTGTGCCGGCAGCTTTGTGCTGGGCCCGAGTGGGTGTGGCCAGGGCTGGGGCACCCGTGGTCTCCTGAAGCAGAGGTGGTCTCCGCCCCAAGGGACGGCTTCCCAGGCCCGACTGCACCCTTGGGTGGGAGCCCAGGCGGGTCTTGGGTCTGGTCCCACCTCTGGCCTTGTGACCCAGGCTGGTCTCGACACACCTCCCACCCAGCAAAGCCTGCCGCTCTCCTGGGGAGCACATGAAGGGAGCACCTCCAGTGCCAACTGGCGAGCCCTGTCAGCCCGCAGACCCACCCTCACGCCACACAGGCCAGCCAGGGCCTCAACCCCCCAGCAGGTGTCCAGGTGGCCTCCTTGTGACCTGGGCCAGGGCCCCGCTGGGGCTGGTCCTCTGGTTACTGGCTGACCAGATGCAGCTCCTCAGGGGTCCTGACCCCATGGTGGCTCTGTTCTCAAGCACCAGCTCCCCCGCTAGAGCCCAAGTGGGGCAGAGAGAGGTCCTCCTCCTGACTCAGGCCCTCCGGGGGACCCCCAGCTCTCTTCAGTCCTTGCCTGGGCTCCAAAACCCTCAGACCTGGGTTCCTGGGCCTGGGGGCGTGTGCTGGGGCCACCCATTCAGTGACAGGAGGAGAAGGAGGGGCTGGGGTCCCCAGAGCAGCTGCCAGGTTCTGAGGCTTCCTTGCCCCCATGGCAAAGTGCTGGGATGGCCGGGCTTGGCACGCAGCATCCAGCATCCGTGGGAAGACTGCTCGTCTGGGGGTCAAGAGGTGACCTCTCTGGCCCCCTCACCCTGAACTGCAGCCTGGGTCCCCAGCAGGACCTCTCCCTAGGGGCCGAATTCAGGGGTCCTTCTGGGAACGTGAGTCCTGGGTGCAGTGAGGCTAGGGTGGGGCACTCTGGGTGGCTCCTGCAGCCCGAGAGATGGGCACCCAGTGGGTGCCCGCGACATCCAGCCCTGCAGGATTCTGTGACAGAACCGGGTCCAGCCTGTCTGTCCCCCCGTGCTGGTGTGCGGACGGCAGCAGAAACTCCCCGGTGTCCAGAAGGAAGGCCGGGACTTGGACGGTGGCCAGAGTGCCATTGTATTCTCTTCAACAGGAGGTCTGGCCTCTGGCAGTGCGGCCAGGGCCACAGCTGAGGAAAGGGGAGGGGAAGCTCCGCTCCACAGAGGGAGCCCCGGATCCTGGAAAGGCCTCAGCTGCCTGGGACCCCGGAGTAAGGCGGGGCTAAGAGTGGGCGCTGCTGTCTTGGGATCCTGGGACCAGGGCTGCCCTGGATGTGCCCTGCTGGGCCTACAGGCCCGTCTGCATTCTGTGGCCAAGGCCATCAGCGTGTGAAAGCCAAGACACAGGTGGGCTCGGAGTGCCTGTCCACCCCGAGGCGCCTGCCCTGGCCTGGCCTCTCCTTCCTGGGTATTGGAAGGCCTTCATTGGTGCCCTCGCCCTGGGCAGCACCCCCAGCAGGAATTCAGCAGCAGCCCGGGGCAGGGAGAGGCCCGTGTCGGGCCCCTGCGCACTCCTGGCTGGGGCGGGCTGGTTCCCGTTGGGGGATCTTGGGTCTGGGGTACCCCGCACCGAGAGGCAGGCTTGGCTCAGACACCTGGCAGGTACCGTGGCCTGAGGCTTCCTGGGGCCTCACCCTGCTGGAGACCAGCCCACAAAGGGGTGTCTGGCTGAGTTCACACCCCTTCTGTGCTGGCCGTGCCCCACCCTGTGCCCGCCTCAGTGGGCTGAGCGTGGCCTGGGTGTGGTTCTGAGGGACGACCCCACCAGCCAGCCTGGGCCCCAGCGTCTTCTCAGCGTCAGCCTCTGTGAAAGTCTTCCACTCCGTGAAGGAGAGGGGTAGGTCGGCCTCTCTGCCAGGCCTGCAGGGCTTGCTGGGGGCTGAGGCAGATCCTGGGGCATGTCCGCAGGGAAGGCGTGCTCTGTGCAGATGTGCTGGGAGAGCCGGGAGGAACTTTGGGACCAGATAGGGGCAAGATGCCCACTCCGGGGCCCCAGGTGAGGGCTGTTGAGGGGGAGGCCTGAGGCAGCTGCAGCCCTGCCTGCTCCCTGTGGCAGCCGCATCTGGCCCAGCCAGCAGGTGGTGACAGCCGCCAGCAGCTGGCTGGACGAGGGTTGGCCTGAGTCTGGGGTGGCAGTGGAGGCGGGGCTGTGCACCCGGGTCCTCCAGGATCCCCCCAGAGCTAGAGTGGGTGGGTGGTGGCCCAGGGAAGGGAGGACCACCTACCCCCAGCCGTGAAGGACCTTTGCAGACAGAGTGCAGTGCAGAGCTCGGGGGACCGGTGGGGTCTGCTCTGGTGCCATCTGCCCTGGTGCCGTGCAGGTGTGGGGACCCCAGAGGCTCTGTTTGCCTCTGGGGGCTCTCTGGGGCCTGGGGCTCCCCTATTGGGGAGCAGAGCAGCAGAGGGCAGATGAATGATGGCGGCTGTCTGGAGTTGGGGTCCTAGCCTCTCCCCAAGGCGCAGGTCTTTGGCAGCCTCACAGTGGGACCAGGCCAGGTGGCCTGGGGCTGGGAGGCCCTGGGGAGAAACTACAGGCTCGTCCGGGAGAACTCAGCAGAGACCACCCTAACCTTGACTTCCCTGGAGGGGTCCAGGGTCTCCAGCAAGCAGCTCTTCCCACCGCCTAGACCGGGGGGGAGAAAGGGGCAGGGGTGGGGACTGTGGCCTCATCGTCCTCCGGCCCCTCCCACCTGTGCCCAGCTGCATCTCAGCAGCCATTTCCGGACCACTGACCCGGGTTAGCCCTGGTGCTTCCCCTGGGCTGAGACTCTCCACCCTCAGCATCCTGGGGGCCAGGCAGGGTGGGAGAGTTGTGCCCGGGACCCCAGGGGCATCTGGCTTCAGGCAGCACCAGCATGGAGGGTAGACCGCCTTCAATGCGGCAAGACCAGCAGGACCCTCCCAGGCCCCGCCCTGAGCCACCTGCCCCGTGAGCCTCCCTGAGGGCTGAGCATCGGGCCGGGCACCTGCCGTGGTCCCCTCGTGATGCAGCCTGTGCCCGGCCTGCACTCTGACCCTCTGATGTGTGGCAGGGAGGTGGAGCGTCCCAGGGGTGGCCACCCCACTCCCTCTTGGCCCCGGGCTGCAGGGCCCAAGGACCCCAGCCTCCATCCTCGTTGTGCTCCGTGTGTCCTGGCCAGTGCCCTGAGCAGCTCCCCAGCCACGGTGCCCCTTAGCCAAGTCCTCTGGGGCCGGGCGGCCTCTCTGCACTGTCAGACCCGAGGCAAACACCTGGGCCCTCTGACCCTTGGCGTCATCTGTGAAAGGGAGGAGCTGCTGGCGACTGAGTGGACAGGAGGTGAGTCCAAGTCGCTCTGGAGCCCGCGGACCTCAGCGCGGGCCAGGCTCGGGAGGGGTGGGGCGGTCAGGGTGGCGCCGGCCTTCACAGAGGCACATTCCTTCTCTGTTCACAGCTTTTCCTCCAGTTTTTTTCCTCTTTCTTCCTCCACCGTTCCTTCCTGGAGCCCCTCCAAGACAATCGGCACCCGGCTCCACTTGGCGGCCACAAAGCCTCTTTGACGGCCCGGGCTCCCACAGCGGGCGGCGGGGGTGGAGGCTGGGCGGCAGACGCTGGAGGACCGCAGGGCCTGGGCTGGGTCCGGCTGGGCGGGACGGGACAGAGGGGTCCTCTGCTGGGGCCGGTGAGGGCTGAGTCAGCCCCGGGGGGTGTTGGGGTGTGGGTGTCCCTTGTACACTGGTGTCAGACCCAGACTCCCCTGCCAAAGTCTGCCCAGATGAGCTTGCTGTGACATCGGTGCTCCCTGCCTGGCCAGCCGGGAGCTGCGTGCCCAGAGCCCAGTACCTCCCGCTCCTCTGGGGGAAGAACGGATGGATAGCACCTGCTCAGGCTCGCCCTTGTGCCCCAGGTAGTTTTGGGGCAGGTTGGACCTCACTGGCACCGCCTGGCCCGAGGCCTTGGAGTACCGTTCCACTGACCCCTGTCCCTCCTCGGAGCTGGGTCCTGAGTGTGGGCATCCAGCCAGCCAGGGACCAGACCTGTGGATGCCTGGGTCCACCTGGGACGGGATGGTGCCGGCCCTTGCATCGCCTGTCCGCCTCCGAGGGCTGGGGCGGCTCGCGCACAGTGGCACCCGTTAAACGCTCAGTGGGAGAAGCTGCTGGCACACTGAGGCCTGTAACGCAGGGCCGTGTCAGCGAGGCTTGGCCACTCTCCCCTCCTGGTCCCCTTTGACTTCCAAAAGGCAACCCTGTACATGGGCACCCCAGGGGTCTGGGGTCAGGGAGGCCTGGCCACAGAGGGACCACAGAGTCACTGGCTCCTGGCCTGGCACAGGAGATGGGCACTGCCAGACACAGAGATGGGGGTGCAGGCAGGGTGGGCCAGGGCCCGACACCCTTGAGCCAGGGGCTATGGCACTGAGTGACCGCACAGGAGGTGCCCATGGGCACAGGCGAGAGGCCGGCCACTGCCCGGATGTGTGGAGGCCACCGGGAAGGAGCCGTGGTCCTCGTGGCATGGGACTGGTGACCGGGCTCCTGGCCTGTGGCTGGTGCTGCCGCGCCGTCCCGGCTGGCGGGGCCTACGAGGGTTGGCCCGGCCGGAGGAGCTCGTTTGGCTGGGAGCACAGACGTCGTCTGCAGAGTGCTGCCGGGGCGAAAGCAGGCAGGAGTGAGCGCCGGCCGGGGCGGCGATCGGCCCGAGTGAGGCACAATCCAGCCTTTGTTCTGAGGCGCCCGGCCTGCAGGCCAAGGGGAAAGCAGAGACGAGCCAGGCAGCGCCCCCGCCCACCGGGCAGGACTGGGTTGCCAGGGCCCGGCCCTGCACAGGAGCCTCGGGGGCCCTGCTCCAGGGGAGCAGGCACGGCCTCAGGCTGGCATCAGGACGTGGGTCCTGGAGCACAGCCCCAGGGCCACCCTGTCAGGAGTAAGGAAGGTTCTGGAATTTGGAAGGCCCTGCAAGGCCTGGGGTGGGGTGGGCCCAGAGAGCCCCCGAGGAGTAGAGACAGTGCTGGACCCATGGAGGGGCCCTGAGAGGGTGGCCCTGGGTGAGGGTCCCAATGCGTGGGCCGGGAAGCTCCATCCCTGACTGCTCCCTGAGCCTGGGACCCAGCCTCCCACCCAGGAGTCTCCCACACCCCTCCCTTGGCCCCACACCCTCCCCGCCCTCCCCTTCCCTGCCCCAGCCCTTGCTCCTCCTGCCCTCCCCACACGCCCCCGCTGTGTGCTGACCTTTTGGGTGACTGTGCCGGGCACTCACAGGAGCTTGGCCTGGCCTAGACCTGCATGTGCCCTGTGCTGGCTGCAGGCAGCTCTGAGGTGCAGGTCCTCTCAGACCCAGCTTCCCAGGCGGCAGCCCACACTCCTCTGCCCTTTCACCCCTCTGGGCCCAGCCTTTTCCTGGCTGCAGTGGGAGGCGGGGTCAGCGCAGTGCCCAGCCTGGCAGTCTGGGGGGCTCTGCTCTCCTTGCCACGCCCTAGGGCCCCGGGATGTGGCGTAGGGGCCTGCCACGCACCTCAGCAGCTCCCGTGTCCCTTGGCCCTCGCTGCAAAAGGGCAACGGGGGTCTCAACCAGCAGGCCTTCAGGTCTTCAGGGATGCGTCCCCGGCCACCTCAAGTCCCACTCTCTGCCCTGATGGGGGTTTGGATGTGCGCTCATGTGTGTAGGGTGGATATTGAGACCGTCTGTCCCCTACCTCACCCCTTCCTTCATACCCCTTCCCTGGTGAGGCCAGGGCCGGGGAATTGGGTGCTGGGGAGCCCCGAGGGGCCTCGCTCACGTAGCACTGCCCCCTGGCTAGCGGCTGCCTGCGGGGTCTCCCGGCCCAGGGCTGAGTCAAGACAGCTGAGAGGTCCACACGTCTCCTGAGCCCTTTCAGGATGCATTCCAGCCTCCCCTGTGCCCAGCAGAAAGGTGGTCCCTGCAGCCCCTTCGATGGGCTGGGTCCTTATCTCGGCCTCAGCTCCTCCCCAGCCTGGCCGTGACCCTGTAGGAAGGCAGCCTGGACTTCCCAAGGGGAACGCGCTTGTAGGCAGAGGCTTTCCTGTCGGCAGCCGTGAGCTCCTGCTCGGGGCCTGGGCTCAGCCCTCAGTGGTGTGGACCTGCTAGACAGCTGGGGACAGCCCCCCTGATTGGGAGGGACCTGGGAGGGGCAGCAGGGCCTGTTGGGGGCTGGGGGCTGTCACTATGTCCCTGGAGTGGTGCCAGGCAGACAGGGGCCGGCCGACTCTCGGACTGATGCATGGGCCTGAGTGGAGCCCCCAGGGCTGAGGGGCCCTGCCCAGGGAGGGTGATGGGGCAGCTGTGGAGCCGCCTCCAGTGAGGGCGCAGCTTCGGCCGCCCAGTGTGGTGGGACCAAGGATCTGGGGCCCCGTGAGCTGGGGAGAGTAGGGCCCCTAAGGCCTGGGACCCCAGCTCCCTACCCGAGGTGGAGGGGGTCTGCCCCGGCTTGGACGGCCGTGTGTGTGCATGCACGTGAGTGTGGCCATGGAGGCAGCGGCCCAGCCAGGCTCCTGCAAGCGCCCTGGGGCCAGGCCGAGGTGCCAGCGGCTGCTTGCCACTGTGGGGGCCACACACAGGGCCCTCCCCAGGACCCCGCCCCTGGTTTCTGCAGCGACCCAGCCCACCTGGCTGCCCTGTGTTCCCGACACCTCCTCCTGGCTACCCCCTCCACAGCCCAGGCGGACCACAGCCAGCCTGGGTGGCCTTCTGGCTGGGAGACCCCAGGGCTGGGGGTCCCGGCCCATCCCGCCTCCCCTGCGTTGATGCCCACTCAGTCAGTGCGGGCTGGAGCGTCTGTGACGTCACTCAACGAGGGGCCTGAGCTTGGGGCCCCAGCTCCGCCCAGGGTCACAGAGTCTCCACGACAGGCCTGTGTCCCCAGACGAGGCTCCAGACACCCCTCTGCCCTGGCGCCCCAAGGCTTACCCAGGGAAGCGGCACAGCCAAGCTCAGCAGGTTGCAGGCTCCGGTGGCCCCCACCCCGTCTCACGGGTGACCCTTCTGGGCTGTAGGGGGCTGACCGTGCCCCCTCCACTACCTGGTGGGAAGGGCCGGGGATGCCACACTCAGGATAAAGGGCGGTGCGTCCCTGACTTCAGGGGAGCTGTAGAGCAGGTGCCGGGAAACCCCCGGCCCACCCCGGGCTGGTCCTACACCCCCCCCCACAGACAGTGACCACTTTAAAGGAGGCCCCAGTGGTGTTGGCCGAGGGTGAGCTGAGACGGTTGAGCTTTGGGGCGGGGTAGGGGGAGAGCTGTGGGGTGGGACCTCCTGTCCCTGACACCCCATGAAGCCAGGGAACAGAGGGTTTTCTCTGGCAGGAATAGATGAAGAGCTGGGAAGTTTCACGCCACAACCTTAATTATTTCCCGAGTAGGTCAGGGCCACGGGAGACAGGGCAGCAGGCCTGGGTCAGGGCCCCAGCAGACAGCCTGACCCATCCCCCGCCACAGGGCTGCCTGCCCGCCTCCCCCAGCAGCCCCACCTGCTCCCAGGACGGCAGCCCTGCTGGGTTCACATGGGGCTGGACAGGCGGACCTGCGGGGCCCCGCTCCCGGGAAGCTTCTCTGAAATTCTGTTTTTTATTTTTTTTTGAGACAGACTCAAGCTTCATCGCCCAGGCTGGAGTGCAGTGGCGCAATCTTGGCTCACCACAACCTCTGCCTCCCAGGTTCAAGTGATTCTCCAGCCTCAGCCTCCCGAGTACCTGGGATTACAGGCGTGCACCACCATGCTGGCTAATTTTTGTATTTTTAGCAGAGACGGGGTTTCGCCACGTTGGCCAGGCTGCTCTTGAACTGCCGACCTCAGGTGATCTGCCCGCCTCGGCCTCCCAAAGTGCTGGGATTACAGGCGGGAGCCACTGATGTTCTGCCCAGCACCCGCAGCTGAGGTCTCAGAGGGCCACCGTTTGTTTGATCTCCACAAACACCCACACGGCACTGGGCGCGCTGCCTTCCGAAGCCCTTCCCGGGTGTGGGGAGAGGCTGAAGTCACGGCTGCTGTCTGCTGCATGTGTTGCTGAAGCTGGTGGCAGGGTGGGCGCCGTTCCTTCCAGGACGAGCTTTACCCCGCCTGGTGGGCACAGCCCCTCCAAGGTGGGAAGATCACAGCAGCCATCCCAGCTGCCCCAGGAGTGTGGGAGCAACGAGGTCCTGCCACGTCGGGTGGCACCCGGGCCCACAGACCCCGGAGGCAACCTCGCTCCTGCGGGCTTCATCCACGGCGTGTCGGCCACAAGGGCCCCGTGGAGGGGAAGGTTCTGGCCCTCGGCTGCTGGCCCTCCATGGCACCTGAAGCAGAGGGGCCTGTGCCGAGCTGCCCTTGAGTTGCGTGACCGCTACTGAGACAGAGTCCACCCAGCCTCGGCAGGGGATCCTCAGGGCCTCCCGCTTGGCCCTTGTGCCCACATCTGCCCCGGGCAGCTGCCCTGAACCTCTCTGGCACACGAGTCTGAGGCTTCAGGTGTGTGGGGGTGGCGGACGCTGGGCCGGGGCATGGGAGCTGGCCCCAGGCGTGGCTGCGGTGGTGGGGTTGGGCCTCTGAGCGGGAGTGGTTCTGGGCTCGTGTTACACTTTCCACTGGAAAAACAGCCCCGTTTTGCATGTTGGCTCTGAGCTTTTTAAAAATTGCAAATATATCCAGTTTCCCAAATGAGTGCTCACCAGGCAAATGTGGTTGTTCTGCTGGCTCTGTGGAGGGTGGGCTCCTGGCCCAGGGGAGTGACGGGCTTGGGGCCTAGGGAGGGGAGGGCTGGCACTACAGTTCTGGGGAACACCCCTGTCATCACAGCCTAGGGACACTGGGCCCCTGTCTAGGGAGGTGGGGAAACAGGCCCTGTGGTTGGAGCCTTCGGGGGCTGTCACTGAGGAGACCGGGGTCCTGGGCGGTGGTCCCGGTGTCCTGAAGTGGGCAGCACCAGCCCACACCAAGTCGGGGGCTCGGCGTGCGGGGCCTTGGCTCCCAGGTGCGCCCCAGGTTCTGCATTCCCGCCGCTCGCTCATGCCCTCCCCCTCCCGGCTGGGCCTCCCTGGCAGCAGGTGAGAGACCCCCGGTGCAGACCCAGGCTTCCAGGCTCTGAGTCCTGACTTGGCTCTGAGTCTCCACAATCCCTTTTCTGCACGGCTGTCACCTGGTGCTGTAGCTGTGTGTGGGGGACTGGGGTTTTGTGTGTACATGTGTGTGTGTATGTGTGTGTATGTGCACACATGCAGGTGTCCATGAGTGGGGATGTACTCATGTGTACTGGCATGTCTGTGCACGGGAGTCTGTGCACACTTGAGTGCACATACATGTGGGGCCCGTGTGTATGTGCATGATAAGTGTTTGTGTGTGCATTTGTGGGCAAGTGTGTGCATGGCATGTGTGTGTGTGCTTTCATGGGCCAGTCCATGGTACGAATGTGAGTGTGCATGGCATGTATGTGTGTGCATGGCAAGTGTGTGTGCATTTGTGGGCAAATGTGTGCATGGCAAGTGTGTGTGCATTTGTGGGCAAATGTGTGCATGGCATGTGTGTGCGCATGACATATGTGGTGTGCATGGCGTGTGTATTTGTGGGCAAGTGTGTGCATGGCATGTGTGTGTGTGCATGGCATACGTGGTGTGCATGGCAAATGTGTGTGCATTTGTGGGCAAGTGTGTGCATGGCATGTGTGTGTGTGCTTTCATGGGCAAATGCATGGTACGAATGTGAGTGTGCATGGCGTGTGTGTGTGCTTTCATGGGCCAGTGCATGGTATGAATGTGAGTGTGCATATGTGTGTGTGTGCATGGCATAAGTGGTGTGCATGGCAAGTGTGTGTGCATTTGTGGGCAAGTGTGTGCATGGCATGTGTGTGTGTGCTTTCATGGGCCAGTGCATGGTACGAATGTGAGTGTGCATGGCATGTGCAGTTGTGAGTGTGCATGGCATGAGTGTGCTGCCTAGGGTCAGGGCAGTGCTCAGTGTCCCAGCACCCCTTTAACAATGGGGCAGCCAGGACTCCAGAGGTGAGGGGGTCCCAAGCCGGCTCTGTCTGTCCACCCAGGCAGGGTGGGCTGCCAAGGGTGCTGGTCGGCCCGGTGCCACTGGGATCAGGCTCCCAAGGGTGCTGTGCCAAGGGTGCCTGTGCCGAAGCTTTGGGGACTGGAGGGACGATCTGGCCATGCCAGGCCGCCCCCAAGTCGGATCAGGGCCCCTGCCCAGCACAGGCCTCCCACTGGCTGGCGGCTGTCCTCGGAGGGCAGAGAGCATTCTTTGGAGTGGTATGGTTGCCAGACCAGATGACAAATGTGCCCACTGGGTAGACCAGAGACCCCAGGTCTGCAGCCCGGCTGCACCCCCAATTTCACGGGAGGCACTTTAACGCCAGAAACATCTGGAAATTATTCCAAGAACTGGATTCCAGCCTTCGCCTTTGGAAGTTCGGCTGCCCCTGTGGAGGGTGGAGGGCCGCTGGTTCTGCAAGGCTGGAGCTGGGGCCGAGTTTCACGAGCAATTCAGCCTCATAGGTGGAAGGTTCACGCCACTGTGGGGCTGGCGGCACCTGGTCCCCTCCAGCGGCCCCGGCTGATCCCCTCCAGCCACCCTCGCCTGCTCACGCTGGCCACTCAGGCCCCCGTGCCTCTGAGTGTGGCTCCTCTGATGGCCAGTCTTGAGATGGTGAGGGTGGTCATCCTAGAACTGTGCGTGTGCATGTGTATTTTGGTGCAGGTGTGTGCACCTAGGTGTGTGTGTGCACATGTGTGTATGTCGGTGCAGGTGTGCACACGTAGGGGTGTGTGCATGCATGTATGTTGGCGCAGGTGTGTGCACGTAGGGTTGTGCGTGCGCATGTGTATGTCGGTGCAGGTGTGCACATGTAGGGGTGTGCATGCACGTGTGTGTCGATGCAGGTGTGCACACGTAGGGGTGTGTGTGTGCATGTGTGTATGTCGGTGCAGGTGTGCACACGTAGGTGTGTGCGTGCGCATGTATGTCAGGGCAGGTGTGTGCACCTGGGGGTGTGCGTGCGCATGTGTGTATGTCAGTGCAGGTGTGTGCACCTAGGGGTGTGCGTGCGCATGTGTGTATGTCGCTGGAGGTGTGTGCACCTAGGGGTGTGTGCACATGTACATCGGCGCAGATGTGTGCACCTAGAGGTGTGTGCGCATGTGTGTATGTCAGTGCAGGTGTGTGCACCTAGGGGTGTGCGTGCACGTGTGTATGTCGGTGCAGGTGTGTGCACCTAGGGGTGTGCGTGCACATGTGTGTATGTCAGTGCAGGTGTGTGCACCTAGGGGTGTGCGTGCACATGTGTGTATGTCAGTGCCGGTGTGTGCACCTAGGGGTGTGCATGCACATGTGTGTATGTTGGTGCAGGTGTGTGCACCTAGGGGTGTGTGTGCACAGGTATGTCGGTGCAGGTGTGTGCACCTAGGGGCGTGTGTGCACATGTGTGTCGGTGCAGGTGTGTGCACCTAGGGGTATGTGTGTGCATGTGTCTGTCAGTGGTGTGTGCACATAGGGATGTGCGTGCACATGTATGTCAGCGCAGATGTGTGCTTGTAGGGGTGTGTGCGCATGTGTGTATGTCGGTGCAAGTGTGTGTACCTAGGGGTGTGTGTACATGTGTGTATGTCGGTGCTGTGTGCATGTAGGGATGTGCGTGCACATGTATTTCGGCGCAGATGTGTGCTCGTAGGGGTGTATGTGCATGTGTGTATGTTGGTGCAAGTGTGTGCACGTAGGGGTGTGTGTGCATGTATGTCAGTGCAGGTGTGTGCACGTAGGGGTGTGTGCACATGTATATGTCTGCAGGTGTGTGCACGTAGGGGTGTGTGCACATGTATATGTCTGCAGGTGTGTGCATGTAGGGGTGTGTGTGCATGTGTGTATGTAGGTGCAGGTGTGCACATAGGGGTGTGTGTGCATGTGTGTATGTCGGCACAGGTGTGTGCACGTAGGGGTGTGTGCATGCATGTATGTCGGTGCAGGTGTGTGCACCTAGGGGTGTGTGTATGTGTGTGTCAGCACAGGTGTGTGCACATCAGGGTGTGTGTGCATGTGTGTATGTCGGTGCAGGTGTGTGCATGCAGGGGTGTGTGTTCATGTGTGTATGTCGGCACAGGTGTGTGCACATAGGGGTGTGTGTGCATGTGTGTATGTCCGTGCAGGTGTGTGCATGTAAGGGTGTGTGTGTGCATGTATGTCGGCACAGGTGTGTGCACGTAGGGGTGTGTGTGCATGTTGGCACAGGTGTGTGCATGTAGGGGTGTGTGTGCATGTGTGTATGTCAGCACAAGTGTGTGCACGTAGGGGTGTGTGTGCATGTGTGTATGTTGGTGCAGATGTGTGCATGTAGGGGTGTGTGTGCGCATGTGTGTATGTCAGTGCAGGTGTGTGCACATAGCGGTGTGTGTATGTGTATGCCGGTGCAGGTGTGTGCACGTAGGGGTGTGTGTGTGCACTTGGCTGAGGCTGCACCCCCGGGGTGAGGAGCTGGTGAATGCATACACACGTACACGCACACACATGTATGTGCTGGCGCATCTCAGCTCCTCCCCCCAGGGTGCAGCCGAAGCTAAGCCACCTCCCCCAGCCCCACCAGAGCAGGCGAGGAGCCACAGAGGGGACCTCAGGGGGTGACCCCAGCCCCTGGGGGTCATGTGAATGGGGCTCCACCCAGGCCAGGAATCCGCCAGCACTTTTGTTCCCTTTCACAAAGGGCGAGCACGACGCCGCCCATCTTGTTTCACCGCTCAGTGGGTGTTGCAGACGCTTTCCAACACGCTCTGCGCTGCCCGACTGCAGCCAGCCGGGAGGGTCCGTCGGCTTCCACAGCTCCACTTGGCAAAGAAAACAAACTCAGCAGCACGGAGGTTCTCCTTGGATGCTCCGGCCGTGCTCACGAATCAGCAGCCAGCCTGTCCTCAAAGGGGTCTTGGCTCACAGACGTCCTATGCTGCATCATTTTCTGCCAAATTTCAGTCTAAGATGTAAAAGTGGAGAAACTAGAAGCACCGAAAGTGAAGAGAAAACAAAGGGAGACACCACGGGTGGGAAGAAAATCTGAGAAGCGAGCAGCACAGCAGGCAGGAGGGACACCGGTGCTCCCACACCCCACAAGTCCTGCCTCCCCGGAGGCCCCCACCCACCACCCACCCACCAGGCTGCTGCTGCTGCCCCCACAGACCCCTGCTGGCCGGAAACATGGAGTCAGGACCCATCACCTGCACCTGGGGCCAGAAGTCGCCGAGCCGCCACCAGAGACCACTGCCTCCAAGTCCAGGGTCCCGCTGCTCTCTCCACTCTCTCAGCCTCCTCAAATACTGAGAGTGACCCCCAGCAGGGGCTGGGCAGAAGTTTGTGCACACACACACGCACACGCCCACATGCACACCCGCCCACCCCTCACACCTACACATGCACACACCCACAGGCACACCTGCCCACCCCTCACACCTACACACACGCACACACCCACATGCACACCTGCCCACCCCTCACACCTAAACACACACACACCCACATGCACACCTGCCCACCCCTCACACATACACACACCCACATGCACACCAGCACACCCGTCACACCTACACACACACCCACATGCACATCCACCCACCCCTCACACCTACACACGCACACACCCACACGCACACCCACCCACCCCACACTTACACACCCACATGCACACCTGCCCACCCTCACACCTACACATGCACACACCCACATGCACACCCGCCCACCCCTCACACCTACACACGCACACACTCATATGCACACCCGCCCACCCCTCACACCTACACACACCCACATGCACACCCACCCACCCCTCACACCTACACACGCACACACCCACATGCACACGCACACACCCCTCACATACACATGCACACACCCACATGCACACCAGCACACCCCTCACACCTACACACGCACACACCCACATGCACACCAGCACACCCCTCACACCTACACACGCACCCACCCACATGCACACCCACCCACCCCTCACACACGCACACACCCACATGCACACCCGCCCACCCCTCACACCTACACACACGCACACACCCGCATGCACACCCACCCACCCCTCACACCTACACACACCCACATGCACACCCACCCACCCCTCACATACACACGCACACACCCACATGCACACCTGCCCACCCTCACACCTACACATGCACACACCCACATGCACACCCGCCCACCCCTCACACCTACACACGCACACACCCACATGCACACCTGCCCACCCCTCACACATACACACACCCACATGCACATCCGCCCACCCCTCACACCTACACACGCAAACACCCACATGCACACCCGCCCACCCCTCACACATACACACGCACACACCCACATGCACACCCGCCCACCCCTCACATACACACATACCCACATGCACATGAGCACACCCCTCACACCTACACACACCCACATGCACACCCACCCACCCCTCACACCTACACACGCACACACCCACATACATGCTCACCCACCCCCACCTACACACATGCACACACCCACATGCACACTCCCCACACCCCCACACACCCACATGCACACCCACCCCACCCCACCTACACATGCACACACCCACACACTCACCCACCACACCTACATGCCCACAGGCACACCCACATGCACACCCACCCCACACCCCCACATCTTCACAAGCACACACCCACAGGCACACTCGCCCACCCCCCCACACCTACACACATTCACACCCACCTACCTCATACCTACACATAGGCACACCTATACATACATATGCACATCTACACACATGCACACACCCACCTCTCCCTGCACACCAACCCACCCCACCACCCACACGTGCACAACCATACATGCACACCCCTGCAAACCTACACACACATATACGCACACAGACACACCCACACACCTACACATGTGGACACAAACCTACACATACATGCACACACACCCCTACGTGCACAGAGGCACACACACATGCACACCCCATATACATATGTGCACACACACAGCCCTACACACACCTACATGTGTGCACACACACGTGTACACTGGCACAGAGCCGTGATGTACAGGCACATTTCCCAGGCTGCCTGAGGGCTAGTTGGCTGCGTGTGGTGCCTTGTGGCTGGGGCGTGCCCCAAGGGGTCAGAAGGGGCTGGGCCACACCCTGAAGGGTCCACACACTGAGGGCAAAGGCAGCGTGGAGGACGTCGTCCAGCAGAGGCAGGCCTCCAGTGCACGGTGTGCAGGCTGGAGGGGAGCAGGGGCTTGGTTTCCCCGACCGCAGCCACAGGCCTGAGCGTGTCTATCCCCACGGCGCCTGCCAACGCCAACACTGACAGTCTGTTTGGACGGCTCCAGTGACCACTGGCTCTGCGAGCGATGACTCACACCATCACTCACCCACTCCTGAGTCAGCCGAGGGACCCTCTGCAGGGAGGCGTGTGCGTCATCGAGGTGATGCAACCCCTGCTCTGTCACTTGCTGACTCATGGATGCCCCCGCCCCAGCCCAGACAGGCATGGGATGAGCTGTGGCCAGGCTGGGACGGCAGAGTAGGGGCAGGGACCTGGGGGCAGAGAGGCAGCCAGGGTGGGGCGGCGGGAGCAGGGCCGCTCTGAACCCAGCCTCCCACCCCGCTCCACAGCACCCACTCTGCTCTCTTGCTTGGTCTGAGGGACTCTCTGAAGCCCCATTCTCCAGGGCTCATGCAGATTGAACCAGCCACCCCGTGGTCCCAGGAGGCGCTGAGCTGGGCTGAGCCTGGCCCCGCCCATCCTGGTGTTCTGGCGCCAAGCCCCCCAACCCACCCCAGATGCAGGTGCCCAGGCCTGGGCTCTGCGGGGCTTAGGGTCACATTTCCGTGTTTCTGTGATGGCAGAAAACACATTTCCTGAGCCTGGATTCCTGGGGTTTCTGAAGGGCCGTGACTCCAAGCACTATATTCTTTCCAGCCCTCCTGAGCTCCTGCAGCCACGTTTCCCTTCCCTTGGGGACAACGCTGGTCTGAAGGTCTGGAGCAGATGAAGGTCTCATAAGTCCCGCCTTCCTAGCTGCCAGGGCAGGTGCCTGGTGCTCTGAGGGTCCTGGGGAGCCCCAGCCCCCTGCCAGGCATGTGAGGGGCCTCCCTGCCTCACACGTTCTGTGAGGACGGAGCTGGGTCCTGCGTTGCTTTCTGCGGTCTGGACGGCTGGGAAAGGAGCTGGGCGTTCTCTGCTCTGCCGGAGCTGGAGCTGCCCTGATTAAGGCCAGTTCCTGTGCTGTGAGCCCTGGTGGGGCCACCTGGCGGGGATCCGCAAAGCAGCCGCGCTGACTCGAGTGTTTTCTGCCCCTGCGGTCAGATGGGCTTTTGTGAAAGCAGTTTTCCAGGTAAAGATGGTGAATATTTGTCTGCTACATCTGGAAAAATGAGGAATGGACCTGCAGCCCCTGTCCTAGCTCACAGGAAGCTTTGGAGAAAATCTGTTGTGCTTCTGGAATCACCCGGCCCTGTCTGGGTGCTGCCACTGGCCACTGGCCCAGGCCAGCTCCCGAGCTGCCCTCCTGCGGGACTCCGAGAGGGGCCAAGTGTCTGCTCCCAGCCTCAGACCCCTGCCCCGTGCCCATCGCCTGAGACTGGACAGACCCAGCCACATGTCTGAACGAGCCTGACCCTGAGAGGCATCTGAGCACTGAGCCCCTCCCCACAATGCAGGCCAGGGGTGGCCTCTGCTCGCCCGGAGATTCAAGGTTTTGTTATGACTTCCAATGGCTCTGGCCGTCCTCACCCCGGTGTCTGTGGGAGCCCCTGGTGTTAACGGCAATGGCCTCCCTCCCCTCATGGTGGGAACAGCAGGTCCCGGCCCCTGGGGTCCTGGCTCTGCACTGCTCTCTGTCCAACAGCCCCAGACGCTTGAGGCCAGATCAAAGCCAGGGTGGGGACACCCGTCTCTGCAGCAGGCACCTGCCCCGTCCTGGCGTCACGGCGGAGGTGGCCATGCGTGTGGGGCAGGCCAACAGCAGGGCCGATCCTAGGAACCATCGGAGTTCTGAGCAGAGTGTGAGTGTGTGCAGCCCCGTGCACACAGCCAGCGGAGAAGCCGTCAGCAGCGGGGAAGTCCCTGTTAGGGCAGCTGGGGTCCGGTATCAACTCTAATATCATTCACTTTCCTTTAAGTGTGGAATTCTTTCCTAGCTGGAAATCACAAAAGGCACTATTGATGGGGGTGTGGGCAGAGGGGGTCCCTGAGCGGATGTGGTATGGATGGGTGCAGCGCCCCTACCGGGGCGGGTCCCGGGGCTGTCTGGGTGCGCTGCGTATGCAATGCTGGTCATTCCTCTTCTGGGACGTGGGGGCCTCTCCAGGGCTTCGGAGATGTCCTTGTGCGCAGTGGCAGGACCTGGAGTTCGGAGCCTGGTGGGGGCGTGCGCCGAGCTTCCTGTCGAGGGAGGCTCTCAGGGAATCGGCCGCCTTCGCGAGCAGGGCTCAGTCCGGTGCCCTCCGCCTCCGCGAGCAGGGCTCAGTCCGGTGCCCTCCGCCTCCGCGCCCTTCCCGAGCTGCGCCTCCCGGCCCCTCTCCAGCGCGAGGTCGGTGTGCAGTCTTGGAATTACCCCCGAAGAATTTTAGGAATTTCCTCTAAGTCTGAAAGGAAAACGAGTTCAAACCCTCTCTTTGTGTTTATGGTTGCTTGGGTTTGAACGCATTTTCGTCCTCTCCAGAGCGGCAGCAGAGGCTTCCTGGCACCCAAGCTCACACCTGGGGAGGGGATTCTGTGCTTTCAGGCTGCCGGGCCGCAGCTCCCTGTGATTTGGGGTCCAGGTCAGGTCAGTGGCAGGGTGCCACCCAGGAGGCTGGTGAGGTGCACGCGGCTCCTCCTGCCTGGCAGTGGGTGGGCATACCTGCCTGGAGGTCCGTGCGGAGCCGTGGGGACCGCGGAGGCGGCTCAGGCCTGGGTGCAGGGACTTGAGCGTCCCTCGGAGGCTGCGAGCGTCCAGGCGAGCGCAGGCTGCAGGGGCGTCCACTGTGACAGGTCCGCAGGGTGACTGGGCCCATCTCCTCCCAGCCTGCCCACTTCCTGAGCCCGGCTCCTCCCTGGCCTTCCTGTCAGTTCTGAGGGCTTATTGCATTGTTCTTTCAATAAAATGAGGTCTGCTGGGGCTGGTGGTGGAAGCCCAGGGCTCCCCCCTCCCCAAGGCAGCCTGTTTGCTGCCACCACCCCAGGCCCGGCTCGCCTGCTCCCGGGTTCCCAATGCCAGGCCTAGGGCAGGGCAGCCCCACTCAGGCGCTGTGTCCTGGCGGCGCCAACTTCACCAAGATCCAATCATCACCCTCTCCCGGCAGCCTGCAGGTGTTTCCTTTGCTGCAGTTGGGAAAATAGTTCGAGCTGGAGATAGTTTCACTTTTGAAAAGCACATCTAGCGATTGTAAACCAAGACCTCGCTTTACACTATTCATCCATGGAGATTTTCAATCTAGGAGTGAGACTTCTGCCAGATGGCAGCCAGTTGCACTCCTTGAGGTGCCCGCCAAGGAAGCCCAGCCCCAGCCGGCTGCCACGGTGTGCAGCGGGCACTCGGTGTCGGCAAGCCACCCGATCCCACGCGGAGCGAGAGGCTCAGTCGGGAGGGCCGGTCTCTGTCTAAGAAGTGCGCAGCATGCCCTTGGGGGCAGTTCAGGTGAAGAAGGCGGGGAAGGGCCGTGGCGGTGAAAACAGTTCAGGTGGAGGAAAGGGAAGGGGAAGGCTGTCCCGAGGGCGGGGCCCCAGCATCTGTGGGGAGTGTCTGCTGCCCCTGGGGCTTCGTGCCAGCCAGAGGGGCCTGAATATGAACTCACTCCCATTAGAACTGGAAGCACAGTGAGTGTTCCGGACAGACGCCCGTCCGCTGCGGGAGCTCCTGTGGGCGGGTCTGCCTCTTGCACCCAGGTGACGCGGCTCAGTTAGACTGAAGGGCCTCCCGGAGCACCAGGCACCAGGATCCTTGCGCCTCTCCGCCGATCCAGTGGGAGGTGCCCACACGGGGGTCTCCTGGGAGGGTCCCTTCGGAAGGCTGCTGTGTGCGGCAGAGGCTCGGATGTGGCCAGACACGCACTCTCCTGGGCCGGGGGCCGTACGCCGGCCACTCTGGCCACACGTGGCTGCTTCTGCTTTGTAGTGAGAGACTTTCTCAACCAGGCCTGGCTGTGGCTCTCCACCCGCCAGTCTTAGGCTGCAGGAGACCCCCAAATGCCCCAGCCCAGTGGCACTGGCAACTGTCTCCTTCCGTCCCTGTTGCTGACTTGCACCCGACCCGGCCCCAGCGTTGCCCCTTGGCCTCCCACCTGCCGCCCCGCCCCATGTTGGCCGGGCTGGGGCCCATTCCCACGCTGCTGTAAACAGCTGCCCAAGACTGGGTAATTTATACAAGAAAGAGGTTCAATTGACTCACCATTCTGCATGGCTGGGGAGGCCTCAGGAAACTTACAGTCATGGCGGAAGGGGAAGGAGAAGGAGGCACCTTCTCCACAGGGCAGCAGGACGGCGTGAGAGCAAGCAGGGGACACGCCAGATAATCATGAAACCATCAGCTCTCCTGAAACTCACTCACGCTCATGAGAACAGCACTGGGGTGGGGGGAACCGCCCCCACTCACACTCACGAGAACAGCATGGGGGGGAACCGCCCCCCCCACTCTCACGAGAACAGCACGGGGGGGAACCGCCCCCACTCACACGAGAACAGCACAGGGGGGAACCGCCCCCACTCACACGAGAACAGCACAGGGGGGAACCGCCCCCACTCACACTCACGAGAACAGCATGGGGGGGAACCGCCCCCCCCACTCTCACGAGAACAGCACGGGGGGGAACCACCCCCCCCACTCTCACGAGAACAGCACGGGGGGGAACCGCCCCCACTCACACGAGAACAGCACAGGGGGGAACCGCCCCCACTCACACTCACGAGAACAGCATGGGGGGGAACCGCCCCCCTCACTCTCACGAGAACAGCACGGGGCACCACCCCCATGATGCAGTCACCTCCACCTGGTCCCACCCTTGATATGTGGGGACTGTGGGGAGTACAGTTCAAGGTGAGACTTGGGTGGGGTCTCAGCTTCCCTCAGGTTTCCTGCCCTCTTCTCTGGCACTGCCTCCCAGCGTAGCCGGCAGCGCCTGCCCAGGGGCCTGGGGCCACAGTTCCCGACTCCTGTCCCACTACTCAGGCAGGCGATGCTCAAGTCCGCCTCGTCACCGACGCCCTCCTCTGCAGCAGCCCTGAGCCCTGCTCCCCAGCCCGTCCTGACAGGGCTGGCAGAACTCTTCGGGGAGCTGTAGGAATCCTGGTCACCCTTGCCCCTCCAGGCCTCCCAAGCTCTCCCCTCCCCTCCAACCCAGGCACCCCCACCCCAGGCTGCCTGGGTCCTGCCCAGCCCCCAGCACCAAACCGGCAGCCCAGAACCGGCCCCCGCAGCCCAGAGCCAGCCTCCCGCTCCCCTCACGCTCCTCGGCCTTGCTGACTTCCCGCTGTCCTGGGACAGGGTCTTTCAGGCACTGCCTGCTCATGGCTTGCTCAGGGTCTCAGCCCCGGGCCTCCCTCTGTGCCCATATCCTCCGTCACGTGTTCCATCAGGTGCTGGGCACGGCACCAATGTGGAAGCACTGCCTGTCTGCCCCTCAGTGTGCCCCTTGCAGCTTGGCTGGTGAGTGCCAATGCGTGGAGGAGGCTGGGGCTGGCAGAAGATGCAGCCCAGGAGGACCCCGGGCTTGGCTCGCCACTGAGGACGATGCAGTGCCGCTCACGGCTGTGCTGCTGTGCCTGGGAGGAGAGGAGGCCCCGGCGCCTCTCGGAACGAAACGCACAGACGTGGTTCACTCCTGTGACTGGGCTGCAACAGCTCACGCCACGCAAACGGGCCAGGCCATGGAACAGCCGAAAGCGCGACCCAATTTTTTTTTTTTTTTGACACAGGGTCTCAGTCTGCTGCCCGGGCTGGAGTGCAGTGGCGCAATCCCGGCTCCCTGAAACCTCCGCCTCCTGGGTTCAAGTGATTCTCCCATCCCAGCCTCCGAAGTAGCCAGGATTCCAGGTGTGCACCACCAGGCCAGGCTGATTCTTGTATTTTTAGTAGAGACGGGGTTTTGCCATGTTGGCCAGGCTAAGTGTAACACCATTTTTATTAAAATCAAAACGAAGGACCTCAGTCCCACAAAACAGGAATTCTGAGAGACCAGAAACAGTTCCGGAAGGTGCTGTGCTGTGAGTACAGGAGCCCCTGAGGGAGGAGGCCCGGGGACGCCCCTCAGCCACTCCATCTCCAGGCGCCTGCCACAGCTGGGGCCACGAGGATCAGAAGCCATCATGGTAGCGAGAGAGTCAGTCCAATATTGACTCAGTGCCCACTGGAGTGAAATACCGACGACGCTTGGATGGATCAGGTAGAAGGTGCAAACCGCGCCACTGGGCGCATTTGGACGAGATGCATCGCGCCACCTGAGCAGGTCGCGGTTGGGCTCATTGTTTTATGTCCATGCTGTGCATTTGCTTATGAGGACCGTTCTGGGGTCTGCACCTCTTGTAAAAACAAGAATCCGGTCTAAGGACTTAGCCTATGGCTCTGCGTGGCCTCTGAGCACCACGGCCTCTGCCGCCACGTTCCTTCCTCCAACGCCTTCCTGTGGAACAAACCCAGCCAGGCTCGGGCACCGCGGAGGCCCCTCGGTCTAGTGCCCTCTGGTGTAGCCGGCCAGCGTTGCCACAGAGGCCGTGGGCCGCTCGGATGGGAGTGGATGGACACGTGGCTGAGGCCGCTGTTGACCCCGAAGTATTTTGCCTGCGTTTGTTAACTAGCTATGAAACTCGACATTCTCCCACTGCCGGCGAAATGACCATTTTTCATGTAATTCGCGTACAACGGCATTACTGATAGCGAACGCCTTGAAGGAAACAAAGTGTGCTCAAGTCGAGCAAACATCGCGTTATTTTCCCAAAGAATGCTGCGTGAACTCGGGGGCTCTGTCGGCATCTGTCAATCCAGGGAACGGTTTCTTTCCTCTCGGCTGAGTTCCTTCCCCAGCATTACCTCCAAATCCTGCCCAGCACTAGGGACATCTGTCTATGAACACTAGTTTTAGTTTCAAATATTTTTTTCCCTCAAAACTCAGAAGCTTAGCAAGAAAAGAAAAATTACAATGAGAAATGTGTCAGCCAGGTGCGGTGGCTCACGCCTGTAATCCCAGCACTTTGGGAGGCCAAAGCGGGCATAACGAGGTCAACAGTTCGAGACCAGCTCCCCTGCCGCACCGGCCAACATGGTGAAACCCCGTCTCTCCTAAAAACACACACAAAAAATTAGCCAGACGTGGTGGTAGGTGGCTGCAACCCCAGCTACTCAGGAGGCTGAGGCAGGAGAATTGCTTAAACCTGGGAGGTGGAGGTTGCAGTGAGCTGAGATTGCACCACTGCACTCCAGCCTGGGGGACAGAGCAAGACTCCATCTCAAAAAAAAAAAAAAAAATTTACTTGAAAAAAATCCTACTTGCATAACTGTGGTAATTCTAGAAAAAAAAAAAGAAGTAAAAAGAAAACAAGAAAAAAGAGAAATGTGTCCACTCCCCTGGCACTTCTGGACTTCCCGCAACACAGGCAGAGAGCTGGAAACACATGCTCTTGTCGGCAATTGCCTCCCCATGCCGTCACTGTGAGGGCCTTGCTGTGCTGGCTGATGAGATGGACGTGGTGCTCGGACGGGCAGGTGACATGGTTTACCTGTGTCCTCACCCAGTCTCATCTGTGGCTCCCATAATTCCCACGTCATGGGAGGGACCCGGTGGGAGGTAACTGAATCATGGGGGTGGGTCTTTCTCGTGCTGTTCTCATGATGGTGAGTCTCATGAGACCTGACGGTTTTGTCAGAGGAGTTCCCCTGCACATGCTCTCTGCCTGTGCCATATAAGATACGCCTTCACTCCTTCCTCGCCTTCTGCCACGAATGTGAGCCCGTTAGACCTCTTTCCTTTATGCATTACCCAGTCTTGGTTGGTTATGTCTTTATTGTAAGACCGGTTGCCTCACTGGGAGTTCGGATGCACACACCCCCGTTTTTCTGAAAGCTCGGACATGCTCGGGCACGTTCCCTTCTCCCCTTCTCGCACAGCCTGGCTTTCCCTTAAAGAACCCAGTATGCAAGCAGGGTCTTGTGATTCTAGCCAATAGCAGCCGAGTAATTCTAACCAATAGCAGCCAAGTCCTGTATGCAAACAAAGGCTTGTAACCTTACCCAATAGCAGTCCTGCTCTCCCACCACCAATCGAGCTCCTCCACTCCCTATAAAACCCCACGTCTGAGAGGCGTCTGTGCGACTTCTCCGGCCCCTCCCGTCGGACCGCAGAACCTCGCCCAGGAGCCTGAATAAATTCCTTCATATTGGATCTTCTTGTGTTGGCCTCAGTTTCTTCCTTTTAAACTCGGCAAGAACAAACCTTACATTTATCAGCAGCGTGAGAACAGACTAATACAGCAGGGAACCACTTTTTCACCAAAAAAGGCAATTTATAAAACATCCAGACAGTGGCACAAACCTACTTCATGGATAGAGGCGACAGACGCACTGCCGAGGCGGGACTCCCACCTGTCCTCACGCAGCGCCCGCAGCCCAGAACAGCAGCGCGGGCCGGAGGGAGGATGTGTGAGGCTGCACAGCTGGGGGGCCACTCAGCCCGAGGTCATGTCCTGGCCCTGAATCACAGCCACCCCGGAAGTAGTGGAGACAGCCCCCACTGCCTGCAGCCCAGCCCACAAGACACCACCAGGCAGGACAACTCATGGGCAGTGTGTGGGGGGCAGGGGTGAGGGCCTGGCTGCTGTGCACCCCCGTGGGAGCAGCGGGGCCTGCAGATGAGGCGCCGCCCACTTCTAGCCCAGGATGCACATGAAGAGCGGAGGGCACTGCCCCTTCCTCCGCAGTCCTGCCCCCTGTCAGCCTCTGTGCCCCATCACAACCGCTCGGCTGGCCCTGGGCTCCCACGGTATTACTTTCACACAGCTGGCAGCTTCCTGAATCATCCCTCAGGCCTGTGCCAGGCTGAACGTGGGCTTCATGCACGGCATGAGGACAGGTGGGAGTCCCGCCTACGCAGTGCATCTGTCGCCTCTATCCACGGACTAGGCTTGTGCCACTGTCTGGATGTTTTACTAAATTGCCTTTTTTCGTGACAATTACTGGAAAGGAAAGACAGGTGTGCTGAGGCAGGTCAGCGGCAAATCCAGGCACGGGGCTGCCCCTGGTGAATGTCTGCCAAATGCAGGCTCAACTGTGAAAAATGACAAAAATAAAGAATAGGAAATGCTACGAGTATGGCCACAAGTTATGTCTACAAAGGTGTGGGTAACCCCCCATATAGGCACCGAGGAATGAGAGCTAAGCAGAACCCTGGCACAGTTAGGGCCTGAGGAATATCTCACTTTATAGTGTTAATACTCAGCCATTTCCTTTTATATAATCCTTTATACAATCATATATTAGTTTATAGAAATAGGGCTTGAAGAATCCCTTTATATAATCCTCTATATATAATCATATAAGAGTTGATAGTATGAGTGCCTAAAGAATATTTCCCTACATATATACCTATAATTATATCTTAGTTCATAATCAGAGGAATGCCTAGAGCAGACACAGTGCAGAGCATGACTTAAGGGAAAACAGTTACACCAGGACAAGAACCCATGGCCCAGGCGGCAGCGTTCAGTACCGTAAAGATACCCGCTGTGTGGCAGGCTTGGGGCGAGAGCCACTCCTCCTGATAAAGGAGTTGTAGGACCTTGCTCCAGTTCTTGTGGAAGGCTGCCCTCAGAACGGCAATCCACCTTGGTGACTGTGAACTTTATCAGCTCTTGCTACGGTGCTGCTTGAAAAGCATCTTCCCCTAGAACCCATTGGAAGCTGCCAGAAGGTGGAGGTAACCTTGACAGCTCTGTCACTGCTATGTGACTTAAAGCATCCTCCTATAAATCTTCTTAGAAGTAGTTTCCCATAGATAGAAGTATTGCACATGCATCCTCTTCACTGTGCACGGCCCACCTTCAAGTCTTGGCGACCTAAGGGGGGTGGACCCCTTACTGCACACGGCCCTTGCCTTCGTGGGAACGGGCCCCTTGCTGTGCACTGTCCACCTCCTGGCCTAGGTGACCTAATGGGGGTGGACCCCATGTTTTATTGCTCACGACCCTATCACTATCCTTAAAGATGATTTCACTCACTGCCCTGCCCCCTAACCTATACACAATAAATACTCAGGCTTCTGGACATTCGGGGCCTCGTCTGACTCCGCTCATAGGTGGCGTGGCCCCCCGAGCCCAGCTGCATTTTTCTTGTACTTCTGTGTCCTGTCTCTTTATTTCTCAGATCCCGCGCCTCAGCACAGCATAAGGCTCACCCGGCGACCCTGTGGGCACTCAGCCCTACATCGGGCTCCCAACGTGCCCTACAAAAGGTGAAGTGATGGAAGAAACTGAAATTTTAAAATCAGGGGCAATCATCAGCTCCCAGACAGTAGCTGGCACTGCCTGAAGAGAGGGTGAGGCAGTGGCAGGTGGCCCGGGGGGAATATGTCTGGGCAAAGTTTTCAAAGACATCCCCTAAGGAACACCACAGGGATGAGGCCAGCCCTGGCATGCTCCATCGCAGGGCCAGCCCCACAAATCCACCTGCCGAAACCAAGGCAGCTGCTGCAGACCCAGGCCTGTGAGGTGAACCGTGAGAATGGTGGCTGAGGGAAGATAATGGGTTTCTATGGCTTATACTTCACCTGTAGCCTAGAGCTTAACACATGACCCCTCACGCACAGATCACATGACATGCACAGGCCACATAACACAGGTCACATAACATGCACAGTTCACATGACAATCACGACATGCACACACATGACACGCACAGGTCATGACACACAGGTCACACAGGCACAGGTCACATGACAGGTTACATGACACAGGTCACATGACAGGCACAGGCCACATGACATCACATGACATGCACAGGTCACATGACACAGACCACATAACATGCACGGATCACATGACAGGTCACACGACAGGTCACGTGATAGATCACATAACACATAGGCCACATAACAGATCACGTAACACACATGGATCACATGACATACAAAGATCACATAACACACAGGTCACAACACGCACAGTCCACATACACACAGGTCACATACAGGTTATCACACAACACGCACAGGTCACATAACAGATCACATGACAGGTCACATGACATGCAAAGATCACAACACACACAGGTCATATATAGAGATTAACACACACAGGTCACATAACACACAGTTCACATAAAATGCACAGGTTATATAACATGCACAGGTCACAACACACAGATCACATGACACAGGTCACATGACAGGTCACATGACACAGGCCACATAACGCACAGGTCACATGACATGCACAGGTCACATAACATGCACAGGTCACATGACATGCACAGGTCACATAATGCACAGGTCACATAACAGATCACATAACACAGATCATACAGCATGCACAGATCACATAACACACACAGGTCACATAACATACAGGTCACAACACAGATCACGACAGGTCACATGACAGGGCACATGACAGGCAAAGGTCACATAACATGCACAGATCACATGACACAGTAACATGACATGCACACATCACATGACACACAGGTCACATGACACAGGTCACATGACAGGTTACACAACACACAGGTCACATGATAAGCACAGGTCACATGACACAGATCACATAACAGGTCACACGACACGGCACATGACACAGGGCACATGACATGCAAAGGTCACATAACATGCACAAGTCACATAACACATGTCACATGACACGTGCAGATCACATAAAACATGCACAGGTCACATAACACACAGAAATGAGACATTGATGCCAAAATTCGATTCATGATTTTACAACATTTTGAAATTTCTGGAACGAAACTTAGAACATGCATGTCACTACAAGATTTCTGCACATCTGGCTTCAGCACAAGTTTTCAGGACAAAGTAAGCTCATGGAGGGGACAGCCATGAGTGTGCGTGGCTTCGGGAAGGACCGAAGGCACATGGGGCAGCCCAGGCATCCTGGCGTCCGGAAGGCCCAGGGGAGGCGAGGGAGGCTGCTGTGAAGGCAGGTGCGACAGGTGCATGCCTCGGCTGCAAGAGTCTCTGCAGCCTGCAGTGCCCCAGCTCCACCTGCAGTGAAGGTGAGGATGCTCCTGCCCCATGGGGTGCTCGGGTGCTGCGAGGCCAACTCGAGTGAGGTAACAAAGTTCTTTGCCACTTTTTAGGTAAATGCAAACTAAAAGATGAGAACTAACCCCAGGAGCTTCTTTTCCAACCCAGTATGGTCCAGACTGGTGGGAGCCGCGTGCACGGGGGCGTATCCGCAGGGGCCCCACCCGCCTAACGGAGGGGGAGGCTCCCCACATGCAGGGCATGCCCGCGAGGTGAACTCAGGTCCAGAATTAATCTCCGGACCTGACAGAGATTCCCCCACTGAACCTGGCATCACATGCCAGCTGTATTATGAGAACAGAATGTGTCGTCATTGGGTAACACAGCGTGTAGCAGAGTTGACCCGCGCTGCGCGCCCACCTCACAGCAGACCTGCCCGCCCATCCCTGCACCGCTTGTGCATCCCCGCGCCCCCTGTCCCCCCAGAGCCACAGCCGGAACCTTCTCACAGTGACCTAACAGGCAGGTGTTCGTTTTGCCTCCAGTGTCAACATTTTCAGGAAGTTCCAAGGTGTTACAAATTTAAACATATCGCATATATGCCACCCCGATAGTCAGAAAGATACTTTATTCAACTACATTAATTATTTCTTCAAGAGAGAAAGGACAGGTGCACGTGCTGGCGGGACGAGGGCTGCAGGGCAGGAAGGTGGCAGAGCGGGTGGCGGGCTGCTCATCTTTCACGGGAAGCATCGAGGCACAATAAGAACACGCCAGCTCTCTCTGGAAGGACTTCCAGCTTCACACTGTGGAGGAAAGTGAGGGTGCACGTGTTACACACACAAAATAAGTGGGAAGAGGAGTTCATTCACTCAAATGAGTATTTAAAAAATCCAGATGTCATCTTAGTGTTCTCATAAAGTATTACCAGTATGTTTAAGTCATAATTTTTGGAAATTCACAATGAATATAAAAGTGAACATTACTGCATTTCTGAGCTACTAAGGCAGAGCTCAGAGACACAACTCCTGAGAACACTGAGAGCCCCGCGTCTGCCCTTGGCACACGCTTAGTTAAAGAGTTCCGTGACACATGCCCTTTCCCAAGAACGTTCTCCTTCCGAGGCTGGCAGAGCACTTGCCTGAACGCTGCCTCTGCAGCAGGCTCGAGATGCTGATGGGCGGCCTTGGGGGCAGCCCGGCCTGGGAGCCCTCGAAGCTCGGAGAGCCGCCTCTTCCCACTCTATTGGGTAACTGTAGTGTTGGTGTTAGCGATGGTCCCTTGTAGGGGATTTGCAGAGGTGGAATCCTAATAAATTCAAGAAACACAAGATAACGAATGCTTCGAGCATCTTTGGTGACATGACAACGTGAGCACTGGCCACTCTGCGGTTTTAAAGGCTGGGATTAAAAAGCACCCCTGAGTACCTCGGACCAGCAGGGCCCGTGCCACGCCCAGGGCTGATGGCCACATGGGCAGCCTCTCGCTGGCAGTGGCAGGGGAGGCCCTCTCTGGCCGGGCTGCCTATGGGCAGGACCTACAAGGATGGCTCCTGAGAGGGTGGTGAGAGGGCCCTCCTGCTGGAGGCCTCCCTGCATGGTGCTGACAGAGGCGAGTTACAATCGGCGCCTTCTCCCGGGGCCAGTATCACTAAGTGGCTGAGCAGAAACAACAGAGAAGGCGTCCAGGGTCTCTGCCGACTCCCATTTGCAGTGGACACCTAGATCTGCGCTTTCGTCCCCAGGAGTCGGCAGAGACCGCCGGGGTCCCCTGGCCCGTGGCTGCTCGTCAAGGCCGGCGCCCCCTCATCACGAGGCCCTCACTCCGCCCTCCCCCACAGCCATCCTCTGCTCGCCCCTTAACCTCAGGGTCCTCTCAGTTTCCACTCTCAGCACTCTCAAGGCTCCAGAAGCTTCTGTGGCAAGCTTATCCATCCGCATGCTTCTGCCTGTGCCCTCCAGGTGATGAGTCCTGAATCATGTCCCCAGCTCACATCCAGCCTCAGCCTCCTCCCAGGGCTGTTTCCTCGCCCGGATTTTGCTGCTCTATGAGTCCTTTATTTTCTGTATTTTATGACGGTTTGCTGTCTTGGGGACTTGCTATTCCTGAAAACACAGCTCCGTCCAGAGCTGGCTAATTCCTGGAGGTGGCCAACAGTATTCATGCACGCACGGTTCCCAGGCGAGCCCCCGGCCCCGGGCGCAGTCCCTAAGCCCCTCCTTCCTCTCATTCTCACCAAGCCACGCTCCCCTGCCCTGCAGACCGGACATGAAGGCCTGCCTCCGCAGCCAGATCCACCACACAAACCGCGCAGATGACCCTGAACCGCTTGTGCTGCCCCGCCTTTCCCCAGGACACACGGCAGGGCCTGGCGCACACGCCCCTCGCCCCTGCCTCGAGGGAACTGCGAGGGAGCTCCCCTACAAAGCTGCTGCACCTGCTGTCATCCCACCATACCTGATTCCAACAAGAAGCCTGAGTTGTTTTAAAACACATACGTGGACAGCTTTGTGTTCAACCAAACTCGTCTCTGCCTTGCCAAGACCCGTGCTGCCTGTGCCGCCTGTCCATCCACCGCGCCCGTCCATCCCCACACTTCCCGTCCATCCCCCGCGCCCGTCCATCCCCACACTTCCCGTCCATCCCCCGCGCCCGTCCATCCCCACACTTCCCGTCCATCCCCCGCGCCCGTCCATCCCCACACTTCCCGTCCATCCCCCGCGCCCGTCCATCCCCACACTTCCCGTCCATCCACCGCGCCCGTCCATCCCCACACTTCCCGTCCATCCACCGCGCCCGTCCATCCCCCGCGCCCCCGCGCCCGTCCATCCCCACACTTCCCGTCCATCCCCCGCGCCCGTCCATCCCCCGCGCCCCCGTGCCCGTCCATCCCCACACTTCCCGTCCATCCCCCGTGCCCGTCCATCCCCACACTTCCCGTCCATCCCCCGCGCCCGTCCATCCCCACACTTCCCGTCCATCCCCCGCGCCCGTCCATCCCCACACTTCCCGTCCATCCCCACTTCCCATCTATCCCCATGCTGCCCGTCCATCCCAGCGTCCCCATCCATTCCCACGCTGCCTTGTGCTGCCCACGCCCCCCCGTCTATCCCTGGGTCCCCATCCATCCCCGCGGCCCGCGTCCATCCCCACGCCCCCTGTCCATCCCCACACCCCAGTCCATCCCCGCACCACCTCATGCTGCCTGTGCGGCCCGTCCATCCCGGGGCTGCCTGTCCATCCATGCTTCCATTTACTAGAGGGAGACAGAGGCCAGGGTGAGGGGCTGCCATGGCAGGAACCTGCCCTGGACGATGAGGGCAGCCGGTGGTGGACGTGGCACATGCCACAGGGTCCATGGGCACCCAGGAGGGTGGACAACCCAGGGCAGCGGGGGCAGGAGGTGAGGGCATGAGAGAACGCTGAGGCCTGCAGGCAACCCAGGGTGGACTGGACCACAGGCAGCAAAGGGCGTTCAAGGGCTCTGCGGGGCCTGACGTGGGAGAGTCTGCCTTTTAGAGAGACCACTGGACCTCTGAACACTTGAGTTCTGTTGACAGAGACATCGGTGTGAGCGTAACTGTGCAGCAGATGGAGTGGGAGGCCGCCCAGAAGTCTGAGAAGAGGAGCACGGGGAGGTGAACTGTGGCCTGTCCTGGTGCTGGGGCCGGGTCCAGCCTGCCACCTGCTTTTGTAAACCAAGTGTCACTGGAACACGGCCACGCTCATTAATTTACACGCTGCCTGCCGCAGCCTCCTCAGTACAGAGGCAGAGCCGAGCAGCTGCCCGGGAGGCCGGGAGGATTTCTACCTGCCCTTTTTAGGTCCACCTGCTGTGCCACGGCCTGTTCCTCTGGTAAAACAGCATGCAGCCATGACATGGGTCTTGTGAAGTTTCCAGCAACACGGAAAATGCCTTAGCAAACTATAAAGTGGCATATACAAGACCTCACTCAAAGCGTGTAAAAATAGGGTTGAAAAGCAACATATTAAACTTTTAGCGGTAATTCTCTCTGGTGCGTGAGATGATGAGCAGTTTTATTTGGCCGGCGATTTCCTCGAAGACGCCGTAAGATACCTGGGAGGCTTTCCCACGCTCCTCTGACTCGGCGTCAGGCTGGGATGCTCTGGGCCCCAGGAGGAGACACTGCCTGTGGTGGAACAGGGAGAAAACATGAGCTGTTCGCGTTCGCACGGCCCGGCCCGGTGCTTTGAGTGCCACGACCAGGCCAGCCTGCCGCGCGTCCCGGTAGCCGTCTCTCCCTCCCCGCCACGAGGGCAGCAGCAGGCGGAGCTGCAAACCACACCGAAAACCGGTCCCTCAGGTCGCTCACACCCTGGTGGAAACACGACACCATGGGAAGCCCTGGGTCTTCCGCGTGGGCGTAAATATCCTGCATTTTAACCGTTCTACTTTTAGGCACCTGTGCGGCTTAGTGACTGTGTAAGCCACGTGAATCATTGGCAGCCAGACAGCGAGGCCTGGAAACGAACCGGCCAGTCCCGGCTGAGTTTCAGCCTCACTTAGGGGCTCTCGGCCCGTGGGCTCCTCGAGGGGGGCCTGCCTGTCCCGTGGGCAGCCGTGGGCACGCGGAGCATGCCTGGCATACACAGGTGCTCAATGGGCATCTGCAGCAGGAGCTCCTCCCCCGCCTCTCCCAGGCCTTGGCTCCTGCTACCCGGAGAACTGCCGGAAGGGCAGAAGTGCGTCCAGAGGTCTTTCAGCGGCTGACCCGTGCTTTGCCTTCTCCAGGCGCCTTGTAACGTGAAAGGGGAGATGCGAGGACTCGGTTCTCAGGCAGCACTGCTCGTGGATCAGCAGACCCCAGGCGGGGAAAGCCCCGGGCAGGGGAGCCCGAGCGTCAGGCTTCCCCAGCTCAGTGGCTGGTGACCGGCCAGTGCCCTGCCTGCTGCGGCACACTGGGGGACGCTGGCCTGTGGGGCAGGAGGCCCTGAGCACGAGGCAGCCTCCATACCCCTGACTGGGGTCTTGTCTTTGCCCCCGTGCAGCGGCAAAGGTGCGGACCTTGCGAGGAGGCTGCCTGTGAGAGGCCCCACATCTCCCGAGTCTGCAGGTGACCCTGAGAAGACTCCAAAGAGCAGCTAAGAACGAGCAGGAAAGCGGTGCGGGTCCAGCCTTCACTGTCTTTTATAGCAGTTTGGCCTCAGGAGGCTGTGGACCTGCAGAGACTGTCCTCCTAGGACAGCCCGTTCCTAGAGGCAGGAGGCCACGGTGAGCACACCTCTGATATGAATGCCAGCAAATCCTCAGCCCGTGTCCAGAGCCACTCCCAAGCCTGGACGGCCCGTTCCGCCCACCCGCCTGATCCCCCATGAGAACCACAACAACGATCTTGCTAGGTCCCCCCTCACTCTCCCCGGGGGGCTCCCCTCTTTCCTCACAGCCATTGCCTCCTCATCTGCTGGCTTCACACCACCTGTGAAAACAAAACCCTACACATTTAACACACAGAACCACAAATAGCAACAATGGCAGATGTCTTCTGTTAACTTATGCTCAATACTACAGGTTATTTGAAATTGTTTCCTATTTACTCAATGGGAAGCTTTTGAGATAACTATTATCAACACAGATGACGAGACTGAGGACCCAAGAGGCCAGCAACTCACCCCTGGTCCGGCGAGCAGGGCTCGGAGAGCCAAGTGTGGGCTGTGGGATCTCGGACCCAAAAGACCCCGCCGCTCAGGCCCCTGCGTGTCCCACAGGGCGCCCGGAATCCTGATGAGTCCTTCAGGTTCTGACTGAGAATCAAGTCACACCAGGCATCATCTCAAAGAGCAGCAACTCAGAGACAGGGGCCCTGGAAGTGCTAGAGGAAGGCCCGAAAGCCACCCAGAGGCGGGCCCCTCTCGAAAGCACAGCGTGCAGGTGTGGGAGGAGCCCCGCTAAGAGGTGGGTGAGCAGAGGGATTATCCATCCCCGCGACACCTCCCAGTGCCACGCAGAGACCTCTGCTCAGGACGGTAACGCGACGTGATGCATTTCACAAAGATGCCCATCTGAACAATGTAACTAAAAACATGCTGACATTTGAAGAGGGTAAGTTTCACAATCTGGGTGTGGAACAGCCTGCTTCCCAGTGACACCAGATCTGCCGTGTCGTGTTCCGGAGGGGACTGCGTGCTGCGGAGTGGGTGCCCTGCGCCCCTGCCGACAGGTCAGACAGCCCCACACGCTGCACAGTGACTGCAGGGCAGACGATGACAGAAGGCCCGCCTGCCGCTCCGGCACGTGAGGGGTCTGGGACCTGCCGTTCCCTCACTCAGTCAACGAGGCTTGTTGAGGAGGACTGCTGGCTACGGTGGGGTAGAATCAGCAAGTTATCTCTACGAAACCAGTATGAAACTGGACAAAATGGTAGAAACAACAGTCCAGGCCTCTGGAAGTCAACTCAAGGCAGACAACAAATCTATAAACACTGACTCCTGAAACCCACTGCAGCCTTCCGAGGAGCAGGACTGGGCTTCCCGGCCTGCGGCTGCTCCACCTGCCCCTGCCTCACGCTGCCCAGCAAGAGCACAGCCGCGCCAGGGTGGACGGCTGAGGACCAGCAGCTTTGCTTCCAGAGGGGGTGGGCTCAAGGTGGGAGGAGAACACTTTCATCAGCCACGAGGGGTCCACCTGCAGGACCTGGAGAGGCCCACAGCCCTGGCTGAGGAGGGCTGGGGAGAGGAAGGACCAGTCAGAAAAATAGCGGGGAGATGCTGAGAACCAGAGAGCCAGAGAGAGGCAGCCCCTCAGAACCCAGAGCAAGCGCAGGGAAACCCAGCGCAGCCGCAGAAGTGACCCCACGGGGGGCGGGAACCAGCTGGGCGTCAGCTCCCCACACGCACAGACTGTCGGCCGTGGGGAGCTGCAGGAACGTGCACTATTGGAGCACAACCATGGACAGAGCACGGGCCGGCTGCCGAGCTGTGAAGACGAGCGGACACCCGGCTCAACACCAACAGCAGAAACCACGTGAACACGTCTGCGGCAGCCGTGGCCACACATTCTCCAGTTTAGGTCCAGGTAAAATACCCAAGCAAACGAAAACCAATCAAACAACCTCATATAAAAATATGAGAATCCAGACTTGCTGAAATACAGTACCTGGACTGTCCAGATTGCAGCCCCAAATTATGGGATCAGCAAAGAAACAGAAGTGTGACCACACTCTGGGCAAACGGCCGACGGCAGAAGCCCACGCTGCGTGGCCCGGCTTGCATTTCCTAAGGACTCCAGAGTGGCTACTGCAAGTGAACCTAAAGAATCACAGGAAAATAGGATGACTGTGACTCAGCAGACAGGGCTTTTCAACACAAAAACAGAAACACTAAAAAAAAAAAGAGAACCAAGAAGGAACATTTTCTAACTCATTCTACGAGGACAGGATGAGGCCCTGATACCAAAACCGCACAGAGACGTTACAAGGAAAGAAAGCTGCAGACCAGTATCCCTCGTGAATACAGACACAAAATTCCTCAACAAAATGCCGGCAAAGCAAATCCAGCAGCGCGTAAGAAGGATCGTACGCTATGACCAACCGGGATTCATCCCAGGAATGCAAAGTTACCTCAGCATACAGAGGTCAACACCATATTAACATACTCTATCAACGGATGGAATGACATCTGAGAACACACAGCCGTCACAGAACAAAGAACAAAACCCAACGATCATCTCAAAAGATAAAGAAAAAGCGCTGGCAAAACTTAACACTTCTTCATGACAAGAAAGGACCAGGGGGAGCTCTTAGCCCTCTAAACGGTGCCTCCAGGAAGCCCTCGGTGACCACCACGTGCCATGGAGAGAGGCTGAATGATTCCTCCTGAGATCAGGAACAGAACAAAGACAAGGACACCTGCGCTTGCCACTTGTATTCAACACTGTGTTGAGGTGGGTTCCAGCAAGGGCAGTTAGGTGAGAAAAATAAATCCAAGCCCTGCAGTGGGATGGGAAGTGAAAAAATAAAAATAAAGGCAAAAGATAAATAAAAGGTGCCGTGGTTGGAAAGGAAAAAGGAAAACCATCTCTACTTGCAGATGACATGATCTGACACACAGAAAAGTCTAGGGAATCCACGAAAAGTCCCCGGAGCTAACAAACAAACTCAGTAGACCGCAGGACACGAGGCCCATCTATAAAAATCAGCTGTATTTCTACGTGCTGGCGATGAAAATCTGAAAACAAAAGTTAGAAAACAATCATATTTACAATAGCACCAAAAATAACAAACTACTTAGGAATAAATTTTACCAACGAACTGCAAATCCTCTTCACTGAAAACTACAAAATAATGTCGAAAGAAATCAAAGACCTAATAAAGGGAAAGCTGTGTCCAACATTCACGGACGGGGAGACACAGGATTAGTATTGCGTGGCAATACTTCCTAAACGGATGTACGAGGTGAATTAAAACTCTCCCACTTGCTTTGCCAGCAGAAATGGGACAATGGATCCTAAAATGCACGCAAATGCAAGGAACTCAGAATAGGCCAAAAAAAAATCTCAAAAAGAAACAAAATTGGAAAACGCACACTTCATGATTTCAAAAATTACTAAAAAGCTGTAGTAAGTGAAAGACAAAATTCCTGAGAGCAGCAGGAGAAAAGCAGCTCCTCACCTACAGGAGAACAGTATGATCAACCACCGCCTTCTCATCAGAAATAATGGAAGTGGCTGGGTACGGTGGCTCATGCCTGTAATCCCAGCACTCTGGGAGGCCAAGGCTGGTGAATGGCTTGAGATCAGGAGTCCAAGACCAGCCTTGGGAAACATGACGAAACCCTGTTTCTACAAAAAACTGAAAAATTGGCCGGGCGTGGTGGCTCAGGCCTGTAATCCCAGCACTCTGGGAGGCCAAGGTGGGCAGATCACCTGAGGTCAGGAGTTCGAGACTAGCCTGGCCAACATGGTAAAACCCCATCTCTACTAAAAGTATAAAAATTAGCCAGGTATGGTGGAGGATGCCTGTAATCCTGGCTACTCCAGAGGCTGAGGCAGGAGAATCACTTGAATCTAGAAGGCGAAGGTTGCAGTGAGATCACACCATTCCACTCCAGCTTGGGCGACAGAGTGAGACTCGGTCTCAAAAAAATAAAAAAAAGAAAAATTAGCTGAGTGTGGTGGTGCATACCTATAGTCCCAGCTACTCAGGAGGCTGAGGTGGCAGGATCGATTGAGCCCACGAGGTCCAGGCTGCAGTGAGCTATGGTCAAGCCACTGCACTCTAGCCTGAGTGTCAGAGTGAGACCCAGTCTCGGAAATAATGATAATAATGATGATGGAAGCCAGAAAGCAGAGGAATGCCACCATATACCAAATGCTAAAAAGTTAACCAAGAAAATCTATATTCAGTGAAATTACCCTTCAAAATGAAGACAAAGACATTCAAATATGGAAAAAAAACAATGAAGAGAATTCACTTCTACCCAATCTTCCCTGCAAGAAAAACAAAAAGCACCTCGGTCTGAAAGGAAGCAACACCAGATAGTAGCATGAATCCACGGGAAGGAATGAAGAGCTCTGGAAATGGTTCATATGCACGCTGTAGATACAATAAAACATGGAATTAAAGGTGTTTTTCTCTTAAGGGCTTTAAGAAACATGTTTAATTCAGGAAATAATTACAGCACCGTATTGCTAGGTTTATGAGACAGAGACCACATGTACATGTATACAAATGAATATTCCAAAGCAGGTGGGAGGAAGTGGAGCCACACGGGAGCAACGTGGTTATGTTCCACTGGAACGAAGTCAGTACTGACCTCAAGTATACCGTGATAAGTTCAAGACGCATGTTGCAAGCTCTAGAGGAATCACTAAGAAAATAATGAAGCCGCAGGTGAAGCATCGGCAGGACTAAAACGTGTGCTAGTCGGCTCGCGTCCTATGACAGAATACCACAGACCGGTGGCTTACACAACAGAAACTGATTTCCTGCAGTTCTGAGACCGGCAAGTCTATGAAGATGGTGGCTGATGTGGGTCCTGGCTTGCAGGCGGCTGCCTTCGCACTGTCTTCCTGGGACCTCTTGTGTGCCCAGAGAGTGAGTGAGCAAGCTCGCTGGTGTCTCATTTTGTTTTCTGACAGTGTTTTCATTATGATAAAAGTTACTACCTTCACCATTTTCAGGGTACAGTTCAGTGCTATTAAATACATTCCTAATGCCGGGCAAGCATCACCACCATCCATCTCTGCAACTCTTCATTTTGTAAAACTGAAACTTGGTTCCCACTAAACAGAAACTTCCCGTTCCTCCATCCCGCAGCCCCTGGAAACCACCATTCTCCTCTCTGTCTCTGCGATCTTGACTTCTCTGAGTACCTCGCAGAAGTGGAATCACACAGCCCTTGTCTTTTTGCGAATGGCTTATGTACTTAGCATTACGCCCTTCGAGTTCGTGCAGGCGGTGGCATATGCCGGAATTTCCTTCCATTGGAAGGCTGAGGGACAGTCCACTGTACGGATACAGACGTTGTGCCCGCCCATTCATCTGCTGACGGACACGTAGTTTGCTTCCATGTTTCAGCACTGTGATGTGAATGCTACTAACATGATCTTGGGTATACAGGCATCTCTCGGAGACCCTGCTTTCAATTCTTTTGAGCACTTACACAGAACTGAAATTGCAGGATCAGATGGTAATTGTTTTTAATATTTTGAGGAACTGCCACACTGTTTCCCAAAGCGGCTGTGCCATTTCACATTCCCACCAACAGCGCACGAGGCTCCAATTCCTCCGTGTCCTCAACAACACTTGTTATTTCGGGTTTTTAAAAATGATTACAATAACATTTATTTGAAGTCAAATATCTGCAGACCAAATAATTCTTAAATTAAGGTTGTTTCAGGTTTAACTATCTTCATAAAAATACTTTTGAGGACAGCTGCATCCACAGACTCCAGCTATGTGATTACGTCTTTGTCCATTCTTCTCTCTCTTTTTTTTTTTTTGAGACAGGGTCTCACTCTGTCACCCAGGCTGGGGTGCAGTGGTATGATCTCGGCTCACTGCAGCCTCAACCTCCCACGATTCTCCTACCTCGGCCTCCCGAGAACGTGGGACCACAGGTGTACGCCACCATGCCTGGATAATTTTTTCTAGAGAGGGTTTTGCCCAGGCTGGTCTGGAACTCCTGGGCTCAACCTCGGCCTCTCAAACTGCCGGGATTACAGGCATGAGCCACCTCGCCCGGCCTCTTTTCTTTCTCAGATAACCTCTTTCAGTGTAGTTTAAGGTGGAATTTATCCTCTTCCATTTGTCCACTGCTCACTGGGCAGGATCTGCTGCCTCACGGTCAGGCCCGCTGCTTTCCTAATGCAAAACATCCTGTCACTAGAAAGGTTCTCAGGAAGGCTTCTTGTGGCTATTTTTACGTCTTCATGCTCATAATACTGGATTAGCATGCATTAACCACAGGTTATTGAATCCTGCAGCACTGTGATGCCGCTTTTGAATACCATCTAGCCATGAGCCTGATGCTTCAACACCTGCCAGCCAATTTGATCTGAAAGCCTGTTTTTGTTTTATTTTACTTTTTTTTTTTTTTTGAGACAAAATCTCACTCTGTTGCCCAGGCTGGAGTGCAGTGGCGCGATCTTAGCCCTCTGCAACCTCTACCTCCTGGGGTTCAGGCGATTCTCCTGTCTCAGCCTCCCGGGTAGCTGGGACTACAGGTGTGTGCCACCACACCTGGCTAATTTTTGTATTTTCAGTAGAAACACGTTTCACCATGTAGGCCAGGCTGGTCTTGAACTCCTGACCTCAAGTGACTGTCCGCTTCAGCTTCCCAAAGTGCTGGGATTACAGGCATTTGTGCCCGGCCTGTTTTTAAGAGACAGGATCTCCCTCTGTCATCCAGGTTGGAGTGGAGTGGTGTAATCATAGTTCACTGCAGCCTTGAACTCCTGAGCTCAGGCAATCCCACCTCTGTGTCCCAAGTGGCTAGGACTACAGGTGTGATTTTTAAAATATATAGTAGCCATCCTAATGGGTGTGCGACAGCATCTTGCTGGGTTCTTTTTCCTCTTGGAAATGAGGTCTTGCTATGTTGCCCAGGCTGGACTCCATCTCCTTGGCTCAAGCAATCGTCCCACCTGAGCCTCCTGAGTAACTGGGACTCCAGGCATGAGCCGCCATACCCAGCTCTGTCTACAGTTTTGACTGGGATTGCTCTAATGGCTAACGACGGCATCTTTTCATGTGCTTCTTGATCGCTTGTGTACTTTGCTCATTCAAGTCATTTGCCCCTCCCCCTGCGTTTCTGTCACTCAGGCTGGAGTGCAGTGGTGCAATCTCGACTTACTGCAGCCTCTGCCCCCCAGGCTCAAGTAATCCTCCCACCTCAGCCTCCCATGTTGCTGAGACTACAGGTATGTGCCACGATGCCCAACTACTTTTTAAGTTTTTTTGTAAAGATGAGGGTTTCATCACATTGCCCAGGCTGGTCTTGAACTCCTGAGCTCAAGCCATCCTCTTGCCTCGGTCTCCCAAAGTGATGGGATGACAAGCGTGTGCCACCGCGCCCAGCCTCTGCCCATTTTTGAATCAGGTTGTTTGTTGTTAGGTTTTAGTTCTTTATGTATTCTGGATTGGAATCTCTTATTAGATACACATGACGTGTGAATATTTTCTCTGATTCCACAAGTTGCCTTTTACTCTATTGATAGTGTCTTTTCACGCGCAAAATTTTTAAATTTTCATGAGGTCAATTTGTTTAATTTTTTGTTGATGCTGCCTGTGCTCCGTATCACATCCAGGAAATCACGGCTGAATCCAACATGATGGAACTTTTGCTCTGTGTTTTCTTCAAAGAGTTTTATAGTTTTAGGTCCTTGACCCATTTTGAGTTAATTTTTGCACACGGTGTTAGGCAGGAGTCCACCTTCATTACTCTGTGGTGGATATCCAGTTTACCCAACACAGTTTCCCAAAAAGCTGTCCTTTCCCTCACTAAATAGTATCTTTCTCCATTGAATAGTGTCTTTTGTTTCCAGGACATGAATCTTTTTTTTTTTTAATGATTATACTTTAAGTTCTGGGGTACATGTGCATATCTTGCGGGATTATTGCATAGGTATACACATGCCATGGTGGTTTGCTGCCTCCATCCCCCCGTCACCTACATCAGGCATTTCTCCCAATGTTCTCTCTCCCCAACCTCCCCACCTGCCGCTATCCCTCCCCTAGCCCCCCATCCCCCAACAGACCCCAGCGTGTGATGTTCCCCTCCCTGTGTCCATGTGTTCTCATTGTTCAACACCCAGCTATGAGTGAGAACACCTGGTGTCTGGTTTTCTGTTCTCGTGTCAGTTTGCTGAGAATGATGGTTTCCAGCTTCATCCACGTCCCTGAAAAGAACATGAACTCATCCTTTTTTATGGCTGCATAGTATTCCATGGGGTATATGTGCCACATTGTCCTTGTCCAGTCTATCATTGACGGGCATTTGGGTTGGTTCCAGGTCTTTGCTATTGTAAACAGTGCTGTAATGGACATATGTGTGCATGTGTCTTTATAACAGAATGATTTATAATCCTTTAAGTACACCCAGTAATGGGATTGCTGGGTCAAATAGTATTTCTATTTCTAGGTCCTTGAGGAATCACCACACTGTCTTCCACAGTGGTTGAACTAATTTACACTCCCACCAACAGTGTAAAAGTGTTCCTATTTCTCCACATCCTCTCCAGCATCTGTTGTCTCCAGACTTTTTAATGACCGCCATTCTAACTGGCATGAGATGGTATCTTAATGTGGTTTTGATTTGCATTTCTCTAGTGACCAGTGATGACGAGCATTTTTTCATATGTTTCTTGGCCACATAAATGTCTTCTTTTGAAAAGTGTCTGTTCATATCCTTTGCCCACTTTTTGATGGGGTTGTTTTTTTCTTGTGAATCTGCTTTAGTTCTTTGTAGATTCTGGATATTAGCCCTTTGTCAGATGGGTAGCTTGCGAAAATTTTTTCCCATTCTGTTGGTTGCCAGTTCACTCTAATGATTGTTTCTTTTGCTGTGCAGAAGCTCTGCAGTTGAATTAGCTCCCATTTGTGTATTTTGGCTTTTGTTGCCAATGCTTTTGGTGTTTTAGTCATGAAGTCCTTGCCTATGCCTACAGGACATGAATCTTATTGAATTAGGGCTCCATCCTTATGACCTCCTAACGGTTCTAACTCAAAATATAGTCACACTGGGGTTAGGGCTTTAATATATGAATTTTGGGGGGACTCAAATCAGTCTATAGCAAAATGGTTTGATAAACTGATTGCAAACAAAGGCAGTTAACGAGATACCGATAAACTAAAAATCCTGTTATACATAAAACAAAAAACAGCAAGATAGCAGGCACAAATCCAACCACAAAAAATGAGAATTATGTTAAATGTCAATGGACTAAGCGATTGAATCAGAAGGTCTAGAGTATAAGAACAGATCAGAAAACAAGATCTAACCATATATTGTCTATCAGAGGCACTTCATGGATTCAGACACAGACAGGTTGAAAATAAAAGGATGGAAAAAGATATGCCATGTGAACTATAACCAACATAAAAATTAAATGAAGAAAATTCCACCATAAAAAATAATGAAATACCTAGGGCCGGGTGTGGTGGCTCACGCCTGTAATCCCAGCACTTTGGGAGGCTGAGGTGGACGGATGGTTTGAGGTCAGGAGTTCAAGACCAGCCTGGTCAACATGGTGAAACCCCGTCTCTACTAAAATTACAAAAATTAGCTGGGTGTGGTGGCATGTGCCTGTAATCCCAGCTACTTGGGAGGCTGAGGCACAAGAACTGCTTGAACCTGGGAGGCAGAGGTTACGGTGAGCTGAGACTGCAGCTCCAGCCTGGGCGACAGAGTGAGACTCTGTCACACATAGAAAAAAGAAGAAATACCTAGGTATAAATTTATCAAGAAAGTACAAGACCTGTACACTGAAAGTCACTGAAGGTTCTTGAGAGAAACTGAAGAAGCTCTAATAAGTAGCGACAGAGACACAGCACATCTATGGACTGAGAGTCACAACTGTGAAGACGGCGATTCTCCCCACACTGATGTGGAGCTTCAGCAAAAACCCTATCAAATTCCCGCACACTTTCTTTGTAGAATTTGACATTATCCCAAAATTTATATGGAAATGCAGAGAACCTGGAATAGGCAAAATTATACTGATTAAATTAACAAAAAGGTTAGAGGGCTATGCCACCTAATTCCAAAACTTACTGTAAAGCAAATGTAACCAAGATATCGTGGTATTTGTGAAAGAACAGAACACAGGGTCCAGAAGGAAGCCCTCGCCGGCCGTTTTGCTATTTATTGCCTACCGTCTATTTCTCCTTTTTCCTTCTATTGTCTTTATTGCCTTCGTGTTTAACAAACGCTTTACAACGTCATTTAAAAATTCCTCTTGATTCTTCAGCTGTGTGTTTTAGTTACGTCTGGTGTGGTTGCTCCGAACGAGTCTAATTCTAGTTAATGCTGACTGAGTTCTAGCCCCGTCTGGCCCCTCGGCCCCACTGCGGCTCCATCTCTTCGCTCCTCCCTTGTGCGTATCATCCTATGTATTTCATCTACTGATGACCTCAACAATACAATGTTATCATTGTTGCTTCAATTTTGTGTTTTGTAAAGTAATGAGAAGATAAAACAATTGAAAATATAGTCTCTTGTTCTCATCCCCACATTCACCAGTCCTGATGCTCTTCATTCCTTCTAACAGACGGGAGTGACCGTGTGGTGTCAGCCTAAATGCCTTCCTTTACACTTCCTGTACAGCAGGCCTGTTAGCAATGGATTCTGTTTCTGTTACTCTGTGAATGTTCATTTAGTCTTCATTTTAAAATGTTGATTTCACTGGATACGAAACTCCTGGTCGACATTTTAAAAATGCATTTTGAACACGACTGTATCTGGGAGGATTTGAGCAGAAAATACAAGCCTCTGAACAAAACAGAAATTTATGAATCTGGCTAGGTGCAGTGGTGGCTCACATATGTAATCCTAGCATTTTGGGAGGCTGAGGCAGGTTGATTGCATAAGCCCAGGAGTTCAAGACCAGCCTGGACAACATGGCAAAACTCCATCTCTACTAAAAATACACACACACACACAATTAGCCAGGTGTGGTGGCACTTACCTATGGGCCAAGCTACTTGGGAGGCTGAGGCACAAGGAAAGCATGAACCCAGAAGGCAGAGGTGGCAGTGAACTGAGATTGCACCACTGCACGCCAGCCTGGGTGACAGAGGGAGACTCTATCTCAAAAAAAAAAAAGAAAAGAAAAAGAAAAAAGAAATCCATGAATCCATATTGTTATAAATTAGTGAATATATAGATACCTGAATTGGGTAAAAGAAAGAGCCTTTATAGGAGAGTGACAATTAATACATACAGAAGCAAGTGTGGGAATGGGAAATGGACGAGGCGGTCATCAGAGGGGTGGCTGACTGTGGAGGGGTGAGGCCTGATGAGGAAGAAGGCGGCAGTGTCATTTGGACTCTCTCTCCATAAGACACTCATCCATTATGGGGAACATAGTGACTATAGTGGGGAAGGCTGAGAGGTGCCTGTGTGGTCAGGTGACCAAGGTGAACATCCCCCTGGAGGAATCAGGAGACCAAGGTGAACATCCCCCTGGAAGAGTCAGGAGACCAAGGTGAACATCTCCCTGGAGGAATCAGGAGACCAAGGTGAACATCCCCCTGGAGGAGTCAGGAGACCAAGGTGAACATCTCCCTGGAGGAGTCAGGAGACCAAGGTGTACATCTCCCTGGAGGAATCAGGAGACCAAGGTGAACATCCCCCTGAAGGAGTCAGGAGACCAAGGTGACCATCCCCCTGGAGGAATCAGGAGACCAAGGTGAACATCTTCCTGGAGGAATCAGGAGACCAAGGTGAACATCTCCCTGGAGGAGTCAGGAGACCAAGGTGAACATCCCCCTGGAGGAATCAGGAGACCAAGGTGAACATCCCCCTGGAGGAATCAGGAGACCAAGGTGAACATCCCCCTGGAGGAATCAGGAGACCAAGGTGAGCATCTCCCTGGAGGAATCAGGAGACCAAGGTGAACATCCCCCTGGTGGAATCAGGAGACCAAGGTGAACATCTCCCTGGAGGAATCAGGAGACCAAGGTGAACATCTCCCTGGAGGAATCAGGAGACCAAGGTGAACATCTCCCTGGTGGAATCAGGAGACCAAGGTGAACATCTCCCTGGAGGAATCAGGAGACCAAGGTGAACATCTCCCTGGTGGAATCAGGAGACCAAGGTGAACATCTCCCTGGAGGAATCAGGAGACCAAGGTGAACATCTCCCTGGAGGAATCAGGAGACTAAGGTGAACATATCCCTGGAGGAGTCAGGAGACCAAGGTGAACATATCCCTGGAGGTAGGGCATTCCTGCCAGTAGAGGATGGTCTGATCTCCTGAAGAAATACCAGACAACCTAGAGTATGGGTCACCCTTTAGAATTTGAGGCCATTATTCTTCAAAACTATTGAGGACAAGAAGAAGTAAGAAGGAATCTTCCAGTCTAGAGGAGACTGAAGAGATGTCACAGCTGGATGTAGCTCATCTTTCCTGGAGATTCTGGACCAGAGGAGGAGAGAGACTCTGTGGCGACAGCTGATGGGATGGTACACCTGTGTCAGTGTGAACGCCTGGCCTGAGCTGTGGGTGGTTTTGTAGAACTGTGTTCTTGGTTTTCTAGGGGTGCTAGGGTACCACATAGGTAACATGCTCAGTGGTTCAGAGAAATACCAATGGTGACAGTCAGGGAGCAAATTAACAAAATGTTAACAGTTGGGGAATCTGGGCAAGGGAAACATACACTTTTTTTTTTGTACTATTCTTACAATTTTTTCTGTGTGCTTGAAGTATTTTCAAAATAAATTATTAAAAAAAAAGTTGTATGCTCATTTTACAACATACCTCAAGATAAACTCCAAATAGTTCAGAAGGTAAACATTAAAAATTAGAACAATTCTGTTCTGTGAAAGATAATGTCAAGAGAATGAGAGAACAAGCCACAAAATGGAAGAAAATATTTTCAGACGCATACATAGCTGATAAATAAATTCATAAAAAAAAAAAAAACAAAAAAGACAACAAAAAAAGAAATATCCAAAATAAACACAGGACTCTTAAAACTCAACATGAAGATAACCATCCCACTTACAAAATGGGCCGAATACCTTAACAGACACTTCAGCAAAGAAGATATGCAGATGAAAAATCAGCGTAAGATGCTCCTAGTCATGTTATCAGCAAAATGTAAATTAAAAAAGCAAGATACCACTACACACCTAAAGCGCCCCAAATCCAGAACACTGACAAATGCTGGTGAGGATGTGGAGCAACAAGAATTCTCATTCGCTGCTGGTGGGGATAGGACAAGCTGCTGACACTTCGGAAGGCAGTTTGGCAATTTCTTTCAAAACTATACACCCTCTCACCTGATCCAGCATTCACATGCCTCAGTATTTACCCAAAGGAGCTGGAAACGTGTGTACACAAAACCCTTGCACATGGACACCTACAGCAGCTTAATTCCTAACTGCCCACACTTGGAAGCAACCAAGGTGCCCTTCAGTAGGTGAGTGGATAAACTGTGATATATCCAGATCATGGAATATTATTCAGCGACTAAAGAAATGAGCTACAAACCATGAGGAGGATGGAGGAAGCGTAAGTGTGCATTGCTAAGTGAAAGCAGCCAAGCTGAGAAGCTACATTCTGCAGGATGCCAACTCCAGGATGCTCCGGAAAAGGGAAAAACTGGGGGACAATAAAAGATCAGTGGCTGCCCAGGGTTGGCGGGAGGTGGGGGAGGGACGACAGGGGGAGCATGGAGGACTTTTAGGGCAGCGGCATTATTCCGTACGCTACTACAATGGCGGGGATACATGTCACTACTAGTTCAAACCCATAGAACATACAACACCCAGAGTGAACCCCAGTGTAAACCACGGGCTCTGGGTGATAGTGAGGTGTTGACGTAGGACCATCAGTTCTAACAAACGGAGTGCTCTGGTGGAGGATGTGATGATGGTGGGGGCGTGCATGTGTGGAGTCATGGGGTATATGGGAAATCTGTACCTTCCTTTCAATTTTTCTGTGAACCTAAAACTGCTCTTAGAAAAAGTTTAAAAAAACACCCAATTAGAAGATAGTGATTGGCTGGGTGCAGTGGCTCATGCTTGTAATCCCAGCACTTTGGGTGGCAAAGCGGGTAGATCACTTATGGTCGGGAGTTCGAGACCAGCCTGGCCAACATGGTTAAATCCCATCTCTGCTAAAAATACAAAATTAGGCGGGTGTGGTGGCACACACCTGTAATCCCAGCTACTCGGGAGGCTGAGGCAGGAGAATCGCTTGAACCTGGGAGACGGAGGTTGTGGTGTGTGAAAAAACCCTCCCTAAGCATAAGAACCTATGAAATAAAAAGGATAATACAATCGATTTGAGTACATAAAAATACTGTCTCTAAAATTCAAAGGTCAAATATGAAATTCCAAAGCAAAGCGGGTAAAAGGTTAATATCCTGCGCATAGGGACTTCCACAGAAGCAACAAAGAAATAAAGCAGATAATTCATAGAGAAAACACAGGAGTAAGTTTAAAACATTTGGAATCATTAACAGTCACATAAATGCAATCAAAGTGACTTTCCTTTCAGATTGGCAGAGAGGAAACGAAACAGACACAGTGGGTGTTCTGAGCGTGTCCAGGGAGCCCTCGGCCTGCTGGGCAGAAACAAGCTGGCCCTTTGTAACTCAGCGTATACTGGAAGTGTTTAGAGAGCTGGTGTGTTCCCTGTGCCTTCTAGAATTGAATGCTAGGAGGAACATCCAGTGAGGACGGACGTCTACACAGAAATATAGCGAACCTCTGGAAGACACACACTCCGGGAACAGGGGGCTTAGACAAGGTCAACCGTGGGATGGAACAGAAAGAAGCTGTTAGACCTGGCCCCGTGGGAAGACGCAGGAGACAGCGTGTGGGGAGATGGCCTGTGCCACTGAGGCGGAGGTGGTGATGGAGGTGTGCACTTTGAAAACAGACCAGCAATTCAAAGCCAATGACCAGGAAGCAAATCCAGTGACACTATTTTTGTTTAAAACCAAGAGGACAGAGTGCAAAGGAGCCAGTTTTCTCCTGTGACTTCTGAACACGGTCATCAGGAGCTTCTCCCTGGAAGGACTCAGAAGCTGCACCATGTTGGTAACTGTGTAGCCTCCCAAGCTGACCTGGTGGAAGGACCACACCCACTTGGGTAAGTTCTGACAGCTTTGATTAAAATGACCTTTCAGGGAATATATTTTAACTGATACGTGCATCAGTGTGAGGTAAGGTTACGGGAATTTTACTTACCCATGCGTCCATCTTGAGGTGGACTAATCATGGAGATCCTCGCAGGGCCGGCTGCTATCTCGGGCTAAGTATGAACAAGAAAACAAGGATAAGACTCCAACACTGCCACTTCCAAGATTCCAGCTCCCAGCGCTCATTTAGGAGACGTTCCCGAGACTCCATCTCCCTCATCTTTATCGCCCTCTGACAAGCTCCATCCGGCTCGATTCTGTGTTCATCTCCCGACTGCCTGCTGGTGGTAAGGGGGTGTGGTGGGTATTACCCGTTTTATTGCCTCTGTTCCACCAGGGCCTAAAACAGTGAATGGAGAAAGGACTCTACTAGGAATTTCAGGAGAAAGAAGCGAATGTTACTGAATGTGAAATCCTGAGTAATCATCTTAGGTGCATAACTTTGTCACCTTGAAATCCACATACTGATGGACAGGGTGGAGCTAATGCTGCGTGGAGCTGTGTGCGCTGGGCCCGGCTCTGTGCCCACCCTTCCCCCTGCCCAGCAACCACGAGGCTGCTGCTGCCACCATCCCTCCTCAACCCACAGGAACCTGTGAGCCCAGAGCTGCCAGCCCCGGTTCTGAGACTGGTGAGGGAGGCTGCTCTGCTCTGAGCCCCTCTTGCCTCTCAGTATGACCTATGGGCGTGGCAAGGTGCTTTCTTTCTTTCTTTTTTTGTTTTTGAGATGGAGTCTCGCTCTGTGGCCCAGGCTGGACTGCAGTGGCACAATCTCCGCTCACTGCAACCTCTGCCTCCCGGATTAAGGATTCTCTTGCCTCAGCCTCCCGAATAGCTGGGACTACAGGTGTGTGCCATCACGCCCAGCTAACCTTTTTGTTGTATTTTTAGTAGAGACGGGGTTTCACCGTGTTAGCCAGGATGGTCTCGATCTCCTGACCTCATGATCTACCCTCCCTGGCCTCCCAAAGTGCTGGGATTACAGGCCCGAGCCACCGCACAGGGAGCTATTTCTAGTGGCCGCCCCTCCCTGGGCTCACTCCTCCGGCTCTCCACTCACTGCTGGCATCTCCTGTTCACAGGCTCTTTGCCTCACCCTGCGGGTCCCCAGGCTCTGCTGTCATCAACTGTGCCCCATCAAGACCTCTACTGCACATCCTCCTGGCTCCTGCCCCTGGCACAGCCACCCCACAGATCCTTTAATCCACAGGCCCTTCCAATATACCCTGGAAACCCCTGTGTCCTCGTGTCCTCTCTACCAGCACAGGAGTGCCCTGCTCCAGGGGCACTCTCTGCCACGCCCTTGGCCCCACCCTGCCAGTCCTCTGCTCCTGCTCGCTGGCAAGACTCTAACTTTGGAAGGACGGAGCGCCCCCCCGCTTGGTATGGCCCTCTGTACTGCCTGTGGGCCAGCTTTCTCACAGAGCTGTCCACTGGGCACATTCCCCATCCACCTGAAGCTCATGACCTCATTCCTACCCCCACCAAGACAGAATCTTGTGAAGTCGGGAGGTTTGTCACTGTACCTTCAGCCTCTGCCTGCCACCCTGTGAACATCAGACATGCTCCTGCCTCATCGGGACAGGCTCCAGGTACCTCCTCTCACCTGCCTGGAGTGCTGCTATGCCATCATTTCTGGATCCTTCCCACCTGCTATGATGTCTGCAACATTAAAGTCATCCTAAGAATCCCCTTGACATCACCGCCCCGTTGAACTATGTTCCATTTGCCGCTCCATTTAGAGAACAGCTCCTCCACGGAGTGTTGGAGTGCTGGCGCCTCTCCCCGCCCGGGTGCTGCCTGACAGCTCTGAGTTGCAGGAGAGAGTGGTGCAAGCCTGTCTTGTCCATGCGCCATGGTGGACCTGGCTGGGCGCAGACACTGGTTCCTGCCGTGTGGGAGGAGCTGTGTTCCCGTCAGCGTGCTCCCATCTGCAGTCCTGGCTGCTTAAGCGCATGTTTGCTCTTTGGATTCTCCTTTAAGCCAGTTTTCTATTTGACTGGCATATTAGGCCATTCTTGCACTGCTATAAATACCAGAGACTGTAATTCATGAAGAGAAGAGGTTTAACTGGCTCATGCTTCTGAGGCTGTACAGGAAGCATGGTGGCATCTTTTTCTGGGGAGGCCTCAGGAGGCTACAATCAGGTGGAAGCAAGCAAGTGGCTGGGGGCGGTGTGGGAACTCACCCACCACAGCAAAGACAGCACCAGCCATGAGGGATCTGCCCCCATGATCCAAAGATCGGCTGCCAGGCCCCACCTCCAGCACTGGGGATTCTAATTCAACACGAGATTCGGCAGGGACACAAATTCACACTGTATGAACTGGTTTTCCCTCATTAACTCATAACCTCTTCTTTTTTTCTGACAGGGTTTCACTCTCTTGCCCAGGCTGGAGTGCAGTGGGGCAATCACAGCTCACTGCAGCCTCAACCTCTGGGTGGTGATCCTCCCACCTCAGCTTCTCAGTAGCTGAGACTACAGGTGCACACCACCATGCCCAGCTAATTTTTTGTGGAGATGGGGTCTTGCCGTGTCACCCAGGCTGGTCTCAAACTCTTGGGCTTAGGCGATCAGCCTGCCTTCAGCCTCCTGCACCTCCCTACCTCACACCCTGTCCTCGGTGTGGGCCAGTTGCCTAGGGAGGAGGGGCACTCACGAGGCAGTGTGCATCTCTGGAAGCACAGCTCCCGTGTTGCCGGTGGGTGTGGGCGTGGCCATGAGCGGGGGGAAGTGAGCCGGGCGGGAGAGGACACATGCGTTTGACCCAACTGCCAGAGAACGGCAGTTTCTCCTTCACCAACGCTGTGACGGCTCTCTATTCCCTACTGAGCGCAGTTCTGCCTTCTGACCCTGGACTCCAGGTTCCTCCATCATCTGGCTCCGGGTGATCTCCCTGGAAACGGGTGTGATCACTCACTTCACAGGGCTGCTAGGACGACTGCATTCATGTTTATAAAGGGCTGAGAACAGGGCTTGCCAATGAGTCACACTATGTCACACAACCCTAAGCAACACATACATCAAATAAGCCAATACCGGGCACTGTGGCACACAGACACTCCTGCCTTTAGAACCTACTCGGTTTTCCTGCCCTTTCTCCTTGGCCCCTCCTGCCCCACAGGCTTCCCATGCCCTGAGCCCTCCCACGGGTGCAGCTCACTCTGCCCTGGGTCCTTCCCAAACCACCTCCTCTCTCCCGCTGCCGAGATGCCTGGTGTGTGGCTGACGTAGTACATCTGGCGCTGAGCTCTGCCCGCCGCACAGATGCCTGGAGAGCCGGGCCGGGAGTCTCCCTGCGTTCTGGTCAGGTTTCCCCTGGTCTTGCTCCTTTCCAACTTGAAGTGGTTGCTTTCTGTTTCCCAGAGTCCTCAGCTTTTCTGGCCCATTTCTTTTCCTGGGCCGACAAAGTTTACTGTTGCCTCCTTCAACACTGTTTGTCACTTCTCGAGACAGCAAGTGAAGGCAGGTAAAGCACAGGGCCACTAGCTTTGCTGCCATTTCTCCTTAACACCAATGGGGACCAACAGGGACCAGCATGGGACCAGCACAGGATCAACACAGAATTAACATATGACCAGCACAGGATCAACATAGGATCAACATGGGACCAGCATGTGATCAACACAGGACCAGCATGGGACCAGCACAGGATCAACAGAGTTAACATGGGACCAGCACAAGATCAACACAGGACCAACATGGGACCAACGTGTGATCAACACAGGACCGACATGGGACCAGCACAGGATCAACATGGGATCAATACAGGATCAACCTGGGACTAATATGAGATCAACATGGGCCCTGCACGGGGACAACACAGGACCTGTGTGGGACCCTGCCACGCTCTGCATTTACTTTTGTGTTTCCAGATGCCACTGTGGTCCCAGCTATTCAGGGAGAACAGGAGCATTCTCATAACGGTCTTTCAGGACCCAGCTTATGCCCACAGCCCAACCCTCTCGCCCGCTGGGGCCGGCACACAACGCGGATCCAAACTCTGTGAGAAAGGACGAAGGCTGTCTACTGCTGCACGGGTGGCTACGTTTTTCAGTGCTGAGGAAAGTGGCAAATGCCACATATGGAGTGTACGGGCAATGAGGGACACAGCAGGAGAAACACACTTACCTTTCTAATCGGAGAAGGAGAGAGATCGACGTCCATCGACTCCACTCTGTTAAACACATTGAAACGCTTTGAGTGAGCCCAGGACTTACCTTTAACACCACCAGTGTAAACACACACGACAAGACGACGCCTAAGTGTCTAAACTTGCTCTAGCTTCGTGCCGCAGTCAGAGCTTAGTCAAGCAGGCATCTGATCACTGTCCTTTCCCTCCCTCTTCAGGGCCACCCGCCATCCGTACTGGGAAGCAGCCACTCCAGGACACAGAGGCCGCTGGCCGGCCCGCGCTGGCTGAGGTCTCCCTGGCGTGCCTCTCCTGTGCCTCTGCACACTCGGCTTCTCCCTCCAGACCACCCCTTCTCTTCTCTCTGCCAGCACCTGCCTGGAGCCTGCAGGACTAGGACCTCCTGAGAGTAGGATACCAAACTGACTTCTGTTATCACTCCCTGCCTGGCCACACATACCACACCACGCATGCGCAATATGCGTGAGTTCCTGCATTTGCCAAAGGGAGACGGGAAGACCTCATCTGATTCATTTTGAGCCGGCCCTCCCCGGCCCTGCTATCCTTACGGCTCGTGGTCTCTGCAGAAACAGACTCACTCTTTCTTTACCAACGGCTCCAGCGAGAGGCCCAGGGATGACTCCCATTACTTCAGCCTGGCTGGAGTGAATTTTTATCATTTTAGGTGGCCTCCGCATCCATTTTGAATACAAGTTTAACTTTTTATCTTTTTTTTTTTGAGACAAAGTCTCACTCTGTTGCCCAGGCCAGAGTGCAATGGCACGATCTTGGCTCACTGCAACCTCCGCCTCCCGGGTTCAAGCGATTCTCGTGCCTCAGCCACCTGAGTAGCTGAGATTATATTCTCGTGCCTCAGCCTCCCGAGTAGCTGGGATTATAGGCAGTGGCCATCAAGCCCAGCTAATTTTGTATTTTTAGTAGAGATGGAGTTTTACCATGTTGACCAGGATGGTCGCAAACTCCTGACCTCAGGTGATCCACCCGCCTCGGCCTCCCAAAGTGCTGGGATTACAGGCGTGAGCCACTGCGCCTGGCCAGGTTTAACTTTCTCAGAGCAGAAGCAGGGCTCAGTCACCTTCAACCGGTTCCAGTTCTCCACCTGCTCCCAGTGCCTCATCACGGTCCATCCAGACACTTGGTGTCCCCCACTGCCTCCTCGTGGCCACCTCCCTGTGGGAGACTGGACACAACCCACTTGGCTGGCCCCGCTGACCCCTCGCCCTGCATGGACCATGCAGGTATGCACAGTGACACCCTCTCAGTCACAGTGGGACCCAATGGAGCTTGCGTCTGCCTGCTTTAAAGCCACCAATTAAAGCTCCCCATGGGAAACCTGCCTGGATGACGCCCTGGGCCCCAGTAAAGTGTTGCTGGCCCATGGGGCCACCCCTCTCTGCCTGACCCTTCATTCCTGCCTCTTGCTACCTGTGGACAGAGCACTGTCCTCCCCACGCATGGTGCCTTCCCTGTCAGGGACCTGTAAGTAACATATCTGAATGTGTTTCCTAACACAGGGGTGGACTAAATTTGTGCTTCCATCTCAAGAGCCAGGAGCGACCCCAGGCTGGGTTTTTGCTGGGACACTGGAGGGAACGTGAGGTTGGGCTCCCTGTGCCAGAGCGATGGCCAGGCAGGCATGGCCTGGACACAGGGCAGACACAAGCCACGGGCATCTGTCAGTATAGACAAGCTTCCTGTGGGAGGGGCCCCCGGCCATGGGTTTGGTAACTGGGGTTCAGGCCATCCACCAGGTGAAAAAGGTCCCATGAAAGGCACTACGTCAGCCCCCTTCATTTCCTGTTAGGGCAGGGCTGCCAGCTGCTGGGTCACTGGGACCCCAGCTTAGCTGGGGGCACTCAGAACACTAGGTCACATGATCCTTCCCAGACCAATCACTGTGGCTGCAGGGATGGAGTGCTCTGATTGGCCAGCCGGGATCACACGCGTGGTTTGGGACCTCAGCCTCACCGGGACAGGAAGTAAGGACCAAAGCGAGCTGGACTCCAGTCAGCCGTCTGGATTAGAAAAACCTGGGGGCTTGCAGAGGGGATGGGGTTGGGATGGGAGGAGATGCAGAAGCGTGCACAGAAAAGAACCGCGGGTGCTGTGATTTCTGCAGGCCCCGGCGCCTCCCACCCGGCCCACACACCTGTCGGGCTTTGACGAGCGAGGCAGCAGCAGCGGGCGTCCCTGTGGTCCTGCTGGAAGGGTGACGACAGACATCCTGACGTCAGTGCACACTGTGATTCAGCAACCTGCATCTCTTTATTTGTTTCTCTTTCTGGCATTATTTTACTTACTTGAAACTGAATTTTTTATTGTGCCGAAAGCTGTTTGTTGCGACGATCTCACACTAAATAGATGGAGAAAAGGTATTGAATTAAACCATAAAAACTGACTGCCCCGTAAGTCACTCCAACTGAACGTGTAAGAAGGCTCTGAATCAGTGCAATGTTCTTATTGGGTTTGCAAAGGGCATTTCACGTGAGTTCAACAGTTCCCAAAGCGTCCTGTGAGGCCCCGCTCTCCCCAGCGCTGAAGCGAAGTGAAATCAACACTCGCGGCCATTTACATCACTGGCTGTTGCAACTGCAATCGTCACTCAGCAGACGGCCACTGCTGGTGTAAGGGTATGAAATGAAGACCCGACAACAGGAGCCAGTAATGCACCAGCTTTTCGAGGCCAGTAAGAGGCCAGGTATGGTGCCTCACGTCCATCGTCCCAGCACTTTTGGAGGCAGGGCTGGGAGGATTGCCTGAGCCCAGGAGTTGAAGGGTGCAGCGAGCCGTGATCATACGACTGCACTCCTGCTTGGGCGACACAGCAAGAACCCATCTCAAAAAAGAAAAAGGGGAAAGCGAAGGGAAAGAAAAAAGAAAGTAAAGAAAAACAGGCCAGCAAGATAAATACGGACAAGTTACTTGGTCATGTTTTCCTGTCTAGCAGCCCTGGCTGATCTCCATGATGGCCAGTAGCAGAGATGGCCTGCTGTGTCCTGTGACTCCGGCCACAGAAGGCTGCCACCCCTGGGTCCTCTCCGCCTCATGGGGCCTGGTGGACATGCTGAGATACACGTGCAAGACTTGGGGAGCGTGTCTGTTTCCGCAGACACACTGAGGTACAGGACTGCAGATGAGGAGGGGGGCTGTCTCCTGGCACCGAGTGCCCGTCTATGCTGGCTGGGCTTCTGAGATATGAACAGTCTGCCCTCAGCAACTGGGACGAAACTAGCTAGAAACAGGCAGCTGTGCAGCAGCTGAACCACGTGGGCCTCTGCTCTGCAATCACCTCCTAGAGCCCGCCCCGGCACTGCCCCTCAATCTCCTCGCCCAGAGTCACCTACCCCGGCAGCCTGTGTCCCAGCCTGATCTACAGGTTCACTTTCTACCTCCTCTCCCCCAAACAGAACCTCCCAGAGGATGGGCACTTGGCTTGCTCGGCTTACTCCGAATTGCCAGCGCCCAGAAGAGCGCTGATGCGGCTGGTGCTCAGAGAAGACTGGCTGCTGCGAGGTGGACCATGGTGGGTGGAAGCACCTGAGTCTCTGCGTCTGACAGGGCTGTGGTGGGTGTAAGGGACTGAGTCTCTGCGTCTGGCAGGGCTGTGGTGGGTGTAAGGGACTGAGTCTCTGCGTCTGGCAGGGCTGTGGTGGGTGTAAGGGACTGAGTCTCTGCGTCTGGCAGGGCTGTGGTGGGTGTAAGGGACTGAGTCTCTGCGTCTGGCAGGGCTGTGGCCTGGCTCCTCTGAAGGGCCCTTGCTCCTGCTTCCAGCTACTCTAAAATACACTTTGTTTTGCGTGAGGAAGACGACAATGAGAACAAGACGACGACAAACGCGGGCAGAAGGAGCACCACCCCGGCGGGGCTGGCAAGGCGGGCGGGGCGCAGTGTTCCGGGGTGGGTCAGCTGGGCTGGCAGAGCACATGGGAGCCCTCTCTGCAGGAAAACGCAGGCGATAGCAGGTATGCAGAAAGTGGGACTGACCTGCGCAAGCTCGGCAGAGGTCACAGAAGTACACTCCTTGCGTGAGAGTGGAAGGAAAGAGGGAGGGCCGACCTGGATTCCCGAGGGTGTTAGGTAGGGGAAGTAAGAGGCCTGGGAAATGACTGCAGGAAAGACGCAGATGCAGCAGCAAGCAAGGACTATTTTCCAAATGGTGAAATGAGCAGGAATGTTCTAGAAATGTTAACTGGAATGGTCAGAACAAAAACTCAATGGGGGTCGGGCGCGGTGGCTCTCGCCTGTAATCTCAGCACTGTGGGAAGCCGAGGCGGGCTGATCACCTGAGGTCAGGAGTTCCAGACCAGCCTGGTCAACATGGAGAAACCCCGTCTCTACTAAAAATACAAAAATTAGCCAGGCGTGGTGGTGTGCACCTGTAATCCCAGCTACGTGGCAGGCTGAGGCAGGAGAATCGCCTGAACCCAGAGGGGCAGAGGCTGCAGTGAGCTGAGATGGCGTCACTACACTCCCCAGCCTGGGTGACAGAGTGACAGTCCATCTCAAAAACAAAACAAACTCAGTGGGGTTCACTGGCTTAACCTGGAAATCAGGGAGCTGGAAGAAGCAAGCCAGCAAGTGTTCAGGTGGTCTAAGATGGCGGAATCACAGCGGGACATTGACATGGAGGGCGGGAGCTGCAGGCTGTGGCAGGGAACGCAGAGGGTACTACCTGAAAAGATCACGGCCAGGAATTTTACAGAATTAATGAAAAACAGGAATCCACAGAAAGAAAGAAAATTATACACCAAGAAGGAAAAACTGAAAGTAATTCCGCCCTTCACTGCATTCTAAGTGTCTGTCTTTTCTCTTGTGATCTTTAAAGGGGTTTGCAGATGTTTCTGCAAAGGGCTAGCTAGTAACTGCAGGGGCTTTGCTGTCCACGTAAGGTCTCTGTTGCGACGTGTCTACAATCGCTTAAAAATGTAAAAGCCACGCCCAGCCTGGGGGTACACAGAACTACACGTGGCCGGGTACTGTGGCCCACATCCTTCATCGCAGCACTTTGGAACACTGAGGTGGGAAGATCACTTGAGATCAGGAGTCCAAGGCTAGCATGGGTAACATAGTGAGACCCCATCTCCACAAAAAAGAAAATAAATTAGCTGGGTGTGGTGGTGTGTGCCTGTGGTCCCAGCTACGTGGGAGGCGGAGGCAGGAGAATCACCTGAGCCTTGGGAGGTTGAGGCTGCAGTGAGCCGATATCATGCCTGCACTCCAGCCTGAGTGACAGAGCAAAACCCTGTCTCAAAAAAAAAAAGAAAAGAGGCTGGGCACGGTGGCTCACGACCATAATCCCAGCACTTTGGGAGGCTGAGGTGGGTGGATCACGAGGTCAAGAGATCGAGACCATCCAGGTCAACATGGTGAAACCCCATCTCAACTAAAAATACAAAAAATTAGCTGGGCGTGGTGGCGCATGCCTGTAATCCCAGCTACTCAGGAGGATGAGGCAGGAGAATTGCCTGAACCCAGAAGGCGGAGGTTGCGGTGAGCCGAGATCGCGCCATTGCACTCCAGTCTGGGTAACAAGAGCGAAACTCCATCTCAAAAAAAAAAAAAAAAGAAAAGAAAAGAAAAGGGAAGGAAAGCGAACACACTGCAGGCTGGATTTGGCCTGGAGTTTGCTGACACCTGAAACACACCTTTCACAAGACAAGTCCATGGCGACTCTCAGAACCCAAAATAATGACAGGGGAAAGAAGCCCCTTTTTGCCAGAGGCAATCAGAACCTCGTATCAGGAGCAGGCCACCAGCCAGTGTGACTGGCATCCCCAGCTTCCCTCAGGCCCCATGGCCCCGGTGAGGCCATGCCACGCTCAGCTGCCTGACACAGCAGGGAGGCGGGCACCTGCCCACACGCTGGAGGCTCACCTGCCCCTGCACACACAGCAGGTGGGAGACAGAAGCACCCACACGGCCACTGACTCCTCGACCTCCAAGTTAGTGTGCAGCCACCAAACGGGGACTAGTGACTACGCAAAGCACAGCTCATAAAATCCAAAGTGTCGCCAGACCTGACGCACCGCATCTGTGCCGCACTGTGTTAACCGAACTTTGGCCTGTTCCTGATTCCAAATTCCAGAGACGCTGAATGCAATACAAGTGCGCTCAGAGCAGACGCAATACGGCAGAGGCACGGGTGAGTACCACGCACGGGGAGGGTTTCGAATGCCTCGATTCTCTAGACACTGAGAGCTAATGCTTTTGCTTAATCCTAGCAACTCCGGATGTCTCTTCCTAAGCTGCATCACCCTTTCACAGCAGCGCCTTCACACACAGAACATGCCACAAAGTCGTGCCTTTCACAGACACTTTGACTCCTGCAGAAAGCAGGCCGCCAGGCTGCGGGTGGCTTCCCGAGGTCCCTTGCTGCAGGGCCACCCTGGCTGTGCGGGGTCACTCTGGGGAGGCTGGGGTGCCTGCTGTGCTCCCAGGCCCTTCCCACTGCCCCGAGGGGAACCATTCACGTCTTTTTCACTTTTTCTCTTCTGTCTCCCTTCTTTCCTTCAGTTTTCCGACAGCATTTTCGCTCTGACACAAGTTTCCAGTGAATGAACGAGTCTTCTCTCTGCATCTGCAGTCATCTTTCCTTCCCGATCTTGGACAGCCAGACAGCCAGTGCACACGGCGGCGGCTGCCTCGCCTGCGCTCACCGGGGGAGGCGGGGCCTTACCTTTGTAGCTGTTCTATGTGCAGTAGTGACTTCCTAAGGGATTCTTCCAACCTAGAAATCTAAACAGAATCACACAACCTTGTTAGCAGATGGCGACCCTCTACACTTCTTAAACCGTGAATCTGAGTGTAGGCTACTCTGCAAGGAGTCACCCGCACGCTGTTTAGGAGTAAACCTGCCGTGAGGCCCGTCCATCAGGTACTTAGGAAACTGGCCTTGGGGGCCATGCAGAGCTAAGTCAAGGCCAAGCCCCAGGAGACGAGTTTCAGTGCAGCGCCCTCCACGAGCCGGCACGACGCGAAATCAGTGTCAGCCCTGTCTGGGGAGTACCCAGCCTCGAAGTCAGACACAAGTACCTTCCACAGTCCGTCACTGCCAGCCTCGGCTGTCAGGCTGGAACTTGGCCCTGTGTGTGGCAGCTGCCAGACCCCAAGGGAGTGACTAGATTCGGGGATCCCACTGTTCTGTCTGCAATTATGGCTCATGACCATCCTCGAGGTTTGCTGGGAGGATTAGGAGGTAACATACACAAAATGTGACAAAAGCTTAGCCCAGGCTGGCCCTGCAAGAAGTCTCCAGGCAGGATATTACGTGGCTGTCGAGGAGTACGATGGGGCTGTGGTGACCTGGAGGGGTGGAGGAGAGAGGATGGCATGGGGGTGGCAGGACAGGGGTGGGGGTGAGAGGATGGGGTGGGGGTGAGAGGATGGGGTGGGGGTGAGAGGATGGGGTGGGGGTGAGAGGATGGGGTGGAGGTGAGAGGATGGGGAGGGGGTGAGGATGGGGTGGGTGTGAGAGGATGAGGTGTGAGAGGATGGAGTGGGTGTGAGGATTGGGTGGGTGTGAGAGGACGGGGTGGTGGTGAGAGGATGGGGTGGGTGTGAGAGGATGGAGTGGGTGTGAGGATTGGGTGGGTGTGAGAGGATGGGGTGGGGGTGAGGATGGGGTGGGGGTGACAGGATTGGGTGGGGGTGAGGATAGGTTGGGGGTGAGAGGATTGGGTGGGGGTGAGGATAGGGTGGGGGTGACAGGATGGGGTGGGTGTGAGAGGATGGAGTGGGTGTGAGGATTGGGTGGGTGTGAGAGGATGGGGTGGCAGTGAGAGGATGGGGTGGGGGTGAGGATGAGGTGGGGGTGACAGGATGGGGTGGGTGTGAGGATTGGGTGGGTGTGAGAGGATGGGGTGGCAGTGAGAGGATGGGGTGGGGATGAGGATGCGGTGGGGGTGACAGGATTGGGTGGGGGTGAGGATAGGTTGGGGGTGAGAGGATTGGGTGGGGGTGAGGATAGGGTGGGGGTGACAGGATGGGGTGGGTGTGAGAGGATGGAGTGGGTGTGAGGATTGGGTGGGGGTGAGAGGATGGGGTGGCAGTGAGAGGATGGGGTGGGGGTGAGGATGAGGTGGGGGTGACAGGATGGGGTGGGTGTGAGAGGATGGGGTGGGGGTGAGGATGAGGTGGGGGTGACAGGATTGGGTGGGTGTGAGAGGACGGGGTGGCGGTGAGAGGATGGGGTGGGTGTGAGAGGATGGAGTGGGTGTGAGGATTGGGTGGGTGTGAGAGGACGGGGTGGTGGTGAGAGGATGGGGTGGGTGTGAGAGGATGGAGTGGGTGTGAGGATTGGGTGGGTGTGAGAGGATGGGGTGGGGTGAGGATGGGGTGGGAGTGAAAGGATGAGGTGGGGGTAACAGGAAAAGGGGGGGTGACAGGACAGGGAAGAGGCTAACAGGACAGGGTGAGTGTGACAGGAGAGGGGAGGGGGTGATAGGATGGGGTAACGGGGCAACAGAATGGGGGTGGAGTGACAGGATGCAGTGGGGGTACAATATGGTTTGGCCGTGTCCCTACCCAAATCTCATCTCAAATTGTAACCCCATGTTTCAAGGGAAGAATCTGAGGGGTGATTGGATCATGGGGGTGGTTCCCCCATGCTGTTCTCATGACAGTGAGTTCTCACAAGATCTGATGGTTTCAAAGTGTTTGGCAGTTCCCTTCCATCCCCTCTCCTGCTGCTGTATAAGTCATTAACTGCTCTCCCTTTGCCTTCTGCCACGATTGTTAAGTTTCCTGAAGCCTTCCCAGCCATGTGGAACTGAGTCAGTTAAACCCCTTTCCTTTATAAATCATCCAGTCTCAGGTAGTGCTTTGTAACAGTGTGAAAATAGACTAATATAGAGAATTGGTAACGGCAGAGTTGGGCACTGCCATAAAGGATACCTAAAAATGTGGAAGCAACTTTGGAACTGGTAATGGGCAGAAGCTGGAACAGTGTGGAGGGCTCAGAAGAAGACAGAATGTGTGAGAAAGTTTGGAACTTCCTAGAGACTTGTTGAACGGGTTTGACCAAAATGCTCACAGTGACATGGATGGCGAAGTGCAGGCTGAGGAGGTCTCAGATGAGGAGTTCACTGGGAACTGGAGCAAAGCTCATTCTTGCTATGCTTTAGCAGAGAGACTGGAGGCATTTTGCCCTTACCTTTGAGATCTGTGACTTGAGGGGTGATTTAGGGTATCTGGCAGAAGAAATTTCTAAGGAGCAAAGCATTCAAGAGGTGACCTGGCTTTTTCTGAAAGCATATAGTCATATACATTCACGAAGAGATGACCTGAAATTGGAACTTACATTTAAAAGAGAAGCAGAACGTAAAAGTCTGAAAACATTGCAGCATGACCACGCAGGAGCAAGGAAAACCATTTCCTGGGGAGAAAGTCAAGCCACCTGAAGACATGTGCATAAGTAACAAGGAGCCAAACGTTAATCAGCAAGACAGTGGGGAAAATGTCTCCAGGACATGTGAGAGCTCTTCAGAGCAGCCCCCGTCCCCATCATAGGCCCAGAGAGAAAAAAGTAGTTTTATGGGCCAGGCCAAGGCCCACTGCCCAACTCTTGTGCAGCCTCAGGGCACGGTGCCCTGCATCCCAACTGCTCTAGCTCCAGCCGTAACTAAAAGGGTCCAAGGTACAACTGAGTTGCTGCTTCAGAGAGTGCAAGCCCCAAGCACTGGCAGCTTCCATGTGGTGTTGGGTCTGCATGTGTGCAGAAGACAAGAGTTGAGGTTTGGGAACCTCCACCTAGATTTCAGAGGATGTATGGAAATGCCGGGTTGTCCAGGCAGGAGTCTGCTGCAGAGGCAGAGTCCTCATGGAGCACCTCTGCTAGGGCAGTGCAGAAGGGAAATGTGGGGTGGTTGCTCCCACACAGAGTCCCCACTGCAGCACTGCCTAGTGAAGCCGTGAGAAGGGCACCACTGTCCTCCAGATCCCAGAATGGTAAATCTACTGACAGGTTGCACTGTGTGCCTAGAAAAGCTGCAGGCACTCAACCACAGCCCAGAAAGCAGCCACTGGGGCTGTACCGTGCAAAGCCAGAGGGGAGCTGCCCAAGGCCTTGGGAGCCCCCGCCACTGGCATCAGCATGTCCTGGATGTGAGACACTGGGTAAAAGGAGATTATTTTGGACATTTAAGATTTAATGGCTGCCCTGCTGGGTTTTGGACTTGCATGAAGCCTCTAGCCCCTTTGTTTTGGTCAACTTCTCGCATCCGGAATGGGAACATTTACCCAATGCCTGTACCCCCATAGTATCTTGGAAGTAACTAACTTGTTTTTTATTCTACAGGCTCAGAGGTGGAAGGAACTTGCCTTGACTCAGATGAGACTTTGGACTTGGACTTCTGAGTTTATGCTCAAGTGAGTTAAAACTCTGAGGGACCGCTGGGAAGATACAACTGTGTTGAAATGTGGCAGGACAGGAGATGTGGGAGGGGCCGGGGTGGGAGGGGCCGGGGTGGGGTGATGCGGTCTGGCTCTGCGCCCCACCCAAACTTCATGTTGAATTGCAATCCCCATGTGTCAAGGGAGGGGCCTGGTGGGAAGCGACTGACCATGGGGGCAGCTTCCCCCATGCTGTTCTTGTGATAGTGAGTTCTCACGAGATCTGATGGTTTCAGTGTTTGGCAGTTCCCCCTGCCTCTCTCCAGCTGCTATGTAAGACATGCTTCCCCTTTGCCTTCTGCCATGACTGCATGTTTCCTGAGGCCTTCCCAGCCATGTGGAACTGTGAGTCAATTCAACCTCTCTCCTTCATAAATTACCCAATCTCAGGTAGTTCTTTAGAGCAGTGTGAAAACAGACTGATACAGGGTGACAGGACAGGGTAGGGGTGACAAGATGAGGTGAGGGGTGACAGGATGGGATGAGGTGACAGGACAGGGTGGGGATAGCAAGATGGGGTGAGTGGTGACAGAATGGGGTTGGGTGACAGGACAGGGAGCGGGTAACAGGATGAGGTGGCAGGATGGGGTAAGGGGTGAGATGGGGGTGACAGGGCAAGGTGACAAGACAGGGTGGGGGTGACGAGATGGAAGGGGGTCACCAGTTGGCAAGCCAGGCAGGGGTGACCTGTCCCCTCCAGGTCTGGGTGTACATAGAATGTTCACACACAGACAGGAGCCATCAGGGTCACAAGCTGGCTTCCGGACTCGGGGAAGCGACCCCAGGGTCCCTTGTCTTTAAAGCCGGGTTCCTTACTTTACCTACTACATAACCTTCAAAGTTTTTTGAAAAGGACTTATTTTTAAAAATGAGACGGTTGAGCAGAGAAGCCTTTAAGCTGCCTCCCAAGCTCCAAAGGCCCCAACGGTGCCCCCAGTGGCTGAGGGGGAAAGGGTGGCCAAGCGGGGAGGCCCATGGGTGCCGCACCCAAGGGGCCACTTGGTGAACTACAGACAAGGGTTGGGCAAACAGGCTGATGGTCAGAAGGCGACTGTGACGACATCCACATAGCTGGAAACACAGGGAAACAGATACTGCGTCTAGCAGCAGCCTGTCCCCTTTGAGAACGAGGTGTTAATTAACAAGTCTGACATTTAAATCTAAAGGTCAAAAGAATTCAAGTGGCAATGAATCGACTTGACTTACCTTTTCTCTGTAGAAGGCTAACAATCTCTTCCTGTGATTTTCTTGAAATTCTGATATCTGAAAAGATCGTACGTTTCAGCTGCTGACCGGTGCATGGTTTCTGTGGCTGAAATTCTGTTGGGGGATGAGGCTGGAGGGAACGTCAAGACAGCTCACAGTGCTTGTTTCACGTGTGTCCTGCCCCCACAGATGCCCAGGACCACTGCCTGCCCAGGGCAGATGCCCCACACAGGTGGGCAGAAAAAGCGTGAGTGCCAGCAGGCAGGGCCAAGGGCAAACACAGGCGAGGCTTACCGGGCACAACAGGAAAGTCTCTCCAGCAACCTGCTCTGTTTGAGTTGTGAGTGGTGCTCCCGCCGGGCCAACCACAGGGTGCTGTCCCTCTGATAATGGCAACTGGTTTAAGGAATGGCCTCCTGACCAAACAGTGCTGGACCAATGTCGGGAGCGGGTGGAAAGAGCCAGCACACAGAAAGAGGCCAAGCGCGACCTGCAGAGCCGGCACATGCCTAGTGGGCCCGCCTGCACTCCCAGAGCCAGCCATGCCTGACACCGGCACCCTCCCTGGTCTTCCCGGTTACAGGAGCCCCAGATTCCATGCCTGCTGTCTAGACAGCTTGAACTGGGTTTCTGAGAGTACCAACATAAGGAAGAAAGAGAGGCCTGTGATTTACTCAGAGGAAGAGCGAGCTACTCCATACAAGCCAACTGTTCAGACAACGGTACCTTCCCTCTGGAAAGGCCGACAGACCACAGGGCTGACTGTGGCTACACGGGGGCTGAACGCCAGCATCCTACAGCTCCATCCCCTACTGCACTGCACCCCACCACCTGCCTGCGATGGTAACAAGCATGACGGAGGGGCCTGCGTCTGCCCACTGCTCACGCCCGGCGCAAACACAGGGCAGGCTTCTTCCCTTCTGTGGAAAGGCAGGCCCGGCACACGCTGGCCTGTTCCCATCCTCCTCCATGAGAGGCCGTCTCCAGAGGACAGGGCTGCACAGGAGCCCTTCTCCAGGACAGCAGGGACAACAGTCTTAGGGTCTCCTGGCTGCTGCGTCCTCGGAGTGACTCGGAGCTCTTGAAATCTCCCCTACTCAACAGGGGACTGTCTGTCCACCAAGGAGGGAAGCCAGTCCTGGATGCTGCCCCATGGGCTATGAAGAGGAGTGGACAAACTCTCCCGGCCGCCCTGACGGGTTCTCATGCACATCACTGGCCACAGCCGGGGCACCTTTGCCACCTGTGCCGATGCTTCTCAAGTCCTGCTGCCTGTCGGAGGCACCTGCACGTGCCCTCAAGGCTCCGCTCAATTGTGCGTGTTGTGAAGCTTCTCCCAAGCACCCTCAGTGGGAACATTCCACCCTGCAGGCGAGGGCCTCTGCTCCTCAGCTTCTCACGCTCGCGGAGGGACCTGCAGGCAGATGCGCCTGGTCCGGACTGTAGGGGGTGCCCAGTCTGGCTGTTCTTAGAGAAGGGCCTTGGTGAGACGACAGTCAGTCTGGCTGGCCCTGATTTGGCACGGCAGGCATGGCTGCAGCAAGGACTGGGCTGCAGGGAAGGGCTCTAAGGGCACCTGAGCAGCAGATGGGATGAGTTCTACTGCGTGCGGAGCTGGGGAGCCTCTCATGAGCTTGGGGGGCAGCTGATGTCCGTGTGTTGTGGGCTGTGCTAGGGGAGCCACACAGGCCTGCGGCCTCGCGCTGCCTCTGGGGTTTGTCTGAACTCTGACCAGTGTTGGGCCCCAGAGACTTGAGACACTGTGTGTGGCCTCAGAAGCGGATAAATTTTAAAATAATAAAACAGTTTAAAAGGAACAGTGAGTATTTATCTTGCAGAGAATATGCCTCTTGAACTGAGCCAGAGAAACAGGTCAATGAAATTACTGCAAAACTCCAGGGCTGGGATGGTCACGGAGGCTGTGCTGGGCCAGGTCGGCCCAGGGCCCCAGGGAAGAGCTGTCCGGTGATCACGCGTGCTTTGCCCACATCCCGTCAACCGGCGGGCAGCGAAGGCCTGAGAGTGAAGGCAGTGGGTGAGAGCGCAGGTCACTCACACGGCCTCTCGTGAGGCATTTGTGCCGAGAGGCCAGGAGAGGCAGCTGCCCGGTCCAGAGCACGCTTCTCACTCTTCGGTTCGCCACCAGCTCTCCTCCTCGAATGGCCTGTGCCTGCGTTCGTCAGCATGAGCTCCTGACCACGCCAGGACCAGGGGCTGCAGGCTCAGTGCTGACAAAGCCTGTGGGAGGGCAGAGGCTGGGTGGACAGGACGGATCTTAGAGGGGTTATCGGGAAGAGGAAGATGTTTAATCGCTACCAACTAGACTAGGGAGGGGACTGGGGCAGGTCGGTGCTGAGGTGGTTTGTTGACACTGTCCCAGGGCGGGTTCCAGGGCCTGGGCCTTGGGGCTCAGAGTTTCGGTCTTGGGCCAGTTTTGCACTTTTAAAAATCACTGAGGACCCCAAAGAGCTTTGCTTATGTGGGTTTTATCTGTCGATTTTTACCCTACTAGAAATTAAGACTGAGACAGATTTAAATGTATTTATTCATTTAAAAATAACAATAAATCTATTATATGTTAACATATTGTAACAAATATTACAATATTTATGTTATATTGATACAAGAGCATAAATATTAACAGTATCACATGTCACGTAGCTGCTGGAAAATTCCACCTTGTGCTTGTGGCACCCAACTCTGCAGTGTGACTGACAAACAGTGGGGCTGTGAGGTTGCTGGGCAGAGACTGTGCTGCCCAGGTTGGAGCCAGCCATCTCCACCGTCCAGGCCTAAGGGCTGAGAGGCAGAGCAGACATGGTGGCTGGAGGGGCTGGTCTGGTCAGCTGGGTCTTCTCTCCCGAGACAGCGCCTGGCCTCTGTGGAGGCTGCTCTGGGAAGGCCACTGCACTTGGCAAAACTACACCGGAGCATGAGCCTGTGATAACGTATGTGTTTTATGAACTCAGTGACTTCTGGCCCCAAGGGGACTTGTCTTGAATGAGGGTCCTGCTGGGACGGAGCAAGGTGGGCAGGCGAGGTGCGTCCTGGATGGTGTTTCCACGGGACTCTGGCTGGGCTCCGGATTCCAGCGTCCTGGTCTGCGTGCCTTGCTGTGCTGGCCCAGTGTTCTCTGGCATCTCCAGCTGCTGCTCGGCTTCCATGTGTTGAGCCTCTGAGCACCTCCCGGGAGGATATGGCTGGGCATGACTTGAGATGGGAACAGCCCCAGGACAGCCTGAGATACTGTGGGGGATTCAGGCTACGTAAGAACAGCCCTGCGACAGTCTGAGATACTGTGGGTGATTCAGGCTACGTAAGAACAGCCTTGGGACAGTCTGAGATACTGTGGGTGATTCAGGCTGTTTCGTAACCAAGGAGTCTTGCTGCAGGAGGACAGCCTCCCAGAGGAGAGAGAGGATAGTCCTGGTGATCTGGCTGACGACAACCCGAAGGCACAAGCCTGGGAAGGAGAGTGACATGCTGGGGTCCTTCCTCAGCCTCCTGCGTCAGCTCCTGGCTGCCCCGACTAGGCCTCTTTCCCCACAAGGCAGATGGGAGGTGGCCAACGGTGGGATCTGTACTCTTCACAGAAGAAGGAAAGGAAGCGCAGGGTGGGGGCCAGGGGAAAGACCCCTTCCTCTCCTGGCAGCTTCCCCCCAGACTGTCCAGTGACATCCAAGGAGGCCCGAAGTGCCGCTCAGCATGTGGGTGGGCACAGAGGACAGTGACCTGCATCAGAAGCTGGCGTGGGGAGGCTTGGCATGCAGGTGCGTGCTGACTGGGAAGAGGGTCAGGAAGAAACAGGTAGAGGATGGACAAGCCACAGCCATGAGGACCGGCACAGCAGCTGGCAGAGCTGCCAGCATGGGGACCATGGAGCCAACACTGCCACATGGGGCTCAGCGGGAATCGCGGGCCTGGCCAGCAGAAGGCCCGGGCAACTGTCAGGAAAGGACAGCGTCAAGAAGAAACCTGCTTCCCCGAACCCAGAGAGCCCTGACCTGTGAGGAGGACTCCCAAGCCTGAGATTCTAAGGTGTGAATATGGGGAGGGGCTGTCTTTCCCAAAGGACCCCAGAGCTGACCGAGACCACTTTGTCTCAATGGACACCAAAAGCGCAAATGACAGTAAAATAGATCAAATGGACTCTGTCAAAACCAAAACCTTTTGTATGTAAATGTATCACCATCAGGAAAGTAAACGTGCAAGCCACAAGCATTTTGGCAGAAAATATTGCTGACGAAATATCTTCAAAGGAACTTGCCTCCAGAACATGTGAAACACGTGGTCTTGGGGCAGTGCAGCTGGCCCACCACAGAACCAAGCCGCCCCTCCCACACTCACCTTCGAGGTCTCCCTGGAGTACTTCCTACACAGACTGTCTATGCTCATGAACAATGCCTGGATATCTGAGTCAGTCTGAAAGAGAAAGAAATCACTCTACATTTCTGGCGTCTAATAAATGCTTCCGGCCACCAGTTAAAAACCGTACTTCAAGACCTAGAACTAGCTGTAGACGACTCAGTCCATTGTGAATGGCCTCTCAGGGGCCCTGCCAGGGACAGCCCCTCATCCTGGCTGCATCCCTCTGAGGGCTGGGCTGGGCAGTGGTGAGGGCTGGGAGGCAGAGCGGCCTGGTAGCTGCCGAGCCCCTCTGGGGTACGACAAAGACGCGCTCGCTCCTCAAAAGGCTCTTGGTGAGGGCAGAAGGTCGCCGTGAGTGAAGGCCTCCAGCCCAGCCTCCTGCACAGCGGTGACATACTAAAATCAGGATGATGGTAAGCTGACAAGTGTAACTTACCACTATGTAGTCACAAGTACATGCTGAGTTATTTAAAAAGCAAGTGTAAGAACTTAAGAAAGGACGCAGGTTTAAGAAACAGTGTCTGGTTATGAGCCCTCATGCAGACACTCCCAACTTCCTCCTAAAGTGCCTACAGCATGCCCTGCCTCACCTCCTCACACCCCTGGCCTCCCTCACTTTCCCCAACCAGGACCACATTAGCACAAAACACCCAGCGACAGCTGTCCTAGGCATGGAGCTGCCGTGAGCCAGAATCTCAAGCAGTCCAAAGAAAAGGGGCTAGCGCCTGTAATCCCAGCATTTTGGGAGACCAAGGTGGGTAGATCGCTTGAGGTGAGGAGTTCAAGACCAGCCTGGCCAACATGGTGAAATCCTGGTGAGGAGTTCAAGACCAGCCTGGCCAACATGGTGAAACCCTGGTGAGGAGTTCAAGACCAGCCTGGCCAACATGGTGAAATCCTGGTGAGGAGTTCAAGACCAGCCTGGCCAACATGGTGAAACCCTGGTGAGGAGTTCAAGACCAGCCTGGCCAACATGGTGAAACCCTGGTGAGGAGTTCAAGACCAGCCTGGCCAACATGGTGAAATCCTGGTGAGGAGTTCAAGACCAGCCTGGCCAACATGGTGAAATCCTGGTGAGGAGTTCAAGACCAGCCTGGCCAACATGGTGAAATCCTGGTGAGGAGTTCAAGACCAGCCTGGCCAACATGGTGAAATCCTGGTGAGGAGTTCAAGACCAGCCTGGCCAACATGGTGAAACCCTGTCTCTATCAAAAATACAAAAATTACCTGGGCATGATGGCAGGTGCCTGTAATCCTAGCTACTCGGGAGGCTGAGGCAGGAGAATCGCTTGAACCTGGGAGGTAGAGGTTGCAGTGATCGAGATCACACCACTGCACTCCAGTATGGGCGACAGAGCAAGACTCCATCTCAAAAAAATAAACAAACCCCAAAACCAAAACTATTAGGGACAAACACCGGAATGACAAGATGTAGGAAGAGCCTTGTGCCTCCTCCCATTCTGTGGTTCAGGACGGTGAGCGCGTAGAGGGTCAAGACAGTCATCTGAGCCCCTCCACCGACCACCTGTGGCTCCCCAAATCTCACTGAAATGACAGAAAAATTAAATTTAGGAAAAAATACTCAATTTGTGGTAGAAAACAGGAAATGATATCTTGAATCGACCAGCCTCTGAGGAATTCCGGAAGACAGAGTATAGACTGGCTTAGATCAGGATTAAGGCACCAGTGCCAACACCCAGGGCAAGTGCAGGTGAACAGGTCCTGGAATCTACTCCAGAACCCACTCCCAGGCCCCTACAGGCAGAGGCCAAGCAGAGCATCACGGAGGTGAGCTCCTCTGTACGAGGGACTGAGACCCAGCAGAGGGGAGACCTGCTCTGGCTCGGATGGGGTTGGAGTTCCTGCGTAGCACCCCCCATACACACCAAACTGCAAAGGCACAGGCAGTGTATCCAAGGGGTCAGGGGTCAGGAGCTCAGAGTCCAGCCTAAATCCAGCTCTGAACACCTTTCACTTGCAACCCTGGTTCTTCACCTAATTCCTCCGCACCTCGGTCTCCCCGTGTATACAACAGAAGCAGAAACGGTACCCCCTCACCTCTGGCCATGGCAAGCACCAAGTGACACAATACAGGAAAAGTGTCCCCAGCAGAGCGTGGCCCATGTGGGTGCACATGGAGTGAGGACTGTCACTGTTATCTAAGGTGTATTATAAATACACAGATGCCTCAAAAACAAGACCAAGGGCTCCATGGACCAAAAGTGGGAGCAACTGAAGAAGCTGTCACAGATCGATCTGCCCCGCTGCCTTCTGGGTGAAGGGAACTGAGTCATTCTACACATGACAGAGACCCCAGAACGGTCCAGGAGATGAAGTGGAGACAGAACAGCCAAGAAGTCTACAAAACTAACAAATGACATCACAGCACAGATGCACAGACCTCAGGGAGGCCTGGGCAGGAGAACACGGACAGCCATTCCTCCAGCCCCAGCACTCATGTGGCAGAGAGTCAGCCATGAGCCAGAGCTGCAGTTTTCCAAGTGCTAAGGTGCATTTATTTTCAACAAAGAATTCTAAAGTCTATGAAAATGAGCTTCAAGAAAAAGAGGCATTTTTTTCAGACAAAAACTGAGAATTTGTCACTAACAGCCCAGCACTAAAATAAATAATAAAGGAATTCCCTGTAGGTAGGAAAAATAGTTCCTGATAGAAGCACGGAGGTTTGGGAGGCAGTGAGGAGGAGGGAAGAGAGGAAAACAGGGGGAAATCTAAATGAGTATTAGCCGTCCACGGCAGCACTGCATTGTGGGGCTTTAGCGCAGGGAGAGCCAGTGTGGCTGGAGGAGCAGTGCGGAAAGGCCAGCAGAGGGCGAACCTGGTGAGAGCTGAGGTCCCCGCATCATAAGTTACGTTAGACTTCTAAAAGTCAAGATTGTTTGCACAATCCCCAGGAAAATCATAAGCTAATATTTTCTTTTTGGATTTAGTTTTTAAAGGGGGGTGTGTGCTCCACAATGGTACCGTAACGGGCATACACAATTAAACCTCACAGCGTGACCGAAGGCCTTAGCGGAGAAGATCAATGCTGGTGCTGACCAATCGAGGCCCCTAGGCCCGACGGCGCAAGCGGAACGGGGGCACCGCAGCGCTGGGTCCACAGAGCTCTCCCCACGCAGCTATAAAGGCGTGCTGCCGGCGATTCGCTGTCAGACACGGGAAAGGGGCGCTGCGAAAGAGCGCTCTTCCCGTCACGAAGGCTGACTCAGCCACCCCAAGTAGGCGGGAGGCGGGGTTCTCTGGCTAGGAATGCCAGCCCTACTTTACTGTCTTGAAATAGACACAGACTGTACTGGCTACCGCATACTTTCCTTGGGGTGCCAGGCTTATGGGGTGCCAGGCTTACACAGGATTGGAGTCTCGGCTGTCAACGCTGATTTCATCTTCTGCTTGCCGCTTGCACAGACTTTGCATGGCTTCAGAATTGTGCAAAGCTGATTGCTCCCGTGATACTTCTAGGGTTCTGTCTCATTTTGTGTTTCTGTCAAACACTCTGAAGTTATTGTTAAGACCCAGTCACAACCCTGTCAGATCCATTCCAACAACACTGAATTTGTCAGACATGTGGTCATTTTCACACAGTGCAGTTTACTTCTGAGCTACTCATGCACCTGTTACATTTCCATAGGCATTTTCCATACACACACACACACACACACACACACACATACACACACACACATATGTATTTGAGATGGAGTCTCGCCCTATGGCCCCGGCTGGAGTGCAATGGTGTGATCTTGGCCCACTGCAACCTGTGCTTCCCAGGTTCAAGCAATTCTCCAGCCTCAACCTCCCAAGTAGTTGGGATTACAGGGGTGCACTACTGAACCCAGCTAATTTTTGCTATTTTCAGTAGAGATGAGGTTTCACAACGTTGGCCAGGCTGGTCTCAAACTCCTGACCTCGGCCTCCCAAAGTGTTGGGATTCCCGGCGTGTTTTACATATTGAAGTTCCAACTTCTGACTAACAAATGGTCTCCATCTTCATATTTGACCACTATGGCTGAATTTTACATCATAAATAAAGAAGATGATTTCAGACAAAAATGACCCATTCCAGAATCATCAGGTTCTTCAGTGCAGAACACCTATCACAGAGGGCAGACGCTCTCACGTCACATGAGCGAATGCTTCCTTTACTGCTGCTAGATACAGACGTGCGACAGCTGTTCGGATGGAGTTCTGTGGCTGAAAGCATCTGTTAACGCTCCCATATTGTCAGGCTTGATAGCTACAATATTAAAACTCCTGTCTATAATTTCCAGATGTCAAAGATTTGATTTTAATCTGCAAATCACCTACAGATAAGTATGTTTCAAAATCACGAGTAGCAGGAATCGCGTGGATGTGACGAGTACAAGCGCTGGCAGATGCCCTCTGCGAAGTGACCTCAACCGCTCGACCCGGGGGCCTAGAGACTGGCGCTCACAGTGCAGTAACCGTGGCAGCTTCTCCACACATGCCATCTTCCTCTCCAAGTGACATCCTCCTGGTCCTCTGTCCCTTTCACTGACTTTCCATAATTTCATTCTTTTACTACTGGTAGACAATCAAAACTAAGCGGAAGTTTTCTCAGGTAACCACCTAGTTTTGTTGAACTTTTTCTTTTCTTTCCAAACTTTTCAAGTGGTGGAACTCGGGCTCATGGTTCTGAAAGGTTCCGTAAACATGGTGTTCCCTTCTGCTTGAGATGAGCGTTTGTTCATTTGCTCCTGTTGAAGGATCATGACTCTGCCACTTGTACCTCCAGTTCCCACTAATTCTCCAGAATGATTAAATTCTATTATGGAAGAAAAACGCTAATGAAATAGTTGTGGTCAAAAGTTACGGAAAAATTAATAAAATTCAACACCACTCCTGACATCATCTGCTACATCATCATTCACGCTCTCTTCACCTCAGAGACCACCGCTATCCTTCCCTCCTCCAGCTCCTGCAGTGGGGCAACGAAACGCACACGTGCCGCCATCACGTGTCGCCTTGTGGAGTGCTCGTCCTTCCCAGTGCGAAAGTATCTGCACACACACCTAACAAAGCTTGCAGCAGGGGCTAAACTACTTTCCTTGACCTAAATGTTGATAACAACCTGATTGTGAAAAATTTCCTGAGGTAAACACTTACAATGTGTGTACTTGTCTGTGTTATACTTCAAAGTTCACAGAAGTAATATTTAAAAATTAATATACTTCTAGGTAACACACGGGTCACAGGAGAAACTGAGTAGAAATTTCAAAATTGACGATAAAAATGTAACATCATCAAATGTGTCTCCTGCAGGCAAAACTGAACAGAGGGCAAAGTATGAGCCTATCATGTAAAGGTTACAAAGAGAAGGCTGAAAGTTAGTCCTAAGCACCCACCTGAAAGAACAAATTAAGCCCAGACAAAAGGGAAATGATAAAGAGAATTAGCAAAATCAGAATCAAATATAAAACGGACACGATCCATAGAGCTAAAAATTAGTTTTTCGAAAATACAGTTGTCTTTTAGTACATGAGGGGAAGCTGCTTCCAGGACCCCAAATGTGCCAAAATCCAAGCACACTGAAGTTCCACAGCGGGCCTTGTAGAACCTGCATATAGCAAAGGTCAGCCCTTCATCTGAGCAGCTTTTGTATCCCCTTAATACTGTATTTTTGATCTGCATCTGACTGAAAACAAATCTATGCATACATGGATCCACACGGTTCAAACCCGTGTTGTTTGAGAGTCCACAGTACCAATGAAAATCACTAACATTTGGCACAACTGGTCAAGAGAAAAGAGAATTCATAATGGCCACTATTCAATGACGGGCATCACTGCAGATCTCCTAGACGTGAATACGCGAGGATTACAAGCAAACTGATGACAAGAAATTTGAAAATTCTGATGAAATGCACTAATTTCTAGAAAAATACAATTTACTTAAATTGACCCAAGAATTAGGAACTTTAAATAGTTGCATGTCTAATAAAGGTATTAAATCCCTAGTTTAAAATCTTTCCACAAAAAACTTACCAGGCCTAAATAGTGTTACTCCTGAATTCTACCAAACATGTAAACAACTAACCCCAATCTTACAAAAAATTTTCCAGAGAAAAGAGAAATAAAAATAATTTACAACTTGTTTTATGAAACCAGAATAAACCTGATTTACCAAAACGTGAAAAACGCATTACAAGAAAAAAAATATACAGGTCCGGCTCTCATATGAACAAAGGTACGAAAAACCCATGCAAAATAGTAGCAAATTGATTTTACTTACATATACAAGCTATCTTATATCACTACAAAGTTGAATTTGTTCCTAGAATCTAATGTGGGTTTCAAATTCTAAAAATAAATGCAATTCACCACATTAACAAAATAAAGCAGAAAAATGAAATGATACTCCTGCCAGCTGTAGAAAAAGCTAATAAAATAGTTATAGTCCAATAATTATAGAAAAATTAACAAAATTTAGTACCATTCATGATGATTTAAAAAAATCCTTAGCAAAAAAACTCGATGCAGATGTAATACTTGGGCAAATGCTGAAAGCTCGACCCTGAAATCAGGAAAACGACAAAGGTGCCAGCTAGTGCCGACCATTTCTACTCAGTCCTGACCTGGAGAAAAAGGAAGGAAGGATTAGAAAGAGAGCTCTAAAGCAGTCCTTATTCAAAGATAACATGTTTGCATATGTAAATATTCTGGCAAAATCTACACACAAACCGACAGAGTTATCAAGTAAAATTTTGCAAGGTCACTACTGAAAGTTAAGAAAATGAATTGCATTTTTACATACTAGCAATAAGCATTTGAGATAAATTTTTTCAAAACTACAACAGTAAGCCAGGCACGGTGGCTCATGCTTGTAATCCCAGCACTTTGGGAGGCCGAGGTGGGCAGGTCATGAAGTCAGGAGTTCAAGACCAGTCTGGCCAACATAGTGAAACTCTGTCTCTGCTAAAAATACAAAAAATTAGCCGGGTGTGGTGATGTGCGCCTACAATCCCAGCTACTTGGGAGGCTGAGGCAGGAGAACCATGTGAACCCTGGAGGTGGAGGTTGCAGTGAGCTGAGATCATGCCACTGCACTCCAGCCCAGGCAAAGAGTGCGAGACTCCGACTCAAAAAAAAAAAAAAAAAAAAACTAACGCTGATGTCCAAAGCCTCTCTAAAGAACAGTAAGTGCAAAATAAAAATCCCAGCAGGATTCTGTGTATGTGTAAATTGATGAGTTGCCTCCAAAATGTATATGGACATGCGAAGATAAATGCAGGCCAATTGCTATATCAGACAACCCCAAATCTCAGTGGCTTATTGTGGGGACACTTGTTTCTTGCCCATACAACAGTTCAAGACCAGGTGGGTGGCCTTCCACGCAGGCCCTGGGCCCAGGTCACCTGCCCCCAGCAGCTCTGCTGTCTTCTCCTGGGCATCTGTGGTGAGGGAAGGGAGGTGGAGGGCTGTTCAGGGGGCTGTTTTTATGGGCCAGGCCTGGAAGTGGCCTTCATGGCTCTTGCCTGCATTCCAGCATGGGGAGGCAGGTGTGGAGAATGAGTACAGCCAGGTGTCCTGGAAGAAAGGGAGCAGGTGTGTGGACGACCACCCAGCCTGGCCTGGTCTGCCCTTCTGGTCACTGGTATCCACATCACTCCTCCCCTGCACAGGAAGCCACTCCCCAAGAGAGGAAGGTCCCCAACACCACCGTCACTGTCCCTGCCATAGCTCAGGTTCTTGGGCAGCAGGTGGTCCCTTCCCTCAGGTCTTGGTCTGGCCTGCAATCTATGAGCCAGAAAGACAAGGAATGTGTCTGCATCCTCGCCATAATCTGACGTTTGATGGGGGCATGCGGCAGGACGACTAAGCAACGCTCCCAGCCGCACCGAGCAAGAAGGAAGAACACAGGTCCACGTCACGAGGCGCATAAGGACAGACCCTGCGGGGCTCCTCCCCTGGGGAGAGGCTCGGCTGGACTGCAGCTCTGCCTCCTGGGGGAGCTCTTTTGTCTGCTCTGTCCGGACCCTGGTTCTGCTTCCTGGGGCTCCTCAAGTGAAGTGAGGCAGAAGTGCTGCCTCAGCCTTTGGGGCCCTCCCCCCTAGAGACGCATCTCTTACCACTTGGAGTTCAAAAGTAACTGGCATGTCCATGAACGTGGGGCGTCCTCGTCCTTCATCTCCTTCCTGTAGCTACTCCTTTCCACATCTGTGTAAAAACCGGCCTGGTCTAGCCTACACTCTCCCCCCTCGAGGAGGCGGAGGCAGGGGGAGCACACCCCTGCTCTGCTCCGTGCTCACAGAGTCTTCCTTCCTGGCACCTGGCCGCCTCCTGCATCCCACAGGCACCGGCTTCAGTCTGCCCTGCTCCCTGGCCATCCACCACCTGGCCAACATGGTGGTGCCCCGTTTCATGCGCTCAGTGGAGTAATGGAGGATTTTAATGACAAACAAATCAATATATAAATATATCTCAGGTGGTGACACACGCTGTGAAGCAGAATAACACAGGTCCAGGGACTCAGTGTTGGAGGGTCAGTTTTATACGGTGGTGTCTGCCACAACACGGGTCTGGGGAAGTCAGCTTACAACATGTTTTATTTTAAAGAAAAAACAACATATTTTATTTTAAAGAATAAACAACATGAGAATAGAAACCATCAGAGGATCCCGTACTTAGGATAAGAACTGCTTTGTGAAACTGCTTTCACGGATGTGCTCACACACGATGCCTCCACGTGCAAATGCACACCTTGCCATGATGTTGAGTGTCCTTTCTATCGCAGGTCAGAGTCAAAGAAGCCACCATGACACAGAGCAGTTGGTGATGTCTCCTGACATTCCACAGACCTTCAGGCTGCGCGGGATAGAGCCTGTGGCCATCTGAGAGGACATTCCAGTCAGAGGGAGCAGGAATGCCAGGCCCTGAGGTGGAAGACCCTGGCTCCTGGAGAGGCTGCAGGCCAGAGGTGCTGCCTGGCCACAGGGCCTGCAGGCGTGGGGGACTTTGGCATTTGAGCAGCTCCCTCTGGCTGCAGGGTGGAGAAGAGGCTCTAGGAAGCCAGAGTGAGAGGAGGGGGAACCAGCACCTCCCATGGCGGGTAGAGCAACAGGGAAAGGAAGACGTGCTTTGAGGAAAGACTCCTGAAGGAAGAGCCCACACAATCTGTGATGGTTTAGAGAGAGAGAAGCAGAAACAACTTCCACATTTTAAACAACTTTACTTACTCACACACATACAGACACACACGCTCACACACACGCAGACACAGAGAAAAAAGAACACATGCTTTTTTTAAACACACATTCAATATGAACAATTACCTATTAAACCACAATGAAAATACTGATAATTAAAATAACCCACATAGCCGTATTCTCTCATCAGAACGTCACAGGACTAAGAATTAACGATGCAAATGACAGGAGACCTAAAATCTAACCACTTACAAATTAAAGCATATTCTTTCAAATAATTCTTGATTAGAGATTATTTAGCAATGATACAGAAAAGCAGTACTCAGGGGATACAGAATAGTGTGCACAGAAGGAAATGATGGCCTTAAACATATCTACCAGGAGACAAGAGAGTGAGCAAATGACCTGAGCATTCGACCCACGCTAGAGAGAAGCCAAGGGCTCCTCCCACCCGCCTTCAGCCCAACCCTGTGACAGGGCTCAGTGCGAGGGGCAGAAACAGGCAGTCACTGAGCCGCCGAGCTGCCACGCGTTTTCAGGAAAAGAAAGCATTTTCTGTTAAAAGTGTAAACATTTAAATCTTTTGCCTTTGCTTTTTCATCACTTCAGGAATTTATGCCACAGAAATATTCTTACAAGTGTGGAGAGATATTGGTGAATATTTGTTCGCTGGAAGGTTGTTTGAAACAGCGAAAAACAAAAAATCCGAAGGCTCTCCGATAGGAAAATGGTAAAATACAACACAGTCGTTTTAAGAGTGAGTGTGCCCAAAATATGATGTCAACTGAGAAGACACCATTTTTATGAAAAGGTAAATCACAATAACACACATAGAACAGGTGCCAAACCCCGGGTCACTGTCATCTCTGGGAAACAGCACCTGGGGACTTTCACATCTGCCAGTATACTTTTCTGTATTGTTTGAATGTTGTGTAACTTTGTATTATATTTGTCATCAGATTAAAAACCAATGATTATATTTGAAATCATCAGGCCAAATGCACATTTTGGAGATCAGGCATAGAAGAGACCTATCCTTGTTTATACCAGTAACGAGTTAAGATGAATCTTTTGGAGAACAAAGGCATTGTTTTAAGCCTTCAGCAGTAATTGATTTTAAACTTACTTTATGAACAACACTTTTTTTTTTTTTTTTGAGACAGAGTCTCGCTCCGTCACCAGGCGCCAGGCTGGAGTGCAGTGGTGCAATCTCGGCTCAGTGCAACCTCCGCCTCCCGGGTTCAAGCATTCTCTTGCCTCAGCCTCCCGAGTAGCTGGGACTACAGGGGTGTGCCACCGTGCCCAGCTAATTTTTGTATTTTTAGTAGAGACAGGGTTTCACCATGTTGCCAGGATGGTCTTGATCTCTTGACCTCGTGATCAACCCGCCTCAGCCTCCCAAAGTGCTGGGATTACAGGCGTGAGCCACCGCGCCCGGCCCGAACAACACCCTTAATTATATATGACCCCTATACAAATCCAAACTCTATCGCCCTCTCAAGGAGTTTCTATTGTGCTGAAGAAATCTATTTAACCCACTTTCATTTCCAGGAACACAGCATGATTCAACAACCTAGGAATAAGGTCGATCTATAGCTGAGAAAGAAGCTTGTACCGAAGTTTAAAAAACCAAACCCTAACTGCATTTTGATTACTCGGTCATCTTTGTTAACATAGCAAAGGGACAGAAAATTTTAGACACCACAAATGACTAAAAATTAAATATCAAGTTTGAAAGGAGATACGACTGTGATCAAGATGCAGATACTATATATTTCAACTTACATGTTTTGAAAGTAAAACTGTACGACAAGGAACTTTACAAATCAAGCATTCGTTCTTTTCACCTATAGAATAAAAATAGGTTTTATTATATTACACTGATCACTGCTTTTAAATATGCATGCATGCAGACTTCACAATGTTTATTCAAGAAACAGACAGTGTTCCAGCACAGGTGCTCATGTTCTGACAGGACGAAGCTGTGGGTATGAGCACAGCTGCAAACATTTACGCACTAACATCCTTTTCCCCTGCTTTGCAGATATGCACAAAAATAGTGACCATAAAGATTAACAACACTTAAGGCTAAGTCTATCCCAGGTGTTTATCACAATTAGGCTTTAAAAAAATAGAACTAAAATTTTTTTTGAGACAAGGTCTTGCCCTGTTGCCTGGGCTGATATGCAAGTGGCATGACCACAGGTCACTGCAGCCTTGACCGCCCCCCTGCCCTGGTTCAATCATCTTCCCATCTCAGCCTCCCTGAGTAGATGGGACCGCAGACATGTGCCGCCATACCCAGCTCATTTTTAATTTTTCTGTAGAGATGGAGACTCACTATGTTTCCCAGGCTGAGCTCGAACTCCTGGGCTCAAGCAATGCTCCCACCTCAGCCTCCCAAAGTACTGGGATTGCAGGCATAAGCCATTGTGCCTGACCATAATTAGTTTATTTTTTTGAGACAGAGTCTCACTCTGTCACTCAGGCTGGAGTGCAACGGCGCGATCTCGGCTCACTGCGACCTCCACCTCCTAGGTTCAAGTGATTCTCATGCCTCAGCTTCCCAAGTAGGTGGGATTACAGGCACCTGCCACCATGCCCGGCTAATTTCTGTATTTTCAGTAGAGATGGGGTTTTGCCATGTTGGCCAGGCTGGTCTTGAACTCCTGACCTCAGGTGATCCGCCTGCCTTGTTCTCCCAAAGTGCTGGGGTTAACAGGCATGAGCCACCATGCCCAGTCCATAATTAGGCTTTACAGTGATATCTTAAATCTAAAATTTTTAACTATTCAAAATGAATCTCAAGCTTGAATTTCTCACTAGTCAGCTTGGAGCCAGGACTGATCAGGCGCTATGAGCCTTCACGCTCCTGTGTTTCTAGGGAGGACACCGGGCCCAAACCTGAACGAGCCCAGTGGCGCTCTCCCTTCCTCTGGGCCAACGCGGCTAAGAACTAGAAACAAACATCCCTTAAGTGAGAGGTGGATTCACAGACTTGCGGATTCCAACACTGCTGAGTCAGCAACGCTGCTGGGCAATCCTGCTTTCCATTTCCCATGGGGCTGTTCAAACCAGGCCCCTCATACCACCTACTGAGGAGAAAGAAGCCCTGGCCCATGAACTACCTCAATGTCTCTGCCCTCTCCTCTAGACTGACCCACCCCAGAACAACCCACTTCAGTCTACCACCTTCCTTTCTGCATTGGAGGGAGCATCTCTTCCAGCCCAAGCCCAGGCTTCACTTGTGCATCCACACTCCCCTCAGTGTCTGTAGCACCCAGCACACAGAATGGAGTCCTACCGTGGAATGGGAGGTCCCCTTCTAACAGCCTCCAGAATTGTCTCTTTTTTTTTTTTTTGGAGATGGAGTCTTGCTCTGTCACCAGGCGGGGAGTGCAATGGAGCAATCTCGGCTCACTGTAACCTCTGCCTCCAGGGTTCAAGCAATTCTCCTGCCTCAGCGTCCCGAGTAGCTGGGACTACAGGCACACACCACCACACCCAAGTAATTTTTTGTATTTTAGTAGAGATGGAGTTTCACCATGTTGGCCTGGATGGTCTCGATCTCCTGACCTCGTGATCCGCCTCAGCCTCCCAAAGTGCTGGGATTACAGGCGTGAGCCACCGTACCCAGCCTCCTCTCTTCATCAAGTTGCCCTCATCCTAAAAACCTCTACCCTTGAAAGTATGTCCCCTCCCTTCTAGCTCTTTGACTAGAAATTCTGGAGCAAGAAAATTTCTCTTAAGCACCCTCACAGCCAGAAAGCATGCAGTAAAAGATTAACAGAGCTGACTCGTAAAAATCTAAAAGTTCTTACAGGGGAGGAGGATTCGGACATGACAGAGAGGAATCATGTGCAGCTGACAGACAAAGGGACTGATACCTGACCTATAAACAGTGCCTACAGCCAACTAAAAAGGAACACCCCAATAAAAGGCTGTGAGGAGACCTGAACAGACATAGGAAAAAGTGCAACAGCCAATAAACACATAAAATGAAGGTCAAGGTCACTATTAAGAGACACCAAAGAGAAGAGAACAGGTGCTCAAGTGTCACTGCAGTAACCAGAAACAGGCGCATCCTTTGTGGGAACATATGGGTCCAGTGTCACTGCAGTGACCAGAAACAGGCGCATCCTTTGTGGGAACATTTGGGTCAGTGCTAATGTGCGCACCCCCAGCCTAGCCACTCCACCTCTAAGAATATATTCCAAAGAAAAAAATCAAGTAAGAGAACACGTGGTATCTCACAGCAAAAGAGCAGAAAATGTCTTTTAGTAGGAAATCAAATAAATTAGGGTATGATAACCAAAAGATATATCATGCAACCGCAGGAATGATGAAACAGACTTATTTTAACATGGAAAGAGGTCCGTGTCTAAGTAATAAAAGCAGATCACTGAATGGTAGACACACTGTATTGTTTCTGTTTTAAAAATTGGCATCTACAGGAAATGCTTGGAAGGATACACACCAGAGTTTAACAAGGGCTTCCCTCCAAGTGACACACCACCGGACAGCTACGGAGCTAGTCAGGGCTCTGCCCGGAGCCTCCAGCCCTTTTCACCATTTTTTGTGTGTCCTCAGATTTGGTGTGGTCCCAACATGCAGCATCTGTGGCTTTTTGGAGGAATGCACTCAGGCCACTAGAATCTGCATTGACCTCAGGCTTTAAGAGCTAGACAAACCTGTGAATCTACACCTGCCCCAGGCCCTTAAACAGTTACCTGCCAACGTATGGTATGACCTGGGTATGCTGACCTCAAAAGCTATGACACTCTGAGCCCTGTCTTCACACTTCCCAACACCACGAAGGGACACGTGTGTCCATCATTCCCAACAACATTATCTTCAGGGAACATTAACTTGGGTCACCAGTGCCCTCCTCACTGGCAATGGATACTTTCAAACCAACGCTTTGACTTCACTGGGATGTCCAGTTCATCAGCATCTTTCTTTTTGACCTGACATCCTTCTACCTTCCGAACCTCCCTCAACAAATGCTCTTTCCAAGAAGACAGCATCTTCTAGCTTCCTTCGCCTTCGGGGCTCTCTACGCTCCAGTGTCTGGGATTATCATCCCATGTTAATGGCTCCGCAGATGCATTCCTGGCTGTCTTGAGTTCCAGACCCACATGTGCCGCTGTCTCTTGTCTCCCCCGGATGGCTCTCACAGGACACATGCCATGTCCAAACGTGAGCTCAGTGGCCCTGCACCCCATCCTGCTGCGCCCCATCGTGCTGGGTTCCCTCCCGCTGGGCTCCTCTCCAGTGTTCTGTCTAGCAGCAAAAACCCTGTCCAGTTCACCAGCCCTTGTCTAAAAGTCTGCTGAACCCACCTAACTTCTGAACCCATCACTGCTCCCCATCACCTCTCCTGTGCTCACCTGCACAGTCCCCCCGCCCCGGTTTCTATCTCCCTCCAATCTACTTTTCACCGGCTGCCAGAGACTTGTGTTTAAATACACACCTGAAATTAGCAGCTCCACTCCTAATTACACACCCAACAGAAATGTGTACCTAAGATCACCAAAGACAGGAGCAAGAAGGTTCACAGTAGCGCTATTTCTACAGCCAAATCTGCAAACAACCCGAATGACCACAGAAGGTGGAAAGGATGAATAACCTGGGTGTATCCATACAATGGAATACCACATAACAGTGAAAGCAGATGGACTACTGTTACATACAAAGACGAACTTTGCTGATCCCACACTTCAGGAGGCCAAGGCGGGTGATCACTAGAAGACAGGAATTTGAGGCCATCCTTGGCAACAAAGGGAGACCCCTCTCTGTGAAAAGTTTAAAAATCTGGGTGCTAGGCTGCACATACCTGTAGCCCCTGCTACCCTGAAGGCTGAGGCAGCAGGATCACTTGAGCCTGGAAGGCGGAGGCTGCAGTGAGCGGAGATCTCACCACCAAACTCCAGCCTGGGCGACAGAGCAGAGCTCTGCCTTGAAAGAGAGGAAGGGAGGGAAAGGAAGAAAGAGGGGGGAGCCACGGAGAGCTGCTCTGCTGTAGGGCTGGTCTTAGGGCAGCATTCACCAATACCCCGTGGGTCTAAGGCCATCTCCGAGGATGGAGGTCAGCACAGCCCCGGGGCTGGAGGGCTGTGAGCCACCGGCACCCAGCTGGCTGCTTTCACAGGGAAGTTCGCTTGGTAAAAGCTCCATGAGCTTTTGCTTCTGTTCTAGTATAAACATCACTTCAACACAAGATTTTCATAGAAAGAAAAATAAACACCTCCCTGACAATGCGACTGCCAGCTTGACACCGGGACCCAGAGCTCCCCACTGAAATGCCCTAGCTTGGCTGTAATGAATACATTTCGAACAGTCCTGCTAACTCCATTTTGCCCACCCTGAGCTACGTCGGGCATTCTGTTCTGACAGCTTGTGGTTTGAGACACCTGCATCTTTGTAACCAATTTTCTGAGAAACAGGGCCCAGTGGCCTCTAACTTGCAAAACCGTGCAACTGCTTACTCCCACATCCCGAGTAAAGAAACAACTTTAAGTAGAACGCTTTTCGTTAGGCACCCCCTTCCCCTAACCTGGTCCTTCTGCTTACCGCCCCTGACCCTTAACTGGTGTAAAAATGCTGACCGCCCTTGGCTCGTGGCCGAGAGGTTTGAGCTCTAGCTGACTCTCGGACACCGGTATGAGAAGTGGACTCTCGAACTCGGAGCGCGGCGCTTCTGCTTAAACTCGCTCGGGTGTGACACCATGGAACAGGGACAGGGTCCTTCACGAGCGCATGGCTGCCACCAGCCCGCTTCTCCCCCAGGTCCTCCGCGTGGGACCCACGGCCCTCAAGCCAGAGCCCCCGGCTAACGGGACCGTGGCCCGAGCCCTCCTCCCGGCTGCCCCTCCCCGCTGCGGCCCGCTCCTGCCCACGTCCCCTCCTGCCCACGGCCCCTCCTGCCCACGTCCCCTCCCCCCAGCACCCTGGTGCCCCCTTCCCCCTCAGACCCCCTCGCATCCCGCGTGGCCACTCCCCTGGCGTCCCCCTCCTCCCTGCACCCCCACACCGCAGCCCCTCACTCTCCCCCTCCCTCCTCGCCCCTTCCCCGCTGTCCCCCTGTCCCCGGCGGCCCTTCCTCCGAATCTCCCTGTTCCCGCGGTCCCTCACCCCCCACTCCACGCGCGCTCTCTTCCCTGCAGACTCCCACGCGCCCCCACGGCCCTCCCGCCTCCAGCCTGCGTTTGGGACGCCCTGACCTTTGCGGAGGCAGGCGTCGCAGTACACGTGCCCGCAGTTGGTGAGGCTGAAGCACGAAGTCCTGTGGGGCGGCTGGAAGCAGCGATTACAGAACACCCAGTTGGCCATGCCAGGCAGGCGACTGCCGCGGCGAGGCCGGGCCCACTCAAGGCCCACGCGAGGCGCCTGCGCGAACTCGACGGCAGCTCCGCGCCTGCGCGAACTCGACGGCAGCTCCGCGCCTGCGCAAACTCGACGGCAGCTCCGCGCCTGCGCAAACTCGACGGCAGCTCCGCGCCTGCGCCCTGGAGCTCGCGCCTTCCCGCCAACCGTGAGGGTTGCACCGCGGCACCCCGGAGGGTGCCTCTGACGCCTGTCGTCGGTCGTTTCGGCTGGAGTAGGCGGAGGACTGCACCGCGAGCACTGACCTGCCGCCCCTGTCGTTGGGGTCCTCAGGTGTTCTGTGCAGGCCCGGCCTGGGTGGTGGGCGCGCGGAATGGCGGCTGCGCTGAGGAGGCGTCGGGCGCGACCGCAGTGGGAGAGGGGTTGTGGGAGCGCCGAGGGCAGGTGGCGCGGGCAGGCCCACCACGAGGGCCGGGAGCTGGGCTGGAGGCCGGGGCGGCCAGGGGACCGTGGGGTGGGGACGGGGAGGAGTGCGGAGAGTGGGCGTGGGGGCCCTGGGAGAGGAATGGGAGGATGGGAGGGAGCGGGCGCTGGGGTGCGGGCGCTGGGGTGTCGGAGCTGGGGCGCGGGGGCTGGGGTGCGGGCGCTGGGGTGTCGGAGCTGGGGCGCGGGGGCTGGGGCGCGGGGGCTGGGGTGTCGGGGGCTGGGGCGCGGGGGCTGGGGTGTCGGAGCTGGGGTGCGGGCGCTGGGGTGTCGGAGCTGGGGTGTCGGGGCTGGGGCGCGGGGGCTGGGGCGCGGGGGCTGGGGTGTCGGAGCTGGGGCGCGGGGGCTGGGGTGCGGGCGCTGGGGTGTCGGAGCTGGGGTGTCGGAGCTGGGGCGCGGGGGCTGGGGCGCGGGCGCTGGGGTGTCGGAGCTGGGGCGCGGGGGCTGGGGTGCGGGGGCTGGGGTGTCGGAGCTGGGGTGTCGGGGCTGGGGCGCGGGGGCTGGGGTGTCGGGGCTGGGGCGCGGGCGCTGGGGTGCGGGCGCTGGGGTGTCGGAGCTGGGGTGCGGGAGCTGGGGTGTCGGAGCTGGGGTGCGGGAGCTGGGGTGTCGGAGCTGAGGTGTGGGAGCTGGGGTGCGGGAGCTGGGGTGGGGTCGGGCCGCTCTGCACCAATCGCTGTGGGGCTAGTGTCCAGGTGACTGCTGGTGCAGAGACCTGACCACGGGAGGCCCTGAGCCTGCTTCCCTTTGAAACAGAGGACATGGCGGGAAAAGGGCCTCTGCTGCTTCCAGCTTCCAGGATGGGGAAGTGACTTTTTACAAAATTGCCCTCCGCTTGGTGCTGCGAGTTTCCACCCGCGGGAACACTACGAAGTTCGGATCCTCGAGAGGCTCGGGCACGTGCTTGTGCGGGGAGAGCTTGGGGCGTTCCTGGTAGCTGCGGGCCAAGTGGCCCCGTGCCCTGAAAGGCGTGGGTAAAATACAGCTGTTTCCGGGGCTTCATATGAAAAACATCTTAGTAATTTTATATTGATTACATGTTAAAATGATATTTTTGATATATTAGGTTAAGTATATATATCACTAGCATTGATTTTACCCTTTCAAAAAATTCTTTTTATTGTGGAGTCTAGAAAACTTAGAACTACCTATGGGTTGGGTAAAGTGGCTCACGCCAGTAATCCCAGCACTAAGGCTGAGACCGGCGAATCACCTGAGATCAGGAGCTGGAGACCAGCCTGGCCAACGTGGTGAAACCCCCTCTCTACTTAAAATGCAAAAATTAGCGGGCATGGTGGCGGGCACCTGTAATCCCAGCTACTCAGGAGGCTGAGACAGGAGAATTGCTTGAATCTAGGAGGCAGAGGTTTCAGTGAGCTGAAATCACACCCCTGCACTCCAGCCTGGGCTACAGAATGAGATTCTGTCTCAAAAAAAAAAAAAAAAACACAAAGAAACAAACTTAGAATCATATATGTAGCACATTTTTATTTCTGTTTGACAGTGCTGATCTATATACCAAGTTTAAAATAGCAAGACCAGCAACATGGCAAAACCCCATCTCTACAAAAAATACAAAAATTGGCTAGGTGTGGTAGTGGGCTCCTGGGGTCCCAGCTACTTGGGAGACTGAGGTGGGAGGATCGCTTGGGCCCTGGAGGTCGAGGCTGCAGTGAGCTTGACGGCACCTGTGCAGCAGAGCAAGACTCTGTCTCAAAAATAAGTAAGAATAGGGTGAGGTGCCTAATCTATCAAATTCAGAAGCTGCATTATAAAAGTAACATTCTATCAATGTTGCAATGATGTAACATTAATTTCAATTTCTGGTGTCTTTGAAATCATTACAGTAATACACATTTATGCAGGTATTTTGATTTATTAACTAAAACATTATCCAAATTATTTGTACTTATTGATAATATTTTAAACAAGCTTCTTAGCTATAAAGAAGTCTTTCAGGTACTTCATTTGGAAAATTCCGACGGAGATAAAGATTAGTATTTGTGCAAAAGCCCACCATAAAACATTGCTGTTTGTATCTTCACTGATCATTCGAAAATTTTCCTCACGGTCCTATGCAGAAAAGAAATAGACAGGTTTAGTGTCATAAAGTACTTAACTCATCATTTCGAGGGGAGGGTCGTTGTGGGCAATTCGAGGTATTTAATATTACCCAGTTAGTATCTTACACCAACGTAGATGTGCTGTCTGCTTTTCTAAGCTGGAATCTGTTGCTTAGCCAAGTATAAAAGAGTAAAAACCAATCTTATAAAAGATGTTTTTGTGTTTTGGTGTAAAATACCAGGAATTTGACCCATTTATATGTTCTCTTTGCTACTATCAGGCAAAGTGGACATCACCCAGTAGTGACAGATTTAATCATTTGAGTCCAGCCTTTATGCCAGGCATTAGGCCAAGCGCTTCCATACCTTATCTGATGTCACACCCTGTCCTTACCTTCCTGATAAGGAAACTGAAGCTTAGAGATGACACAGATTACTGACAGGTGGATCAGATTTAAGCCCATATCTGACCAGCATCCACTTAGTGAAGTGACTCAGAAAGCACCTAATGTCATAAGAATAAAATTGTGACTTGGAAAGCGGGCATACATGAGCCTCTACAAATATATGGGATGCATTTGAAAGCATATATTCATTCTGCAAGCTCACACCCTGTGCTTCTGGGCCCTTTGTTAGGCACAGGGCATAAAAAGATGAATTAACTGAAATTCTCTTTCCTAGAGGAGCTCATGGTCCAGCAGACAGAGTGAAGAAAGATTGCTCTCTCCATTCCCTGTGTCCACACCGTTCTACCTCAGAGAGAGAGTGAGGAACAGGCCGTTCATTCTTTCCTTGGTCCAGGGGCTTTGCGTTGAGAAATGCATTGCTGGCAGCAAGAGATAAAATAAGCTGAGTAGGCAGACTGACCCTTTGATAGTTTTGTTCTTTGACTATTTGCTCAATTTGTTCAATTAGATGTTGAAGCTCGAAGGTAAGTTCATTAACTTTGTCCTTTGCCTGAGCAATGGCCGCATCAAGGTCGTGTTCTCCAACTCGAATATCTAAGTGGATCCGCTGTATCAACAGTAAAAAGGAAAAACGGCGTGTTTTTAAAAACAGCTCCACTCTCTTTCCGTACTTTCTCCCTCTTGTGTCCTCCCTTTCCTCTGTCTTTCCTCTCTTTCCCTTCACCCGTTCCATAAGCAGGGGCACTACTTCATTCTAGAGCTCCCTTTTCCCCTCATTGCCACTCTATTCCTTATTCTACTTGGTAGTCTTTCTTGTAATAATAATGCATTAAGTGGTAAATTACTGACCTTACAGTACATTTATACGTTCCTGAACATCAGATTAACTATTAGGTAAATGACTTTGGTGTGGAGAAAATTTGATTAATGTTCTGAGGGAAATTTTCTTTACGTATAACTAAATTTCCTATTTAGTACAAATGGTTTTCATCAGTTCTGAACCCATTTAGAAAATAGCCAATCACCATCTACTGTGTAAGAGTTTTGTTTATTGGAATTCCATTATTAATTCACCCTTCAGCCTTCACTTGTTTTCAAGCCTGAATAATCACAGTTCTTTTAACCTTCTCTCACAGCTCTTATTTTTCAAACCCTTTAATCAACTTCATGGCTCTCCTTTGAACCCCTTCCAAGCTCTCCAGCTCCCTCTTTGGTCGCTGTGCTGGTATCTGGACGTAGGACTTTAATAAGTTTCTAGCCAGTTTGAGTGTAATGGTTCTGCATACCAATGTCATGCTTGAATAGTGCTGACGCTGTGTGTATCGACAGGGACGTGGGAAGCATATACTCACCAGCCTACTCCCTCCAAATGACACAAGCTTTGTAGAATTAGATTCTAAGCAAATGATGTGTTCACCAGGTGAATGTGAAGTAAAATAGAAAGTTCCTTGTGGGCCATATAACTTCGACAGTATTACCTAGGATTAAGAATTTCCATAGATGGAGTTTATTATTTTCTAGTTTCCATTCTTAAAAATAAATCTACTCTATATTATCTAGTTAAAAATTGCAAAGTTTCTAAAGAAGTAATCAAATGGCTAATAAACAGGAAAAATATTCAGCCTTGCTAGTAATTAAAAAAATTCAAACTGTAGTAAGATAGCCCTTGTTCATTGTCAGACTGACAAAGATTTAAAAGTCTGCAGGGATAGTGTGGAGAAATAAACACTCTCCCACTACTGTTGTCCCACAGAATACCCAAGAACTGTGGGACAATTAACTACAAAAGGTGTAACCTGACACATAATGGGAGTACCAGATGGCGGAGACACAGAGAAAAGAAAAGAAGTATTTGAAGCAATAATGACTGAGAATTTTCCCCCAAATTAATGTCAGATACCAAGCCATAGATTCAGGAAGCTCCGAGTATACCAAGCAGGATTAATCCCCTCAGCCCCCCAACTCCAAAATGAAACCAAAGCTACACCTGGGAATATCTCATGAAAACTGCAGAGAAGCAAACACAAATAAAAAATCTCGAGCCGCCAGGGGTGGGGTGGGGTGGGGTGGGGTGGGGAGCCTTACTTACAGAGCAGCAAACGTGAATACTGCATCTGACTTCTCAGAGATATGCAAGCGAGAAGAGAGTAGAGTAAAATATTTAATGTATTGGGAATAAAAAGCCACTAACCTAGACTTTGGTATCCTGCAAAATTATCCTGCAAGAGATAAGAGGGAATAAAGCCTTTCTCAAACAAAAACTGAAGGAATTTTTTGCTGGTAGATCTGTGTAAGAAATGTAAGAAGTTCTTCAGAAAGAAGGAAAATGATGTAGGTCAGAAACTCAAATCTACATAAAGAACAAGCATTAGAAAACGACTAAGTGGAGGTAAAATTAAAACTTTCTGTTTTCTTATTCTAAACTGACCTAAGAAATGTCAGTTTATTCAAAATAATAGCAACGATGTATCCAATGATCACAGTTTACATGTAAGTGAAATTAATGACAGCCATCATACCAGGGGCAGCAGGGAAGAATTACAAGTATTTTGTGATTAAAAGGCACTTGTGGCCGGACATGGTGGCTCACGCCTATAGTTCCAGTACTTTGAGAGACCAAAGCAGGCAGATCACCTGAGGTCAGGAGTTCACAATCAGCCTGGCCAACATGGCGAAACCCCGTCTCTACTAAAAAATACAAAAAAATACAAAAAAAAAAAAAAAAAAATGAGCCGAGCAGGGTTGTGGGCACCTGTAATCCCAGCTAGTTGGGAGGGTGAGATAGGGAGAATTGCTTGAACCCTGGAGATGGAGGTTACAGTGAGCTGAGATCACACCACTACACTTCAGCCTGGGCAACAGAGTGAGACTCTGTCTCAAAAAAAAAAAAGGGGGTGGTTCTTGCACTACCTGTGAAATGGTAAAGTGTATAGTGTTATTTTAAAGTAGACTTGGGCTAATTATATATAGCAAACTCTAAGGCAAGTTGATATGATAAGAGAGAGAATGGAATCAGAAAATGCTCAATTAAAACCACAAAAAGCATGAAAAAGAGAAGAAAAAAAATGGGACAAAGAGTGAGGGCAGTGACTAGAAAATGGTAACAAATATAGCAGATATTAATCGAGTTTTATATATAATCACTTTAAATGTTAATGGTCTGTGTCTTTGGCCTGGGTAGAGTGGCACCTGGTTGGTGGTGCCCGTCTTATCAGCCAGGGACAAAGCAACCCCTTGTTCATCCCAGCTTAGCTTTTGATCTGTACCCATACCTGGTTCATGCCTTGGACACATGGAAAAAAGTCAGTGGTCTAAATACACCAGGTAAAAGATAGAGTGGGCCAGGTGTGGTGGCGCTCACTGTAATCCCAGCACTTTGGGAGGCCAAGGTGGGCGGATCACATGAGGTCAGGAGTTCAAGACCAGCCTGACCAACATGGAGAAATGCCATCTTCTACTAAAAATACAAAATTAGCTGGGCATGGTGGCACATGCCTATAATCCCAGCTACTCAGGAGGCTGAGGCAGGAGAATCGCTTGAATCCAGGAGGTGGAGGTTTGGTCAGCCGAGGTCGCGCCATTGCACTCCAGCCTGGGCAACAAGAGCGAAACTCTGTCAAAAAAAAAAAAAAGAGAGTGGATCAAAAAATGAGACCCAACTATATGTTGTCTATAAGAAAATCACTTGAAATGTAAAGATCATAGATTAAAAGTGAAGGGATAGGGAAAGATACGCCATGTTAACCTTAATCAAAAGAAGGCTGGAGTAGCTTTGTTAATTTCAGGCAAAGTAGACTTCAGAAGCAATATAAATTATCAGGGTTAATTACATAATGGAGCAGTACATATGATAGAGGGGTTAATTCTCTAAGAAGGCCTTAACAATCCTCCGTATGTATGTACCTGACAATAGAGCATGAAAATACGTGAAGTAAATCCTGATGGAACTGCAAGGAAAAAATAAATGAACACTCTATTATAGTTGGAGTTTTCAACCCCTCTGTCAGAAATGGACACATCCAGCAGGCCGAAATCAGTAGGGACATCGTTGAACTCAGTAGTACCATCAGTTGACTGGACATAATTGACACCTATGATTACTTTATCCAATGATAGCAGAGGACACATTTTTCTCAAGTTCACATAGAACATTCACCAAGATAGACTGCATTCTGGGCCATGTGTCATACCTTAACAAATTTAAAATAACAGAAATCAGTGGATGTTCTCAGGCCACAGTGGAATTAAACTGGAAATCAGTAACAGAGAGGTAGCTGGACAATCCCAAAACACTTGGAGATTAAACAACACACTTCTAATTAACACATGGGTCAAAGAAGAAATCTCAAGACAAATTGAAACTACAACTTTTCAAAATGTGTGGGATGCAACAAAAGCCGTGACTAGAGGGAAACCGAAAGTGTTGGATGCCTATACAGTCGGCTCTCTGTATCACCACGTTTCACCTCCGTGGATTAAACCAGCCGTAGATTGAAAATATTTGAAAAAAATAACACACATGAAAAACTACAGTGTAACTATGCAGCATTTACATTGTATTATAAGTAATCTAGAGGTGATTTTTTTTTTTTTTTTTTTTTGAGGCGGAGTTTCGCTCTTGTTACCCAGGCTGGAGTGCAATGGCGCGATCACGGCTCACCGCAACCTCCACCTCCTGGGTTCAGGCAATTCTCCTGCCTCAGCCTCCTGAGTAGCTGGGATTACAGGCGTGCGCCACCGTGCCCAGCTAATTTTTTTGTATTAGTAGAGACGGGGTTTCACCATGTTGACCAGGACGGTCTCGATCTCTTGACCTCGTGATCCACCCGCCTCGGCCTCCCAAAGTGCTGGGATTACAGGCTTGAGCCACCGCGCCCGGCCAAGGTGATTTAAATTAATAGCAGGTTGTGCACTGGTTAGCTGCAAACCACACCTTTCATGTAAGTGACTTGAGCATCTTCAGAATTTTATATGTTTGCAGAGTCCTGAAACCAGTCCCCCACAAATACCAAGGGATGACTGTATTAAGAAACAAGATCTAAAATTAATAATCTAAGCTTCCACCTTAGGAAACTAGAAAAAGGAGAGGAAATAAAATGCAAAGTAAGCAGCAGAAGAAAAATAATAAAAAGTAAACCAGAAATCAATTAAAAACAAGAAATAGAAAAAATCAGCAAAACCAAAAGCTGATTCTTAGAAAAGATTAATAAGCTTCTAGCCAAGCTAGGAAAACAAGATGACACAAACTGTAAATACCAGAAACAAAAGAGGGGACACCATTACAAATCCCATGAACGTTAAAAGAATAATGAATACTATGAACAACTCCATGCCCACAAATTTGATAACCTGGGTGAAACAGAACAATTCTTGAAATACACAATCTAATAAAATACAAGGAGTAGACAATCCAAATAGGCCTATGTCTAGTAAGAAGTTGAATCAATAATAACTTTTCAAAGCAGAAAGCACCAGACCCAGATGGGTTCACTGGTGCATTCTATCAAACATTTAAGGAAGAAATTGTGCCAGTTCTTTACAGTCTCTTCCAGAAGACGCAGAAGGAATACTTCCTAATTCATTTTATGAGACCAGCAGTACTCTAATACCAAAACCAGACAAAGCCTTGTAAGAAAACTACAGATCATAGTATGTCGTGAATATAGATGCAAAAACCCTTAACAAAATATTAGCAGATGAAAATCCAACAATATGTAAAAAGACTTACATACCACAATCAAATGGGTCTATTGCAGATATGCAAGGCTGGTTTAACATTAGAAATCAATTAGTGTGGCCGGCGCGGTGGCTCACGCCTGTAATCCTAGCACTTTGGGAGGCCGAGGTGGGTGGATCACGTGAGGTCAGGCGTTCAAGACCAGCCTGGCCATAAGGGTGAAACCCCATCTTTTAAAATAATAATAATAAAACAATTAGTGTAATCCATCACATTAATAAGTGGAAAAAAAAAATCACGTGATCCTGTAACTAGATGGAGAGAAAGCATTTGACAACATCCAACACCCATTTGTGATAAAAATGCATCCCACTGGGAATACGGGGGAACTTAATTTGTTGAAGAACATCTACATAAAAAACCTACAGCTGATATGATTACTGGTCAGAAACTAGAAGCGTCTTCTTGCTGCATTGGAAGTCCTGGCTAATGCAGTGGAAGGAAATAAAACATAAGGAGTTTGGGAAGGAAGAAATAAACTGTCTTTGTTCACAGGTGACATGACTTTTTGTATAAACCCCAAGATAATTGACAAACTGCTAGAACTAAGTGATTATAGTAAGGTTGCAGGATACAAGATGAATATAAGAAAGTGAATCACTTTCCTACATACTAACAATGAAGAAGTGAAATGTGAAATAAAAAGTACAGTATCATTTATATTACCACCCTCTCCCAAATTACTTATTTATAAATCTAACAAAATATTTGCAAGACCTATATGAGGAAAACAAAACTGTGGTGAAAGAAATAAAAGAACTAAATGAATGGAGAGAAGTCCGTGTTCATAGTAAGAAGACTTCATATTGTCAAAATCTCAGTTCTTCCCAACTGGATGTATAGATTCAACAGAATTCCAATAAAATCCTAGCAAACTATTTTGTGAATATTGACAAGCTGATTCTAATATTTACATGGAGAAGCAAAAGACCCCCAATAGCCAACACAATATTGAGGGAGAAGAATAAAAGAGGACTGAGACTACTCAACTTTAATACTTACTATAAAGCTACAGTAATCAAGAGAGTGTTATCGGTGAAAGAATAGACAAACAGATCAATGGAACAGAAAAGAGAGTCCGGAAATAGGCCCACAGGAATATGGTCAACTGGTCTTTGACAAAGAAAGGCAATACAATGGACAAAAGATGTTTTCAAAAAACGATGCTGGGTCTGGGCATGGTGGCTCATCTGTGTAATCCAGGTACTTTGGGAGGCTAAGGAATGAAGATCACTTGAGCCCAGGAGTTCAAAAACAGCCCTGAAAACATGGTGAGACCTTGTCTCTACAAAAGAAAAAAAAAATAAAACTCTGAAACAACTGGTCAGCCACAAGCAAAAGAGAAAATAAGAATCTAGACACAGACTTTATATCTTTTACAATATTAACTCAACATGGATCATAAGCCTAAATGTAAAATGGAAAACGATGAAACTCCTGGAAGATGACACAGGAGAAAACCTAGGTAATCTTGGTTCCATGTTGATTATTTAGCTACGTTCCCAAAGGCAAGATCCATGAAAGAACTGATAAGCTGCACTTAAGAAGTTAAAAACTCATGCTCTGCAAAAGACATTGTCAAGAGAATGAGAAGACAAGCCAGAGGATGGGAGAAAATATTTGTTAAAGACATCCCTGGAAAGGATTGTTATCCAAAATACACCACAAACTCTTTTTCTTTTTTTAAGAATCTCGCTGTGTCACCCAGGCTGGAGTGCAGTGGCATGATCTTGGCTCACTGCAACCTCCCCTTCCCGGGATCAAGCGATTCTCCTACTTCAGCCTCCAGAGTAGCTGGTATTACCGGCGCCTGCCACCACCCCAAGCTAATGTTTGTATTTTGAGTAGAGACGGGGGTTTCACCATGTTGGTTAGGCTGGTCTTGAACTCCTGACCTCAGGTGGTCTGCCTGCCTTGGCCTCCCAAAATGCTGGGATTAACAGGCATGAGCCACTGCATCCAGCCAACAATGAACCCTTAAAACTCAACAATAAGAGGCCAGATGCTTTGGTGCATATCTGTAGTCCCAAGCAACTCAGGAGGCTGAGACAGGAGGATCACCTGAGCCCAGAAATTAAAGGTCAGCCTAGGCAATATAGTGAGACCCCATCTCTCTCTCTCTCTGTCTCTTTTTTTTTTTTTTAGGTGGAGTTTCACTCTTGTTGCCCAGGCTGGAGTGCAATGGCACAATCTCAGCTCTCTGCTTCTGGGTTCAAGCACTTCTTCTGCCTCAGCCTCCCAAGTAGCTGGGATTACAGGCCTGCATCACCACATCCCACTAATTTTTTGTAATTTTAGTAGAGATGGGGTTTCTCCATGTTGGTCAGGCTAGTCTCAAACTCCCGACCTCAGGTGATCTGTCCACCTCAGGCTCCCAAAGTGCTGGGATTACAGGCATCAGCCACCGTGCCCAGCTGAGACCCCATCTCTTACACACACACACACACACACACACACACACACACACACACACACACCAAACAAGCAAAACCCCTCAACAATAAAAAACAACCTAATTTTTAAGTTACAAAAATCTGAACAGACACCTCACCAAAGAAGAAGACCAAGAGATGGCAAATAAGCATGTGAAAAGATGCTCGACAGCATTAACATTAGGGAATTGAAAATTAAAACAATGAGATGCCATAACACATCTATTAGAATGGCCAAAATCCAAAACACTGAAAACACCAAATGCTGACAAGGACGTGGAGCAGCAGGAGCTCTGATTCCTGCAAAATGGAAGAGCCACTTTGGAAGACAGTTTGGCAGTTTCTTTCAAAACTAAACATACTTTTGCCTTATGATCCAGCAATCATAATTCTTGGTATTTACTCAAATGATATGAAAACTTAGGTCCGTACAGAAACTTGCACACAGATGTTTATAGCAGCTTTATTCATAATTGCTCAAACTTGGAAGCAACTAAGACATTCTTTTGTAGATGCATATCTAAATAAACTGTGGTAACTTCTGACCATGGAATAGTATTCAGCAGTAAGCAGAAATGAGCTCTCAAGCCATGAAAAGACATGGAGGAACCTTAAATGCATACCAAGTGAAAGACATCACTCTGAAAAGACTACATACACTTTGTATGATTCCAACTGTGTGACACTCTGGGAAAACGGAAAGCTGTGGAGACAGTAAGAAGATCACTGGTTGCCAAAAGCTGGAGAAGGGGAGGGCTGAATGGGCAAAGCAGAGGAATTTTAGGGTAGTGAAATTACTCTGTGTGATACTGTAATGGGGGATACGAGTTATACATTTGTCCAAACACAGAGTATAGAACACCATGAATAACGTAATGCAACAGAATGTATTGTAAACTGTGGCGTTTGGGTGATAACGCGTGTCAGTGTAGATTCATCAGTTGTAATGAGCAGACCTCTCTGGTGAGGGATGTTGATAGTGGCGGGAGGCTGTGAGTGTGTAGGGGCAGAGGAAATGAGTAAACTAATTCTCCTCAGTTTTGCTGTGAACTTAAAACTGCTCTAAAAAGTGAAGTCTATGAAATCGTTTTTTAAAAGGAAAATATTGCAAACATAGAGAAATGCGATGAAGATTATCCTTTTTAAAACCATTTTTGAAGAATCTTCACATGTAGTTAATTTTCTTTAATTGACAATTGAAAGGGAAACTTTGTGAAATAAAACTGCATTCAAAGGTCAGGTTTTATAGTTAATTTTATTTTTGTATGAATAAAAACTCCTCCCTGAAAAAACACCGTGACTAGTTACTACCTAGTAAATTACATTTCTGAAATTTAATTTCATATTCAAGGCTCTACATAGCCTTGTTCCAGTGAATATTCAAGTCAGCAAACATTTTTTGAATTCCTGTTAGCTTCATGTGTTGGAAAAAAAATACTTGAGTTTAAATCTTAGTGTTGCCAGTTGTTGACAATGTGACCTTGAATTTAACATGAGAACCACAGATTCCTCTACAAAACTGGATAGGAATAATGGAAGTGGAGAATGGAATATAGAATGTATAAGTTTTTATGATACACGTCTATTGTTGTCTGCTGTACCCACCACAGCAGCCATGTTATTCCCTTGGGCTGCCACAAGAATGGGTACACAATCAGGTTGATAGCTTGGAGTAACCTGTGCTCCTAGACACATTGACAGAAAAAGTCAGAGCACTTGCCACATACTTTTAAGGATCTTAAAGGGGAACATTAGGTTGTAAGAAATGCTTCAACTAGAGCTCGTTCTTGTCATCTTACCTGCAAATGGAGAGAGCCTTCCTGAGAATAAGGCCTATAGTGAGAATTCTGTCTCTCTCCTTATATTAGGCCCATAATAAATATTTGTTGAATGTTTGCAGAATGAATGAAAATATTTTTCCTCCCTTCTAGAAAGGGCTATTTCAGGCAATTTCAATTTTCAAAGAATAAGTCTTCTATGTCTTTTTAAAACAGTGAATGGGTTTTAATATGATAGTTTTTGGCCCAACTAAAATTTGGCTCCGGGTTTAATATGCTTTGGAAACATTTTCAGATTGGTCATTAAGGATTATTGAGAAAGTACAAAAGAGAATTGGGTTTTGATATAACAAGAAACAGAAAGTATGGGCTAGAAGCATAGACGTGGGTGTATAGGGAGGAGCGGCAGATGTCTCTTCAGGTGACTGGAGCTAGGAAAACAGTCCCAGTGGAACTGTTGTCAGGGAGGTGCCAGATGTGCCAAGAGAAGACTGTTGAACAGGTAAAAATCAAGTGTCCAAAAATCCAACTGGATTGGAGTCTTCAACAGCACCGCTCTCTGTCTCCACAAAAATGGGGGGGTCACAGTGTCTTCCTGAGCGTGGGCCAAGCAACTATCCAGTTTCATGAGAATGGGAGTCCTGTCCTGCCAACTTTCAGCACCCTTTTCCTGCCAGCTAGAGAGAGGCCTGTTCTGCTCTACAAGTCTTTAGTCCACCACTATTCTGCTACCCCGTGAGCACAGCTCCTAGACAACTAGGTTTGAGTTAATGGACTGAGCAATTCATTTTCTTGAGCTTACACGCTGGGGGATGGATCTCTCTGTTATTCTTTTCACATTATCTGGTGCCTTTTCTACTGCTCTGCTAACTGCTAGTGAGTAAGAGGTATATAAGACCAGACAGTCCCAGAAGCTGCTGCATTACTAGAGAAAGCCCATGCCAAAATGGGAGGAAGGAGGAGTTGGCTTATCTGACCGTTCTGCTTGGGTAGGGCCGCAGCACCAGCAAAGCAGATGGGGCCTGGTTGGTGCAAAACCACACAGATGCTTTGGCCCTAAGGTCCCTTCTGCCTAGCAAGATCAGCAGACCTCAAGATAACAAATATGAGGCTCCATATTTTGGTTTTTTAAGCCTTTTATGTTATGAAGCCTGTCTCTGCTTCTCAACTAAACTATAGGCTCATTGAGGGCAGGCATTTTCTTTGTTTTTGTGTCATGCTCTCATTCAATGCTATATGCATTAAAAATTGTTAGTGCTGGTTAGTGAGTGCTTATGTAGAGGTTTTAAAACTGGGCTATATGATACCTGAATTTTTGGCAAGTGAAAAATTTTAGTCAGAAAGTATAAAATAATGTTTTACCTCGTCATTGTAAGTTGTAACAGTTACAAACATTCCCAAACCAGGAGCAGACTCAAGGAACGCATGTCTGCCTGTGTCCCACTGCTGTACCTTGAGAGTCCCTGTTTCAGAAATAGAAGACATTACAAGATGTAAGAAACAGCAAGATTGCTTATTAGATGTTACTGCTAAATTAAATGAATTTTTCTTTTTCTGTTTACCTAAATCATAAAGCACTCTTAGCCTGAACAGCTATAGCTTGGTGATTAGGTATCTAACAGAGTAGAGGACTCTGGAATATAGAGGAAGACTTGAGTTCTTCATTCGTTTCTTATTCTTGTTAACTAGGTGACTTGACAAATTATTTCACCACTCTAAGCCTCATTTCCTATTCAGCAAAATAGTGGTAATACATCTCCCTCTCAATTCTGAGAGTTATGAAAACTACCGAAAATAAGCCTATGAAAGGTTCCCACCTAGAATGTAAACTCCATGTGAGCTGCCCCTGAGAGACAGAACTCTTAGACCTTTTCCAGTATCTCCCTAGTGGTTCTCCTCCCTTTAACTTCTTCCTCTTACAACTTAATGCCATACACTTCCACCAGAGTTCCTTGCTAAAACATTGGTGTCGTCATGTCAAATCTTTCATTTCATTGTCTCCAGAGGTTTCTGCTGAAATTGGGATCTGAAGGAACCTCCGGCTTTCTCCCATTAGGATGTGGCAGCTATCATATGGCTTAACTTCCCCCATGCCCTTGAAAGGTGCAATGGGAATGAAAACCCAGCTAACATCTGTTGGACCCATATTATGCGCCAGGCACTATGCTAAACACTAAACATGCATCACTCATGTATAGATTTATGTAACTATAATAATATACCTATAAAGTGCAAATACCATACAATTTTGTAAGGGTAAGGGAAAAGGCACTACACTGCCTGCGTTTGAGTCCTGACTACTGCTTGCCGGCTATGTGGGCAAGTTAATTTTTCTATACTTTAGTTTCATTGTATCTAAAATCATTATAAAGGTAAAAGTAGTATTTACCAGCTGGGCACAGTGGCTCGTGCCTGTAATTCCAGCACTTTGGGAGGCTGAGGTGGGCAGATCACTTGAGGCCAGGAGTTCGAGATAAGCCTGGTCAACATGGCGAAACCTCATCTCTACTAAAAATACAAAAACTAGCCAGGTGTTGTGGCACAGGCCTGTAATCTCAGCTACTCAGGAGGCTGAGGCAGAAGAAAAGCTTGAACCTGGGAGGTGGAGGCTGCAGTGAGCTGAGATCGCACCACTGCACTCCAGCCTGGGCGACAGAGCAAGACTCTGTCTCGAAAAAAAAAAAAAACGGTAGTATTTACCTATGTGGGGTTATTGTTATGAAGAATCAGATGTTTGTAAATTGCTTCATTAGAATGGTGCTTGACACAATTAGCACTGAATAAATGTGTTATATACAAATATAGATATACACATATATATATAAATTATAAATACATATATACAATTATGCCCCAGTATCCATGAGGGACTGGTTTCAGGATGTCCTCAGGACATCAAAACCCACAGATGCACAAGTTCCGTACGTGAAATGGCATAGTATTTGCATTTAACCTGTGCATATCCTCCCATTTACTTTAAACTCTATTATAAGGCCTAGCACATAAATGCTGTGTGAATAGTTGTTACACTGTATTGGCTTTTTATTTGTATTTTTATTGTGGTATTGTTATTGTTTTTTCCCCAGATATTTTCCATATGCATTTGTCTGAATCTGCCAGTGCAGAATCTGTGGATATGGAGGGCCCACTGTATACACTCACACACTTTTTAGTAACCAAGGTGATTTTTCCCTTTCCACCACGTTATGCTGTCTCCCTCTGGAGAAAGGAAATTCCATGCAGGAACATATATGCAAAAGTCCTGAGGGCAGGAGCATGCTTGGAGTATTCAAGGAGAAGCAGAACGGCTGGAGTGAGATTAGCAGGGAAAGAATGGTAGGAGGTGGGGTTGAAGAGGTAGCGGGGGCCAGATCACAGAGTCCGTATGTCCATTGTAAGGATCTGGGGAAGCAGTTGGGTGGAGGAGTGACACGATATGACTTTCCTTTTAAGTTGCTTATTGTGCTGTTATGTGGAGAAAAGGATGAAGAAGGGTCAGCGGTGGAAGCAGTGGCACTGTTGTAATCTAAGTGGCTTAGACTATGTGATCATGGTAGAGGTTGTAAAAAGTATTGGTTTCTGTATTATTGTCCCCATCTTACAGGTTGGAAACTGGTTCTCAGATACAGTCACATAACCAAGAAGTTGTAGAGGCAGAATTAGAACTAAGGCAGTCTGATTCCAAAGCCTGGAACTACTAACTCCATTATCACAGTGCCTCTTTGGAAGGCAAGAGAGAGACAATTCCCTGACAGGGGCTTGAGAAGGGCATGTGACCCTGGATGTTGGCCATGGCGGGCATCCCATGGAATCTGTACTCTTTGAGAGACAACTAGAGGGAACACTTCCAGGGATGAGAAAGCTTCAACTAACTTTCAAGCTCTGCCTGCATTCTAGAGTGACCTCAGTCTTAGGCATCTTTCAATGGCCCACCTTCCCCACCCTGCATCCCAAAGTTTGTTAACTGTATGTGTGATGTGTATTCAGTACTTTTTAGTATTATCCATTTTAATAAGAGTTTTAAAAATATATCATTGATGGCTCTGGACAAGATGGGATAGGTCCATTCCACCCTATTTTTCCTGCTGATTACGACTAAAAATTCTGGGCAAAATGTATAAATCAACTACCAGAAGACTCTGAAAGGTGGAGAAAAGAAGATAGAATTACCGAGGACCTCAGGACTCACAGCACAGCTCAGCGGTGGGTTATCTGTGTTCCTCCTCCTGTATATCCTGGTCTGGGTGCTATGGCAGTCTGCAACCTACAACTGCAGACTTTAAATTTTTAAAAAGAACCTAATGTCTCTAGCCAAAAGATCTGGAATAAGATGCCCTGCAAGATGAAACTTCTTTGAGTATACCTCCCTGTACTAGGCTGTTCTTGCATTGCTGTAAAGAAATATCTAAGACTGGGTAATATAGGGAAAAGAGGTTTGGCTGGCTCATGGTTCTGCAGGCTTTACAGGAAGCATGGTGCTGTCATGTGCTTCGTGTCTAGGGAAGCCTCTGGAAGCCTGCAAGCATGGTGCTGTCCTGTGCTTCGTGTCTAGGGAAGCCTCTGGAAGCCTGCAAGCATGGTGCTGTCATGTGCTTCGTGTCTAGGGAAGCCTCTGGAAGCCTGCAAGCATGGTGCTGACATGTGCTTCGTGTCTAGGGAAGCCTCTGGAAGCCTCCAAGCATGGTGCTGACATGTGCTTCATGTCTAGGGAAGCCTCTGGAAGCCTGCAAGCATGGTGAAAGGTGAAGGAGGAGCAGGCACATTACACGGCAAAAGCAGAAGCATCAAGACCAGTGAAAGTCTCAAGAAAAAATAAAAGGAAAAAAGCAGGAGCAAGCAGGAGAGAGAGTAGGGGGAGGTGCCACGCACTTTTAAACGACCAGATCTTTTGTGAACTCGGAGTGAGAGCTCAGTTACCACCAAAGACATAGCCCAAGCCATTCCTGAGGAATCTGTTTCCATGATCCAAATACCCTTCACCAGCCTCCACCTCCAGCACAAGGGATTAAAATTCAACATGAGATTTGGGTGGGGACAAGTATCCAAACTACCTTACTGCCCGACTCCAGAGGCACACCTTAAATAACTGTGTCATGGAATACTACTCATCCATGAAAAGGAATGAATTATTGGCATCTGCAGCAACCTGGATGAGGTTGGTCAGCATTATTCTAAGTGAAGTAACTCAGTAATGGAAAACCCAACACTGTATGTTCTTAAAGTAGGAGCTAAGCTATGAGGATGCAGAGGCATAAGAATGACACAGTGGACTTTGGGGACTCAGGGGAAAAGGGGGGGGTGAGGGATAAAAGACTACAAATTGAATGCAGTGTACACTGCCTGGGTGATGGGTGCACCAAAATCTCAGAAATCACCACTAAAGAACCTACTCGTGTAACCAAACACCACCTGTTCCCCAATAACCTATGGGGAAAAAATTTTAAAAAAGAAATTATAACATTGTCTGATACGCTTTTCAGTGTATATAGAGGTAATAGTTAAGACAACTATGTTATAAAGAATGGGAGAGCAAAGGGACTTCCATGGTGTTAAGGTTTCTGCATTTCTCTTGAAATGGTAAAATACTGATATTACTGGACTGGTAAGTATGTGTGTGATAATCCCTAGAGAACCACAAATAAAATATAGGGAAAAAGATAACGTCAAAAACACTATGGGTAAGCAAAATGGAGTATTATGAATGTTCCAGTAGCCCACAGGAAGGCAGGAAATGGAAAACGGGGGAATAAAAAACAGAGGGAGAGAATAAAAATGACATAGTAAAATGGCAGACCTCAATCTTGACACCTGTAATTACATTACATGTAAGTAGCCAAAACAGATGAGACAAATATTGTCAGAGTAGATTTTTTTAAATGACCCAATTATAATGCAGTCTACAAGAAAATCACTTGGAATATAGTGCTATAGGCAGGTTAAAAGTAAAATATACCACTTTGACATGGATTTCTGAAAATCTTGGGTGGGTATGTAAATATCGGACAAAGTAGGCTTCAGAGGGCTGTGTGTGGTGGCTCATACCTATAATCTCAGTGCTTTGGGAGGCTGGGTCTGGAGAATTACTTGAGGCTAGGGTTTGAGACCAGCCTGGGCAACATAGCAAAACCATGTCTCTACCAAACAGTTTAAAAATTGGCCAGGTGTGGTGGCGTGCACCAGTAGTTCTGGCTGCTCAGGAGGCTGAGGTGGGAAGAGCCCTTGAGCATCGGAGTTCAAGGTTAACAGTGAGCTATGATTGAACCACTGCACTCCAGCCTGGGCAACAGAGTGAGGCCCTACCAAAAAAAGGGAAAAAAAAATTCACTTCAGAGCAAAGAAAATCACCGGGAATAAAAGGAGACATTACACAATAATAAAGGCATCACTTCACCAAGAAGACATAACCACCCTAAATGCACCAAACAACAGAGCTTCCAAACGTGGAGTAAAACTGACAACTGAAAGGAGAAGAAGAGAAATGCCTATTTTTGGCTGACACTTCTGTACTCCTCTCTTGGTACTTGATAGAACTAGACAGAAATTAGCAAGGATACAGAAGAACTGAACAACATCATCAACCAGCAGGACCTACTTGCCACTTTGTGAGCATTCTCCTGTATAGTAGAATACGCATTTCTTTTAGAGTGCATTTGAAACATTTCACAACACAGACAACAAAGCCCTAAAGGTGATTAGGTACCATTGCTGAGGCAGCTGAATGTTCCTGGAGAAAAGCACACAGCCAAGCTTTCCAAGTCACTTTCCGAATTTATGACCACCTAGAAATCACTGTTACGTGTGCTCACTGTTCTCTAAAACACCTGGTTCATGGGTGTCTTTTCTCCTTAGCCTATTCTAGTACCTTCCTGCCCCACTCCCACTTCTCAGATGGTTACCTTGCTTCTTATGGAAATGGTAAGAGTCTCCACCTGTTGTGGCTTGAAAGCCTCCCCCAGAGCTCATGTTGCTATTTAATTGCCATTTTACCAATGTTTGGGGTGGAGTCTTCAAGAAGTCATTAGATCACGAAGCCTTCACTCTCAGGAAGCGATTAAACCATTATCATGGAAGTGAGTCCTAATAAAAAGGATGCGTTTGGCCTACTTCTCTCTCTGTCTCAGGCACGGACTTGGCCTTCCACCATGGGCTGACCCTTCCCAGACGCTGCTGTTATGCTCTTAGACCTTCCAGCCTCCAGAACTGTGAGCCAAACAAACTCTACAAATTGCCGAGTCTGTGGTATTCTGTCAGAGTAGCATAAAATAGAATGAGACACCAAATGTCCTAACCCCACACATTTACCCTTTCTGGCTCCCTCTTGCTGGGATGGGTGGGGGTTCCCTGTTCTGTCAGTGGCCACCCCGTCTTATTTTCTAGGACTTTGCTTTTGCTGCTGCCCCCACTTGCTCATATGCTAAGCTTGTCAGCATACCCACATGTTCTGGTGGCCCCCCTTGCCTGTATCCTGTAAGGTACTGGAGAGCAGGAGATGTACTTTATTCCTCTTTCTTTGGCTGTCTAGAGCCTGGCAGTAAGCCTAGGGTGGTGTTTGGCTCCTTTGTAGGGGACCAGTACATCTTTGTGGAATGAATGAAAGTGTGTCCTACAGTACATGCTCAGCAAATGATTTTGAATGAGTGAGTGCCAGTTGCCCCTCCCTCCATTAAAATGCCAGTATTCCTGGCATGCTGCCTTGAGTTACCAGAATGGAAGAGGAGAATTTCTTCTTGATTTTGCCGAGATCCTCCAGCCCTAAGCACACGCCCCCCTCAGGTGTCATGCCCCGTGGTTGCCACCAGATGGCAGAAGAGAAGCATTGCTCCTGGGCTGAGTGAGCCTGGGCGAGCGCTCAGTGCAGTGTAGATGAAATATTCGTGACAGGAGGTGTGTGTACAGAACACAGACATCCACAGATGAGATGCTGTGTCATGCTGCCTACTGCGTGACGAGAGAGGCTGCAGGGTTTACTGCTAGGACCTGGGACGGAGCTTACTAGCCTTGCCGTCTTGGACAGACACCTAGCTGCCCAGTGCCCGTTTCCCCACCAGTAAAGCAAGGATAATCATGGCGTAACTCATGTGGGTTAATATCTGTGTGCCGTTTAACACAGAGATTAGCACTTTGGAAATGAAGCTCCATGTAAGTACTTGATACGTTATTTTTTTTTTTTTTTGAGACGGAGTCTTGCTCTGTTGCCCAGGCTGGAGTGCGATGGCATGTCTCGGCTCACTGAACTCTCCTCCTGGGTTCAAGTGATTCTCCTGCCTCAGCGTCCCGAGTAGCTGGGATTACAGGTGCTTGCCACCACGCCTAGCTAATTTTTGTATTTTTAGTAAAAACGGAGTTTCATCATGTTGGCCAGGCTGATCTCGAAGTCCTGACCTCAGGTGATCCGCCCACCTGGGCCTCCCAAAGTGCTGGGATTACAGGCGTGAGCCACTGCACCCAGCCCAGCCTGGATACATAATTCTTTACATTGTTATTAGGCTTTTAACTCACAAAGTTTTTCTACTGACAGTCTCATTTAACTCCATAACCCTGTAAAGTGGGTCTAGCAATACCCAGTTTGACAGAGGTGGGGCTTGAGGCCTGAAGAGGCTAAGATGACATGTCTAAAATCCAGATAATGAGTGGCAGCACCAAGATGAGAATTTAACAGGGTTGATTCCCCCATTCAGGGCATTGGCCACCAGAAGCCACACCCCACTCCCTACAGACTTGGTTGTGGTGTGTGTTGTAAACCAACCCATATGTGGTTCTTGCAGAGCCTCCAGGTAGAGGCCTTACTCCTCCTGGGTGTTCAGTAAACACTGGGCACCTACTGGGTGCCAGGAGCATCTGGACCCTGTGGAGGGGAGCTGCCCCAGGGATGCAGATGCTGTCCCCAGGCTGCACCTCTCCTGCTCTCCCTGGTACCCTGTGCTCACCCTTGATAAGGCAGCCAGCCTTTCCCTGTGATCCCTGGCATGGCTGCCCCATTGGCTTCAGACGATGAGTCCTTGAGGCTGGCGCTGTGAGTCATTTGGGTTGGTATTAGAAAAATAAAGGCCGGGCGCGGTGGCTCAAGCCTGTAATCCCAGCACTTTGGGAGGCCGAGGCGGGTGGATCACGAGGTCAAGAGATCGAGACCATCCTGGTCAACATGGTGAAACCCCGTCTCTACTAATACAAAAAAATTAGCTGGGCACGGTGGCGCGTGCCTGTAATCCCAGCTACTCAGGAGGCTGAGGCAGGAGAATTGCCTGAACCCAGAAGGCGGAGATTGCGGTGAGCCGAGATCGCGCCATTGCGCTCCAGCCTGGGTATCGAGAGCGAAACTCCGTCTCAAAAAAAAAAAAAAAAAAAAAAAAAAAAAAGAAAAATAAAATACATTCATTGTAGGGGCTTTAGAAAGTAAAATCTCTAGAAGTTTTTGGTATTTCATATTATCCTTTTAGCCTTTTTCCTATAATTACATTTTTATATTTTATAAAAAATGAGATCATACTGCACATAGTATCTGTAGATTGATTTTTCTGCCCAATGTTTTGTGACTGTGTTTCTGTTTTAAATATTATTCTGTAACGTGAATCCAGGTCTATTCAGAGGGCTGAAGAAAGACTCAACATCATCTTCCCAGTGCTGAGTATGAGCTCAGCGTGGCAGACACTGAGGGTCATTCTGTGCTTGAGGAATGGATGAGGGAATGGGAGGCCCGGCCACATGGTAGTTTAAGGCGGAGTTATCTGGTTGACCCTGGCTGTGGCTCCACCACTTCCAAGTTGTGTGATCTCGAGTGACTTTACGAAACCTCTCAGAAGTCAGAGGAGGAGGAGTAGCAGGCTCTGTGTAAGGGTGTTCATGGAAATTAATCAATGCATGCCCTGAGAACGCTGCCTGCCTATAGTAATCACTCAAAATGTGCTAACTACAGTTAATTCGTGTCTACCTGAGGCAGAATGGGTTAAGTGACGGAAGAGGGATGATGGTTGCTTAGTTTCTTCAATGCCTCCTTGTTCTCAGAACGAAATCCAGATTCACTAAAGAGCTCCTCAGACCTCTAGCATCTGGCCGTTTTTTCTCATTGATCATACCACCTACTCCTATCCTGGGGGTAAGAAGAGCCTTGAGGAGGGTGAGTGACATTTAGACTGAGACTCCAAAGGTGAGGGGAGACTTCCAGGCTGGAGGACGAGGTCTGTAAATTCCCACTGTCAGGTGGGAGGAAAGATTGTCCAGCGGGTCCTGAAGTTGGCTGCACGTTGGCGCCATCTGGGGACCTTTACGTGCTGCCGATGCCCAGCTCCTGCTCCACGTGCTCTGATTTAGCTGGCGAGGTGGAGACCTGGGCATAGAAAGCAGTGGCTTTCAAGAGGAGCTGTGAACACGTTGAGCTCTTGTAGAAAGTCCCCGTTTCCCAGGGGGATCTTCTGTTCCCCTATAATGTTTGGAGAGTCTCAGCAGAGGAAGCACGTTGCTGACAGAAAGATCATGAGAGTACAGCTCGGCACATTCTCACAGACAGAATCCCCTGATCTAGACATCACCGGCATTCCAGAAGCTGCCATGGCACCTGTCACCACCCCCAGCAAGGGAGCCACGACGCTGACTTCTGAAGACAGACTGTTTTTGTACTTCATATAAAAACGTATGCTCTGTCTGGCTTCTTTTAATCGACACTATGTGAGCGCCATCTGTGTTGCTGTGTGTCCACGTAGACCCCTGACGTTGCTGTTTAATACTGCTTCTTTGAGTACACAATGTATTCTTAGACAGTTTCCTATGGATGGACATGTGGGCAGTGTCCAGTTTTTGGCTATTACACCTCGTGCTGCCATGAAGATTCCTTGCATGTCTCGTGGTGAACCAGTGCCTGCATCGTGTTGATCACATCCTGTGTTTATCCGTCACGGTATGTGCCCGTGTTCGACTGCGGTAGATACAAAAACGCCGGTGCCTGTTGGCAGCCCACGGTGTGTGAGGGCTCCACATCTGCTTGTGTGTTTGTTATTCTCTGTCTCTTTCACTTTGGCATTTGTTGAGTGTGCACTCATATCCCAGTGGGCTTTGCTTTGTGTTTTTCCTGACGATTAAGAAACTCCAGCACCTTCTCATCCACTTCTGGCCATTGAGGTCTCCTCTCATGTGAAGCATCTTGATCGCCTGTTCGTTTTTCTGTCCTGTGAATGTGGGATAGCCCTCCATGGCTGGTTTGTTGTTCTCAGTGCAGGCGTTGTACTGCATTTATTCTTAGATGTGTGGCATTCTTCATCACCAAAGAGAAACCACTGAAAGGGCAGACACCTTACCCCAGTCAGCATCTTGAGAAACCATGAGTATTTGCAGAGGGCCTGTGGCAGGGCCTGGCAGGGCATCCGCAACACTCCTGAGGTGAGAGCACTTTTCCTTGGCCACAGAGAAGACAGCTGCCGTGACGCGGGCCCACAGGGCTGTGGTGGCCACTGCTGATGGCCCCTTGGCCCTTAAGGTCCCTCCCTGCTCTGTAGCCACCCCGGCTTTGGGGTTTTTGGCTGCAGCCTGTGGCCTTAGCGGAGGTCTCGGGTGCCGAAGCCATGCCCCCCACAGAGGACAGGGAGAGCCTGAGCAGGGTCTGCACTGCCCCAGCCTGAACCAGTGCCAGCCAATGCCGTGCAAGTACAAATGCCCAGCTCCTTTGCCTGGAGGTGGGACAAGCTCTGGCATATCTTACCCAGATTTTTAAAAAATGTTTTTTTAAAATGTGGTAAAATATATGTAACAGAAAACTTACTATTTTAACCATCTTAAGTATACAATGACATTAAGTATAGTTACATTGTTGTGTAACCATCACTACCATCCATTTCCAGGATGTTTTCATCTTCCTGAGCAGAAAGTCTCCCCACTTAAGCAAAAGTTCTCGCCCCCCGACTCCCGACGGTCTCTGCCTCTATGGGTCTGACTGCTCCAGGTGCCTGACATGTAACACCGCACAGTATTTCTCCTTTTGTGTCTGGCTTATTTCACTTACCATGACATTTTCACGGTTCATCTATCTGTGTTGTGGCAGGTAACAGAGTCTCCTTCGTTTTATGGCTGAATTGTATCCGTCGTATGGATGGACCACACTTGTTTATCCGTTCATTTGTTGATGCGCACTTGGGTTGTTCCGACGTTTTGGCTGCTGTGAGCATTGGTATGCAAAGACCTCGGTCCCTGCTTTCAGTTCTTTTGGGCATGGATCTAGGAGCAGAATTGCTGCTTCTGTAGTTATCTCATGCTCCTGGGCTCCTCCAGGGCTTAGAATGAGTCTGGGGTTGACCTGAAATAATGCCCTTGCTTGGCTTCTTCCCCTCCCTTCTTCTGGGAGCATTTTCTTAGCGTATCACTTGCGCTTGAATCCTTGGCTCAGGGCCTGCTTCGGAGACCACCCAACCCAAGACAGTGCAGAGAGGCCGAGAGGTCTCCCATGAAGACAGGAGTGGAGTCTGCCCCAGTGGAAGGATGAAGGACGATACCCATTTAACTCACTCTCCTTTTCCCCTTCTAGTCTCTAAGACTTGTACTTTGAAAAATAAAACCATGGCTATTTTGCAGAATGTTTGAGGTAGATCGGGGGACCCTCTGAAAGAGAGCATCCAGGAGCAGATGTTTTAGCTTGCCAGTTTTGAATTCTGAACATTTTCTTTTTAATCAACAGTCTCCTGCATTATGATCACTACGCTTCATGGCACTTCTCCCTTTTTAACAGTCCTTGCTTTTTATAAGGGACAACAACTTTTTTTTTTAAGTGCCCCAAGGACCAGAAAGCAAGTCGCTTTAAAGGCTTTAAAACTAAAACGTGGCCGGGCACGGTGGCTCGCGCTTGTAATCCTAGCAATTTGGGAGATCAAGGCAGGCAGATCACCTGGGGTCAGGAGTTCAAAACCAGCCTGTCCAACATGGTGAAACCCTGTCTCTACTAAAAATACAAAAATTAGCTGGGCATGGGGACACATGCCTGTAATCCCAGCTAATCGGGAAGCTGAGACAGGAGAATTGCTTGAACCTGGGAGGCAGAGGTTGCAGTGAGCCAAGATGGTGCCACTGCACTCCAGGCTGGGTGACAGAGGGAGACTCGGTCTCAAAACAAGTTCAAAAACAAAGATAAAAACTAAAACTCACTAGACACGTGGGAAGAACGTACACAGTTACTTACCACCAGAGTCTTCCCTCCTGTTCCTCTCATCTCTACCCCTCAAACTTACCATCAAAGTTACTTTATCCCTTTTCAAAAAAAAAAAAAAATTCCAGGCAATTTGGAATTTATTGTTAGGGGACCTTAATTAGAAGACCGAAGAGAAACAAGACAAAAAAGTACAGAATACCTTTGGCTTAGGAACTTTCAGGTAAGTTTACAGGGTAAGGCTTTCCGACCCCAGGTTTGTCAGCTGGTGCTGTGGGCAGGAGCACAAGCCCTGTATCGCCCCTCTCAGTGTCCAGTCAGGGAATGCAGGCCTTTCTCTGCTTCCGGAGCAGCTGCTCTTTCTGTCAGGGAGAGCTTTGAGCCAGAGTCAGAGCCACACCTGCTCTCTCGCAGTCTTAGGCTACCCGGAGGCCAAGGTGAAGAGAGCGTGGGACCCGCACCGATGGGGCACCTGCAGCACTGCCAAGGCTGTGCCAAGTGCCCGGTGTCTGCTGCTCCAAGTCAATGTTATCTTCAGTTTACAGAGAAGGAGACAGAGTCAAAGTCACCTGGCTATTGGGCAATTAAGGTGGATTTCGAGGCTTGTGTTTTTGTCTACAAAGCCTTTACTCTGTGCTGCTTTCGGCTACCTCCACTTGGGGAAGATGGAAGACCAATTCCTTGCAAACTATTTTTAGTCCCAATGAGAAAAAACAAACTTTTAGGTAGATTTTGATGACTGGCTCTAAAGTCATCTCTCTTGAATTTTCTTTTTTGAGATAGGGTCTTGCTCTGTCGCCCAGGCTGGAGTGCAGTGGTGCAATCTCGGCTCACTGCAGCCTCCGCCTGCTGGGTTCAAGCGATCCTCCCACCTCAGCCTCCCAAGTAGGTGGTATTACAGGTGTTGCCACCACGCCTGGCTAATTATTGAATTTTCAGTAGAGATGGAGTTTCACCATGTTGGCCGGGCTGGTCTCAAACTCCTGACCTTAGGTGATCCACCCGCCTCAGTTTCCCAAAGTGCTGGGAGTACAGGTGTGGGCCACAACGTCTGGCCTCAACATTCTTTTAAATGAAGTTCATAACAGCTGAGTAGGAGGCACCCCCTAAACATCTTTCTGTTATTAAAACCAACATTGGTGATATGTGTACCCCTTTAACTGCAGTCATATTTGTTTTCTTAAAGTCTACTTACACGATCTTTCTTTTTGTTCTTATTTGCATGGTATGTCTTTTTCTACTCTTTTACTTTCTGATATTTAAAGTTTTCTTTTGGAAACAGCGTGTAGTTGTTGTTGTTTTTAAATCGAATCTGACAGTCTGGTCTTTTAATTGGAGTGTTTTGTCCATTTACACTTCATGTAACGTAAAGTATGTTTAGGTTTAAGTCTATCATATTGCTGTTTGTTTTTCATTTGTCCTGTTTGTTCCTTGTTCCTTTATTCTTTTCTTGCCATTCTTTGGTTTACGTATTTTTTTTTCATTTCTTCTCTTTTAGCATATTTACCACTTACTGAACGTTGCGAGAATCTTTCAGCTGTTTAACTCCGTTTACCTGCTTTCCTCCTTTGTGCTGTTTTTGTTATATGTCTTACTGCTACGTGCGTTGCAAACGCCACAAGCCAATATATGTATACTTTAAGAGCTCCCTTCACAGTTCTTGTAGTAGAGATCTGATGGCGAAGTAATCTCTGGGCTTTTGCTTGTGTGAAAGCATTTTTATTTCACTTTCATTTTTGAAGGATATTTTCATTGAGTACAAAAATCTAGAAATCTGGCTTTGTGTTTTTTCTTTCTTTTTTAAACTTTATTAGGTTTATTTTAAGTTTACAGTACAGTATTGTTGACTGTAGGTACAATGTCGTATAGTAGATGACTAGAACTTATTTATCTTACCTAACTGGAACTTTACACTCATTAATTAGTAACTCTTCATTTCCCCCTCCCCCCAGCCCATGGCAACCACCATTTCACGCTTTGACTGTATAAATTTCATTGTTTTAGATACCGTATGTAAGTGGAATCTTCCAGTGTTTGTCCCTCTGTGACTGGCTTATTTTACTTAGCATAGTATCCTCAAGGTTCATCCATGTTGCTTAAGATTGCACAATTTCCTTATTTTTTAAGGCAAAATAATAATCAATTGTATGAATAGACCATATGTTCTTTACTCATTTGTCCATCGACGGACTTGTAGGCTGTTTCTACATTTTGACTATTGTAAATAGTACTGATGTGAACATGGGGTGCTAATATTTCTTTGACTCTCCTAAATATATATGCACCCAATACAGGAGCACACAGATTCATAAAGCAAGTTCTTAGAGACCTACAAAGAGACTTAGACTCCCACACAATAATAGTGGGAGACTTTAACACCCCACTGTCAATATTAGACAGACCAACAAGACAGAAAATTAACAAGGATATTCAGGACTTGAACTTACCTCTGGACCAAGTGGACCTAATAGACAGCTACAGAACGCTGCATCCCAAATTGACAGAATATACATTATTCTCAGCACCACATCGCACTTATTCTAAAATTGACCCCATAATTGGAAGTAAAACACTGCTCAGCAAATGCAAAAGAACAGAAATCGTAACAGTTTCTCAGACCACAGGGCAATCAAATTAGAACTCAGGATTAAGAAACTCATTCAAAACCACACAACTACATGGAAACTGAACAACTTGCTCCTGAATGACTACTGGATAAATAATGAAATGAAGGCAGAAATAAGTAAGCTCTTTGAAACCAATGAGAACAAAGACACAATGTACCAGAATTCTGGGACACAGCCAAAGCAGTGTTTAGAGGGAAATTTATAGCACTAAATGCCCACAAGAGAAAGCAGGAAAGATCCAAAATTGTCACCCTAACATCATAATTAAAAGAATTAGAGAAGCAAGAGCAAACATTCAAAAGATAGCAGAAGACAAGAAATAACTAAAATCAGAGGAGTACTGAAGGAGATAGAGACATGAAAACCCTTCAAAAAACCAATGAATCCAGGAGCTGGTTTTTTGAAAAGATCAACAAAATAGACAGACTGCTAGCCAGACTAATAAGGAAGAAGAGAGGAGAATCAAATAGACACAATAAAAAATGATAAAGGGGATATCACCACTGATTCCACAGAAATACAAACAACCATCAGAGAATAGTATAAACATCTCTATGTAAATAAACTAGAAAATCTAGAAGAAATAGATAAATTCCTGAACACATACACCTTCCGAAGACTAAATCAGGAAGAAGTCAAATCCCTGAATAGACAAATAAGTTCTGAAATTGAGGCAGTAATTATTAGCCACTAACCAAAAAAAAACCCCAGGATCAGATGGATTTACAGCTGAATTCTACCAGAGATGCAAAGAGGAGCTGGTACCATTCCTTCTGAAACTATTCCAAACAATAGAAAAGGAGGGACTTCTCCCTAACTCATTTATGAGGCCAGCATCATCCTGATACCAAAACCTGGCAGAGACACACACACACAAAAGAAAATTTCAGGCCAGTATCCCTGATTAACATCGATGCAAAAATCTTCAATAAAATACTGGCAAACCAAATCCAGCAGCACATCAAAAAGCTTATCCACCATGATCAAGTTAGCTTCATCCATGGGATGCAAGGCTGGTTCAACTTACGCAAATCAATAAACGTAATCCATCACATAAACAGAACCAATAACAAAAACCACACGATTATCTCAATAGATGCAGAAAAGGCCTTCGATAAAATTCAGCACCCCTTCATGCTAAAAATTCTCAATAAATTAGGTATTGATGGAACATATCTCAAAACAATCAAAGCTATTTATGACAAACCCATAGCCAATATCATACTGAATGAGCAAAGCTGGAAGCATTCCCTTTAAAACCTGACACAAGACAAGGATGCCCTCTCTCATCACTCCCATTCAATATAATATTGGAAGTTATGGCCAGGGCAATTAGACAAGAGAAAAAAATAAAAGGTATTTGAATAGGAAGGGAGGAAGACAAATTGTCTCTGTTTGCAGATGACGTGATTGTATGTTTAGAAAGCTCCAGTATCTCAGACCAAAATCTCCTTAAGCTGATAAGCAACTTCAGCAGTCTCAGGATACAAAATCTGTGCAAAAATCACAAGCATTTTCATTTGCCAATAATAGACAAACAGCCAAATCATGCACAATTGCTGCAAAGAGAATAAAACACCTAGGAATACAACTTACAAGGGATGTGAAGGACCTCTTCAAGGAGAACTACAAATACTGCTCAAGGAAATAAGAGAGGACACAAACAAATTGAAAAATATTCCATGCTCGTGAATAGGAAGAATCAATATTGTGAAAATGGTCATACTGCCCCAAGTAATTTATAGATTCAATGCTATCCGCATCAAGCTACTATTGACTTTCCTCACAGAATTAAAAAAAAACTACATTAATTTTCTTATGAAACCAAAAAAGAGCCCATACAGCCAAGACAATCCTAAGCAAAAAGAACAAAGTGTGAGCCATCACACTACCTGACTTCAAACTATATGACAAGGCTACAGTAACTGAAACAGCATGGTACTGGTACCAAAACAGATATATAGACCAATGGAGCAGAACAGAGAGGTCTCAGAAATAATACCACACATCTACAGTCATCTGATATTTGACAAACCTGACAAAAACAAGCAATGGGGAAAGGATTCCCTATTTAATAAATGGTGTTGGGAAAACTGGCTAACCATATGCAGAAGACTGAAACTGGACCCCTTCCTTATACCTTATAGAAAAATTAAAATGGATTAAAGACTTAAATGGAAGGCCCAATACCATAAAAACCCTAGAGGAAAACCTAGGCAATACCATTCAGGACATAGGCATGGGCAAAGACTTCATGACTCAAACACCAAAAGCAATGGCAACAAAAGCCAAAATTGACAATGGGACCTAATTAAACTAAAGAGCTTCTGCACAGCAAAAGAAGATATCATCAGAGTGAACAAACAACCTACAGAATGGGAGAAAAATTTTGCAATCTATCCATCTGATCAAGGGCTAATATCTAGAATCTAGAAAGAACTTAAACAAATTTACAAGAAAAAACCCAACACCATCAAAAAGTGGATGAGGGATATGAACAAACACTTCTCAAAAGAAGACATTTATGTGGCCAACAAACATATGAAAAAATGCTCATCATCACTGGTCACTAGAGAAATGCAAATCAAAACCACAATGAGATACCATCTCACACCAGTTAGAATGGCGATCATTAAAAAGTCAAGAAACAACAGATGCTGGAGAGGCTGTGGATAGAGAGGGACACTTTTATCCCGTTGGTGGGAATGTAAATTAGTTCAACCATTGTAGAAGACAGTGTGGCGATTCCTCAAGAATCTAGAACCAGAAATACCATTTGACCCAGCAATCCCATTACTGGGTACATACCCAAAGGATTATAAATAATTCTACTATAAAGACACATGTACACATATGTTTATTGCAGCACTGTTCACAATAGAAAAGACTTGGACCCAACCCAAATGCCAGTCAATGGATAAAGAAAATGTGGCACATATACACTGTGGAATACTATGCAGCCATAAAAAAGGATTAGTTCATGTCCTTTGTAGGGATATGAATGAAGCTGGAAACCATCATTCTCAACAAACTAACACAAGATCAGAAAACCAAACACCGCATGTTCTCACTCATAAGTGGGAGTTAAACAATAAGAACACATAGACACAGGAAGGGGAACATCACACATCAGGACCTGTTGTGGGGGTAGGGGACTATGGGAGGGATAGCATTAGGAGAAACGCCTAATGTAGATGACAGGTTGATGGGTGCAGCAAGCCACCATGGCACGTGTATACCTATGTAACAACTCTGCACGTTCTGTGCGTCTATCTCATAACTTAAAGTGTGTTTAAAAATTGGAAATAAAAAGGATAAGAGAAATCTCTTTCAGTTCACTAATCTAATCTCTTTCACTAATCTTTCCTGGTCTTTTGTTGACTCTATCCAATGAGTTCTTAACTTCAGACATTGTATTTTTCAGCTCCAGAATGTCCATTTGGTTTTTCAAAAAGAAATCCTAATTGTTGAAATTCTTCATCTTTTCATCCATGTTGTCCATCAATTTCTCTATTTTCTTTAACATATTAATGGTAAGTTTAAAGTCTCTCTCTGAATTATCTGAGTATCTCTTTTTATTGCCTGTTTAATATTTTGGCTTCTGGTCAGTCTTTTTTTTTTTTTTAAAAGCATGCCTCATAATTTGGGAATGGATGCTGTATACCGTAGAGGTTTACATTTTTGTTTTTATTTCTATTTTATTTGTATATCATAGGGGTTTGAATAATGCTATACTCCTCCAGCAAGGGTTATTTCCTGCTAGCAAACAGGGCTGGTCTATTTCGGTTTTGTCCTTATTCTTAGAATGTAACCTGTCCCTGGATACTTCTGCTTCTGCAGCCTTGTGGCATTTAAAGTGTGGATTGTACCAAAAGCCTTCTCACAGTCAAATTCAAAGTCTGTCTGTGGCTGTGGACCAAGTCGCCATGATGCTGACCCCCCAGCTCCACCTTCTATCCTCCAGCCGGTCCAACCTCACTGGCTGCCTTCTTCTTCCTCAGACACACTCCAAGTCTTCAGTTGTTAAGAGAGCTTGAAATTAAGTCCCAGGCAACTGTGGTAGTTTCCGAGTGCTGAGGAAGAACTGCAGCGAGCCTGTGGCTTCACCAAGAGCAGATTATACTGTGCAAGTCTCATTCCTTTTTTTGTTAGGGAATACCAACAGCGAGAGCTTAGAACACTGTGGATATCATGGAAATGGTACCCACAGGGAGAGCTAAGACCACTGTGGATATCATGGAAATGGTACCGACAGGGAGAGCTAAGACCACTGTGGATATCATGGAAATGATACCGACAGGGAGAGCTAAGAACACCATGGATATCATGGAAATGGTACCTACAGCAAGAGTGTAGAACACTGGATATCATGGAAATGGTACCAACTGGGAGAGCTAAGAACACCGTGGATATCATGGAAATGGTACCAACAGGGAGAGCTAAGACCACTGTGGATATCATGGAAATGGTACCTACAGCAAGAGTGCAGAACAGTGGATATCATGGAAATGGTACCAACTGGGAGAGCTAAGAACACCGTGGATATCATGGAAATGGTACCAACAGGGAGAGCTAAGAACACCGTGGATATCATGGAAATGGTACCGACAGGGAGAGCTAAGAACACCGTGGATATCATGGAAATGGTACCGACAGCGAGAGCTTAGAACACCGTGGATATCATGGAAATGATACCAACAGGGAGAGCTAAGAACACCGTGGATATCATGGAAATGATACCGACAGGGAGAGCTTAGAACACCGTGGATATCATGGAAATGATACCGACAGGGAGAGCTAAGAACACCGTGGATATCATGGAAATGGTACCAACAGGGAGAGCTAAGAACACCGTGGATATCATGGAAATGGTACCGACAGGGAGAGCTAAGACCACCGTGGATATCATGGAAATGGTACCGACAGGGAGAGCTAAGACCACCGTGGATATCATGGAAATGGTACCGACAGGGAGAGCTAAGACCACCGTGGATATCATGGAAATGGTACCGACAGGGAGAGCTAAGACCACCGTGGATATCATGGAAATGGTACCGACAGGGAGAGCTAAGAACACCGTGGATATCATGGAAATGGTACCGACAGGGAGAGCTAAGAACACCGTGGATATCATGGAAATGGTACCAACAGGGAGAGCTAAGAACACCGTGGATATCATGGAAATGGTACCAACAGGGAGAGCTAAGAACACCGTGGATATCATGGAAATGGTACCAACAGGGAGCGCTTAGAACACTGTGGATATCATGGAAATGGTACCAACAGGGAGCGCTAAGACCACCGTGGATATCATGGAAATGGTACCAACAGGGAGCGCTAAGAACACCGTGGATATCATGGAAATGGTACCAACAGGGAGAGCTAAGAACACCGTGGATATCATGGAAATGGTACCAACAGGGAGCGCTTAGAACACTGTGGATATCATGGAAATGGTACCGACAGGGAGAGCTAAGACCACTGTGGATATCATGGAAATGGTACCAACAGGGAGCGCTAAGACCACCGTGGATATCATGGAACCTGTTAGTTCAGTTCTGATTAAAAGCACTCATTCCCCACGTGCCAGGCACTGCAGTACGCTTTGGGTATACAAAGGTTAATAGAAACGTCCGTGCCTCAAAGAGCTTGCTGAGTCCTAATTCACCTTCAAACCTGAAGCGTCCCTGCTGACACAGAGCAAAACAACCACTCTTCTGAGCGAAGTGAAACTGGTAAGGGACCCAGATGTCCTCCTGTCCCCATCCCCGTCCCCCGGCACAGGGCCTGTGTCCCAGCTGCTGGTGGACCAAGCGACCAAAAGAAAAGGCCAATTCTGGCTCTTCCCGCAGCCAGCTTCACACTGCTCAGTCTGTGGGAATCTGTGGCCCATTTTGAGGGCATCATATTTGGAACATGACTTACTTGTGGTTGTTTGTTTAATTCGTTTTGACGAGTTTGGTTTGCTTTTCTCTCCTTATACTATTTGCCCGTTTTCTGGTCTCAGTTTTTCCATATCTGAATAATAATCCTGTTGTTTTATGCCCAGCCACCACTTTTGCCAAAGCCTTTCACCCTCCTGCCTCAGTCTCCACAGCCTGCTCCCTCGGCTTCCTCAGCGGTGAGTCCTTCTTTCTTGGGTCACTTGCTTTGCTGCTTCTCTGCTGGCTGTAGCCAGGGTCAGGGGCAGGGACCTTGCCTGCCCTGCCCTGCGGAGTCTCCAGCTCGCAGCTCTTAGCTTGGCCGAAACGAGATGCTTCACTCATGCGTGTTACAGAGCGGAGTGAAACCGCGCACTTGGCAAATAAGGAGAGTTAGCCTGCAAAGAGCACTCTGGGACGAGTGGAATCTTTGACTTCAGTTATGAAGGACTTTAAGGTGCAAAAAAATTGGATTTATTCTGAGTAGACCCAGATATCAGAACAAGGATGATTGGTTACAGTTGTGGAGATGTAGTTCCTGCCACCACGGACAGCGGTGGGCTGTGCTCCCCAGCGAGGAAGAGGTGAGCAGCCACCCCAAAGCGCAGTGCAGAGGTTCCCTTGGGCACTAGGGTGTGGGGCAGGCGTGGGCTCGTCCACCACAGGGCAGAGGGTGCAGGAGCACCAGACTCACAGTATGGCTTCCAGGACCAGAGTCTGTACCTCTTGGACTTTAAGGTCATATTGTCCTCTTTTAAAGAAAAAACTGCGGCCTGATGCATCTCCTTCCTTCCTTCCTTCCTTCCTTCCTTCCTTCCTTCCTTCCTTCCAGTCTCGCTCTGTCACCCAGGCTGGAGTGCAATGGCATGATCTCGGCTCACTGCAACCTCCACCTCCCTGGTTCAAGTGATTCTCCTGCCTTAGCCTCCCAAGTAGCTGGGACTACAGGCACCCACCACCACACCGAGCTAATTTTTGTATTTTTAGTAGAAACAGGGGTTTCACCATGTTGGCCAGGCTGGTCTCAAACTCCTGACCTCAGATGATCCACCCACCTCAGCCTCCCAAAGTGCTGGGATTACAGGTGTGAGCCACAATGCCTGGCCCAGATGCACTTTCAAAGTTTTTTGTAACAGTGAATTTTAAGTAGCTGAGCTCTAAATCTAAGTAATTGCCCCAAGGACGATGGTTAAGAAGACTGCACAGTGAGAACAGAGAGGGAGGCTTGGGTAGACCAGGTGAGGAGAAGCAGTCAGAGTCAGGGAAGAGCCCTGGCAGGAACTGAGGAGGGAGGAATGGAGAGCAGCATCCGAGGAGGGAGGAGTGGTGAGCAGCGTCCTAGGAGGGAGGAGTGGTGAGCAGCGTCCGAGGAGGGAGGAGTGGACAGCAGCGTCCGAGGAGGGAGGAGTGGACAGCAGCGTCCGAGGAGGGAGGAGTGGAGAGCAGCGTCCGAGGAGGGAGGAGTGGTGAGCAGCGTCCGAGGAGGGAGGAGTGGAGAGCAGCGTCCGAGGAGGGAGGAGTGGAGAGCAGCGTCCGAGGAGGGAGGAGTGGACAGCGGCGTCCGAGGAGGGAGGAGTGGTGAGCAGCGTCCGAGGAGGGAGGAGTGGACAGCAGCGTCCGAGGAGGGAGGAGTGGACAGCAGCGTCCGAGGAGGGAGGAGTGGTGAGCAGCGTCCTAGGAGGGAGGAGTGGACAGCAGCGTCCGAGGAGGGAGGAGTGGTGAGCAGCGTCCTAGGAGGGAGGAGTGGTGAGCAGCGTCCGAGGAGGGAGGAGTGGACAGCAGCGTCCGAGGAGGGAGGAGTGGACAGCAGCGTCCGAGGAGGGAGGAGTGGACAGCAGCGTCCGAGGAGGGAGGAGTGGTGAGCAGCGTCCGAGGAGGGAGGAGTGGAGAGCAGCGTCCGAGGAGGGAGGAGTGGACAGCAGCGTCCGAGGAGGGAGGAGTGGACAGCAGCGTCCGAGGAGGGAGGAGTGGAGAGCAGCGTCCGAGGAGGGAGGAGTGGACAGCGGCGTCCGAGGAGGGAGGAGTGGACAGCGGCGTCCGAGGAGGGAGGAGTGGACAGCGGCGTCCGAGGAGGGAGGAGTGGTGAGCAGCGTCCGAGGAGGGAGGAGTGGACAGCAGCGTCCGAGGAGGGAGGAGTGGACAGCAGCGTCCGAGGAGGGAGGAGTGGAGAGCAGCGTCCGAGGAGGGAGGAGTGGACAGCGGCGTCCGAGGAGGGAGGAGTGGACAGCGGCGTCCGAGGAGGGAGGAGTGGACAGCGGCGTCCGAGGAGGGAGGAGTGGACAGCGGCGTCCGAGGAGGGAGGAGTGGTGAGCAGCGTCCGAGGAGGGAGGAGTGGACAGCAGCGTCCGAGGAGGGAGGAGTGGACAGCAGCGTCCGAGGAGGGAGGAGTGGTGAGCAGCGTCCGAGGAGGGAGGAGTGGTGAGCAGCGTCCGAGGAGGGAGGAGTGGACAGCAGCGTCCGAGGAGGGAGGAGTGGACAGCAGCGTCCGAGGAGGGAGGAGTGGAGAGCAGCGTCCGAGGAGGGAGGAGTGGTGAGCAGCGTCCGAGGAGGGAGGAGTGGACAGCAGCGTCCGAGGAGGGAGGAGTGGAGAGCAGCGTCCGAGGAGGGAGGAGTGGACAGCGGCGTCCGAGGAGGGAGGAGTGGACAGCGGCGTCCGAGGAGGGAGGAGTGGTGAGCGGCGTCCGAGGAGGGAGGAGTGGACAGCAGCGTCCGAGGAGGGAGGAGTGGACAGCAGCGTCCGAGGAGGGAGGAGTGGACAGCAGCGTCCGAGGAGGGAGGAGTGGAGAGCAGCGTCCGAGGAGGGAGGAGTGGAGAGCAGCGTCCGAGGAGGGAGGAGTGGACAGCGGCGTCCGAGGAGGGAGGAGTGGACAGCGGCGTCCGAGGAGGGAGGAGTGGACAGCGGCGTCCGAGGAGGGAGGAGTGGTGAGCAGCGTCCGAGGAGGGAGGAGTGGACAGCAGCGTCCGAGGAGGGAGGAGTGGAGAGCAGCGTCCGAGGAGGGAGGAGTGGACAGCAGCGTCCGAGGAGGGAGGAGTGGACAGCTGCGTCCGAGGAGGGAGGAGTGGTGAGCAGCGTCCGAGGAGGGAGGAGTGGACAGCAGCGTCCGAGGAGGGAGGAGTGGACAGCAGCGTCCGAGGAGGGAGGAGTGGAGAGCGGCGTCCGAGGAGGGAGGAGTGGAGAGCGGCGTCCGAGGAGGGAGGAGTGGAGAGCGGCGTCCGAGGAGGGAGGAGTGGAGAGCGGCGTCCGAGGAGGGAGGAGTGGACAGCAGCGTCCGAGGAGGGAGGAGTGGACAGCAGCGTCCGAGGAGGGAGGAGTGGACAGCGGCGTCCGAGGAGGGAGGAGTGGAGAGCGGCGTCCGAGGAGGGAGGAGTGGACAGCAGCGTCCGAGGAGGGAGGAGTGGACAGCAGCGTCCGAGGAGGGAGGAGTGGACAGCTGCGTCCGAGGAGGGAGGAGTGGACAGCAGCGTCCGAGGAGGGAGGAGTGGTGAGCAGCGTCCGAGGAGGGAGGAGTGGACAGCGGCGTCCGAGGAGGGAGGAGTGGACAGCGGCGTCCGAGGAGGGAGGAGTGGACAGCGGCGTCCGAGGAGGGAGGAGTGGACAGCGGCGTCCGAGGAGGGAGGAGTGGACAGCGGCGTCCGAGGAGGGAGGAGTGGACAGCGGCGTCCGAGGAGGGAGGAGTGGACAGCGGCGTCCGAGGAGGGAGGAGTGGACAGCGGCGTCCGAGGAGGGAGGAGTGGACAGCGGCGTCCGAGGAGGGAGGAGTGGACAGCGGCGTCCGAGGAGGGAGGAGTGGACAGCGGCGTCCGAGGAGGGAGGAGTGGACAGCGGCGTCCGAGGAGGGAGGAGTGGACAGCGGCGTCCGAGGAGGGAGGAGTGGACAGCGGCGTCCGAGGAGGGAGGAGTGGACAGCAGCGTCCGAGGAGGGAGGAGTGGACAGCAGCGTCCGAGGAGGGAGGAGTGGTGAGCAGCGTCCGAGGAGGGAGGAGTGGAGAGCAGCGTCCGAGGAGGGAGGAGTGGACAGCGGCGTCCGAGGAGGGAGGAGTGGACAGCGGCGTCCGAGGAGGGAGGAGTGGACAGCGGCGTCCGAGGAGGGAGGAGTGGACAGCGGCGTCCGAGGAGGGAGGAGTGGTGAGCAGCGTCCGAGGAGGGAGGAGTGGACAGCAGCGTCCGAGGAGGGAGGAGTGGTGAGCAGCGTCCGAGGAGGGAGGAGTGGACAGCGGCGTCCGAGGAGGGAGGAGTGGAGAGCAGCGTCCGAGGAGGGAGGAGTGGACAGCAGCGTCCGAGGAGGGAGGAGTGGACAGCTGCGTCCGAGGAGGGAGGAGTGGACAGCTGCGTCCGAGGAGGGAGGAGTGGTGAGCAGCGTCCGAGGAGGGAGGAGTGGACAGCGGCGTCCGAGGAGGGAGGAGTGGACAGCGGCGTCCGAGGAGGGAGGAGTGGACAGCGGCGTCCGAGGAGGGAGGAGTGGAGAGCGGCGTCCGAGGAGGGAGGAGTGGACAGCGGCGTCCGAGGAGGGAGGAGTGGAGAGCAGCGTCCGAGGAGGGAGGAGTGGAGAGCAGCGTCCGAGGAGGGAGGAGTGGACAGCAGCGTCCGAGGAGGGAGGAGTGGACAGCAGCGTCCGAGGAGGGAGGAGTGGACAGCTGCGTCCGAGGAGGGAGGAGTGGACAGCAGCGTCCGAGGAGGGAGGAGTGGTGAGCAGCGTCCGAGGAGGGAGGAGTGGACAGCGGCGTCCGAGGAGGGAGGAGTGGACAGCGGCGTCCGAGGAGGGAGGAGTGGACAGCGGCGTCCGAGGAGGGAGGAGTGGACAGCGGCGTCCGAGGAGGGAGGAGTGGACAGCGGCGTCCGAGGAGGGAGGAGTGGACAGCGGCGTCCGAGGAGGGAGGAGTGGACAGCGGCGTCCGAGGAGGGAGGAGTGGACAGCGGCGTCCGAGGAGGGAGGAGTGGACAGCGGCGTCCGAGGAGGGAGGAGTGGACAGCGGCGTCCGAGGAGGGAGGAGTGGACAGCGGCGTCCGAGGAGGGAGGAGTGGACAGCGGCGTCCGAGGAGGGAGGAGTGGACAGCGGCGTCCGAGGAGGGAGGAGTGGACAGCGGCGTCCGAGGAGGGAGGAGTGGACAGCGGCGTCCGAGGAGGGAGGAGTGGACAGCGGCGTCCGAGGAGGGAGGAGTGGACAGCGGCGTCCGAGGAGGGAGGAGTGGACAGCGGCGTCCGAGGAGGGAGGAGTGGACAGCAGCGTCCGAGGAGGGAGGAGTGGACAGCAGCGTCCGAGGAGGGAGGAGTGGTGAGCAGCGTCCGAGGAGGGAGGAGTGGAGAGCAGCGTCCGAGGAGGGAGGAGTGGACAGCGGCGTCCGAGGAGGGAGGAGTGGACAGCGGCGTCCGAGGAGGGAGGAGTGGACAGCGGCGTCCGAGGAGGGAGGAGTGGACAGCGGCGTCCGAGGAGGGAGGAGTGGTGAGCAGCGTCCGAGGAGGGAGGAGTGGACAGCAGCGTCCGAGGAGGGAGGAGTGGAGAGCAGCGTCCGAGGAGGGAGGAGTGGACAGCAGCGTCCGAGGAGGGAGGAGTGGACAGCTGCGTCCGAGGAGGGAGGAGTGGTGAGCAGCGTCCGAGGAGGGAGCAGTGGACAGCGGCGTCCGAGGAGGGAGGAGTGGACAGCGGCGTCCGAGGAGGGAGGAGTGGACAGCGGCGTCCGAGGAGGGAGGAGTGGAGAGCGGCGTCCGAGGAGGGAGGAGTGGACAGCGGCGTCCGAGGAGGGAGGAGTGGAGAGCAGCGTCCGAGGAGGGAGGAGTGGACAGCAGCGTCCGAGGAGGGAGGAGTGGACAGCAGCGTCCGAGGAGGGAGGAGTGGACAGCAGCGTCCGAGGAGGGAGGAGTGGACAGCTGCGTCCGAGGAGGGAGGAGTGGACAGCAGCGTCCGAGGAGGGAGGAGTGGTGAGCAGCGTCCGAGGAGGGAGGAGTGGACAGCGGCGTCCGAGGAGGGAGGAGTGGACAGCGGCGTCCGAGGAGGGAGGAGTGGACAGCGGCGTCCGAGGAGGGAGGAGTGGACAGCGGCGTCCGAGGAGGGAGGAGTGGACAGCGGCGTCCGAGGAGGGAGGAGTGGACAGCGGCGTCCGAGGAGGGAGGAGTGGACAGCGGCGTCCGAGGAGGGAGGAGTGGACAGCGGCGTCCGAGGAGGGAGGAGTGGACAGCGGCGTCCGAGGAGGGAGGAGTGGACAGCGGCGTCCGAGGAGGGAGGAGTGGACAGCGGCGTCCGAGGAGGGAGGAGTGGACAGCGGCGTCCGAGGAGGGAGGAGTGGACAGCGGCGTCCGAGGAGGGAGGAGTGGACAGCGGCGTCCGAGGAGGGAGGAGTGGACAGCGGCGTCCGAGGAGGGAGGAGTGGACAGCGGCGTCCGAGGAGGGAGGAGTGGACAGCGGCGTCCGAGGAGGGAGGAGTGGACAGCGGCGTCCGAGGAGGGAGGAGTGGACAGCAGCGTCCGAGGAGGGAGGAGTGGTGAGCGGCGTCCGAGGAGGGAGGAGTGGACAGCAGCGTCCGAGGAGGGAGGAGTGGACAGCAGCGTCCGAGGAGGGAGGAGTGGACAGCGGCGTCCGAGGAGGGAGGAGTGGACAGCTGCGTCCGAGGAGGGAGGAGTGGACAGCGGCGTCCGAGGAGGGAGGAGTGGACAGCGGCGTCCGAGGAGGGAGGAGTGGACAGCAGCGTCCGAGGAGGGAGGAGTGGAGAGCAGCGTCCGAGGAGGGAGGAGTGGACAGCAGCGTCCGAGGAGGGAGGAGTGGACAGCTGCGTCCGAGGAGGGAGGAGTGGACAGCGGCGTCCGAGGAGGGAGGAGTGGACAGCAGCGTCCGAGGAGGGAGGAGTGGACAGCGGCGTCCGAGGAGGGAGGAGTGGAGAGCAGCGTCCGAGGAGGGAGGAGTGGACAGCAGCGTCCTAGGAGGGAGGAGTGGACAGCAGCGTCCGAGGAGGGAGGACTCCAGAGGCTCCTGACTTGGGCAAAGGAGCCAGCCATAGCAGGCTCCAGGCTTCCAGCCAAACTGGACTGGTGTCACAGGGTCCTCGGGGTGTTGCATTTCTGGCTAGAAACCTCTGTGTCTGGTGACACCTCTGCCTGAGTTTTGCTTGGGCCCCTGGGCTTGTTATGCCCACTCAGCCTGGCATGCTGCACTCAGCTCATGCTGTTGGTCAGGATCCCACATCTGCCAAAGATGAGTCAGGCACAGAGCAGTGAGGGGTGTGTGAGCATGGGGTCCAGCCACTGCACAATCAGGCATACCAGCTGCTGCAGCGGGGTGGGTATCTCCAGGTGCTGGCATGGGCACTGGCTCTCTGCAAGGCTGTGGCTGGACCAAGCACACGACAAGCAGCTTCCACAGCTGGTACTGGGGAATGCAGTAGCACCCTGAAGCTTGGAGGTGCCAGGAACCACAGGGCCACAAAGAGGGAGTCCAATTCAGAAAGGGCAGGGCTCCTGCTTGTCCTTGGCTCAGGGGGTCCTAGATCTGGGCTCTCTGAAGGGTTGCAGCTCTTCTCTCCTTCTCTTCCACCCACAACATGGCAAGAAAGGGGCATGTTTCAGCCCTGCTTGTGTTACACTAGCTCTTTTAGTCTTGCCACTCGATGGGTCCCAAGTTCTTGTCCTGTGACCAGGAAAAATGAGGTATGCAGACAAGTGGAGGGTGAACAAGATGAAGAGGAGCTTTATTGAGCAACAGAACAGCTCAGAGGAAACCTGCAGGGGCAGCTCCTTTCTTCAGCCAGACTGTCCCAACGAATGTTCAGTTCCTAGCACAGAGGAGACCCTAGAGTGGGAAGCTCCTCTTGGCAGGCAGGCCATTCCGTCATCTCTGTGGCTCAGCAGAGAGGAGGCCCTGGAGTGGGTAACTCCTCTCTGCATCTGGCTGCCCTGATGTCTGCTCAGCTCTGGCTGAGCCTGGGGCTTTTATGGGCCTCTGAGGGGAGGAAGTGCACTCTGATTGGTCCATCAGCAGCCATGGGTAAAGGCACCACAAGTTCCCACTCTCATCTGTGGGACTGACAGCCCAGCCCCAAGCCTTTAAGACCTCCCTGACCTGAAGGTGGGGGCCTCACCAGGGACCTGCCCTCTTCCACCCAGGAACTTGTCTGCCTCCTGCTACTGTGTATAGCTCCCAGGCTGTAGGTGCCAAAGGGTGCCTGTAGGCCAGCACCAAGCTGCCCTCAGTACCCGCTCTTGGCTTCTCTCCTATTCTTGTTGGCACTCGAAGTCTGGAGGGGCTGAGGCAGCAGGGGCTGGCATATCAGCAGTGCCCTGAGCGTGTGTACACCTGGCCAGGCTGTGACAGTGCCCAGGCTTGGTTCCGACTTTACTCTGAGATCAAAGTGGACACTGACAGCAGGGAGAGGCCAGGCAGCAGGAGGAGGCAATTTTGAACCTGTGAGGGTTGGGGGGGCCTTCCTGCGCCCCCAAGAGGGCAGAGATGCCTGGGACCACAGCCATGGTTTGGGTAGATGCAGCTGCACCAAGGAGGGTGGAGCTTCTGTCTGCTCCTGGCTTCCTGCAAGAGCACAGGGATGCCTGGGTCTGCAGCCAAGACTCGGGCAGCTGCATCTGTGCCCGGGGAGAGGGTCTCCTGCTTGCTCCATGGAACAGGAGGCCTGGATCTGCAGCCAAGACTCGGGCAGCTGCATCTGTGCCCGAGCCAAGACTTGAGTGGCTGCAGCCACACCTGGGAGGGTGGGGCTCCTGCCTGCTCTGTGGAGCAGGAGGTCTGGGTCTGCAGCTGTGACTTCAGTGGCTGCAGCTGTGCCCAGGGGAGTGGGGCTCCCATCTGCTCCCAGCCCTGAGAGCACAGGGATGCCCAAGTCTGCAGAGAGCTCCCGCCCCAGCTCAGAAGGGGTGCCTGCTTGTCCCCCGCTGCTGCCAGTTCCATGGAGCATGCATCTCCAGCTGTGTCTCCTTGCTGCTGCTGGCATGATGGCAGCGGCCACTCCAGACGGACCGAGCTGCCATCACTGAGACCCCACCTTGACACAGCTGTCAGGACACTCTAGCCACACTTGCTTTCCTGCCTCCAATGTCTCCATTGCTCAGGTGGCTGCAGCTCCTCGAGACATCCTAATGGGTCCTGAGTGAGCCCATCCAGCTGATAGGCCATGAGGCAGCAGGCAAGTGGGCAGGCCAGCACCATCCCTCTTCCTCTTCTGCCCCTTCGACGGAATGGAAAATTCCCGTTACCAGGAAAACAGCCAGCTACCCAGGGCTATTCACCCTAGGGGCCAAGCTTCCCCTGGGATGAGGTCGTTGGGCTCAGGGAACATGCTGAGCAGACACTTAGGGTTCAGTTCTAAACGCCTTACCAAGATTAACCTGATCATCAGCACAAGCAAAAGAAGTACATTTTTTTTAAATCATCATTTCATTTTCAAATGAGGAAACAGAAGCCCAGTGGCACACAGCTCTCAGGTGGCAGAGCTAGGATTTGGATTCAGGCAGGCTGGTGCAGACTCCACAGTCCCCAGCATGGCTTCATCCCCAGTGACGGAGCAGCATTGAGGGCTCAGAGACCACACAGCTCTCCTTGTGGGTATTCCTTCCATTCTGTTCGTCCCAAAGCTTGATCTCACGTTGCTCTCTCTTTATCTGCCTCCATGCTTGATGCGTTTATTTAATCTTTTGCAGGATGGGTCATTACCTTTTGCAATAGCACACTCAAAGGTAATGACCAAGATAAATTGAAAAGAGAATTCAACACTATTCAATGTAAAATTGAATGGGACATAAAATACATTATCAGCACTTATGAGGAATGTCACCAAATTCTCCTCCTCCTCTTCCTTTTTTTTTTTTTTTTGCAGTAACACCAGGGAATTTGACGTTGATTCTGACTTGGATGTGAAGCACATACTGGATTTTCCACACAGTTCCAGCACCAGGAGCACTTGTTTCTTTCTCAGAAGGCAGGAAAGCTGAGCTGTGTGGGGCTGTGCTTGGTGGCAGTGTGGAAAATGTGTGAAAGTCACCATGGTGTCAGCAGCTTTTATGAGCACTTTGCTTGGAAAGCAGTCTCCGATCTGCACTTGCCCGCCCGCCGGCCACAATGCCTTCTCCCCACGGCTCTGTGGGCGCCGCAAGGGAGGGTGCGGAGGACGTGCGACTTGTGCTCCATCTTGCTGCGCGGGCTACAGACCTCACTTGCGTTTTGAATGTTCAACCACTATCTGAGTGAAAAACGGCATCCAAGATCCTTTTACTTAAGAAAAGTTGACAACTGGAAAAACAAATCAAGCTTGTATCTTAGGGAGCCGTGTCCGGGTTTCCTGTTGTATGAATTTTACAATTCTCTCTTAAGGCTATTTTTATAGGTTTCAATGACTTGATAAACTATCAAGAGAAAACCACGCAGCATTATGGTCACTGCCAAGTAAAAGAGATTTCAAGAGGGTGGCATTGTCCCACAAAACCACTTCTAGAGCTCAGCGTTTAACGGAACACGTTTTCCTTACCTGTTACCAACGTGTCGCTTGGAAGATCTTCTATTAGACATTTCTCCTCGCGTTCCCCTGCGTGGAAATAAAAGGCAGTTGAAAATGGAAAGCCAACACATAACAGAAATGTTAACCTTTGCATTTCTGTTGCTCGAGCCACTCCTGGTAATACTTTCTTTGAAATGGTCGGTGAAAGTACTACTGGTTGCTGAGTGTTTGCATTTCATGGGCTAACTTTGTAAAATTGATTTTTGTGAGAAGTGACACATGGCACTGACACTGGGCAGATATTTGCAGCAAATCCCATGAACAAGATAAAAAGGTGTCTGAATCTGGGGCTTTTCCAAGCTAATGACGCAGAGTTCCTTCTGATCCGTCACTTTGTAAAGATATTGAAGTATTCTGATGGAGTGAAGGACAAATCTCTAATGAAGATGGTGCCATGGAGGCTGAGGAGTGAGAAGGGGGAGGCAGGTGTAGGCAGGAGGGGAGGGAGCCTGGGTGTGGCGAGTGGTGAGGCTGGGCGCAGGGGGTGGTGAGACTGGGCATGTCTGGGGGAGACTGGGTTGGGGGGAGGCTATGTCTGGAGGGATGAGGCTGGGTGTGTGGGGAGGAGCGTGGTGTGAGTGCGGGAGGCAGGTGTCGTAGGAGGCTAGGTGTGTGGGGGGACGTTGGGTGGGGGGAGTCTGGGTGTGTGTGGGAGTCTGGGTGTGTGTGGGGAGTTGCTGTGTGTGGGAGTCTGGGTGTGTGTGGGAGTCTGGGTGTGTGGGGAGTCTGGGTGTGTGTGGGAGTCTGGGTGTGAGTGGGGAATCTGGGTGTGAGTGGGGAGTCTGGGTGTAAGGGGGGAGTCTGGGTGTGTGTGGGAGTCTGGGTGTAAGGGGGGAGTCTGGGTGTGTGTGGGAGTCTGGGTGTAAGGGGGGAGTCTGGGTGTGTGTGGGAGTCTGGGTGTGTGTGGGATTCTGGGTGTGGGTGGGGAATCTGGGTGTGAGTGGGGAGTCTGGGTGTGTGTGGGAATCTGGGTGTAAGGGAGGAGTCTGGGTGTGTGTGGGAGTCTGGGTGTGTGTGGGAATCTGGGTGTAAGGGAGGAGTCTGGGTGTGTGTGGGAGTCTGGGTGTGTGTGGGATTCTGGGTGTGGGTGGGGAATCTGGGTGTGAGTGGGGAGTCTGGGTGTAAGGGGGGAGTCTGGGTGTGTGTGGGAGTCTGGATGTGTGTGGGAGTCTGGGTGTGTGTGGGATTCTGGGTGTGGGTGGGGAATCTGGGTGTGAGTGGGGAGTCTGGATGTGTGTGGGAGTCTGGGTGTGTGTGGGATTCTGGGTGTGTGTGGGATTCTGGGTGTGGGTGGGGAATCTGGGTGTGAGTGGGGAGTCTGGGTGTGTGTGGGAGTCTGGGTGTATTGGGGGAGTCTGGGTGTGTGGGGAGGCAGGTGTGCACCTGTGGGTGGCAGGAAGGGCAGCGAGCTGAAATGGAACCACCAGGACTAGGAAGCAGCGCCCTGAGGAGACTCCAAGTCTGTTTCCGCATTTAAAGGAGTGAAAATCACTGAGTGATCCGTTAGGTCCTTTCAGCTGTGACATCCACTGTCCTCCCTGCAAACCTTTTATTTTAAAATCTTTGTAGATTCACAAAAAGTTATGAAAATAGTGCAGAGAGGTCCTGTGACCCGTCCCTCCGTGCCCCCAGTGCAACGTCTGTGACTAAGATCGCTGCAGGACTGCGTCGCAGGAAGCAGGCCTTTGGCGGTGGCACAGGGTGGCTAGCTCAGCTGAGAGCTCATGTGCTGGTTTTGCACACACTTGTTTTCTATTTCATGCCTTAAATCACAGCTCTTTTTGTATGTGAGTGCACCATTATGACGACGCTTCAGCGAGCCCTTACGAGCACTCTGGAAAGAAGTGGGAAGACGGAAAGAATGCGTCGTGTGGTTTGGCGCAAGGGCTGGCAGCCGAGGGCCTGGGCTGTCTGACTACACTGCTTCTCAGGGACGTGAGTGTGGACAGGTCAGCGTCCCTTCAGATTGTCACCCATGAGGCAGGACAGCGCTGCCCCACAGCATCGTCGCGGGGATCAGACGACACGGGCCGTGTGGGCTTCTGAGCCCTGGTCTGGTGCACAGAGGGCATCTGGTGAAGGGTGTAGCTGTTGCTTTTCTGGTGCCGGGTGGAGCTGCGGCTAGATTCCCAGTGTGTGCTCGGGGCCGCCAGGCACACGTGGGCAGCCGTCTTTACCACGACCTGCCCTTCCTCCTACCTAAACCCAACTCTGGTTTCAGAGCCCACCTTTTCCTTCCTCCTCAGAGACCTCTCTTTCCCTTTCTGCTGGCCTGTGCCCTCTGCCTCAGTCTCCCCAATGCTTTCCTTTAGAGACATCTGTAGCACAATGTTCACAAGCCTGGACTCTGGGGCCACACTGTCCCAGTGTCCCTTCTTTGCCCCTTACCTCCGGTGTGATCCTGGGCAAGTTCCTTACTTTTCTCTGCCTCAGTTTCCTCATCTATACAATTGAGAGAATAAAGAGCCCGCTTTCTGTGGTGGTTGTAAAGATGAAATGATACTCTCCGTGTAAAGTGCTAAGAACAGCCCCTGGCACACAGCACACACTATGTAAATGTTTGCTATGGTTATTTTATAGCTTGACATCTTGAAGGGGTTGCCAGATAAGCTAGCTCCACTTCTCCATTTCCACGCACAGCTAAAAAAAACCCAAATCGTATATTCTAGAGTATTCTTAGCACATTACTAGAGAATTGTGTGATGAACCCCAAACTAGTTTTATTTAGCACACACTCATGAATGCATTTTTAAAGTACGTCAGATCAGGGCCGTTTCCACCTATCAGCGCTTCAGTATGCATCACTAACTAGTGAGAACCTTGCTAAGGGAACAGTCACCACGCGGTAACACCCGACAAAGTCAATCATCACCCCTAACTGTCATCCGATCACCAGCTCACAGTCACGTTTCCCTGGTGGCCTTAAAAGGTCTTTTTCGCAGTTGGTTTATTTTGATGAGCATCTAAACAGAATCCACACATGACACGTTGCCATGTCCGTTAAACCTCTTTTACTTCATGGGGTCTACCTTCCCCACGCCAGTCTCTTTCTTAACCCAGCAATTTGTTGCAGGCCGTGGGGCCCTTGCTCATGCGGCCAGCATCCCAGGAGTGGATGAAAGCGTCTTCAGGTGCCACTGGACTCAGCACACCTTCGCCGTGACTGCAAATCTCTGGGGGTTCTTCTTGCGCACACGTCCTGCTCCGGAGGCTAGGATGGGGCCCGGGCGCTGACGCTGCTGCTCCAGAGACTGTGCTGGGAGTGGCGAGGGGTCGGCTGGCTCTTCCTCCAGCTTCCCGGATACTGGCATGTGCAGCTGGAGTTGATGACACTGGCCTGACTTTAAGCTAGAGTCACTGGTGAGTGCCTCCTGGTGCCTCGCAGTGGAGGCCACAAGGTCTGGTTGTCCTGTCTTGAGTGACCACAGCCCGTCAGGAGCTCGGTACTGTCCCCAGCTTGCCCCTTGTCAGGTTCCCTCAGCCCCTGCCTGGCGGTCTTGACATCCTCTCTCTCTCTCTCTCTCTCTCTCCTCTCTCTCTCTCTCTCCCCCTCTCCCTCCCTCCCTCCCTCTCCCCCTCCCTCCCTCCCTCCCTCTCCCCCTCTCTCCCTCTCTCCCTCTCCCTCTTTCCTCAGTGGTTGCCACAGGAGAACTTCTCACCAACTAGCTGCTTGCCCTGAAGCAGTTTGCACAGGAAAGGCCGGCCACGGGCTTGATTCTCTTCCTAAAATCAGCAGTTTTCAAGGCAGTATGAGAGCCACCATGGTAACCAATGGGGATTCTTTAAAGTATCATTATGAATCCGTGAGTTGTTGGGTATTTAGTGTTTTTCTGATATATTGCAATCATTATTCTTCTTAATACTTAAATTACTCAGCCTTTGGCCGATGGCGGCCCTTCAGTTTCACTCCTGTGTCCTTTAGACAGAATAACATTCGCTCTTTAGTATAATATAAAAAGGGATCACGTGAGGAACATTTGCTTCGGCAGATTGCCATTGCCCTGCGCTTTCTCGGAGGACAGAGCTAGGAAATGTTTTTTTGTGGGCTTATTTTTAAATTTAAATATGAGATCATACTCTCATGTCCAATCGAAACGTAAGACTAAAGAGTTTTACGTAATTTCATTGAATATATACTTGTATCTCTTTTATGCAAAAAAAAATCTACTTACTGGCATTAATTATTTGCTTTATCCTTCGGTATAGCTATCCAGGCTTACCTTGGAGACACTGGGTTCAGATCCAGACCGCCACAATAAAGCAAATATTGCAATCGAACAAGTCACACACAGATCTTTGTTTCCCAGTGCATATAAAAGTTATATTTACACTCTACTGTAGTCTACTAGGTGTGTAATAAGCAGTGCGTCTACAAAAACAATGTATGTACCTTAATTAACATACTGCATTGTTAAAGAATGCTAATGGTTATCTGAGCCTCCATGGAGTGGTAACCTTTTTGCTGGTGGAGTCTTGCCTTGATGTGGGTGGCTGCTAAGTGATCAGGGTGGTGGCTGCTGAAGGTTGCAGTGGCTGTTTCAGTGACTTAAACAACAGTGAAGTTTGTCACATCAATTCACACTTTCACAAAAGATTTCTCCGTAGCATATGACACTTTGATGGCATTTTACCCACAGTAGAAAGTCTTTTAAAATTGGAGCCAATCCTCTCAAACGCTGCCGCTGCTTTATCAACCAAGTTTATAGAATATTCTAAACCCTCGGCTTCATTTCACAGTGTTCACAGCATCTTCACCACGACTAGATTCCGTCTCAGTAAACTACTTTGTTTGCTCATCCATTCAGGTTTTGTCCTGAGACTGCAGTCATTCAGTCCCATCTTCAGGCTCCACTCCTAATTCTAGTCCTCTTGCTGTTTCCACCACATCTGCAGTGACTTCCTCCACTGACGTCTTCAGCTCCTCAGAGTCACCCATGAGGGCTGAGATCGGCTTCTTCCAAACTCCTGTTCATGTTGATATTTTTATGTACTCCTGTGAATCATCAGTGTTCTGAATGGCATCGGAAAAGTCAATCCCTTCTAGAAGGTTATTAATTTACTCGTCCAGATTCACGAGAGGAATCCGTATCTGTCGCAGCTGTAGCTTTACAAAGTATATTTCTTAAATAGTAAGACTTGATAATTGAAATTACCCCTTGATCCACGGCTGCAGAATGGATGTTGTATTGGCAGGTGTGAAAACAGCAGGAATCTCCTTATACATCTTCACCAGAGCTCTTGGGTGACCAGGTGCATTGTCAGTATTGTCAATGAGCAGTAATATTTTGAAAGAATTTTTTTTTCTCAGCAGTAGGTCTCAAAAGTAGGCTTAAAATATTCAGTAAACCAAGCTGTAAACAGATGGCTGCCATCCGAGCCTCGCTGTTCTAAGTATAGAGCACAGCAGAGTAGGTTTAGCTTAATAATTAAGAAACCTAAGATTTTCAGAATGATCAATGAGGATTGGCTTCCACTTTAAGTCACCAGGTGCGTTACCCCTAATGAGAGTTAGCTTGTCTTGTATAAAAGTTCTAGATGGCATCTTCTTCCAATAGAAAGCTATTTTGTCTACACTGAAAATCTACTGTTTAGCGTAGCCATCTCCATCAACGATCTTAGCTACATCTCCTGGGTAACTTGCTGCAGCTTTTACATCAGCACTTGCTGCTTCACCTTGTCCTCTTTTTTTCTTTTCTCTTTTTTTTTTGGGGGGGGTGGGGTAGTTGGAAAGCCTTGTACTTTCATGGTATGGTGATGGCTTCTTTCCTTAAACCTCATAAACCAACCTCTTCTAGTCTCAAACTTTCCTTCTGCAGCTTCCTTACCTCTCTCAGTCTTCATAGAATTGAAGAAAAGGACTTGCTCTGGATTCGGCTTTAGCTTAAGGGGACGTTGTGTCCCGTTTGATCTTCTATCTAGACCACAAAACTTTCTCCATATCATCAGTAAGGCTCTTCCACTTTATCATTTGTGTGTTTACTGGAGTGGCACTTTTAATTTCCTTCAAGACCTTTTCTTGGCTGGGCACAGTGGCCTATGCCTATAATCCCGACACTTTGGTAGATGGAGGCAGGAGGATGGCTTGAGGCCAGGAGTTTGAGACCAGCCTGAGCAACATAGCAAAACGTTGTCTCAACAGAAATATATATATTGTTACGTATATATTATGTATAATACATTGAAATACATACAATTTCAACAGTAATAACAAAGATTGCTGATTACAGATAATCATAACAGATATAATAATGATAAAATACATTGAAATATTTTAGGAATTACCAAATAAATATGTAAAGATATGTTAACACTTAATATATAAATAATATATATTTATATGCTGATAAAATACAGTGTGCCTGTAGTCCTAACTTGTTTGGAGGCTAAGGCAGGAGGATCCCCTGATCCCAGGAGTTCAGGGTTACAGTGAACTAGGATCATGCCACTGCACTCCAGCATAGGTGACAGAGCAAGACCCTGTCTCAAAAAATAATAATAACAATACCTTTTTCTTTGTATTCACAACTTGGCTGACTGTTTGGTACAAGAGGCCTAGCTTTCAGCCTATATCAGCCTTATGTTAATCATTTCTAGTCTTTGATTTAAAGAGAGAGACGGCGCCTCCTTTCACTTGAACACATAGAGGTCACTCTAGGGTTACTAGTTGGCCTAATTTCAATATTGGTGTGTCTCAGGAAATAGACTGGAGGAGAGAGAGGGAAATGAAGGAATGGACGGTCATTGGAGCAGTCACACCACGTACAACATTTATCTACTACGTTTGCCATCCTACATGGGTACAACTGGTGGCATCCTAAAACAATTTCAACAGTAACAACAAAGATCACTGGCCACAGATAATCATAACAGATATAATAATGATAATACACATTGAAATATTGTAGGAATTACCAAATGTGACACAGAGACATGAAGTGAGCACATGCTACTGAAAAATAGGGTGGACAGACTTGCTCAATTCAAGGTTGCCCCAAACCTTTCATTTATAAAGAGCACAATATCCGCAAAGCACGATGAAGCAAAGCACAGTAAAGCAGGGGTGCCCGCAAGAGTTTCCAAGGAGCCACGCCAACATCGCTACTATCAAAAAGACTGCTAAATGTCATCGGCGATTTCCTTGCCATTCTCTTTAGTCTCTTCCCAGGGATATATGCACAAAAACTCCATTTAAAGTTACTAATTATTTTATTTTCATATAAAGTATATTTCATTTGTGTCAGTTTGTTTTCAATATTTATGGTTTAGTAGTTTTGCCTTTTTAAAGTCCACTTTATTTTTAATTATGTAAAACATTTACATGGTTCAATAATAATATTATATGTAAGAAAAGAAACAACAGATAAGACAAAAAAATGAAAATGAAATTGGTAGATTAAACCTGATGATATCAGTAAGTCCATTAGATGTAAATGACATAAAAGGCAGAGATTATCAGACCAGTAAAGAAGCAAGACCCAAATGATTATTGTTATGTGTAAATTTTTGGTGCTGAAAAGAAAAATTAGTACTGGGACAAAGGATCTCTCAGCAAAGCAAGAGATCCTTTTACTTCCTGCAGAAAGGGTACCCTTGTTAGCAATTTTGCTACAAGAGTGCAATGAACAAAGGAAAGCAGACATATTTATCCCTTACGCATTTGGGGTTGTCCTCACTGCTGTGTCTCAACTCCATTGGCTGGAGCCAGACCTCCCAATCTAAACTGAAACCCGATTGGCTAATAACTTACAACTTTTCTAAACAGGTAAAAGCGAGGGAGAGCAAAAAGGAAGTCCAAATAAGCAAGGGGCATAGGCTGGGAGCTGGGACATGCCTGTGAGCACGTCCAGCACAGATATCTTGGTTAAAGTACAAGGACATAGAATGTACTACGTGCCTGTGAGCATGTCTAACAGCTACATAGGATGGGGATTAACAAAGAGCTACCAGCAAAAAGCAAGAAGGCTCTGAAGAAAGTGTTTAAAACAAGCTATTATTTCTAACACTTATGAATTTTTCTTAAACAAGAAAGGAAACTTTGAAGAGGAACTTTTCTACTTCCCACAATTATTGTCTACAAGAAATGGGCTTTTAAAAAGATACTCTATGCAAACTCTAATCCAACAAGTTGGAGTGCCAACATTTATATCAGACAATGTAGACTTTTAAACAAAAGAATATTACTGGAGATAAAGGAGCATTTCTTAATGACAAATGGCAACTATCTTAAATATATATTACCTAATAATAAAACTTCCAAATTCGTGAAACAAAAATTGCCGGAACTGAAGGAGAAAGAGATACATCTACAATTATATTTGGAGACTTCAACACTCCTCCATTAATAATAGAACAGATAAAGGGAAATCAGGAGGGATAATGAAGACCTGAACAACGCCATCAGCCAATGTGACCCAACTTGACCAGACTAACATTAATGAAAAACCACACTCAGACGTGACAGGATGCACAGGGAATATTTGCCAAGATGGGTCTTCCTTTGGGCTGTAAAATAGTATCAATAAATTTAAAAGGGTTGAAATCATACAGAATATGTTCCTGACCATATCTTAATTGAATTAGAAATCAGTAATAAAACATATATGAGAAAATCCAAATATTGAGAAATTAAACAGTTTTAAATAAACCACGCATCAGAGAAGATGTCACAGGGAAGATAGGAAGTATTTTAACTGAATTGCAATGAAAATACATTTGTGGTACCCAGCTAAAGCAATTTTTAAAGGAAAATTTATGCCTTTAAATACCTATATTGAGTTTGTGGCCAAGCCGGCAACGTAGTGAGACTCTGTCTCCGTAAAAAAAATTTTTTTTAATTAGCCAGGCATGGTGACATGTGCCTGTAGTCTTAGCTACTCAGGAGGCTGAGGCAGGAGGATTACCTGAGCCCAAGAATTTGAGGTGGCAGTGAGCTACGATTGTACCGCTGCACTCTAGCCTGGACAACCGAGCAATACTTTGTCTCACAAAAAAGTGCTTATATTAGAACGGAAGAAAAGTTTAAAATCCATGACCTAAACTTCTACCTTAATAAACTACAAAAAGAAAAGCAAATTAAGCCTAAAGTAAGAAGGAAGGAAGTATTAAAGACCGATGGAAGAAAAAGTAAACGCAAAGTGTGGAAACCATTGAAACGAAACGAGCAAACATCAGAGAAAGCTGACAGCAAAGTGTTTGAGAGATCAGTGAGATTGTAAGTCCCATCGGGGAAAAGGAGAAAACCCACAAATCACCAATATCAGAATGAACAGGGATGTTGTTATAAATTCTACAGGTATTAAGAGGGTAATACATTTTATGGGCTGGGTATGGTAGCTCATGCCTGTAATCCCAGCATTTCGGGAGACTGAGGAAGATGGATATCACTTGAGTTCAGGAGTTTGAGACCAGCCTGGACCTCATAGTGAGACCTCATTGCTACAAAACGTGAAAAATCAGCTGAGTGTAGTGGTGGGTGACTGTGTCCCAGTTACTTGGGAGGCAAAGCGGGAGGATGGCTTGAACCCAGGAGGTTGAGGCTGAAGTAAGCAGTCACTGCGCCCCTGCACTCCAGCCTGACGACAGAGGGAGACCCTGTCTAAAAATAAAATAAAGTAATTTTGCGAATGACTTATGCCAATACATTTGACAATTTAGATGAAATTGACAAAATCTTCAAAAGCAGAAATTACAAAAACTGTCACAAGAAAACAAAATTTAATAGCCTAATAAATTTTATCCTAATACATTCAATCTAATAAAGAAATTTTATTTGTAATTAAAAACTCCTCCCGAAAAGAAAATTCTAGGCTCAACGGCCTCACTGGTGAATTCTGTGAAGTATTCTATAAAACATTTATGAAAAAGTTAATATCCGTTTTTCACAAAGTTTTTCAGAGAGGAGAGCACTTGGATTCATTTTATGAAGTCAACATTATCCTATACCAAAATTATACTATGACATTATAGAATCTAATAATAAATGTGTTTTGAACTGACAATTCCCTGTGCTTTGAAAGATTCTGTGGTTGAAAATTTGCCTAGTTATTTGAATTTGGTTTTTGTTTGTTTGAGAAGGAGTCTCACTCTGTCGTCCAGGCTGGAGTGTAGTGGCGCAATCTCGGCTCACTGCAACCTCCGCCTCCTGGGTTCAAGGGATTCTCTTGCCTCAGCCTCCCAAGGAGCTGGGATTACAGGCGCATGCCACCACGCCTGGCTAATTTTTTGTATTTTTAGTAGAGATGGGGTTTCACCATGTTGGCCAGACTGGTCTCAAACTCCTGACCTCAAATGATCCATCCACCTTGGCCTCTGAAAGTGCTGGGATTCCAGGCGTGCCCCCCGATGCCCTGCCAGTTATTTGAATTTGTGAAGCTAATTTCCAGCTTACGATTTCTTTTCCTCAGGCCTGTTGATCAGCTCTCACTTTACCACTACTTTTCAGCTTCTCTAATTTTGCTGTTATTTTTTTCTCCATCTTTGGGGAATTTATACTTTTGTTATTTGAGAGATTTAAAAAGAAAATTGTATCACCACTCCTGAAATCTCAGACCATCTTTTTGTTCCTCCACCCTGAACCACATCCTTTAGAAGTTTTTCACTGTAATTATCTGGGTATTAAGGTTCTTCCCTTTCTGTTAATCGGAAAATGTCTGTGTTTTTCTCTCATTCTCGAAAGATGTTGCTGAGTTCCCAACTCTGGGCTGACAGTTAATTTTTCTGAACGTTTCAAAAGTCATTATCCAGCTGCCTTCTGACTCCCTTTGGGCTGCTAGGAAGCTGCTGTCATTCAGTAGATGCTTCGTAAGCAATCTGCACCTTCCCCCGAGTCCTTTGAAGGTTTTTCCTTTGTGTTTAGTGTTCCTAGTTTCAATATGCTGTACATAGGCATGGACTATTTTCATTTGTCCTCTTTGGAGTACATTGTGCTTTCTGTTTCTGGAGATAGCTTTTAATTTTAAGCAGTGCTGTAAATTTGCGCTACTTTCTCTTTAAATATTATCTCTTCTCCGCGCTCTCTATTATCTCCTTTAGAATCTTTGATTCAAAACGTTTTAGAACTTTCCATCTTGTCTTCCATATTTTTGAAATTTCCCATTTCCTGTCTCTCTCTGCTGCATTCTGCATATCTCCAGCTAGATCTTCCAGTTCACTAATTCTTTCTCCAGCTATGCTAATTAGCTCTCACTGACGAACGCTTCCCCATTTGATAATTTTTCTTTCCCAAATGTATCTGTTTGTTTCTAATTCCCCTTGTTGGTTTGTCATTTTTGTTCTACTTGTTTTTTCTGACAGGTTAATTACCTGAGATCTTAGGCGTCTGTTCAGTTTTTTTTTTCCTGGCTTTCAATTATAGCGACTTGTTTTCTTGTTTATTTAATCTTTGTGTTGCACTCGTCTGATATTGATCGTTGGGGCTCACACTAGGGACTGGGAAAGCTCCTGAGGAGAGAATCGCTCCTGTACTTGCCTGTGTCACAGGGCATTGCTGGCCTCGAGGGTCTCTCTCTGTGTGGGGTGCCATGCTCACCTTTTCACTCTGCTGCTGGCCATGCTCACAGCAGCCCTGAGGAGCCCTGCCTCTCCCCGCTGCCCGTGAGCTTGTTTCTTAGGCCTGGCACCAGCTCCCCCTTGCTCCAGCCTCAATGTTTTTGTTTGCTTATGTTTCGAAGTGGCGGTAGAAAGTGGAGTCCTCCATGCATCTTATGAAAAGGGCAGTGTCTCAGAGCTGAGTCCATCCCGCTTTGCCATTCTGTGAGTGGAGGGTGTCACCTGAAAGTACCAAGGTAGGCATCTGGATTGTGCCGTCCCAACACCCTCTTCTGCAGCTCCAGTGGAGTATGGACGGGAGTGGAGTCAGGTGTCCGTGCCCAGTTCCTCAGTCCACCATCTTTGCCAGGAAGTCCCTGCTCACTGCTTCTTCATGTCCTACCCTCTGTCTTCCTGCCCCAGTGCCACAGAGCCCTCAGCCGCAGTCCCCATGGCTTAGCACAGTGGCCATTCCCATGATTATCCTTCTATGGCTTGCATGCTGCGGACTGCTGACCACTTCCTCCTCCTCAGCACGCTGGGCTGGGCCAACCCCACCCCATAGGCCCAGCAGCCTCCTGGAGCCCACGTACCCGTGTTCCACTGATGTGAGTAGCATGCAGTCTTGTGCAGACGTGGGGCTCCTCCTTCTGGCCCAGGTGCCCCCATCCACCTGTGGCTGCTCAGCGTGCAGGGGGCCATGAATGGGACCCTCAGGTGTGAACCTGCCCTCACTCGCTCAGGCTCCCCATGCTGACCCACTTGGGTCAAGGCCTTCCTGAAGCTGGGATGGGGTCGGCTGCTTAGATACCTCTGGGAATCATGTTAAATGCAGGTCTATAAGTATTCACATTGCCTTTTCATCCAAACAAACCCACACTCATCCACTTCTTACCATCTCCAGGGATGTCTCTGAGGCCCAAATCCCTCTTTCAGGACTATTGCGGGGCTCCTCCTCTCCATTTTCCTGTCTATACCCGCTACTCACCGGTGTCAAGATGGCGGCCACTGACGCGGTGCTGTTTCTGCACTCTGTGCCCTCCTGTGCTGCCCACCTCATTCAGGCAAGGGCAGCCGCCCAGGTTCCGTCTGACCTGCCCTCCAACCCGGTGACCGCCCCCCGCGGGATGCCCTGTACAACATTCCATTACTGGATGGCATTCCCCATCGGTCTCCCTCAGACCTCCGTGCCGCAACCCAACAGGGGCCGTCCTGGTGGTATGCGGGCCCCAGAGACTTCTGTGATGGCAGCCATGTAACCACACGTCCTGAGGTCCCTGAGGCTGGGAGAGAGCACGATAGCCTTTCACCTGGGCAGTAAATGTTCTGGCCCCAAAGGGATGCCTGTCCTGCCCCAGGGCCCCCCAGCTCCACGCTTCAGGAGGGAGCAGCTAGATGCGGGTGTCCACAGGAGTCTCCGACACAACCCCTTCCCCAGCCTTTCAGTGTTCTTACAGACTCACAGGCTCCACAGCAGCACATGGTTCTGTGAGTCTGGTCTTGCAGTCTCTGCTCTTTGACTGGAGTGTTATGTCCGTCTGTTCAGGCTTCAATGCACCATCCCATTGTGCTGCTCTGGTGTCTGAGTTTTGAGCTCCTGGCAAGGTTAACTTGGTCAGCATCTTCTCATGGTCATGCCAGCCCCAGCGGCCCGGTGGCTCTGACCATGGAGTTTTCCATGTGCTCTGACTCAGGAGCATCAGGGATGGTCTGTGTGTGTTTGGTGGCTTCTGATTGTGGGTTCATGCTCGTGGGGACCCTCTGAGTTCCAAGTACGCAGTGTGGGCTCTAGGCAGGATTTACGGCTATTTCTTCTAGCAGCCTCCTGGCATTATCAGTCCCGGAAGTCTTAAGAAAACTTTAAGCCAGGGGTTTTTCAGATCTCCACGTAACCTCAGAACTCAGGCACCCGTGAGCTTGGGCTTATGTTCACTGTTTTCGAGGATGGTGGGAGGGGATGGCATGCAGGGTAGTGGAAGCTGGGCCTGGGGTCTGGTTCTAGAAGCATCAGGGCTAGAGGGTCTTAGAGCCAGTTACAAGGAAGGGTTGTCTACCAGGCCTCTGAGGGTGAGGGAAGTGAGCCTCCACCTTACAGTCACTGGGAGAGGACTGAAGGAGAAGCAGCCACCCCCCAATCCATCCTCACACCATGCACAGCTCCGGCCCAGGCGCTGGGAGACCCTTGGGGTTCCACCAGCAGAGTGGCACTGGTGGTGGGGGCAGGGATCCTGGCTGCAGGAAGAGCCACGGCAGATCATAGTGAGCCCTTGGGAGACATCTTTGAGGTTGGGGCCTCTGAGCTCAGGTCCCAGGAGGCATCTGCTGGTGGCCTGATGAGCCTTGGTGGTCAGTGGTCTCCCAGGAACAGCAGCAATGCAAGCTGCTCCCACAGAGGAGGGGGCAGAGTGAGGCTTCTGCAGCCTCATCCAGGCCTCGAGGCACCCCTCCTCTGAGCTTCTGATTGTCCTGTGGGAAGGCGCCTGCGTGCTGGGTTTGTGGACGCGCCTGACACGCTGTTTGCTGTGTCTTCTGAAACACCGTATGGTCCAGGGGTGGCCTCTGTTGTGGGGAGACTTGTGGGTCTCAAGCCTGCCTCCCCCACATGCACAGCACATGCCTCATGGCCCTGACGGTGTCACCAGGTGCCTTCTGAATGTGTGTCCCCCATTGGAGCACATCAGGTGTCCCTGCACTGCGCAGGGCCCAGAACAAGGGCAGGGACAGCCAGCGACATTTGTCAGGAGCAGAGATAGTCTTTATTCAAATACAAGAGATCCGTAGCATGAAAACACCGAGTGAAGTTTCTGAAACTGCCCCATTTATTCACTTCTCAAATGGCCCCCCGCTTGCACGCGTCCTCGGGAGAGTGGGCTCAGCGCCAGCCTGGAGCACCAGATCTGAGGTATCTGCAACCACGTGGGAGCCAGGCCCCTGGACAATGAAGGACAATCTCGTGGAGCAGCAATAACTTATAAGGAGACATAATTTAGAGTAGACGGAGCCTTGGGGATGACTTTATCTGTGCAGAAGGAGGAGGCTGAGAGCAGATCGGACATGGGGACCCCTAAGAAGCAAGGCTGGGAAAGGAGGAGGCTGTTCCCGATGCCCCTGCCGGCCACCAGAGGGCCCTTCAGTGCAGAGAAGGTCGGCCCGGCCTCTCCGCGGTCGGCAGCAGCATGAAATCCCCGTGCCTTGGGCCGCCTGCAGCATGAGCCTGCACAGGAGCCCCCGAGCCCCGGACACCCCACGGCTCCGGGGGGGCCCAGGGGCTGCGGGGCTCTGGTCTTAGACGCAGTTATCAGGGACGCACTCAGCCTCTTCTTCGAGCTCGGGGCAGGGGCTCCCGTTGTTGGCGGGCTGGACCCGGACATAGCGAGTCCTGCTCTTAGCCCCCAGCTTCCCACAGGGGCCTCCGCACAGTCCCCAGGACGACCACAGGGAAACCTCGCAGTCCAGCGGCGTTTCTGGAACTGGACCAAGCACAGGAGAGACAGAGGTGAACACTCGCTTGAGGTGGCTCTTCCTGCAAACAAGCCCCACCCACCAATGTGTGCATTCACCAGAGGCCACGCCCACACTGCCTCCCACCAATGTGTATTCATTGGAGGCCACACCCACACTTCCACCAATGCGTGCATTCATCGGCGGCCACGCCCACACTTCCACCAATGCGTGCATTCATCGGAGGCCACGCCCACACTTCCACCAATGCGTGCATTCATCGGAGGCCACGCCCACACTTCCACCAATGCGTGCATTCATCGGCGGCCACGCCCACACTTCCACCAATGCGTGCATTCATCGCAGGCCACGTCCACACTTCCACCAATGCGTGCATTCATCGGAGGCCACGCCCACACTTCCACCAATGCGTGCATTCATCAGAGGCCACGCCCACACTTCCACCAATGCGTGCATTCCTCGGAGGCCACGCCCACACTTCCACCAATGCGTGCATTCATCGGTGGCCACGTCCACACTTCCACCAATGCGTGCATTCCTCAGAGGCCACGCCCACACTTCCACCAATGATGCGTGCATTCATCAGAGGCCACGTCCACACTTCCACCAATGTGTGCATTCATCGGGGGCCACGCCCACACTTCCACCAATGCGTGCATTCATCACGGGCCACGCCCACACTTCCACCAATGCGTGCATTCATCAGAGGCCACGTCCACACTTCCACCAATGCGTGCATTCATCGGAGGTCACGCCCACACTTCCACCAATGCGTGCATTCATCGCGGGCCACGCCCACACTTCCACCAATGCGTGCATTCATTGCGGGCCACGTCCACACTTCCACCAATGCGTGCATTCATCGGAGGCCACGTCCACACTTCCACCAATGCGTGCATTCATCGGGGGCCACGTCCACACTTCCACCAATGCGTGCATTCATCGGGGGCCACGTCCACACTTCCACCAATGCGTGCATTCACCGGGGGCCACGCCCACGCTTCAGGGGCTTTTGGTTTCTCCGCTCAGTTGCAGAGTGAGCGGCAAGATGGATGGCACCATGGCAACCTCGGAAGCAACCCAAGGACTCGAGTTGCACGTGAGAGCCGGGGCTGCCGCTCGAGTCTTTGCGGTGTTGGAACTCCCACACCGTGGCAGAGTGAGAAGCCCCAGGACAGGGTGGACACCCCTGCTGTGGAAAGCTGCTCGCCCCGAGCCTAGACCCAGCTGCCACATTTACCGGAATAACAGACAGGGGCACCGGGTTAGCCGTCTGTCTTGCGGGACCTGGACCCCCATGGAACTCAGACGTTTCCAGTATCATTGTTTCCCTGTGTCCCATCTGGTTTTCATAATTTTCATGAATCTAAAAGTCATCATTTTGGTGTTATGGTAAAGTCACTTGGTAATTTCCATTTTTCCAAAGTAAAATGCAAACCCCTCTTTTGCACCCCACAGGCCAAGCCAGCCAGATGGGCATTGTTTCTGTGTGGTTGTGTGGCCCAGGGCGGGCAGCCCGGAGGGAGGCCAGGAGCCCCACCTCCCTCTGCCGCTCAAGCCAGGATGGTCAGCAAGGGCTCCGCTCTCCTCACAAATCTGCAAGCACTCTGCTGCCAGCTTTGTGGCCACTGAAGGATGAGACGCTTCAACAAGACACAGGCGTTTGAGGAATTCCAGAAGGATGACAGAGTGGAGAAGGGGGTCGGTGCGCAGGTACAGTTCCTAGAATGGTCTGGCAGCCCTGGCCAGGCCCACACCCGGAGCAGCCATCTCCAAAGTGGCAGGAACAGGGCTTGCAAAGACCTCGGGCGCTGACGCTTTGCAGGGGCCCTGGTGTAGGAGAAGCCTGAGAGCCAGGGCCCGGGGCAGCCCACCTGGAGAGCACACAGAGCTGCTGGGAGGTCCCAGCAGGCCCCAGCTTCCCAACTGGAACTGGGGTGGTGGGAGCACCCCCACCCTGGCTGCAGTGAGGAGTCAGTGAGCATCTGCAGTGCCAGGTCTGCAGACAGGGCCCTACCACAAACCTCTCCAGTGCTGCAACGCCCTGTGAGGAGGAGGCCTGGGGACAGGCATCCATCGTGTGAGCAGGAAGCTAGCACAGAGCCAGGCTGGCTTGGCAGGAGCCTCTTGTGTGCCACCCACCACATGCTGGGCCCTGCCAGGCCCAGCCTCTGTCCTTGGGAAGCCAAATGTCACAGGAAAGACCCTTGTGGGTGGTAGTCTGTGCTCCATTCCCACAGGGCCAGCATGGCAGGTGCTGGGGAGAGCCTTGAGGGCACAAAGGAACGGAAGCAGGCTGGCATGAGGCAGGTGGACACAGGAGGCACCAGAGAGGGTTGGTGGGAGTGGCTGCAGGCATCCTCAAAGCTACGATGCCAGCAGTGCCCTGGGAATGAGGTGCCATGCTACCCAGTGGCACTTGCTGGGACATTGGTGAGGGAAGGTGCTTGGCTCAGTCCTGCTCACGTGCAGTTTGGGTGGAATTCTCTCCCTCCCACCCTCCTCTCGATGTTCTGCCTCCTGCTCTCAGAGCTCACAGCACAGTTTCTCCCCACCCCCTGCAATGCCACTCCTGCTTGGCCTCGGCTGACTTTATCCCCTCTCCTGGCCCAAGGCACTGGCCTCGCCTGCCCACTGTGGCCCGGTGCCCCTGACGATGGGGCAAACCGCAGCTCTCCGGACCCTCTGCCCATGAGGGGCTCTTCCCCCCAGACCAGCTGCGCACCACAGACAGTGCTGGCACGTTCACCTGTTGGGTAAGTGGCTCAGGCAGGTCTGCTTGGAATGGGGCATCTGCTTGGACAAATGAGTGAGGACCTCAAGCCTGAGCTGGGCAGGGCAGCACCAAGGCTGGCACAGGGAGGCCGAGTCCATCCCAAACGAGGAGGAGGGATCCAGGGCTGGGCACAGCCTCTGTCTCGGAGTGGTTCCCGCCAGCCGTGCGGAGCTCACCACCTCCCGTCTGAACTGCCCTCCCCTTGCCTCCAGGGATGGCTGACAGTAAGCTTGTAATTACTGCTGCTCCTCAAGACAAAATCTGTCCCCACCACACCACTTGGGAGCGGGGGAGTATGTGGGACAGTTCTGCACCTGCCTCAACTCCAGCCAGCAAGGTGGAGGACGATGGGACCCACGGCCACGTTGGTGGGCTCCAGTTCCTCCTGGGGAAAGTCTGAAGTCCACTCCTGTCTGGAGCCTACCCTGAGCCTCCCACACCCACGTCAGGTGAGAATCAGAGACCCAGAGCTAACAGGTCCCGACCCATGACACAGTGAGGTGCTCCAGGCCACAGATGCTGCATGGGGCCACTGGCCGACACCCAGCTGAGCGTGGAGGGAACTGCCACTTGGCCCCAGCGTTCGCACCTGCCTGGGGCCAGCAGGTGCCTGGAGGAGCTAGGGGAACCCTGATCAGCACCTGCTCTGCCCTGCACCAAGGTGCCTATGAGCAGAGCCCCAAGCTGTGGGGTGGCTGGGGCCAAGACCCCCACAGGAACCCTCCAGCACAGCTGTCACCCGGTAGCCACACAGACGGGGCCATCCTGGCAAGCTTCCTTGTCAGCTATGACACACAGGTCACCCGTGGGTGCGTGTCTGACGGGACCGTGTGTCTCAGCTACTCTCTGCCCTCCTTTCATCCTTTCCTCTAGGCTGTGGGGTGTAAGATGTTTCCAACTGCAGATATTGTGGAAGAGTTACATCTTCAGCGTTTGAATCAACAGAACCCTAAATCTTCTCAGCACCATCTTGCAGCACATTGGCCATTCGGCAGGGCTGGGGCAGCTGTGTGTCCCGTATGTCCTGTGGGGTGCCAGCCTCAGCTTCTCCCTCACAGGACGCGTTTCCCTCTGAACCTGCTACCCGCAGGAGTTATGCCCCTGAGCTCTGCCATGGGCACTTTCCACAGCCAGCTCTTCCCTGGCATCTGGAGTATGTGGGGGATGGGAAGGAGGTCTTTACCTGATGCGCTGTCCACAATCTCGTTGTCCCTGCTGGCCAGGACTGAGGTGGGAGGGACGAACGTCCTGGGGCTCTGTCGCAGCCGCACCAGCGTCACCCTGGCGATGGGAGGCAGGGCCTTCAGCCTCGGGTAGTAGAAGGAGTTGGCCGGGTGGCTGGGAGAGGAGGACGTTATCTGGGGAGGAGGAAGAGGAGGTTCGCATGGGGTCCAAGAAGGCCACCTTCGGGTGTGCGTATGGCCTTACTGGGGCCAATGCCCAGCGTCCAGCATCCTCCGCCCCACTGTGGGGGACAGGGTCCCTTGTGCTCCTCTCAGCCGTCCCATGGAGCACAGGCTGGAAACCGAGGCCAGGAAGGGGCGGCCTCCTCAGGACGCGGTCCCACTCTCCTCCCTGCGGTGCTGTGACCCAGTGGGGTGGGGCGGGCATGAGGGGCGCTGCACCCCCTTGCTCACTGCCGCCCCTAGAAGCAGAGCCTCTTCTACACAAAAGCCCCCAGCGGCTGTTCTGGGCTGGAAGGCGCGGGCACAGCCAGGCCTCAGCCACGTCCCGACCACGCGGGGCCACAGCGGCCCTGGCGCACGCGGGACGCCCACTCGCCTCGGTCACCGTGTCCTGCGGGATAGTGGCGAAGTTGGGGGAGGAGAAGGTGAAGCCGCTGTCCGTGCCGGCGTCGTAGGGGTACAGGTCCAGCGCCGCCTGCTCCCGCCAGCTGTCCCCGTCGCACAGATCCAGGCTGTCCACGCCCACGAACCAGTCCGGGCTGGGCACGATGCGCACCACGAACGAGACCTGCGGCAGCGGAGGCTCAGCGCGCCCGCCCCGGCCCCGGCCCCCGCCCCGGGCCCGGCCCCCGCCCCGGCCCCCGCCCCAGCCTGCCGGCCGCTCACCAGCGAGTGCCTGCGCTGCACCTCCAGCTCCGCCGACGTCTGCCCGGTGCCGCTGGGGACCGCGGGCGCCGAGAACACCGCGTGCACGCTCTGCAGCGCCTCCCCCGCCGCCTCGATCTCCTTCATCAGCGCCCAGGCCTCGCCGCGCTCGGCGAAGTCGCGCAGCCCGTTGCTGACATACTGGTTCTTCCTCCACATGCTGTAGTCTGAGCTGTGCGCGGCCCCTGCGGGACCACCCGGCCGCGCCGCGGGCCACCGTGAGAGGCGGAGGTCGGGCTTGGATCCCAGCGGGCGCCCCAGGGGATCCCTCCCCGCCATCCGCAGGGAACCATGTCCCCCTCATCACGTCGGACCGTGACCTCCTGTGGCTGCCCCTGCCCCGACGCGGGGCTGCGTGGCCACCCCGTGACCGCCCCCTGTCCCCACGGCACCCCCGGAGTCCAGAACACCTCCCGCCGCACCCCCGGAGCCCAGAACACCTCCCGCCGCACCCCCGGAGCCCAGAACACCTCCCGCCGCACCCCCGAGCCCACAACACCTCCCGCCGCACCCCCGAGCCCACAACACCTCCAGCCGCACCCCCGGAGCCCAGAACACAGCCGGCCGCACCCCCGGAGCCCAGAACACCTCCAGCCGCACCCCCGAGCCCAGAACACAGCCGGCCGCGCACGGCAGGCGCTCGGCAAACATTTCTTGCTTCAGAGTCTCCTGGACGTGAGCGCGCCCCAGACTGGGAAGCGCTGTGCAGCTGTGGGGGGCTCCGGCGCCGCAGCCCTCCTGGAGGAGCAGGACTCGAAGAGGGGGCTGCACTCACCCAGCAGCGAAGACCACTGCGCGGGGGGCCGGAACAGGGGGTACTGCTTGGGGAAGGCCGTCTGGCTCCACTTGCCGGTGAAGGTGATGCTGTATCTGGCCGGGGCTCTGGCGGAACAGACAGACTCTCCCCCACGAGGGTGGCCGGCGGCGCCGCCGAGCGTGGCCAGGAGGAGAGCCCAGAGGGCCCTGCCCAGGGCGGCGGCTGGGCTGGGGTTTTCCATCACCTGGGAGCACAGAGGGGAGCAGCCGCGCGCTGGCACCGCCGTGCCAGCCTCGGGGTGGAGAGCCGAGAGGGCTCTGGCCGCACTTTGGGCTCCAGGACTGCCCCGTGCGCCCGCGCACCCCTCCCTGCTCTGCAAAGCTCTCCTGCGGCGCTTGGGAGACCCCCATCCGCAGAAGGGACGGCGCGGGGTTAGATGCCCGTGCGCCTGCGAGCGAACAAGGGTAACGGGCAGGTTTTCAGTCCGAGTCCCTGCAGCTGCTGAGCGGGTCGGGGTGCGGCCTCCGGGAGGTGCCCTCGCCGCCGCTCTCCCCCCAGCCTCTGCCGTCGCGGGGACCCGGGGTCTTGCCTGACTGGCTGCCCCCGGGATTAGACCCGCAAAGCTCGGGTCGCCGCCAGTCCCGGGGGTCCCTCTGGAGGTGCCACAAGGTTCGAGCCGCGGGGAAAGCGCAGGAGGCCCGGGCCCTCTCTGGGTGTCCCGGGGGCGCGCAGTACTCACCCGGCAGGAGCGGCGGGAGCGCAGCGGGCGGCGGTAGGGTCCCAGCCAGAGCCCAGAGCCCCTATTTAAGCCCGAGGCCGTCTCCCCGAGCCGGCCAATGAGGCTCCAGTTCCTCCCGTCCTCGGAGCTGCACAGCCTGGCCTCCAGCGAGGGGCAGACCGGACGTGGGAGAAAGGAGGAGAAGGGGCTGCGGGGGGCCCAGGGGCTCCGCTTTCCCAGCTCGCCCTGCCCAGCGACCTTCCCCAGCCAGATCGCTCTCCTCCCCCGCCGCGCAGCCGCACCCCTTTCTTCGTCTGTCTGTCCTGTCCCTCCCCTCCGGTCCCCTCCCCTCCCACACTCCTCCCCACTCTCGTCTCTCCTCTCCCTTCCGATTCTCTCCTGTTCCCTCGAGCGCCTTCCTGGTGCCTCCCTGGGTGCCTCGGAGGGCAGTTCTGTGCCCCACGCCGGGAAAGCCCAGAGCGTGGGGCGGAGGGGCTCTTGTCTGCGCCTTCTTGAAATTAAAGCCAGCGAGCTACACCTTCCCGCAGGGTGTGACCTGGAGGGCCGTGTGCGTGGCCTGACTTCAGTCTAAGTGCTGGAGGTGGCCTGGGAAGCTCTGGATCCCGATAAGGCATCCCTGGTCTTTGCGGCCCTGGCTTTGAGTCTCTTTCTCGGCACGGCCTAAAACCGCACAGAACGGCCAAGCGGTCTACACTGTGGCCCCAGTGCATCTGCCAGCCATCCCTCCCGGAGGGAGGTCAGAGTGGGCTGAGGGTCTGGGATGGAGCGCAGGGAGTCAGAAAGAAGCCACAGAAAGGGGGCACCCTCCCCAGGACTCCGTGCAGGGCTGGGGCTGCAGGAGGGCGGTGTGGGCGGTGTGTGTGTGGTGTGTAGTGTGTGGTGTGTGTGCGGTGTGTGTGGTGTGTGTGTGGTGTATATGGTGTGCAGTGTATGTGTGGTGTGTGGTGGGTGTGTGTGGTGTGCGGTGTGTGTGCGGCATGTGTGTGTTATGTGTGGTGTGTGGTGTGTGGTGTGGTGTGTGGTGTGTGTGGTGTGTGTGGTGTGTGGTGTGTGTGGTGTGTGTGTGGTGTGTGGTATGTGTGGTGTGTGGTGTGTGTGGTGTGTGCAGTGTGTGGTGTGTGTGGTGTGTGTGTATGTGTGGTGTGTGTGGTGTGTGTGTGGGGTGTGTGTGGTATGTGGTGTGTGTGGTGTGTGGTGTGTGGTGTGTGTGGTGTGTGTGTGGTGTGTGGTGTGTGTGGTGTGTGTGTGGTGTGTGGTATGTGTGGTGTGTGATGTGTGTGGTGTGTGCAGTGTGTGGTGTGTGTGGTGTGTGTGTATGTGTGGTGTGTGTGGTGTGTGTGTGGTGTGTGGTGTGTGTGGTGTGTGTGTGGTGTGTGGTATGTGTGGTGTGTGTGGTGTGTGGTGTGTGTGTGTGGTGTGTGTGGTGTGTGTGGTGTGTGGTATGTGTGGTGTGTGGTGTGTGGTGGTGTGTGGTGTGGTGTGTGGTATGTGTGGTGTGTGTAGTGTGTGGTGTGGTGGTGTGTGTGGTGTGTGTGGTGTGTGTGGTGTGTGGTGTGTGGTGTGTGTGGTGTGTGGTGTGTGTGGTGTGTGGTGTGTGGTGTGTGTGGTGTGTGTGCGGTGTGTGCAGTGTGTGGTGTGTGTGTATGTGTGGTGTGTGTGGTGTGTGTGTGGTGTGTGTGGTATGTGGTGTGTGTGGTGTGTGCAGTGTGTGGTGTGTGTGTATGTGTGGTGTGTGTGGTGTGTGGTGTGTGTAGTGTGTGGTGTGTGCAGTGTGTGGTGTGTCTAGTGTGTGGTGTGTGTGGTATGTGGTGTGTGTGGTGTGTGCGGTGTGTGGTGTGTGTGGTGTGTGTATATGTGTGTAGTGTGTGGTGTGTGTGGTGTGTGTGGTGTGTGCAGTGTGTGGTGTGTGTAGTGTGTGGTGTGTGCAGTGTGTGGTGTGTCTAGTGTGTGGTGTATGTGGTATGTGGTGTGTGTGGTGTGTGCGGTGTGTGGTGTGTGTATGTGTGTAGTGTGTGGTGTGTGTGGTGTGTGCGGTGTGTGGTGTGTGTGGTGTGTGTATATGTGTGTAGTGTGTGGTGTGTGTGGTGTGTGTGTATGTGTGCAGTGTGTGGTGTGTGTGGTGTGTGTGTGGTGTGTGCAGTGTGTGGTGTGTGTGGTGTGTGTGTGTATGTGTGGTGTGTGTGGTGTGTGTGTGTGGTGTGTGTGTATGTGTGGTGTGTGTGGTGTGTGGTGCGTACACAGTGTGTGCGGTGCAGAACCCTCCCAGGGGCTCTGGGCCTCCCTTCCTTTGGGGTGCAACTAACAGATGCTGAAATTGATTCCTGCTCCATGTCAGGAAAATATTTACAGGCCCCCAGTCATGGGATCTGGAAAGCAGAGTGGAGGAAGGAGCGTGGGGATGCTCTTGCTCAATCCTTCCCGGCCTCTGCTCATCGGAATCACCCTGAGGGCTTTTAAGCTTAGACAAAACACTCTGATTTTTGGAACGCTGTTAATGTTTCACATACTCAAAAAGAGAGAAAAAATAAATAGAAGTAACAAGGACAGAATGCAAACAAAAACCAATGATCTAACCTGCATTTTCAGTGCAAATCACAGAGAAGCTACGCACTGCAGTATTTAGACTCCAGACCCCCAGGCCACAGACAGATTCTACTTCGGTGCTTCTCAAATGTTTTGATCTGAGGGCTCCTTCACACTCTTAAAAGTCACTGAGATCCAGATGCAGTGGCTCACGCCTGCAGTCCCGGCACTCTGAGAGGCCAAGGCAGGAGGATCACCTGAGCCCAGATTTCAATACCAGCCTGGGTGACATAGGGAGACCTCACCTCTACAAAAGAAAGAAGTATCAGCTGGGGTGTGGTGGAGCGCAGGAGAATTGCCTGAACCCAGGAGGTGTGGGTTGTAGCGAGCTGAGATCACTGCACTACAGCCTGGGCGACAGAGAGGCAGAGCGGGATTCCATCTCAAAAAAAACTCTCATTGAGGGAGCTTCTGTCTGTGTGGGTTACACCTATGGATACTCATCATTTTCTAAACCATAACAGAAATGTGCAGAATACTTAGCAATTCACTTAAAAATAACAAAATATTGCTATTACACATGTTTTATGAAAAACAACCAGACTTTTAAACATGAAAAGCCTGGCTGAGAAAAGTGGCCTGGTTCTACGTTTGTACAGATCTTCGTATTGCCTGGCTCAGCGGAAGCGGGATTCTCACGTGCGCTCTGGCACTTCATCTGCTGAGATGTGCTGTTAGTTGGAGTCTATGAAGAAAATCCAGCCTCGTCAGATATACCTGCTCTGGCCCGCAGCCCCCGAAAACCGCCGCGTGCCCATCAGAGCATGGGAATGGCTCTCATGCAACGGTCTGGAAGGATCCCAGGCCCTCCACGGGTCCCCACAGCGGGCCTGGAAACCGCTGCTGAGGCCAGACTCAGATCCACAGGGCTTTTTCCCAGAGCAGCGTGGGGCAGCCGTACTGCGGCTACTCTGCCTCCCGGGACTAATCCCTCCCTTTCTGGGCAGCCTTCTCCACTGAAAGGAGCTCGGGCTCCTTGGCAAAGTCGCTGGCTCTGGGTCTGAGCAGAGGAAGGAGGCGCTGGGCCTGGGGCATGTTCTCGTGTGGGAAGCCAGGGTGCCGCTCCAGAGATTCGCTCAGGCACAGTCCCCTCTCAGTCCAGGTCTGGCCGTGGCAGCGGCTTCAAGGCTCCCCAGGTCTCACAGAGGCCAAGGAGGCTGCAGAAGAAACCAGGGGCCGCAGGAGCTCTTTCCTCCTGCCCAGCAGCCCAGCCCTCACGCCGTCTCCCTGAGCTCTGCGACCTGGGGCCCCCATTAGGATGTGGGGTGGTGGTGGGCCCAGGCCTGGGGGCCTCCAGCTAGAATGTGGGATGGTGGTGGGCCGAGGTCTTTGGGGGGGCTCCAGCTAGGATGTGGGGTGGTGGTGGGCCCAGACCTGGGGGCCTCCAGCTAGAATGTGGGATGGTGGTGGGCCGAGGTCTTTGGGGGGGCTCCAGCTAGGATGTGGGGTGGTGGTGGGCTGACGTCTTTGGGGGGGCTCCAGCTAGGATGTGGGGTGGTGGTGGGCCCAGACCTGGGGGCCTCCAGCTAGAATGTGGGATGGTGGTGGGCCGAGGTCTTTGGGGGGCTCCAGCTAGGATGTGTGGTGATGGTGGGCCCAGGGTAGTGAGAGGGGCTCCAGCTAGGATGTGTGGTGGTGGTGGGCTGACGTCTTTGGGGGGGCTCCAGCTAGGATGTGGGGTGATGGTGGGCCCAGGGTAGTGAGGGGGGGCTCCAGCTAGGATGTGGGGTGGTGGTGGACCGGGCGCTTCAGGCAGGGCCACAGCTGGTTTGTGTGGGAGGGGACAGGGCTGGGTTGGAGGGCTGGAGTAGACGGCAACCAGGAGGAATTTCCTTTGGTGGTGGGAGGCCTCCCCAAAAGCACGCCTGCAAGGGCCCCTGGGGCACCATGGGACATGGGAAAGTTCTTTGCTGTGCTCAGAGAGGGGACGTGAGAGGCCTGGGGCCAGGTGGGCTCAATTTGCCGGATCCTGTGGCCCCTTAGGTTGGATTGGGCTGGGGTCTCAGGCAGAGCTGTTTCTGCACCGAAGCAGGGACACAGGCCAGTGACGGAGTGAGCCTGCGTGACTCCGAGCTTTCTGGGTCTTGCTGGAAACCCCTCTGACACTCAGACCCTCTTCTGTGAACCAGAAGGCTCTATCCTACCTTCTGCTGAGGGTCACAGGAGATAGCACTTCGCAGTGTCCCCCTACCCACACTGGAGAGTTTCTCTGTGCCCACAGGCAGGAGGACCCCCCCCACACACACACAGTACATTCATTCATTCATTAACCACATGGTGAGTGTTCTTTGCATCTCAGAGATGGGGACGCAGAAGTGACCCCACTAGACCCAAGGCTGCGGGAGACTGGGTGGAGCGGATACATTTTGTAAACTGCATTCCCTATTCAACAAAGTGTTTAGTGAATCAGTTGACAGCAATGCCAGGGTCCTCTGAGGACAGGGCCTTCCTGGAGGTCACTGGAGCCACTGGCCCCGCGGTGGTTTTCAGGGGAGTGTGGCTCAAGGCTGTGGCCGCAGCCAGGGCTCGCTGCCTGTCTGCAGCTGGGCAGAGCAGCCCCTCCGCCCGCGTCCAGCTCCATCTGGCTGCCCTGCCACGGCCCCCGTGGGCAACCCCCTTGTCCTTGACGCCCCTTCCTGCCTGCTGCAGCTGGGTAAGTGTAGCCTGCAGTGTGAGTAATCGGCGGCCCCACTCCCAGGGTGTTGGCAGTGTTGAAAAGTTGTCTGTTAACCAAAATGTGTTGCTACGGTTGGACTTTTGGACAACTGTAAGGTGCCGTGAAGCTCCCGGTCGGGCCTGGGAGGGTGGGGTCTGTGCTGCTGAAATTGGATCTGAGCAGGCGGGTGTGGGGTTTCCATGGGTTTGTTTCTGAGCCTCGTGGAGCCTACAGCACAGAGGAATCCCTGGCAAGCCTCCCCTGCCAGTCCTGCCCTGTTCCTAGGCTGTGGCCCTGCCCTGGGCCCGAGAACCCAAGATCCCTCCAGGGGCAGTGGAGTCCCAGCTGGGAAGGGAGAGGCCTTCTTTACCTTTCCGCAGGGCTGTGGCCGGGGCCCTCCCTCAGGGTCTGGCATGACAACGGCTCTTTCAGGGCTTGCCCACAGCCCCTCCCCGGGGTGCGGCACAGGCACCCAGGCCTGGCCCAGCAGCGCCGAGCTCCCAGCCGCGTCTGCTGACTCAGACTGGGAATCCCCACCCACAGGACGGGCCGCCTCCTCCAAAGCACCCAGACTCCAGGTTCAGTTTCTGGCTCCCCAAGGGACGCTGCTGTGCATTGGCAAAGCCCCCCTGAAACGTGCTGCACTGGCCGACGTGGGTGCGTCACGCTTGCCCGTTCACTCCGACATGTTCCCAGGGCCTTGCTCCAGCCGGGCACCACGGGCTCTGCACACACCTGCTCTCTAAAACCTGCCTCAGCCTTTGAGACTTCAGACTCCCAGGGATGAGCCCACGCCATCCCGTGGCTCTCCCTGCCCCACTCCCCCTTCCTCATCCTCATCCTCAGACTAGCAGGGGATGGGGCTCCAGTGGCTCCCTGCAGCCCACCCTCCCCTCTCCCTCCTCATCACCACCCGCTGACCTCCTTCCTGCCCGAGACACCCAGGTTGGTCATGCCCCAGAGCCTTTGCACGTGCAGCTCTCCCTACCCAGAGGATTCTTTCCAGGCTGCCTTCTCCTGCCATACAGGCCTCAGGGAGAACAGCTGCAGGCGCCCCCCTCCACCCCCCACCAAGAGAGGAGTGCCGGGTCACACCCTGTCATGCCAGGATTTTATTTTCAGAGCTCCCACAGAGAACTAAGCCTACCGTAAGCATTGTGAGCAGACAGGGATTTACTACGGGGTAAGTGGCTTATAGAATTGTGAGGAGGGTTGGAGGGAGGCTCTGGACTGAGTGTCCAAGGGTGACCTCCCACGCTGCACGGCAGGACAGGGCTGCTGGGTGGGCAGCTGGTCCCCCCTGCGCAGGAACCAGCCACCCCAGCAGTAGATGGCCACTCGCTCCTGCGTCCCCCTCGCCCACACACCTCCAGTCTGCATTCAGGTTTCTCTGACACTTCCGATTGATTGGCAGAGCCTGAATCAGGTCGGGGAATCCAAGATTTTGGATTCAGCATTGCAGCCTCTGCAGTCCAGGAGGACGCCCGGAAGGAGGATGGGGATGGCGCCAGTGAGCGGAGCCGCAGCCCACACGGTGCTTTCCCCTGCTCTTCTCTGACTTATTTAGCTGACGCCGAGTGAGGACCTTGCCTGGCTGCTTCACCTCTGGAAGCCCGGCTGCTGCTACCGTGCCAGGCTGACGGGAGGGCAGCGCACACAGCGCTCTTACCGGGTTTCACAGCGGCTCCCCCAGTCGCACCTTGCAGAGGAGGCCAGGTCACCGCTGGTGAGCCGCAGGTCTGGGGGAGTCTGCTGCTGCTCTCTGGTTCGAAACGCTGTTCGTTTTGTTTTTCCCTCTGCAACAGTTGACCTCCCTCGAATAGGAGCCTATCCATTTTCAGTGGCACTTGACAGCAGCTTTTTCTGTCCGCAGTAAGATGTCAAGAGCGCAGCAAAAGGACCACTGAGGAGTCTCGTCTTCCTCCAAGCAGTGAGAAGAGTGGCAAAAACGTCAGAATACAGTTTTAAGTACTCTGGAAATGAACCAAAGGCTTGCAGCAATCTATGTAGAGTTATATTATTTTATTGAGAAAATAGGCCGAATCTTCGTGAGAACAGCATGCATGCCCGCCCACCCCCCCAGCACTGTAGTAGCCTTAAAAATTAACAACCCATATTTATAATAAAAACTAACAACCTGGCAGCCACCAGAGCTGGAGTGCTTTCAAAGCCTCATTTCCAGAAAGTCATGCTTATTTGACCTATCTGGTGGCTCCCTGGAAGACACCACTTGCAATCTGTGTGTTTCTGACTCGATTCAGAGCTTACCCAGCATGAAAAGACTTTTCTCCTGGGGCTATTGTTGAAAATAGTTATAGGCAATTGATGAACTTTGCAGTTGCCCCAGGTGGTGGCTAACAGTTGGGCGAGTGATAGAACAACTAAAAAAATAAATGGAGGAAAGTCTGGGAAATGAGATGTCCATGGGGAGCTCTGAAAAAAAAACGAAAAAAATCCATCATATTCCTGGGACTCTAGAAGGCCACACATATTCCCAGGTCTGAGTGCATGCTCGGGAAAGACCTCAGAAGGCACTGAGCGTACTTCCAGCTGACCCTGAGGCTCTGTGCAAGCAGGAAGAGAGGGCTAATGCAGAGCTGTTAACTGCCCTGCAACCTCGGAACAGAAACTGGGAAGCGAGGGCTAATGCAGAGTTGTTAACTGCCCTGCAACCTCGGAACAGAAACTGGGAAGCGAGGGCTAATGCAGAGCTGTTAACTGCCCTGCAACCTTGGAACAGAAACTGGGAAGCGAGGGCTAATGCAGAGCTGTTAACTGCCCTGCAACCTCGGAACAGAAACTGGGAAGCGAGGGCTAATGCAGAGTTGTTAACTGCCCTGCAACCTCGGAACAGAAACTGGGAAGCGAGGGCTAATGCAGAGTTGTTAACTGCCCTGCAACCTCGGAACAGAAACTGGGAAGCGAGGGCTAATGCAGAGTTGTTAACTGCCCTGCAACCTCGGAACAGAAACTGGGAAGCAAGGGCTAATGCAGAGCTGTTAACTGCCCTGCAACCTCGGAACAGAAACTGGGAAGCGAGGGCTAATGCAGAGTTGTTAACTGCCCTGCAACCTCGGAACAGAAACTGGGAAGCGAGGGCTAATGCAGAGTTGTTAACTGCCCTGCAACCTCGGAACAGAAACTGGGAAGCGAGGGCTAATGCAGAGCTGTTAACTGCCCTGCAACCTCGGAACAGAAACTGGGAAGCGAGGGCTAATGCAGAGTTGTTAACTGCCCTGCAACCTCGGAACAGAAACTAGGAGGTGACTGGTTCTGGGCCTTCAGGGAAGTATCTGTCTGCTCATTAACTGACCACTGAGGTAACTAAGGAGACACTTAGTGGCCACACATGGCAGATAATACAGATTTTGCATAATTAATTCAGAAACGTTAATAATAAACAAACTACAACAGACGCTGGGGGAAGGGGAGGTATCTGATTTCTGGAGTTGCCGCATTATACTATTTAAAACGTTCATTTTTCAACCAAAAATTGTGAGACATGAAAAAGCACAAGAAAGTGCGGCCTGCACGCGGGGAAGAGAGCAGTCAACGGGGACTGTCACGGAGGAGGACGAGCTGCTGCAGGCACCAAACACTTCAAATCAACGGTCTTAAATATGTTCCAAGAACAAAGGAAAATTTTTCTAAATGATTTAAAATATGAGCGTAGGTTTCACCACACAGAGAATGTCAGTAAAGGGCAGAAATTACAGAGAACCAAGCAGAAATTCAGGAGTGCAAAAGCACAGTAACTGAATTTAAACTCTCACTAGAGAATCTCAGCAGATTTGAGCAGGTAACACGAAGTGTAAGCAAAAGAGGAAATAGGTAAGTGGAAAGATCCAACCTGAGAACAAAAAGAATGAAGAAAACTGACCAGAGACTCGAGACCTGTGTGACATCATCAAACGTGCAAACAAATGCATAATTGAAGCCCCAGAAAGAGAGGAGGGAGATAAAGGGGCAGAAAATTATTTGAAGAAATAATGGGCCAGGCGCAATGGCTCATGCCTGCAATCCTAGCACTTTAGGAGGCTGAGGTGGGTGGATCACCTGAGGTTGGGAGTTCAAGACCAGCCTGGCCATCATGGTGAAACCCCATCTTTAAAATAATAATAATAATAATGATGGCTGAAATTTCCCAAAGATGTATCTACACAGGCAATAGCTTAACCAATTCTAAGTAGGGAACATCAAAGAGATAGCCACACTTAGGCACATCATTATCAAGCCATCATGGCCAAGGACAAAGAGAGGATCTTGAAGGCAGCAGGAGAGAAGCAAGTCATCTCATACAGGGGATCCTTTTACCAGAAAACACAGAGGCCAGTAGGCAGCGGTATGACATATTAAACATGCTGGGAAAAAATACTGTCAACTAAGAATATCTGAAAAATGTAAGGTGATATTAAGACATTATCAGGTCATCAAAACCAGCATTTATCACTAGGAAACCTGTCCTACAAGAAATACTAATAAGAGTACCTTAGATTGAAATGAAGGAATACAAGACAGTAACACAAAACCACATGAAGAACACAGAGCAGCGGCAAAGGCAATGACATAGGTATGCAGGTAGAAAGGTATTCTAGGAAGACTCTGGGACGATGGTAGAGCAGTAAGCACCAGAAATTGCACTGGCAGAACCTGATGTAACAACTTTGGAGTTCTGGAGTCTACTGAAGGATTGCAGCTTCTAGGAGTAGGTTTGGATGGCAAAATGCAATTGATTTTGGCACCATAGCAGTCACCCATCCTCCCCACCAGCGCAGGGCAGACAGTTGTCCACCGGTAGCTGTTAAGAAGCAGGTGGCCACTGTTTCACCTCCCTCCATTGCTGCAAGCTTGCCGGCACTGGATGAAGTGACTTCATTTTTCTCCTTTTCCCTTTTTGGAAGCCAGACATTCAGAAGACTAGGACATTCAAAAGCAGCTGCATGTAGGGGGAAATTAGAAAGTGATATTGCATGCCCAGGGAAAGGCACAGGCTCAGGAAAGACCTGAGAAGTTTGTACCTAAGACTGACCTTTGGCACAGAGAACACCTGCAACAAAACATGACAAAAAGCAGCAAACCCTGGGGAAGGGGGAAACCTGACTCTCAGAGTTCTAATATTAGATTCAAATGTCTGCTTTTCAAAGAAAAAAATCACAAGGGATACAAAGAAACAGGAGAGTGTGGCCCATTTAAAGGAAAAAAGTCAGTAGAAACTGTCCCTAAAAAGACCTGATTACATATCTGCTAGAAAAAGCGCTTAAAACAACTGTCTTAAAGATGCCCAAAAGATCAAAGGAAGATGTCAAGAAAGTAAACAAAAAAAGGAATGACCAAATGGAAATATTCATAAAAAGTGTAAAAACTAAAAAGAAACCAAAAAGAAATTCTAAAGCTGAAAAGTATAATCATAGAAATGAAAATTCACTAGAGGGATTAAAAAGCAGATTTGAGCAGGCAGAAGAAAGGATCAGTGAACGCGAAGGCAGGACAATGGAGATTATTGTCTGGGGAACAGAAAGAAAAAAATATTACAGTGAACAAAGCCTAAGAAACCTGTGGGACCCCATAATACAGGGCAACATATGCATTGTGAGAGAAGAGAGACCAAAAGGGGCAGGAGAACATTTGAAGAAATAATAGTTTAAAACTTCCCAAATCTGATGAAAGACATGTATATAAACATCTAAGAAGCTCAATGAACTCCAGGTAACATGAATTCAAAGAACCCACACTAAGACACATCATAATCAAATTTTGGAAGACAGATAAGAAGACAGAACCTTGAAAGCAGTGGGAATTACTTATCACAAGCAAGGGATTGTCAACAAGATTATCAGCAGATATCAAAAACTTTGGAGGCCAGAAAGCAGTGGGCTGATACATCCTGAGTGTTCAAGAAAAATAAATAAATAAATAAAGACTCTATATCTAGCAAAACTGTCCTTTAAAATCGAGAGAGGGAGAGAGATCCAAGATGGCTGATCACTAGCAGCTCGGGCTCGTAGTTCCCAGTGAAAGCGCAGAGAACGAGAGGACGCCACACTTTCAGACGAATATTTGTTGCTCACGGACCAGGAGATTCCCAGCAGAGGAGCCCCACGGGTCGCCAGGGCGACTCTTGTGACCGGCGCGGCAGTTTTGCTGGTGCCTTAGTGCGCCAGTTTTTGGTGCAGAGTCCGGAGATTCCCGGGCAGAAAAGCACCATCCATCTTAACACCGCTATTTTGGCTGGCGCAGTGGATTGCTCAGATTTCGGCGCTGGGAATCAACAAGTTGGATGTCTCCTCAGAGACCTAGTTAGAAAGTCGATAATTACAAAGACAGCAGATGGATAAATATATAATGAAGGGAACAAATCAGCGTAAAAAGGCAGAGAATACTCAAAATCAGAATGCCTCTCCCTCTACAGGGGATCGCAATTCCTCATCAGTAACAGAACAAGGCTTAATAGATGACGAGTGTGTTCCAATAACAGAAGCAGGTTTCAAAACGTGGGTGATAAGAAACTTCTGTGAATTAAAAGAACTTGTTCTAACCCAATGCAAAGAAACTAAGAACCTTGAAAAAAGGTTTGATGAAATGTTAACGAGAATGGACAATTTAGAGAGGAATATAAGTGAATTGATGGAGCTGAAAAACACAACACGAGAACTTCGCGAAGCATGCACAAGTTTAAACAGTCGAATTGATCAAGTAGAAGAAAGGGTATCAGAAGTCGAGAACCAGCTCAGTGAAATGAAACGAGAAGACAAGATTGGAGAAAAAAGGATGAAAAGGAATGAGCAAAGTCTCCAGGAAATATGGGACTATGTGAAAAGACCTGATTTACGTTTGATAGGTGTACCTGAATGTGATGAAGAGAATGAATCCAAGTTGGAAAATACTCTTCAGGATATCATTCAGGAAAACTTTCCCAACCTGGTAAGGCAGGGTAATATTCAACTCCAGGTAATACACAGAACACCACAAAGATATTCTTCAAGAAGACCAACCCCAAGGCACATAATTGCCAGATTTATTAGGGTTGAAATGAAGGAGAAAATACTAAGGGCAGCCAGAGAGAAAGGTCAGGTTACTCATAAAGGGAAACCTATCAGACTTACAGCAGATCTCTCAGCAGAAACCCTATAAGCCAGAAAAGAGTGGGGACCAATATTTAACATCCTTAAAGAAAAGAACTTTCAACCCAGAATTTCATATCCAGCCAAACTAAGCTTTATAATCGAAGGAAAAATTAAATCCTTTGCGAACAAACAAGTACTTAGAGAGTTCACCACCACCAGGCCTGCTTTACAAGAGCTTCTGAAAGAAGCACTATACATATAAAGGAACAACCAATATCAGCCTTTCCAAAAATATATCAAAAAGAAAAGAACATTAACACAACGAAAAATTTACACTAACTAATGGGCAAAACAGCCAGCTAGCATCAAATGCCAGTATTAAACTTATATATATTCTAATCGGATAAAAAGCCAAAACCCATCGGTATGCTGCATCCAGACCCATCTCACATGCAACGATACACAAAGACTCAAAACAAAGAGGAGGAAGATTTATCAACCAATCAGAGAGTAAAAATAAACAAATAAACAAAAAGCAGGAGATGCAATTCTCGCCTCTGATAAAGTAGACTTTAAAGCAACAAAGATCAAAAGAGGCAAAGAAGGACATTACATAATGGCAAAAGGATCAATGTAACAAGAAGAGCTAACGATTTTATAGATCAACGAGACAGAAAATCAACAAGGACATCCAGGACTTGAACTCAGACCCGGAACAAGTAAACTTAATAAACATTTATAGAACTCTCCACTTCAAACACACAAAACATACATTACCACCTCACACCTATTCCATAAGTGACTACATAATTGGAAGTAAATCACTCCTCAGTAATCGCATAGCATTTCATAGGTTTAAATGAAATATTGGTTGGCTGCTTGTTTGTTATTTTCTTCCCTTATTCCTTCCTGTCTACATCATTAAGTATAATTATTGGTATAAAAGAGGTTTTCAATACCCATTTCTAAACTTCATTCTAGCCTGGGGAAGAAAGCAATACTCCCATTCTCTCTCTCTCTCTTTCTCTTCCTTTTTCCTCCTCTTCTTTATTCTTTTTCTTTCTTTCTTCAAAAAAAAAAAAAAAACAAGACCTCAGGAACTACTTATATTTAAATTTTGAAAAGCAGAGCCCTTTAAAAAAAATAAAAAATAAAATAAATAAACAAATTAAATAAATAAATAAATAAATAAAATCGAGAGAGGGCTGGGTGTGGTGGCTCATTCCTGTAATCCAAGCTGTGGTCAGGAGTTTGAGACCAGCCTGGCCAACATGGTGAAACCCTGTCCCTCCTAAAACTACAGAATTAGCCAGGTGTGGTGGTGCACACCTATAATCCCAGTTACTCAGGAGGCTGAGGCAGGAGAATCACTTAGAACCTGGGAGGTGGAGGTCGCAGTGAGCAGAGCTTGCACCACTGCACTCCAGCCTGGGCAACAAGAGTGAAACTCCATCACACACACACACACACACACACACACACACACACACAAAGAAAAAAAGAAGAAGAGAGAAAATAAAACCTTAAACAATGAAAACAGGCCAGGCACAGGGGCTCATGCCTGTAATCCCAGCACTTTGGGAGGCCGAAGCGGGTGGATCACGAGGGCAGGAGTTCAAGACCAGCCTGGCCAAGATGATGAAACCCTGTCTCTACTAAAAATACAAAAATTAGCCAGGACTAGTGGCGGGAACTTGTAATCCCAGCTACTTGAGAGGCTGAGGCAGAGAAATGCTTGAACCTGGAAGGTGGAGTTTGCGGTGAGCCGAGATCATGCCACTGCACTTCAGCCTGAGTGACAGAGCGAGACTCTGTCTCAAAAAGAAAAAAATGACTGAGGAAGTTCACTACCACTAGGCCCGCCCTGCGAGAAATGCTCAAGGAAGTCCTGTAGGGTGAAAGGAAAAGACCGTGGACAGTAACTTAAAGCTATATAAAGAAATAAAGATCTCAATGAAAGTAGATATGTTACTGTAATGATAAAGTTAGTATTATAGTAACGTTGGCTTGTAATCACACTTTTTTATTTTCTAAATGATTTAAGAGAATGCGTTTTTAAAAGCGTGAGTCAAAAAGCTAGTGTTCTCATCACTTTGGTTTTTAATGTCACGTCTTGTTTTGTTCATACTTTGAGCCTGATGCATTTAAAAGAATGATTAACTTGTGTTTTGAGACATGCAGTGAATGAGGATGAAGTTCTGTGATGTCAGCAGCTGAAAGAGGTAGGGTGCAAATTTATGGAAATTAAGTGGGCACAAATTTAAATTAGAGTTATAACATTAGAATGTTAAATGTAATCCCCGTGGTAACTGTAAGACCGGTTGCCTCGCCAGGAGCTCAGACGCACACACCACCCCCTGCTTTGTCCGGAAGCTTGGACATGCTCGGGCACGTTCCCTTCTCCCCTTCTCGCACAGCCTGGCTTTCCCTTAAAGAACCCAGTATGCAAGCAGGGTCTTGTGATTCCAGCCAATAGCAGCCGAGTCTTTCTAGCCAATAGCAGCCGAGTAATTCTAACCAATAGCAGCCAAGTCCTGTATGCAAACAAAGGCTTGTAACCTTACCCAATAGCAGTCCTGCTCTCCCACAACCAATCGAGCTCCTCCACTCCCTATAAAACCCCACGTCTGAGAGGAGTCCGTGCGACTTCTCCGGCGCCTCCTGTCGGACCGCAGAACCTCGCCCGGGAGCCTGAATAAACCCTCCATATTGGATCTTCTTGTGTTGGCCTCAGTTTCTTCCTTTTAAACTCAGCAAGAACCCAAGAACAAACCTTACAGTAACCACAAAGGAAATAGCTATATAATGTACCCAAAGGGAAATGAGAAAGGAATGTAAATATTTCACTTAAAAAAAACATAAAAGAAGACAGTAATGCAGAAAATGGCAAATAGCCAGCAAGCAGCAAACTTACAGCCGTAAATCCCTCCTTACCAGTGATTACGTATTTGGGTATTTTGTTAGTTATTTTGAGACAGGGTCTCACTCTGTTGCCCAGACTAGACTGCAGTGGCATGATCGTGGCTCACTGCAGCCTCAACCTCTCGGGCTCAGGTGATTCTCCCACCTCAGCCTCCCAAGCAGCTGAGACTACAGGTGCATACCACCACATCCAGATAACTTTTTGTATTACAGGCACGTGCCACCACACCTAGCTGATTTTTGTATTTTTAGTAGAGATGAGGTTTCACCACATTGGCCAAGCTGGTCTGGAGCTGCTGACCTCGGGTGATCCGCCCACCTCGGCCTTCCAAAGTGCTGGGATTAATCGTGTGAGCCATCGTGCCCGGCCCGAAGAGTCTTTTTGACAAATGGTGTTGGGAAAACTGACAACCACATGCAAAAGGGTGAAGTTGGTCAAGCCTGTAATCCCAGCATTTTGGGAGGCTGAGTGGGGTGGATCACCTGGCCAACATGGTCAAACCCTGTCTCTACTAAAAATACAAAAATGGTCTGGGCATGGTGGCACATGCCTGTAATCCCAATTGCTTGGGAGGCTGAGTCAGGAGAATTGTTTGAACTTGGAAGGTGGAGATTGCAGTGAGCCAAGATTGCGCCACTGAACCCCAGCCTGGGCAACAGAGCAAGAGTCCATCTCAAGAAAAAAAAGAAAGAAGTTGGACATTTTGCCTTACACCGTATGCAAAAATTAACTCAATATTGATCAAAGACCTAAACGTAATACCTACAACTATAAACCTCTTAAAAGAAAACATAAGAGAAATCTGTACAACTTGGATCTGACAGTAATTTCCTGGATATGGCACCGGAAGCACAGGTAACAAAAGAAGGAAGCAGACAGGGAGGACGTCGTGAAAACTAGAACATTCGTGTATCAAAAGGCAGCGTCAACGGAGTAAACAGGCAACTCAGAAATGGGGTAAAATATTTGCACGTCGTTTATCTGATAAGGGATTAATATGCTGAATATACAGAGGACTCCTAAACCACTGAGACAGAAAACTCGATTTAAAAATGGGCAGAGGACATGAATAGACATTTCTCCAAGGATGATACACAAATGGCCAATAAGCAAATGAAGAGATTCCCAACATCATTTATTATTGAGGAAATGCAAATTAAAACTATGATCAGGCATCTCACATCTATTAAGATGACTATTATCAAAAAATAATACTAAGTGCTGGCAAGGACATGGGAAAACTGGAACCCTTATGCACCATTGATGGGAATATAAAATGCTGCAGTTGCTCCGAAAAACACTGAGGGCTCCTCAAATTTAGAAACAGAATTACTGTGTGATCCCGCAATTGCACTTGTGGGTATACGCCCAAAATAATGGAAATCAGGGTCTTGAAAATATATTTGTATACCCAAGTTCATAGCAGCGTTACTCACAACAGCTAACATGCTATCAACTCAAGTGCCTCCCAATGAACCAATGGGTAAGCAGAATATTATTTAGCTCTAAAAAGAAAGGAAATTTAGCCTTAATTAGGAAGGACCTTTGCTACAATATGGATGACACTTGAGGACATTATGCTAAGTAAAACAACCAGTCACAAAACACAAAGATTGTGTGATTCCTCTTATATGAGGTGCTTCGATAGTCAACATCAGAGAGACAGACAGTAGACTGGCGGTTGCCAGGAGGTGGTGGGAGCAGAGGTGGGGAGTTACTGTTTACTGAGTGTACAGCTTCAGCTTCGCAACACGATGAGTTATGGAGACAGATGGGGGTGACATTTATACATTATGAATATATTTAATGCCACTCAACTGTACACTTTAAAATGACTCAGATGGTAAATTTGATGTTACATGGTTTGTTTTTTGTTTGTTTGTTTTGAGGCAGAGTCTTGCTCTGTCACCCAGGCTGGAGTGCAGTGGCGCGATCTTGGCTCGCTATAACCTCTTCCTCCTCCTGGGTTCACGCAATTCTCCTGCCTCAGCCTCCTGAATAGCTGAGACTACAGGCACCCACCACCACGTCCGGGTAATTTTTTTTTTTTTTTAAGTAGAGACAGGGGTTCATCATGTTGACCAGGCTGGTCTCGAACTCCTGACCTCAGGTGATCCACTCACCTCGGCCTCCCAAAGTGCTGGGATTACAGGTGTGAGCCACTGTGCCCTGCCTGTTATGTGTATTTTATTACAATAAAAAATGGGGGAAAATGTTTTTAAAGGACAATGTAAAAATAGATAGTTTGTGTGTGTAGCTCTTTTTTCCCCTCTGATTTAAAGGACAGCTGCAGAGAGTGATAATCAGACACCTGTGCTGGCAGGAAAACGACGTATAAAGATTATATGACAGTGATACTACGGGGTAGGAGGAGGGGACAGAGCCGTGTATGAGCAAAGCTTTCATATACCATGAAATTAAATTGTAATTAATCTGAGATCAGTTGTTATAAATTATCAATTATAATCCCTAGGGCCACTGCTAAAAAACACCTCAAAAGATAAAGTAGAAGAAATGACAAATACGTTTAAATGAGACACTAGGAAATATTTATTTAACACCGAAGAAGGCCATATGGAAACAGAGGAACAAAAAAGACATAAGACATATGGAAAATGGTGCGCCCAAACTCTGCCCTGTCAGTTCAGTATGCAACGTCAATTAAATGTTAGTTAAACACTCCAGTTAAAAGGCAGTGAATAGAAGAGTTAACTTTTAAAAACCATGATTCAACGCACATTCAGAGATACTTGGAAATAAAAGAACAGACATAACAGTAAGCAGAACAGAGCTGCGGTGCCTGTAGCAATGAGAGGAAACAGACCTTAGGGCAACAGTTGTTACAACAGACGAGGATATTTCAGAGTGGAAAAAGGAAACATCCGTCAGGAAAATATCACCATCATAAATGTATGTGCGCCCGACACAGAGCCCCAAGATATGAAGACAATGAAGTAATGAGGGTGAAATGGACAATTCAACAATAACAGCTGGAGACTTCTAACTTCAATAGCCCATTTCCAATAATGGGTAAAGCGACAGGACAGAAAATCGACAGTGAATAGAAGACTTCTACACACTCGAAACCACCTGGACCTGGCAGACGTCGGCAGAACACGCCACCAGCAACCGCAAAATGCCCATTATTCTCAAGTACACATGGAATGTCTCGCAGAATAAACTCAATATTGTCATAAAATAAATCTCAATAAATGTAAAATGATTGAAATCATGCAAAGTATGTTCTCTTACCACAATGGAATGAAATTAGGAAGCAATAACAGAAGAAGTTTGGGTAACTAAAAAATATGTTAAAATAAAACACTGAACTCCTTAGTATCCAGTAAGGCAAAGAAGAACTCGCAAGAGAATTTAGAAGATGGTTTCAGATAAATGGAAATGAAAACACAATGTACTAAAACTTACAGACGAAGCCAAACAGAGCTCACAGGGAAAGGCACAGCTCTGAATACCCACACTAAAGCAAAAGAGATCCCAAATCCATAACCCAACCTTCCGCCTGAAGGAACTAGAAAAGACAGCACACTAAGTCAAGGCAAGCAGAGGAAATAAATAGCAGAGCAGAGACAAATTAAGGTAGAAAAATAATTTAAAAGATCAACTAAAATCGGCTGGTTGTGGTGGCTCACACAGGTAATCCCAGCACTTTGGGAGGCTGAGGCAGGCAGATCACTTAAGCTCAGCACTTCAAAAGCAGTCAGGGCAAATGGTGAAACCCCATCTCTGCAAAAATAAAAAATAGCTGGGTATGGTGGCACACACCTGTGGTCCCAGCTACCCGAGAGGCTGAGGAAGGAGGATGGCTTCAGCCCAAGAGGTCAAGGCTGCAGTGAGCCAAGATAGCACCACCGCTGCACTCCAGTCTGGGTGACAGAGCTAGATCCTGTCTCAAAAAAAAAAAAAAAAAAAAGAAGTTCGTTTTTGAAAAGATCAAGAAAATTGAACAGCCAAACCAAGAAAAAAAGGAAGACTCAAATTTACTAAAATCAGGAATGAAATAGAGGACATTTAATGACATTACAGAAATTAAAAGATTTACGAGGGACTCTCAAGAATAATGTGCCAACCAATTAAATAATCGAAACAAAATGGACAAGTTCCTGGAAAGACAGAAACTACTGAAACTGACTCATAAAGACGTGGAAAATCTGAATAGACCTAACACGAATGAAGAGACTGAAGTAGAAAACAAGAAACAAAACCAAAATCCCACAAAGAAAACCCCAGGATCAGATGGCTTCCCTGGTGAATTTTATCAAATGTTTGAAGGAGAATTAACCAATCCCTCTTAAACTCTTCCAAAGCACGGAACACTTCCTCACTTATTCAGAGGCCAGTCTGATACCAAAACGAGACAAAATCGTCACACAAAAAAGTAAACTTTCCAGTATCTTTTATGAATATAGATGCAAAATGTTCAACACAGTATCAGTAAACTTAATCCAGCAACATTTTAACAAAGATTATGCACCATGAATGCAAGGTTGGTTCAATGTGACCGATTAGGCAAGAAAATAAAATTAGAGGCAGCTAGATTAACAAGGAAGACGTGAAACTGTTTCTATTTGCAGATGACATGACTTTATGCACACAAAATCATTAGAAATCCATGCAAAAGCTACTGGCACTGAGAAACGAGCTCTGCAAGGCTGCAAATGCAAGAGCAACGTTTAAAAACGGAGTCGCATTTCTAAAACAATGAACAACATGAAAACAAAATTAAGAAAACGATTCCATTTATGATCACATCAAAAAGAATACACTCAGAAATAAATTCAACCAAAAAAGCGCACAACTTGAACACTAAAATCTACAGAACATTGTTAAAAGAAATTAAACATTTAGATATGTGGAAAGACATCTTGTGTTCCTCCATTACAATAATCAATAACGTTCAGACAACAGTAGTCCCCATATTGGTCTGCAGGTTCCATGCAATCCCCAACACAATTCCAACTGCCTTTTTTTTTTTTTTTTTTTTTTTTTTTTTTTTTTGCAGAAGCAGAAAGTCTGATCCTAAAATTCGTATGGAATTGCAAGAGGCCTCGGAGAGCCAAAACCACCTAATGAAAGAACTAAGGTGCAAGACTTACATGTCCCAGTTTCAAAACTTACTACAAAGCCATAGTAATCAAGGCAGTATGGTACTGGCTTAAGCCCAGGTATAGAGACAATAGAACAGAATTGAAAGTCCAGAAATAAACCCCTACTTTTATGGTGAACTGGTTTCAACAAGGGTGCCAAAATCACTCACTGGAGGAGAGATCAGCTCTTCAGCAAATGGTGCTGAGACAACTGGACTTCCACTTACAAAAGAAGGTATCTGGACTCCTACCTCACACCATATACAAAAAATTAACCATGTACAAAGCTAATCAAAGACCTAAAAGTAAAATCCACGAGTTTCGGGCCCACAGGGGTAGACAGACAGGGCTGAGGGGCTGGTCTCCCAGTGAAGGTGCTGGAGGTTCCTCAGTGCTCTTCCCTGACAGCTGAGCCTGGAGCCCACTCCTTGGGATGATGGCGCCCCTCCTCTCACACTCTGGCTCAGAACCCAGCACTGAAATCCACCAGGAAGGCCAAGGGACGGGAGAGAGCTCTGCCTAGTGAGAGTGCAAGGAGAGAGGCCACCTTGGGCTGTGTAGGCCCTGCCTGGAGGGGATACCAGAGCTATAAGGCACAGGCCTCCCACACACACGTGTGCAAGGCAGGGGTTTGATGAGTGTGGAGGGAGGGTAGAGAAGGCGCCCACAAGTTACCAAGATTTGAGGCCAGGTCCTGTCATTCTGCATTCAGGTACAGGACTCCCACGGGCATGCACACCAGGCCTTCAAGCCTTGCCCAGGCTGGTGGCAGCAGACCACTCGGGTCCCCCTTTCCAGGGCTCTGATGGGTAGAAGCCACTCAACCCGTGAGGGGCTGTGAGGGCACCTCTCATCTCTCCTCCTCAGCAAGGAGGGGCCAGAGGAAGCCCCGCGCCAGCATCGGGGACAAGGATTCCAGTTTAGGCCCGTCCATGGCAATGTGATCTGGCATAAGCCACGCTCTCTCAAGGTCTCAGTTTCTCCCTCTGCAGAGTGTGGGATGGGGGTGACCTCACCAGATGGCCCCGCGTGCTTTAGCACAGAGATAATCCCTTTCCTCGTGACCCGCAGGCCAGCCAAGCAGCTCTGCTGAGTGTGGGACTCTGTCCAAGCTCTGAGTCAGCCCCATGGCCGGCCTTGGCAGCCCCATGCTGGCTGGCCAGGGTTGGCTGTGGATCCAAGGAAAGTGAATTGGAATTCGGGGATTTATGCTTTAAACTTCACATTTTCTTTTTCCTAATAGAGTTTCCCGCTCTCCGTCTCTGAGATGCTCATCAAGCCCTTTGATGTAGCTAAACTCAGTTGCCATTTTCGGATGGGCATTAGGCACAGGGCAACAGAGGATGGCTCCGGCTAAGCCAGAGGCTCCCGTCTCCTTGTTTCATAGCCTCGTAACACAGAGGCTTGCTGCCTGGATTCTAGGAAGGCTCGGGGGGCACGGCCATCCTGCTGGAAGCCTTTGCTCCTGCAGCCCAGAGAGCACTTGCCCTGGACCCTCGCACACCCGAGGGAGATGCCACCAGCCAAGGGGAGGCTTGCCAGGGGCCCTCAGAGGCAGGGCCAAGTGGAAAGTGGTGCCAGGCTGGGGGCAGAGCTCAGTGTCTAGTGCAGAGGCTGCTGAGGTCCCTTCTCCGCTCCCACCTCATCGGGCACAAGGTGGGGCATGGGAAGGAGACACCTGAGTACCCAACAGGCTCGCATGCATATGTGGACACGCATGCATACCACACATGTGTGTACACACCTGTATATGTTCGCATGCCCTTGACACATGTGCACCATGCCAGACACACACCCCATACATGGGTGCACACACACAGCACATGTGCCCATACATGCCATGTACATGCCTGCATCTGAGGCTAACCCTGCCTTTGATCTGGAGGATGCTAATGGGTCTCGCAGAAAGAGGGTGTTTGTCATTTCGGGGACTCAGTGGGCGCTGGAGGGTGCAACGTTCCCTGCCCCTCACTGTGCCTCCCCATCGCTGGGTATCTGTCCTGAGGGAGCCCTGCAGGCCAGGCCTGGCATCTTCCCAGAGCCCCCGAGTCTCACTGCGCCCCACCCCGGAGCTGAGGAGGAGGAGCAGAAATATGGGGGAGCTGGGTGGGGACCGAGTTCTTGCTCCAGGAGCGGAAGGTGTGTGTCCTCACAGCCCTGTGTCACCAGAACCCCTCCCCAGCAACAGGAACCACTCCCGCAGGACCTGCTGCCCACCATGGGACACGAACTTGGGGGGGGATGGGAGGGGCGTGAGGGGGATGGGAGGGGCGTGGGGGAATGGGAGGGGCGTGGGGGATGGGAGGGGTGTGGGGGAATGGGAGGGGCATGGGGGATGGGAGGGACGTGGGGGGGAATGGGAGGGGCGTGGGGGATGGGAGGGGCGTGGGGATGGGAGGGGCGTGGGGGATGGGAGGGGCGTGGGGGATGGGAGGGGCGTGGGGGATGGGAGGGGCGTGGGGGGAATGGGAGGGGCGTGAGGGGGATGGGAGGGGCGTGGGGGATGGGAGGGACGTGGGGGGAATGGGAGGGGCGTGAGGGGGATGGGAGGGGCGTGGGGGGATGGGAGGGGCGTGGGGGATGGGAGGGACGTGGGGGGAATGGGAGGGGCGTGAGGGGGATGGAAGGGGCGTGGGGGATGGGAGGGGCGTGGGGTGGGCGGGGCGTGGGGGTGGCGTGGGCCCTGCTCCCTGCCCCTCTTCTTTGAACATGGCTGCGGGTATATAGAACCTGGGGGGTGCCCTGTGGCCCAGCAGCTGTTCCCACCTTCCCTGTGGCCACAAGCTTTGAAGGTGGCCTTGCCACAGCCCCCACCGGGCGTCTCAGGGGAACTGCAGCTGGACTTTGGGCCCAGCAGGCAGGGCCTGTCGGGAGAGACCCCCTCCAGCCGGCCTCCCTCCACCCCCCAGCCCCGCGACGGCGAATGGGCTCCTCCGAGGGTCTTCAGCGAGGTGTCCGGGCCCGTCCTGCCGCGGCCATGTCGTTGGGAGGTGGCCCGGTCAGGGTGGCAGGAAAAAGGACCAACTCAGAGGGCTCGACCGGTAGGTCCCGATAGAGGGACCACTTCAGAGGTGGTTCAAGGAGCGGAGCCCCAGGGTGGGAGGCCTGTGACCAGCCCCCCCGGGGGAGAGAGACCGCCCCAGGTCTGGAGGGCCTGAGGGAGCAGCTGGCGCCCCCTGCAGGGGGAGTGGGAAGAAACGGGGAACGCCGGGCCCTGGCCCCTCCCTGCTGCCGCCCGGCCCTGGAAATGCAGGCTGCAGGCAGGGCTGGGGTCAGGGAGGCTCGCCCCGCGCAGCTTCTTCCCGGCCTGGGTGGGCTCCGGCCCCTTCTCTGGGCCAGCCTCGCCGGAGGCCCTGGGAGGATACCCCCTCGCTCCGGCCCTCAGGACCTGCTCCCAGCCTGGAAAGTCTGAGCCGGCCCCAGCCTGCTGGTGGCCTAGTTTCTGCCGGGCGCGGGGGGAATGTGGGTCAGCTTCTGCGCGTCTGGCCCGGGGCCAGAGTCAGTGGAAGGAAAAACACCCAGCGGGGACAGCCTGGCAGAGGCCCCGCCCCACAGCCCGCGGCCCCGCCCCACAACCCTCGGCCAGCTCACAGCTTGTAGCCCCGCCCCACAGCCATCGGCCCCACCCCCGCAGCCATCGGCCCCGCCCCCACAGCCAGCGGGCCCCGCCCCCACAGCCAGCGGGCCCCGCCCCCACACCCAGCGGACACACCCCCGCACCCAGCGGCCCCGCCCCCACAGCCAGCGGTCCCCGTCCCCACAGCCAGTGGTCCTCGTCCCGCACCCAGCGGCCACACCCCCGCACCCAGCGGCCCCGCCCCCACAGCCAGCAGTCCCCGCCCCACAGCCATCGGCCCCACCCCCGCAGCCATCGGCCCCGCCCCCGCAGCCATCGGCCCCGCCCCCACACCCAGCGGCCCCACCCCCGCACCCAGCGGCCCCACCCCCGCAGCCAGCAGTCCCCGCCCCCGCACCCAGCGGCCCCACCCCCGCACCCAGCGGCCCCACCCCGCACCCAGCGGCCCCGCCCCCGCACCCAGCGGCCCCGGGCTCAGGGCCACAGGGAGGGCGCCTTCGACCCCCGCAACACCTTCTGCTCGGGGTGCAGGGGCGGAGCCCTCCACTCGCCGGCTCTGCCCCACCGCTGTCCTCTGGAGATGGCCGAGGCTGGTGCCCATGGTTCACCCTCCCACTCCCGCATCTCCTGCAGTCCCATGGCAGGTCCGGCCGGTGTGTGGCCGGCAGCACAGGAAGCCACTTCACTCTCCTGCGGCCGCTTCTCCCCAGAGGCAACGGGCCCTGACCGTTGGGGAGGCACCGCTGGGGAGGCACCGCTGGGGAGGCACCAGCCAGAGGAGGCCGAGGATGGGAGGCTGTGACCCAGGCAGTGAGGCTGTGGGCAGAAGGGGAGCACGGTGGCTGCAGATCCCAGCGCCAGGGCTGGAGGTGGGGAAAGTGGGGTGGAGCAAATTGTCCACCTCCTTCCTCCTCCAGCCTCCCATTTGCTGAGCCTACCTGGAAGCCAAAGGGCAGGGGAGGTGGGGTGAGGTCCTTGAAGGTCAGAAAGATGGGGTATCCACAGGGCAAACAGGGACTCACCAGCAGAGACCCTGAGAAAAGGGGGAGAGAGGTGGCCGTGGCAGTCAGGCAACTCCCTCCCTTCCTCCCATAACCACATCTGAACTAGCTAGGCGATGGGATGATCTGTGCAGCAAGCCACCATGGCGCACGTTCAGCTATGTAACAAACCTGCATATCTGCACGTGGAACTTGAACTTAAGATAAACGCTGAAGAATAAAGAAAGAGATGAGTCAACACCATTGCAAACCTCAGTGGCCCCCAGACCTGTGGGTGTAACTGACAAGTAACTTGCTATTGACGAGACTGGTGACTAAGAGCCGGAGGGATGGTCTGGTGGTGACAGGCTCCCACCTCCAGTCCCATGGGGTCTCAGCTCAGTTCTGAAGGGTGACAAGAAGCCATCTAGGAGGGAAAGAGCAGCAGTGAGGGCTGAGGTGTGCTCTTTACCCCGAGGGGAATCTTGAGGGCAAAGGCCAGAGCAGGAAACCAAGGAGCCAGTGGTCCCAGCTCAGCAGGCAACCCGGAGCCCTGGGCTGTGAGCATTTGAACTTCGCCTTTAGCCTTCACTTCTCTCTCAGAGGTTGCTGCCTGGGGCAGATGATGAAACCACAGGTCTTTCTGGGGCTGGGCTGCAGGTCGCAAGGGGCAGATGGAGGGGTGAGCTGGGGAGGTGGCCGGGCGAGGGGATGACTGTTAGAACAAGATTCTGGAGGGGAAGTTGAAAATTATCTTGTCCAGCTTCTCAAACTGCAATCTGCCAGCAAGCTCGAGACCTAGGGCCTGGCTCACACCTCCAGGACTAGAAACTCCGGCTCCCAGCCCTCATCCTTTCCCAGTATATGAACAGAACTGAGGGTCGGGAAGGGTTTTAACCTGTTGTATCTCATGATAAGGAATTGAAATACAGTTTAGACTAACTCTGTCCCAACAGATGTAAACCATAGGCAGGATCTTTTCTTTTATTTATTTTTCAGATGAAGTCTCGCTCTGTTGCCAGGCTGGGGTGCAGCGGCACGATCTCGGCTCAGTGCAACCTCTGCCTCTCGGGTTCAAGCCATTCTCCTGCCTCAGCCTCCTGAGTAGCTGGGTTTACAGGTGCACGCCACCACTAATGTTGGTATTTTTTAGTAGAGACGGAGTTTCACCATGTTGGCCAGGCTGGTCTCGATCTCTTGACCTCGTGATGGGAGGATCTTTTCTATCCAGATTTCATTAAAAAATTGCAGAAATGGTGTGTGCCTTTTGTAAGGAATCTAAATGTTAGATGGGTATACAAAGAAAACCCCTGGCCGCCTAACTCCACCTTGGCAGTAACCACTCTTGACAGTTTGGGGGGGTCTTTGAGATTTGCTGTGAATGCGTACAGGTATTAAATCATAATTTTATGTTCCAGAGACAGGAGGGTGTGGGGCTTGTGGTTTGGCACCTGGCTCCGCGCGTCACCCTGTCAATGGCTTTACCAGTGGAAGTTTGCACAGAGCTGCGGGGTCTTCAGTCGCTGCGGGGTCTGCCTCCATCAGATCGACCCTCCGTTTATTTCACGAGTCTGATGTGAAGAGACACTTGTGTTTTCCAGTTTCCTGGCTGGCACAAACATTGCTGTGTAGCCAACCGGGGGACATCAGGCTTCTGGCTGCCTGCGAGTCTTCACCAAGTATTTTTCTAGATGCAGAATTGCTGGGTCAACAAAGTCACATATTTAAAGCTTCCATAGGGATTGTCAAAATGACCCCAAAAGGCCGTTCCAATTAGAGTTCCATTGCACAAGGCACAAAAGCCCCCGTTTTCCCACACTTTTGTGGTGCTGCGTTCTGGCAACCTTGTAAATTCCCAGCTGTCTGAAAACGGAAGCACTTGCTCTCTTTGTGACTCAGTCTCGCCATCGTGGCCAAGGGGCTGCTTCTGCCCTGTGGTATCCCTCTCACCTCACCCCCTCGATTCCTCCGTTTTGTCGGAAGGGCCGACTGCGGAGTCTGGCGCCCACCTGGGTTCACGGCGCACCCTTCCCATGGGCCCCTCGCTCGTCACATCTACCTGTGTGTTCACCTTTATCTTACCCGTCTCTCCATTCACTTTTCTTCAGGTTGTTTAAGATGCATTTTTGCTTAGGTACGGTATGCGTGTGTATACATCTATATGTATATATTTTTGGGACAGAGTCTTGTCCTGTCTCCCAGGCTGGAGTGCAGTAGCACGATCTCAGTTCACTGTATCTTCCACCTCCTGGACTCAAGTGATCCTTCCGCCTCAGCCTCCCAAAGTGCTGGAATTACAGGCATGAGCCACCGCACCCGGTTGCAAAGTGTATATTGATCTCTAATAATATGCACGCATTTGAGTGAACTTTTAATTGAAGAATAACGTACATATAGAAAATACATATAGAAAAGTGCACAGGTCATGTGGATAGCCAGAAGGGTTTTCACGAAATGTACTAGCCTGTGTCATCAGCACCCAGTTGGAGAAACAGAACTTCACGAGCATCTGCAAAGACCCCCTTGCTCCTCCTCCGCAGAACTATTTTGTTCTACAGAGGATGAGTACTGGTTGTTTCTGGTTTGAGGCTATCGGGCATGGTGCTGCTATAACTGATACGTGTATGTGGCTATTGGTGAACACACACAGGGACATGCAAGTTACATCCACATCAGGGGCGTTGCAGTGTCCAGCTCCCACAGTTACCTGCTTTCACTGAGTTCGGGTTTTAAAGCTTCATCCCTATTACTTCAGGAACATCTCTCCTGCCTCCAGAGACTGCACGGTACCCCGTGGTCTAAACCACCTTGCACCCCAGGAAAGGATCCCAGGTCATCTCCAACTCTTGCCACCTTGAATAACGCTGCAGAGAGCAGGCTTGCACGGTCCTCTCCCGGTCCAGTGTGTGGTTTTATCTGGTGCGTACGACCACGGGTGAGCAGGTCCCAGGGGAGCTGACGTGGCTGCTTGACTCCGGTTCTGGTGGCTTCAGTGGCCAGCAGCCTTCTCTGTGTCCCTACATTGGGGGATGATGGTTGGGGTCCAGCTGCACCATAGGTGCTGGACAGAGCTTCTCCTGTTAAGAGGAAGTCGAAGCCACATACTAGAAGGAGGTTGGACGGTGAGGCTGGAGGTACTAGAGGGAGGTGTAGACGGCGAGGCTGGGGGGTGCTAGAGGGCGGTGTGAATAGCGAGGCTGGAGGTAAGGAGCTCCTTATGCAGCAGCGGTGCTGACCCATCCTGCGTGCTTACCTCACGCCCAGATCTGTTCACACTCGCCTGACGCCGTATCCAGCTCTGGTATCTAGCTTGGTCTTCATGCTTATTTTAGCAGGGGTCACACCAGGACTTTGCTGTGCCAATGATGGTGAGTTTTCTGTGCCCCTGTCCCCACCACGGAAGGTGGCTGAACTTGAGCCACCTCTCAGGTTCCCTTCCCAAGGCAGTTGGACAGCAGGCAGGGACCCCACCAGCCGTGACCCGGGGGGTTGGAGAAGGGACCTACCCCTGTGTAAAATGGTACTCAGGCCCCAGAGAGCCAGCGACAGCAGCAGAGACTGGAAGGACAGGAACCCCAGCTGAGGCCCTTGTGGGTCCGAGGTCCCTAAGAGGCTCAGGAGGGAGCAGAGCACAGAGCAGAGGGTAGGTGAAGTCAGAGGGGAGTGGGCGGGGCCGTGGGGCCTCTGAGGGGTGCACATTGGCCTCCCTGAGCTGGGGCTTTCCTTGAGGCTGCCTGCTCCCTGCTGTGTCTGGACGCTTCCCCAGGGGTGGGGCGGTTACCTGCAGGTTGGCTGACTCTCTTGGCTCCACGTTTCTTGATACCAAAGGTCCAGGGCTTGGTGTAGGGCGTGGTCTTTGGATTTGCTCTCCTTTCTGCTCTACCTGGTCCAGTGATGCAGGAGGCTGAGCCTCGCGTGCAGAAGGAAACCGTTCCGGGGTGGGCTGCCGCGGTCTAAGCTGGGTGTGGCTCTTAATCCCCCATTTCTTTCAACCCCAGTGTCGCCCATCTTCAAGCTGACATTTTGGTCCCATCTGCTAGCTCCTTTGTTCTGTGTCTCAGTTGGGTCAGAATCAGGGCAGGAAAGTGGGGGCTGCTCATTGGATCCCTTCCAACACCCAGCCACTCCCAGATCAGACTGAGTCTTGACTTGATCCCGAGGGTCAGGGAAAGGGGTCAGTCACCCGCCTTGTATTTTTATTTTGAGACATTAAAAACCTAGAGGAAGCTTGAAAACATAGAACCATGTCAATCTGTACGCTTTTCCGTCAGTCTAGCAACTTCATCATTTAACCGTGGTTGTTCCGTGCTCTCTAGTACATACGTACATACATAGAAGAAAATAAACATATACACACATATGCATAGGCTGCATGTCCGATGTGTGTCCTATGTATATGTGTGTGTATATGTTCTGTATTCCATGGGCATACACACACAGAATAGTATATATGTGTATATAAATTAAATGCATGGGGGCCGAGTCTGCTGTCAGTGCCGGCACATAGAACCTAATGGTCTGTCCTCGGGGGCTCTCGCTGGGGACCCGACTCCCTCCTGCTGCCATTTCAGCATCAAAGAGTAAGACGCACTTCTGTTTCCTGTCAGAGTGGGACCGACCCTCCCTCCAAGGACAGCTAGAAAATCCAGCAGTGATAACAGTGGGAATCTCTGCGTGGAGATGTTGGTGAAGTAACCAGACAGTGAGGAGAGGGTGGGGCGCGATCCAGGGAGGAGAGGGGCCTGGGGGTCGGTGCAGCATTTGGGGTCCTGTGATTCTAGATTCTAGAGCACACTTTCTGAGACACTGCTGTGGGGCTTTGACAGCATCGTATGGCTAAGGGAGGGGAGTCCAGGCTGTGGTAGGCCAGACCCTAAAGATACCAGGTCCTGGGCTTTGGAAACTGTGACTGTTACCTCGCAAGGCAGAAGGGACTTTGCAGCCGTGTTAAGGGGTCTTGAGATGGGAACAGCATCTCGGATCAGCTGTGTGAGCTCTGCATGTGGTGCCAGACCTCCTTGTGAGAGGCAGGAGAGGAAGATTGAACCCTCGAGGGGAAGCCACATGACCACCACAGTAGGCTTTGAACATGGAGGGAGGGCCACGAGCCAAGGAATGTGGCCGTCTCTGGAAGCTGGGAAAGGCCAGGAAACAGATTCTCCCTGGAGCCTCCAGAGGAAATTCAGCCCTGCCCATGCCTTGGTTTTGGCCCAGCAAAAGGGATGTTGGATTTCTAACTTCTAGAACTAGAGGAAAATGAATGTGTGTTGCTTTAAGCTACCAAGTTTGCAGTAGTTTGTTACAGCAGCCACAGGAAACATGTGACCTTATCTGGAGACACAGTCTTTACAGATGGTACAAGTGACAGAGAGGTCATCAGGGCGGGCCCAGTCCAGTATGCCTGGTGTCCTTATAAAAAGGCAAACTTTGCACACAGACACACCTGGAGGACACCGTGTGCAGGTGAAGGCAGAGGTGGGGTGAGGCTCCACAGTCCAAGGAACTCCAAGGACGGCCACCAAAGCACCTGAAGCCAGGGGAGGGGCCTGGGACACGGTCCCCTCGCAGACACAGACACAACCAACCCCACCCACGCCCGGATCTCAGACTGCTGGCCTCCAGAGCTGTGAGAGAATACATTTCTGATGCTGAAGCCACCAAGGCTGTGGGACTTTGTTAGAGTGGCCTCAGGATAGATAAAAAGCCTTGTATTCAAGTCTCGGGCCAGGTACTTTGATTTAAATCAGGGTGGACAATAGAACCCAGGCCCCAAACCCAAATTCCCCGGGTCATTCTCTCCACCATCGATTTTGGTCTGCGAAGCTTTGAAAAGAACCTTTGCTCCCCAGGGAAGGATGGCAATGAATGTAGAAGGAAGCCCCACTGGTGAGTCCTGGTTCAGGCTTGCCCCATGCCCTGGAGTTCTGGTCTGCGGAATTTGAGGCTGCTGCCTCATCAGCCCCCAGTGACACAAGGAGTGGCGCAGACTGTGTCTTGCATGGCATTAAGCAAAGTTTTTTTTTTTTTTTTTGAGATGGACTCTCTCTCCCCCACCTAGGCTGGAGTGCAGTGGCACGATCTCGGCTCACTGCAACCTCTGCCTCCCAGGTTCAAGTGATTCTCCTCCCTCAGCCTCCTGAGTAGCTGGGACTACAGGCACGTGCCACCATGTCTGGCTAATTTTTTGTATTTTTAGTAGAGACGGGGTTTCACCATGTTGGCCAGGCTGGTGTTGAACTCCTGACCTTGTGATCCACCCGCCTTGGCCTCCCAAAGTGCTGGGATTACAGGCGTGAGCCACCGCACCCGGCCAAGCAAAATCTTAATAAGGACCTTTTATGGAGCAGTGGGAATGGGACCTGCCAGGTCTGGCTTGGAGTCCATCAGGCCCTCAACATGGGCTGTGGTGGCGGCAGCCAGCGCATATTGTCATGCACAGCTGTCTATCACCATGTAGGGTGAGGGCCTTGCTGGCTCAGTCCGCATATCCCTGCACTCCTCAGCTGGGGCAGCAGCATGGTTGGTGACCAGGCCTGGCCACAGGTCCCAAAGGGAGAAGGGCCTGGCTTCCGTCCCAGCTCACCTTCCTTCGCTGACGGATCCCAGCTCACCTTTGCTGACGGTGCTGCTCCTGGAAAGTTCCTTCGTGTCAGTTTCCTGAGGCTGCCGCACAAAGCACCGTAGACCCAGGGGCTTGAACAACAGGAATTGATTTTCCCACAGTTTTGGAAGCCAGGAGCCCCAAGGCAAGGTGTCAGCACGGCTGGTCCCTGTGGAGGGCTGTAAGGAAGGCGTCGCTCCTGGCTGGCACTTGTTGGGGTGCCACTCCTGTCCGGCGGTCCCTCCCATAGTGATGGATTGCTCTGTTTCCTTGAACACGCCCCTCCCTTTGCCCCTTCAGGCTTAGAAGTGGTGACATCTGCTGCTGCTGACCTGGAGAACTTCACCTGCCCCTGAGGCTTCCTGAAGCCAGCCCACGCGGTGCAAAATCCATTCCTCAAGCCCTCTCTGTTGCCCGTCTGAGTGAGGCACAGGCAGCCTCGCAGGATTCTCCTGGGTGCATGACGATTCGCAGGAATTACCCAGTGCCCAGTTGGTCCTTGCCTTAGAGAGAAAGTGTGCAGCCAGTGTTGACTGAATCAAACTCAAGATTTTCAAAGGGCCTGAAGCCCTTTGGATGAAAGCATTTAAAAAGTGCAAAGGTGTAATCCCAGCACTTTGGGAGGCCGAGGCAGGTGGATCACGAGGTCAAGAGATCGAGACCATCCTGGTCAACATGGTGAAACCCCGTCTCTACTAAAAATACAAAAAATTAGCTGGGCACGGTGGCGCGTGCCTGTAATCCCAGCTACTCAGGAGGCGGAGGCAGGAGAATTGCCTGAACCCAGGAGGCGGAGGTCGCGGTGAGCCGAGATCGCGCCATTGCACTCCAGCCTGGGTAACAAGAGCGAAACTCCATCTCAAAAAAAAAAAAAAAAAGTGCAAAGGTATGTGATTATTCATAGATCATTCCTCTGGGGAATCTTGGAATCGCAGCCGGCATGAGCTCCCTGGCTTTCTGGGGTCTTGTTTGTTTTCTGTAATGAGAGCAAATGCCCTCTCATGGCCTGGCCTGAGTTTTCTTTACCTGTGCTTTGCTGTATCATCAACATTACATGAGTAGGGTTGGGGCAAAAGCTACCTGAGGATAAAAAAGCCTAGAAACCCAGGGGAAAAGTGTGAGTCTGGGTCTGGCTTCCAGGATATGACCAGGTTGGGGCCGACTGCAGGCAGTGACTCCTGGCACTGGCCTAGGAGGGGACGCTTCTTGAAGAGGAATGAGCTGGTGATGGAGTCTGCGAAGGCACAGAATCACCCACCAATGTCCCAGGCGAGCAGCCACCAGAGACCCTTTCTGAAGGCCACTGGGGGCGAGCCTCTCCCTGCCTCAAGAACCCGCTGTGGCTCCCCACTGCCTGTAGAGTAAGGCCTGAAGCCCTCAGAACCCTCCCAGCCCATCTCACCAGCCGCACAACCACTATGCCACTCCCTGCCCACTGCACAGCAAACCCCTCCCTGAATTATTTATAGTTTCCTAAATTGATTGTGCCGTTCCCACCCCTGTGCCTTTGTCTGTGCTGTGGGCTCAGCCTGTGATGCTGTCACTTGCAATTAAACTAATCTCAACATAAAGAAAAATGTCAAGGGTAAAAGAAAGAAAAGCTCGCTTCTCCACAGGGAAGGCACTGGCCCTGGGACCTGAGTTCCAGAGTCAAGGACAATGCCTGGGTCTTAGTGACTGCCCAGTGCCCCTACGCATCCAGCTGCCTTCTTGGTGGGCCGGACCCTGGCGAGAACCCTTAGATTTGCATTCAAGCAGATGTGGGATCCAACCCCAGCTCTGCCACATGAGAGCAATGGGGCCCTGAGTCAGTTCCCCTTGGAACCTCGGTCTCTTCATCTGTGAAATGGTGGTGCTGATGCCTGTTGCAAAAGACCCAAGGAGGTGACTGGTGTCAAGAGCTGGCATGAAGGCCAGCACACAGGACTTGCTCAATAAATGGTTCTGGTTGTGATTTTAGGGCTGGTGTTTGGCAGTAGAGCTCAACTCCTGTGTCTGTCTTGGGGCAGATTTTAGGGTGGCGAATTGCTTTTCTAAGTCATGGTAGTAAGATCCTTGAACTAGAGGTTGGGTTATGAATGAATGATAATCCACTTAGCTAGGATTTCAGGCTTCTCCAATTCCCTGGACTTGAGAGATGGTCTGTTCCTGTCTGTTCCCAGAGCCTATGAGGGGCTGAACTTTCAGGTGGCAACCAGAGAGCCCCATGATGAACTCAGTTCCATAAACATCTATGAAGCTATTCTGTGTGGTCATGAAAAGGCATAACTCCCACGCTGGGCCTTGGAGCAGCACGTGGTCCAGTGGGAGAGACAGATGTGCAAACAGATGGTGACAACATAGAGAGATGAGACCTGCAAGAGGCTGCAGGAGGTGATGGTGGTGGGGGAGAAGGGCGAACCTGGTCAGGATGTGGGTGGTCAGGGCAGACTTCCTGGAGGAGGTGATGTTGCATGAGCATCACTTTTAAAAGGAGAGTAGGAAGGAATTAAACAGGGCAAAGGAACAGGGCAATGTGAGTAAAAGCATTACGTGCCCACAAGAGACGCTCAGGTGCACCCGCTTCAGGCACCTTTCCCACCTGGCCAGAAGCCCCTGCTGTCGTCCCTACTTGGGCAGTGGCTTTGGTCACCAGCTGGCTGGAGCTGTCCAGCAGTGACAGCGGGGCCACTTCCCTTCCTCTCCCAGCTGCTGGAGTCAGAACTGCTGCCTCTGGCGGCCTTGTTTCTTAAGTCAGTTCCCTGTTAGGAGTTATTACACTAAAAAAATTTTTTTTTGAAAAGAAATAGCAGATCCAGGTGGTGTAGATGCAATTAAAAAAATAGAATACAGAAACACTAATTTCACAAAGCTAGCATCTAACAGTGTGGGACTTTCCACGCATGTGGTGCCAAAATACATCATTCTGAGTCAGTTACAATTCCTCACCGGGGGTGAAAAAAGATACAAGATAAGCCAGGAAGCCTGGACAGAGTCTTGGTGCTGGTGACAGAGGAAAGGCCCTGAGAACAGGCGTGGGTGGGGGGGCGGTGTCTGCTGGACACCGGGAGGGCAGAGACCACTCCCACCTGCAGGGGTGCCCAGGACCTGTCTCTACAGCTGGGATCAGCCTTGGCTGCACCTTGTCCCCTGCCCTCACCTGGCCCCACACCTGTCAAGGACCAGCACCCCACCATCCAGCCCTTCTAGTGTCCGGGCTGGGCCTGTGCAGGGGACGCTCATGAGGCTGGGGCCACAGGTTGTCCGTCCGGACTGTTTTATTGCGCTGCAAAGCCCAGTGCCCCCTCCCCACTCTCACCCGGTGCTGGCCAGAGCCTTGCTGGAGGAGACGGCAGACCTGCCAAGGCAGCCCCTGGGGCTTCCCTGTGCCCCTTTCCAGCGGTCTGCCGTGTCCAGCTTCCTCGCCACTCCAAGGGGCATCCTTCCCGTCCGGCTCCACCCCTCCCTTGCACACTGCCTGCAGCCAGCCCAGTCTTCCCCACAGCAAGAGCACAGACCTCTGAGAAAGATGCTGGGAGGCAGTGAGCGGGAGAATCCAGGTAGGACAGGAAATGCAGCCCTGAGGATGGAGGAGACCCTAAGAGGGAGAGAGGGAGGGAGGGACGGAGGGGAGCCCTGAGAGCAGGAGGCCCTGAGGAGGAAAGGGGCCCCAGAGAATGGGGAGTTGAGGCACAGAGGTGGGGCCCTTGAAAGAGGACAGGGGACTCAGCGGGGCACGGAGGCTCACACCTGTAATCCCCCTATGTTGGGAGGCTGAGGCGGGCAGATCACTTGAGGTCAGGAGTTGGAGACCAGCCTGGCAAACATGGTGAAACCCTGTCTCTACTAAAAGTAGAAAAATTAGCAGGGCATGGTAGCAGGCACCTGTAATCCCAACTACTTGGGAAGCTGAGGCACGCGAGTCACTTGAACCTGGGAGGCAGAAGTTGCAGTGAGCCAAGATGGCGCCACTGCACTCCAGTTTGGGTTTCAAAAAAAAAAAATGGCGTGGGGTACTGAAGCACAGAGATGGTGGAGCCAGACGCTCCACCATGCAAGGCTGACGGTGCAGAGATGAAGACGCTGAGCAGAGAAGGGGCTGAGGGAAGAAAGGCACTGGTGGCGAGGGGCTGGAGCCCCAGTACTGGGGAGGCCAGGGGCACAGATGGCGGCTGCCGGGTGAGCCCCAATAGGAGCCGAGCTGTGGCGCACTCAGCCACGCCCCAAGCAGCCGTGGCCTGGCAGCACCGCTCAAGCACAGGAGGAGTGCTCTCCTTGCTCCGTGGGGGCCCCGGGTGGCCGTGGCAGCAATTCGGTCACCCTGGCCCGGGCTGCTGGGCCAGGAGACTCATTTCTTGCCTTTGAACGTGCCCAGAATCTTGGGCACAAACTTGCCCACTTTGCTGTCCCTGGTGCCCTCCTCCACCGGGCCCTCCCCAGCCCCGGAGCTGCTGGCCTCCTCTTTCTTGCAGAAGACCTCGAAGCGGCTGTACACGCGCTTCTCCTTGCGCATGCTCTCCATGCGGCGCAGCAACCGATCGCGCTCCTCCGCGCTGGCCGGCAGCGTGCGGCTCAGCCGGCCTTGGGTCCCCAGGCTGTCCGAGCGGAAGATGGCCGAACACTTGTCCTTGTCGGACATAGCTGGGGCCAGGCCGCTAGCAGGCGGTGGACGGCCGAGCTCGGGGCTGCTGTGGTGGAGTTCCAGCAAATTTGATCAAACTCACTGCTTACGTTTACAGGACTAAAGGAAAATGTAAGGTACTTAAATTTTATACTTCCAGAGAAGCCAAAATATCCATCAGACAATAAACAGGTCATTTAGCTATTATTTCCATAATGACAAATAATTTATTAAGGAATCATATTATTAACACTTCCAGGAATGTTGAGTTTTATCTCATAGAATTTAACATTAAGACATGCAGATAACAGGATACAAAATAGATTTTTCCACTATCACAAATACTCCACCATACGGAAAAGAGGAACTAATTTTCTTTTCATAAATCACTAATTTGTCTGCCACAATTTCTTGTGGAAATGAATTTATTTCTCTGTAGCTACAAAGAAAAATCTCAACCAGTAATATTCCTGAAACTAAGCCCTGAGATTCTGCTTGAAATCATCCACAAAAAATATCGACCTCAGGTACTTATTACACATTTTTAGGAGAAGAACAAATAAAACTAAGTTTTTTTTTTTTTTTTTTTTGGTCTATTTAGTAGAGGTGGGGTTTCACTCTACTATTAGCCAGGATGATCTCGATCTCCTGTGGAGACCATCCTGGTCAACATGGTGAAACCCCGTCTCTACTAAAAATACAAAAAATTAGCTGGGCACGGTGGCGCGTGCCTGTAATCCCAGCTACTCAGGAAGCTGAGGCAGGAGAACTGCCTGAACCCAGGAGGCGGAGGTTGCGGTGAGCGGAGATCGCGCCATTGCACTCCAGCCTCGGTAATGAGAGAGAAACTCCGTCTCAAAAAAAAAAAAAAAAAAGAAAGACCAATTCACTTTTTCTTTCTTTCTTTCTTTCTTTCTTTTTTTTTTTTTTGAAAAGGAGTTTCGCTCTCGTTACCCAGGCTGGAGTGCAATGGCGCGATCTCGGCTCACCGCAACCTCCGCCTCCTGGGTTCAGGCAATTCTCCTGCCTCAGCCTCCGCCTCCTGATTAGCTGGGATTACAGGCAGGCGCCACCGTGCCCAGCTAATTTTTATATTTTTAGTAGAGACGGGGTTTCACCATGTTGACCAGGATGGTTTCGATCTCTTGACCTCGTGATCCACCCACCTCGGCCTCCCAATTTATGTTTTTTTGATAATATTTTCCCATCTTCCAAGCTTTATCAATAAAATTCATTGTATACTTAATAAAAATGCAAGTTGAAATAAGAAAATAAATCTTTTCAAGGTGACACAGCCAAGAGTGACACTCCTGGCTGGAATAACACGCCTGACTCCAGTGTAAGTCAGGACATCCTATTGTGGGGATCCTCTCACCCCTATTCTGCTCACCGAAGTACTCGATAACCACCTTCTTGAGAGACGCTGCGCTGTGCCCCCAGGTGTGCCTCAGGGCATTTTACTTTGCAGGGCCTCGCACAATCTTGCTAGGGAATAAATTTTCATTGTCTTTGGGGAGTTTTTCTCCCTTTCCAATACTGAAAAAAACCAGATGGCCGGAATTGTTTCTGTCTTTCCCCTAAATATAGGCATTTAATTTGGCTGCCAGCAGTGTGTCTCCAAGAAATGGAAACTGGGGTTAGAGAAAGAAAATCTTAAGGCCACAAAGATTTAGCTTTTTAGATAAAGGGTAAAGCAGATTTATAATCACCTACCGGTAATAATGTAAAGGTTCAAGTTAATTGTCTACAAATAAAATAGCACTGGCTCAGATATGGAAGTTCTGGATTTAACAGGACAGTGCCTCCACTGCATGGGACAGGTACTACACACATACGAACATCATAAAGACTACCGAACGCCTGCATTTCAACTACTGACTTAGGATGAGCCTCATTTGGCTCGGTGACAAATGCACCTGACCAAACTCATATCGTCACTAAATCTCTCATCTACATTCTATCTATTCTGTAGATACAAAGCCCCAAAATGTACATACTGTACATACAGCTGGTACCGACATGAAGGCCCATTGCTTTTTCTTTTCTTTTGGGGGCAGAAGGAGCCTTCACTTTGGAGTGGTTTCTAAAACACGGTTGACATTAAAAGGGACCGAAGAGTGTAAGAGTGTGTTGTTGCCCTGACAAGGTCCCATTCTTTACTAGGAAGTAGAATCTTAGTTGTCCTTGAGTTCACTTGAATTGAGGTGTTTCTTCTTTTGAAAATATTAAGTTTTCCAGTTCTTTGGCAGGAGAGGTGATATGTTCCTGCCTTTTTTGATGAGGGGTTCAGATGTTACACTACCCCTCATTTCTTCATTCAGCAGAGGATGGCCTTAGCGCGCTGAAGACCAATTAAGTCATCAGCACTGAAAGACCTAATTTTCTTAGCAGTATAGAAGACTTTGTCTTGTTCTAGCCTTGAAAAAGCCTAAGAATGTCAAATAGAAAAGAGGTACAATTTTAAAAAGGGTTCCAAACTTTTAAGGTTAATAAGCTCTTCAGTATGTTAGTTATTTTTGAAGCTTTCCGTTTTTCTAATCACTACTTAATATGACCTGGTCACAGATGCTGGCATTGGTGTTTGACTGAAAACCCACTTAGTAACTTCGTAGCCTTACCCCCAGCTTCCATGCTCTTTCTCTCTCAAGAAGGTAAACTGGCAAACGCAGGCCACGCTTGTGTGCCAAGGCACGAAGATCGAAGTAGCATCCGACATGAATGCTGCCAGGAACGCTGATATTACGATCAATTAGCTCCACGAAGTGCCTTTCCAACTCATTCCTGGGGAAGGAGAAACAACAAAACCAACACGAGACAATGTCAGTTCACTGGGCCATCTTCAAAAACATTATTCTCACGTAAGAACTCTGGTAAAGCCATCCCATGCTCTAGTTTATTAGAATGCATCAAAGAACTGACACTGGACAGAACCCTATTGATCAAAGAAATACAAGAAAGGGTGCAACTTTCCCAGCATTCCTTGAAAACTTAGAAATAACTTATACTGGAAAAGAAACTTGAATGTAAAAAACATGTTAATAAACTAGACTTTCCCACGTGCTTTCAAAGACATATTCAAATGTAACATGGAGAAAAACAACGTAATCTTAAGAAACATAGCCTTCAGTTTTTTCATTTCTTTGAAAACATGAAAGGACTCAATGGAGTAAAACCCTTATAAATACAAACATGTGGTAAGGTCTTCAGCTGTTACAGTTCCACATGAAGATAAGAACTCATTTCTGAAATAAAACCTATGAATGTATAGCATGTAGAAATGCCTTCATTTACGTGATATTTGCCCAAGACTCATGATAACACGCACTGCAGATACACCTTATAAATATAAGAAAGCATATAGGACTGGAACCCTAGTCGAATACCAAATACAGAGAAGTTTTCAGTTTTAAGAACTTCTTCAACGTTTATGTGAAAACTTCCCCTAGAGGGAAATCCTATCAATGTTTGTAAATTGGAAAGCCTGATGCAAAATGATTCTTGTATAGTCTTCAAAAATGAACATAAGTAAATGTTATACTACTTCTATTTTGTTTCTCAGTGATTCTTCATTGGAAAGGGTCTTTGTACTTACTTCTGCTGCTTTTGCAAGAAAACATTTTGGTTACAGTTTTGTAGATACTCTTTAAAAAAGATTACTATATGAATTTAATAGGCAGTTTTGTGTTGTTGTTGCTGTTGTCAGTTAGTAAAATTTTTCTCTATTTAAAAATATCACACTGAGCTACTACAATCGCTCCAAATTCTGTTTGGAAACAAATACAGCCTATGCACGTGGATTCCCATGCACATGTCCAAACAGGGCACAGCTGCTTGCGGTCCATTCTGCATCTAGCACAAGTTTGGGATGAGGAGAGAGGTGACAGCCTCCTCTGCACTCCTACAGCTGAACTTGGGGCTCATTCCTGAGGGTTCCATTGCACAACTCAGACTCCATGCTCACTCCCAAGGCACCACAATAGTGATCAGATGACAGAAATGATGGATGCCATTTATTACCTGTCGCTATTATGGGACAGAAATACTCTTTACATTTCGAATGGAAGAAAGATCAGAGCGAGACATCTTGGCTAAACTAAACTCATTTCATGAAAGTACTTGTCATGGGCCTGGAGTGAGACTGAGAGCCCTCCCAAGTGCTGCTGTGGTTGCATGAGTACCCCAGGAACCTCCTGAATGTGGCGAGCATCGGGTGATGCTCCAGCAACGTTTCTCAGACTGCCTGAGGGGAGCACTGGAACTTCTAACTCATCAGCCCAATGATGCAACACTCTGAAGAGGGACGGGACAGGGGCACAGGGATCTGTGGCTATTCTGTATCTCAAGGTTTCCAGAAAACAGATCTTCAGATAAAAGCAGGGAGAACACCAGCAAAAGCAAGTACACAATGTATGACTCGGGGTGAAGCTATACATTTTCCCCAGTCCACAGGCCCCAGACCTGTCAATGGCCAAACAATTATTTCAAAGGCCAGACATGTGCTCCTTACAAAGAGACTGGAACTTGCAGACAGCTTGTAAAAAGCCGTAAGGATATCTACTGTACTATTATGTTCTGGCAGCACACTGCTAAGATATTTGCCAAAAACATTCACCAGAAAAATACTTTTCCATTTATGAGATTATTTACAACAGCAATTTACCAAGACCTACCAATGAACAGTGAAAAATATGAATGGTTGTTCTAAAGCTGGGGAGAAAAGAGTATGTGGCATTCATGTCATTCATGTCCGTTCTTATTATCTGCACAATGTAACCTTTAAAAATATTTCTTAAAGTGCTTAAGTTTATGGGAGCAAATAAAGTACTCAAAAATGGTTAGAAAGTTCACCAAAACCATACAAACTCACATATCTTCAACTGTCATGTTCTCAAAGAGCCTGCAGTAGTGCTCATGGCACACAGCCACGTCGTGCCCAACCCTGATGGCAAGAAGAGTGGCTCCGAAGACTATCCTCTTCCAGTTGGTTGGACAAATGTTGATATCAGCATCACTTACAAGTCTTTCGATGTACACCTGCAAAACAGAGGACCGGCCTGTGACTTAGCTGGGTTGAAGTGTCGTGATAAGAACTCTTGTGAAAAACCAGAATACTTCTGGTTTTGACCATAAAGTAAGTGCCTTTTATTCTTACGTTCTACAAAGGCTTTGCTTGACCAGGCCAAGCAAGGGACCATATCACGATCATACATCAAATATTTCTGCTACCTACTCTGCCCAGCAGGGGTAGATTAGGCACATCCAAGGAACAATGAATTGAAGGCAGCAGCTCTCAATCACGACATGCATCAGAATTGCCTGGGGATACAGCGTGGGACTCAGCTTAGATGTAGGCATCTATTCCTGCCCATCAACCAGACGGTTTTGCTACTACTCCCCATTCTAAGCCCTCCACATGCCTTGGATGTGTGCGTACTGTGTGCATGTGTGCACTCAAGTGTGGGAGGAGAAATCAGAAATCCTTCCTGCTGCCTTTCATAGCAATTGTTCTGTGATGAGAAAAGCAATGGCAACATTTTAAGCCATGATGACGACTCAACTCCAATAGTATATTTGCTTTCATACGTTTTTCTTAAAGTTCTGAGATAATTTCAGAAACCTACCTTTATTTAAAAACAGGACCATGCCACCCTGTTTACAAGATCAATTTAGTTTGTTTCCTTTCTTTTTTTTTTTTGGAGATGGAGTCTCTCTCTGTCACCCAGGCTGGAATACAGTGGCTTGATCTCTGGTCAAGGCAAACTCTGCCTCCTGAGTTGAAGCAATTCTCCTGCCTCAGCCTCCTGAGTACCTGGGACTACAGGGGCATGTCAGCAAGCCTGGCTAATTTTTGTATTTTTAGTAGAGACAGGGTTTAACCATGTTGGCCAGTCTGCTCTACAAGACCAATTTCTAAAGATGCTTTATAAACCGAAAATAGCTCACCAAACTTCTGATTGCCAAGTCAGCTGTTAGCCTGTTGACTTTAAATAGAGAACGAAGAAATGTGAAAATCAACTTGCGTCCAGGATTATACTGAAAGTAGACCTCCGGAAGCTGTTCTTGCTGAAAGAAGAAAAAATGCAACATAAGTATCCAGTGAAGAAAAAACCTAAAGTGCTCTTAAAACAGCAGTGTTCCCATTTGTGCCCATCGTATCACAGTAATTTTGATTAGTGAGATGTCTTTTAGATTTTACAATATGAACAGTGGAATCTTAAAATACCATAATGATTTAATACTCATCAGCATTCACCAAAAGATAATATGAGCTTAGCCTCAGGAAATTATGGTTCTTTTTTACTCTTTCCCCCACATGATTCCATCCAAATGTAAGTTACTTTTAGGCTTTAATGTCTTACTGACCATATGTCATTCTTCTCAGCAATAAACTGAGAAAACACAGTTTCCTGTAACCATGAGGCTCTAAGCCTACGCTGTTAAATACAATAATTACTAGCCACATGTGGCTACTATGTACCTGAGGAAGCACATTTTAAAATTTTTACACCATGTAAGTTGATTTAAACTGAAATTATTTTTAACTAGCTTCATAGCGTCTGTGTGAAAAGTACTTACATATTGCTTATTGCAATATGAGTATATGTAATTGTCCTTTAATTGCCTTTTTAAAAGATACATTTTCTATTATTTGGATATTATATTTACTCATACCAGCTCATTTACTGAAGAGAGCTACAGATCAGTTCTTATTCCAGCATATTCTTTTTACAGCACTTAAGATGACTAAATGCAATACAAAATGGGGAAGAGGATTTAAAGAAAGATGACTTCGAGTTCAGCATGAAACAAATGCCAGTCTATGATGCAAATACAACTTCAGTAAAAGTGCCACTTACTGTAAATGGGTGTAACCGTTCATCAAAGATGCCCATAGTTCTATCAGCATCTCTATAAAATAAGAATGTGCATTACTTCAAAAACTGTTCAATATCTTAGTAAACTGTTTAGTGAAATAATGCCTCCTATGTGCTCTGGGGCTTATTTCAGCAAAGCAAACAGTTTTTACAAATTCTTCACCTGGATCCTGACCTGCAGAGGGTTTCCTGACTTCTTCCTCGGCACAACATGTCCCGTGCTATGAATTCTTTTCTATGATAACCAGTCAGAACTGCCTGTAAGTATTGACCCTTAACAGGCAATGACAACAAACCAAACATATTTTCACTCTTCTAACCACACACTGAAACACAAGAACATTTGACGAAGCAGCGGTGGTGGGCAATAAAGTCTTTAGAACTTTAATAAATCAAAAAGTGATTCAGATTTTCTAACTCTCTTTCTCTCTAGTTCTCTGTAGCATAGTCTCGTGATGTATTTATTTTCTGTTATTTGAATTAAAAACTCACCTGCCTTATTTTAAAAGAGGTCAGTCTTTGACAAACTTTAAACTTCATAAAACTAATGCATTGTGCTTGTGTAATAAACCAGTGGTTCTCCAAATGTGCTCTGTGGACCTCTGGGGATCCCCAAGACCCTTTTCCAGAAGGCCTAAGAGGTCACCTCCCTTTCCCTTTCCCTTCCCCTTCCTTCCCCTCCCTTCCCTTCTTTGTTTTCCTTTCTTTTTTCTTTCCTTTCCTTGTTTTTTTTTTTTTTTTTTGAGACAGGGTTTCACTTTTGTTGCCCAGGCGGGAGTGCAATGGTGCAATCTTGGCTCACTGAAACATCCACCTCCCAGGTTCAAGAGATTCTCCTGCCTCAGCCTCCCAAGTAGCTGGGATTACAGGCACCCACCACCATGCCCAGCTAATTTCTGTATTTTTAGTAGAAATGGGCTTTCACCATGTTAACCAGGCTGGTCTTGAACTCCTGACCTCAGGTGATCCGCCTGCCTGACCTCCTAAGGATTACAGGCCTGACCCACCGTGCCCACCCAACACTGTTCTGATAATCATACTAATTCAATCTGAGAAAGCTGATAATAACATTTTTTTAATTATGAAAGTAATACAAAGACACTGCCTGCTTTTTCATAGACACTTGCCATGACTGTATAGAAGCAAAAGTGGGTAAAACTGCTGGTTTCTCAGCCTAAATCAAGGCAGTGGTACCAATTACATTCTATGCTTTATTGTCCATTACAATTTAAAAAGATAGGCTGAAGTACTTAAGAATGTCTTTGATGAAGCAGTAAAAAATGGTGTTACTAAATCTTGACGTGTAGCTTTAAAATTCTGAATCAGTGGAAAGTTAACAAGAAGTGCTTCTGCTGACTGTGGTACCATTGTGTTTAAAAAAAAAAAAAAGAATTCATGATTTAATTGTGAGCTGAACAATCACTTTTTTCACAGGACATCATTTTTATTTAAAAGTACAACTGGGTCAGTGCAGCAGCTCACGCCTGTAAAATCACAGCACTTTGGGAGGCTAAGGCAGGCAGATCCCTTGAGCTCCTTCAGGAGTTCAAGGCCAGCCTGGGCAACATGGCAAAACTCTGTCTCTACCAAAAATACACAAAAATTAGCCAGGCGTGGTGCCACATGGCTGTGGTTCCAGCTACACAGGAGCCTGAGGTGAGAGGACTGCCTGAGCTGAGATCATGCCAGTGCACTGCAGCCAAGTGACAGAGTGAGACTTGGTCTAAAAAAAAAAAGGGCAACTATCATTCTCAAAAATAAATGACATGAGGTTGTCACTTCAAGGAAAATAAGTATTTGTTCCCAATGATAAAATTTAAGCTTTCCTGAGGACTCTGAAAAACTCGTTCTTTCTACTATAGCTTGACAGCTTTTCAGTATTTAAAGATATTTTAAAATAAGATTGGTGGTTAAACTGAAAGTAATTTTTGACAAAATAAAACATAAACCAACATATTCCAAATAACTAATGCCTAAGATTATAAATGCAAGTATGGGTGAAAAGAACAATTTACCATGCAAGAAAGAGGAGTGAGTACTGATGGAATACATTGAGTAATACGTAAAATGCCACTGTAACTAACTGAAGAAAGTAGCCCTTGTGGAGTTTTGACTTAGCATTAATGAATACCCACAACTGTCTCAGAGCTTTAAAAATACACCTTTTACCAACTACACATTTGCATGTTAGGTCATGTTATTGCCTCGTGATTTATTTATTTATTTTTTTTAAGTTGAGACAGAGTCTCACTCTGTCACCCAGGCTGGTGTGCAATGGCACGATCTCTCTGCTCACTGCAACCTCTGCCTCCTGGGTTCAAGCGATTCTCTTGCCTCAGCCTCCGTAGCAGCTGGGACTATAGGAATGCACCACCACGCCCACCTGTGTTTTTGTATTTTCAGTAGAGACGTGTTTTCTCATGGTGATCAAGCTGGTCTCAACCTCCTGTCCTCAACTGATCCGCCTGCCTCGGCCTCCAAAAGTGCTGGGATTACAGGCATGTGCCACCATGCCTAGCCATCTTAAAGTAAATTCTTTAAAGCAAATGGCAAAGAAAGAGCTAGAAAACCCAGCTTTGTTCTACTAAGCTCCACATTAGAGATTTTCAACAATAGAAATACCTGACACACTTTTTACTCAACTCTCCGCTGAAAAAAGTTATTTTTTCTTTTTTTTAAATTTCCAGTTCCCTGATACATGAGAAAAAAGTTATTTTTTCATTAAAAAATTTATGTTAACAATATTGTTCTCAAAGAATACTTTCTGTTGGCAAAACTTGGGTCATGGGTTACTACTGACATCTAGTTGGTACAGGCCATCAATGCTGCTAAGCTTTCTGCAAAGCACAGGACAAAGCATTATTTAGCTCATAATATCAACAGTGGTAAGGCTGTGAAATCTCAGCTAAAAATAGATTTGGAAAAAAAATCTCAATTTTATAGTTCTACAACAGTAACTATCAATATAATCAATATAAACACATACTCTTGGAGATTCCCAATCACTTAAGATTTAAGAGAGTCTTAAGGTCCAAAGAAAACACACATAATTTGCCTCGATATTTTAGTCGGCACAATACAGCTTATGATGTCTAGACCTGTGACCTAACACTGAGCTTGACAGCTTGCAAAGTAATTAGCTAGAATAACAAGACAGGTTTTTAAAAAGCTCACCTTAGCTTGATATGATAATATATCTGCAAGGCCACACTGTGGAAGGAAAAACATTCATCAAAATAGATGTTATCACTGGTTAGGCCTGAAGACATATTTTTAAAAGGGTGCAGAGGAAACTCTCCTAGTGGCCCTGAAATTAAAATCCTCTGGTTCAGAACAGTACCATAAGGGCACTTTCTTGTTTTCATTTCTTGGCTTTCAGCAAAAACGTGAGAACCAAAATGCAAAGCAATATGCTGTCAGAAGACGTGTTTCTATTGATTATTATAATATATAAATAATAACATATTTCCCTTATATGCTCTTCTACCCACAAAACCTTTCATCCCGTGCAATTTAAAACTCAAATTAGGCAGTGGCTCTCAAATTTTGCTGCACATTAAAATCACCTGAGAAGCTTCAATAATTGCCTCATTTTAAACATGAGATGTTTTGATTTAATTAGCATTGGATGTAACTTTGGACATCGTGGGTTGTTGTTAAAAGTTTCCCAGGTGATTTCAATGCGCAGGAAAATTTGGAATGATTGAGTTGGGGTGAAAATCAGAATCTTATGGCATACTTTTTTCTTTACATGAAGATGCCTCACATAGATCCTATTTTCCTAAAAGGCTTCTCAGTGCCTAGAGCTAGAGGGAAAGTGGAGATGGGAAGATGCATGTGTTTGCAGACACGCATTTTGAAGAAAAACTTTGCAAAAGTGATCCCAGTGAGTTCCATCTATCCCATTGATAACAGTGCACTACTAACTCATGATATTTTCCAAAATCTTTTCTTGAAGCCAATCTGCCCTATTAATTTGCTCAATAAACCTATATTTCACCAATAGCAAATATTCTTAAAAAAAAATTTTAACTTGCTGATGGCAAGTTAAAACTTACTTTACTTTTGAAAGTAGACTTCTAAAAATTAGAATAATGAGGAAAAAAGCATGAAATTTCTTTGAGCAAGATTAACCTTAAAAGCTACTTTTGAATGGTATGCTAACACATCAAAATCTTTTGAATTCAAAAGAAACCAGGGACTCGTGATGTGGTGATCCCAGCACTTTGGAAGGCCGAGGTGGGTGGATCACCTGAGGTCGGGAGTTCGAGACGAGCCTGACCAACATGGAGAAACTCTGTCTCTACTAAAAAAAAAATAATAATAATACAAAATCAGCCAGGCATGGTGGTGCATGCCTGTAATCTCAGCTACTCAGGAGGCTGAGGCAGGAGAAACGCTTGAACATGGGAGATTGCAGTGAGCTGAGGTAGCGCCATTGCACTCCACCCTAGGCAACAAGAGCAAAACTCCGTCTCAAAAATAAATAATAAATAAAAAGACTGACTAGACTTGCCTGACTACAGACATTTATTTAGTGATTACTCAATAGGTCCCAAAGCTCAGAACCTGAGACAGAGTTTGAGTCCAGTTTTTGCTGAAACAAAATTTCATCCCAACTATTGTTATAAGGGAGAGAGGAAAGTGGCATTATTACATGTGTAAACTTGCAATTTTTAATTAAAGTAAAAGTTACTGACCATCAAATTAGCTAAAAAGGCTAGTGCATTCTAAACAAAATTGTTTATAAGCTAAGTAGCTATGTTTCTAGAATTAAAAGTAAAATTAAAAATAAAGACATTAATATTCTAAATTAGCACTTTCCAAACTCTGTTCTAAAAATCAACACTCATGACCCAAGGAGATGATCATAATGTACACCGGACAGCCCCTGTGGTGTTGGTGTTGGTGGCTGTTCCTTTTAAAATAAACTTCATCTCAGGGTGCTCTCAAAGTGCATCTTTGTGGCCCATGAGGTGCTCACGCACAATGGGAGAAATTCAAATGCAGATACACTGTGGTGCCAGAAGAGAAAAAGCTATTCCTTCCTCCAAGACTAATGTGCAAAGTAGTACATGTTGATTTAGGCCTGCAACTTATTAAACAAACTAATTCTTCACACACACACAAAAATTCAATAAAGGGAACCTATCCTTCTCACTGCACTCAGCGTTGCCTTAAGGTTTAATAAAGGCATCAAATAAATAGCTACACTTTTTCTGAAATTTCTTACTTGCTAACTGATTTTTCCTTCCACCACGATGTCTAAGATTAAAAGAGAAATTGGTATTTAATATTTAGAATCTGGATATCAATATATAGTTGACTCCAATTTCTTGAAAGTGATTGAAGAGGACAACCAAATGGCTGAAATAATTTTAGAATAAAGGAGTCTGTCCCTTGGCAGTACAGTTGTACTCACGCGTTTAGTGTCAGTGTAAGATGAGGGCAGCTGGCTGTGCTGTCATCAATGAATATGGTGGAGCATGAACTATATAATTGCGGTAAAGGCCCAGTAGATACCTGAAGAGGAAGGGAAGGATATGGTAAACTTATCAAAGTGTATTTTTTTCTCAGTTAAAATGTCAAATGACAAAGCACTAAGATATTCCTTACACTCCATGAACTGCCTGAGTGTGGTATCGTGTGCAATGCACTCTACAGAAAACCCGTTGGAGGCTGTTAACTTCCAGAGATGATGTTTGAGATATGGATTATAAAATGCTCCTCTTAATATGGTACCTGTCACCAAACCTAACAAGGATTTTATGAGTAAGATTTCACTCTTTTTTTCAACAGTGACATAAAGCAGCTGAGAATTTCTACTATTTACTTACTGCAATAAAATGTAACGTATTAAATAATACTGGTACAGGAGCATTTCATTGCAATGAATATAAAACTAATGCATTTACTGAGTTACTAGTCCTAAATGTATTATTTCAGGTGATAATTGTGACAAAATAGGTGTTTCAGATTCAGAGGCTCTGTGTGCCAGGGCTGCTGGGCTACCAAGTGAGGAAGCCATAGGTTCCTCTAGTCCTGTTTTCTTATGTGGAGGATAAAAAAAGTATCACTTAAATATTCTCTCACACCCTGAAAACAGATGACAGCTTAAAAATTTAACTTTTCCTTCATGTTTAAATGAGACTGCCATCACATGACTCAAATGAGACTCCCAGAAAACTTACCATTCATTTCAAAACTTGATTAATTTCATTCTACAAATCACGTGACCTGCACCTAGGCATTTTCCTGCTATACCCCTGCTCTCTGCCTACTGCCTTTCTCTTTCCTGGTTTCAGCAAACTTGACTCCATCTACCCTCTTGGATCGATCTCTTTGACAGCAGCCACACCAAAAACGGTTTCTTTGCACACTGATTAGTCAAATTCACCACTGATTACAAGATACTAAAATTTTTTTTATTTGCATACGTTTTAGAGGGAACAGGTGGCATTTGGTTACAAAAGCAAGTTCTTCAGTGATGATCTGTGAGATTTTGGTGTACCCATCACCCGAGCAAGGAAATACTTGCAGAGTATTCCCCTCACGAGAAAGAATGCCACTCCATAAGAGTAAGGGAAGGCTCTTACTCTTCCTATCTCTAGCTGCTGAGCACAGAATTTTGAATCAATCAAAAACTTCGACAAGTGTTTGACAAATTCATTCAGTCTTACTACATTTAATTACACCAAAAACACTACTAACAGTTTACTGTTTATAGGTATTATTTAAGGTAATCACAAAAAGAAACAAATCATCTAACTTCAGTCAGCATAAATCAGAGTGTGAAATTTTATGATCTTTATGTTCTGCTTTTTGGCAGAACACATTTCAGGTCTGTTTTTAAACAATTAGTAACTCTTTTCCTTTTTCTGAGATAGGGTCTCACTTTGTTGCCCAGGCTGGAGGGCAGTGGTGCAATGATCGCTAACTGCAGCGTCAAACTCCTGAGCTCAAGCAATCCTTTGCCTCAGCCACCTCAGTAGGTAAAACTAAAGGCATAAGCCACCATGCCTGGCTAATTTCTTAGTTCACCTTTTTGAGGAGATGAGCTCTTGCTATGCTGACCAGGCTAAAAATAAACAAATCTTAATTAACTGAAATATGTCTAACACAGTGAGCATTCATGAAAACAGCTCCATCTATGTTGTCAAGTAATGGGATCCTATGACAGTGTATAAAGTTTGAATGAAAATATTAAACAAGGCTTTAGAAGAAAACTGTAATATGCTTATTATAGATACATCACTCAAGAATTGTCTTGGTAAATATCATTAATGATATTGAAATTAAACTTTGATTTACACTGAAATATAGGTCTTAAAAAAATAAGAATAAAGAAAAACAGAAAAACAAAGTGACTGGAACAGAAGTGAGCAGTTTGTCTTGCAGAGCTAAAGGCAGGCTGTGAATTTCAAGGCAAACAGCACTTTGAAAAGTAGGGTGAAATATAAAAAGGAGGGCAAAAGCCATCAAGGTCAGTTGAAAATCTGTGATTAGAGCCCCAAGTCCACCTGTTCTCCCATCTGATAAGAAACTTAGATGTGTGTTCCCTCAATACACCAAACCTGAGAATTTCTGCCTCACGGCTACCATGGCCTAAACCTGAGATATAAACAAAACTGCACACCAAAAATGGAACTCCAACTTTCTTCCCTAACTCTGCTTTTGGAAAGCAAGTAGCCACGCTTTTACTTCCCAGGCAGGAACTTGGGAGATCCTTCTCAAGAAACTGAACTGTCTCGAATAAAAAGATCCCCAGATAATACACTGAGGTCCCCCAAATGAAAAGCTAGTTTGGCTTCCAAAACCTCACACTGGTGCCATCAGTTAACACAAGTCATGCTTTCAAATCAAGTAAGCCAGGGACCACCACACATTGGAGAAAAGCCTCCAACAAGAGAGACTGAAATAACAACAACAACAAAAATTTCACGGGACCAGTCAAAATCAGGAGCAAAACTTTAAAAAAATCTTAAAACACCCTAAAAACTATAAAAATTCAATAGACATAGTAGAGGATAAACTGACAGAATATCCCAGAAGTAGAATAAAAAGACAAACTGAAAAAAACAGAAGGGGAAATATTTAAAACCAATGCAGACATACTCGTCTAAGCAGTCTAGTGTCTGAGTAACAAGACTGCCCGAAACAAAGTAACAGAGAAAAAAGAAACATTCTCCGAAAGAGGCAGTCTGCAGACTTAGCAGCCTCAATAAAATGAAAAGATTCCCCACCAAGATGTTATTATGAAATTCTGGAATCTCAGAGACAGGAAAGCTCCTAAACAGCTTCAACAGATACATAAAACGCAGTTAGAAACAATGTATCGTGTGACGGCAACAGATTCAAGAACAACACTGTGATGAGAGCACAACTGCAGGATATTTTCAGAAGCCTAAAATTTAGATTCAACCTAGAAGTTGACTCTGTATCAAGAAGGAAGGATTTTAAGACTGGCCAGATCTCTGAACATCTCTGTCCGGGAAAACGTGCTCAAGTACAACTAGAAAGGATAACAGGACAGAAGAAAACACAGAATCTAGGACTCAGGCGATCCCACACACGCCGGCAGTTATGTGAGATCAAAAAGACTTTAAAGAGATAGCACAGAAAAGCAGACATCGAGCCTATCTAGGGAAAGCCGCTCTAGATTGAACTAGAATGACAAAAGGCCAAAGACAGTTGCCCACCCCCTACCAAAAAAAAAAAGAGGAACAGATATGTTTTAGCAGATGGGAAATATATTTGAAAGGCATGTGATAAATGCTACAGCACTTGGGCGAGAAAACAGCTGGTAGAAAACAGGCCAATGAATAGAGTCAGAAAATTAGCTTCATGCTAAAAAATAATGGATGTGAAATGTCAATTATATGTAAAAGATAATTTAATCATAATGATTAAAATTATTTAACAAAGTGACAGACCACCCTGAGGCTACTTACTGCTGGATAAACCAGCATAGGCTAGGAAAAAAGAGATGATCCAGAAGAAGTGCAGAAGTGCTCAAATTTCAAAACTGTTCCAGAGAACAAACGAAGGAACATGCAATGCAGAGACACAGTGAAAACACCATATGATTTAGCAGTGAAGGATATTTGGACAGACATCATCGTGTCAATGTTACGGATTGAATTAAAAAGTGTGCTACAACGGAAAGAAACAGAGGGAGAAAAATAAGGTCATGGCTAGCAAGGAAGATACGCTTTCGCCTGCTGTGACAGAGGGTCAATAGAGCATACTGACAATTAACTTAGCTCTTCTATTTTTGTTATTTCATGAAAGATAAGATTAAATATTTAAAGCAGATCTTGATAGCACAACAAGACTACTGAAATTTAACTTAAATGTCAGAAATCCTTAAAAGGTGGGCACACTAAGCTCAAGACTTTTCTGGATAAATTGGATACAAATCAAGAGATTCCTTTAAATTTAAAGGAATTAAACCCAATTAATAATAAATAAAGGAACATAAACCCAATTCTAATTTAAACGAATCCAGAGATACTTTTACATCAAACTGTCAATCTCTCACCTTTATTCGTGTGTACTTACATGGTTTGCATAGCTGCTTCGTCTTTTTTTGTGCGCTAAGAACGAAAAAACAAACTGGTCACTTCTCACACAAATAATAGAAAGTAAAAGTAGCTGTTAACATCTTACTGACTACTCCCATATAAAATGAGATAAAATTCCATTTCAAAAAATGATTTTCAACAACTTATAATTTAAACTATCTGGCATGATACATCTCATAAAGTAAAACCTAAAAACTTCGATTTACTTTTTGACCTAGTTTACTCTTTGTTTTTGTTACATATGAATGAAACAATACTCATGTACAAAAGAAAAGGGCAAAAAATTAGGCCAGATGAAAAATTTAGCTAATAAAAAAGTTTACCTGTTGCATATATGAGCCATGATCCATTAGTATTCTCCCATTTTGCATTTACACATAGCTTAATTACCAGAATCTAAGAGCTGACAGCTCTAAGACCTACTTCCTGGCCAGGCACCTATCTCTAGATGCACCAGACTCCCTCTAAGCACGTCCAACCACACTTACTGGTCATCTACTAACATGGAATAGCTGTTCTTTTTTCTGCTTCCATGCTTTCTAGGTGTGAGAAGCCCATGGCTCTGAATGGAACTGGGAAATACAATTCTTATTTGGTTTGGATATGTTTCCCCCTCCAAATCTCATGTTAAAATGTGACCCTTCATCTTGGAGATAGGGCCTAGTGAGAGGTGTTTGGGTAATGACGGTGGATTCCTTATGAATGGCTTGGTGCCATCCCCAGAGTAAGAAGCAAATTCTCATCCTGGTAGTTTCAAAGAGCATGGCACCTTCCCCCTACCCCCGCCCCACCCTCTCGCAGTGTGGAAGCACCTGCTTCCCCTTTGCCCTCCATCATGATTGTGAGCTTGCGGAGGCCCTCACCAGAAGCAAATGCTGAAGCCATGCTTGTACAACCTGAACATCTATGAGCCAATTAAACCTCTTTTTCGTATAAATTACTCAGCCTTAGGTAAATCTTTATAGTAATGCAAAAATGAACACAAATTCTAGCCAGAAACAACCAACTCAAGACAGGTGAAGTCTACTCAAATTACAAAAACAAAAGTTACAAACTGCCATATCTGACTGTGCTGCATTACGGTAAATAACATTCACATATGATTACAGATCCTCACTTGTATTCCTGCTGCTTAAATCAACTGGAAAACCTGGCTGTGTGTGGCTTCTTAGCAAACAAGCCGGGATTTCACATAACATTAAGGAAAACAAGCAGGAGTAGAATGTGTTTCAATTTACATCACATCAAATGAAAAGGTTAATAACTTAAAAGTTTCGAAAACATAAACATGGATTTGATAAACACATGTGGTCAGAGGACTGTGTCAGAGGAGGCCAAAAATCACAGATTCAATCCCTGACAATGAACAACTATGTTCTGTTATTTATTTAAATGAAAACCAAGCTGAAGCCTAAGTTCTATCGTTCACCTTTAAAATGTACTCTTTGGAGCATGGGAAAAGGGACAAAGAATTATACATCAAGAGAAATCTAAGACTCCTCCATCACATGACAAATTGTGTTGAGAAAAAGATGGTAAAATGTTTAAACAAAAAGTTGACATGTTTTCACTAACACAGTAACAACTAAAGGAAAGTATACCGCATGTTAAAATAACAACTGAATATGAAAAATTTAAACCAATATGAGTTTTTCTAAATACTTTCTATAACACATCTGATCAAACAAGAGTTTTCACTCTTTCTTGGCAGAAAAAACAACGTTGCCTCACCACGTCTTCGAGATTTCCTTGCTTCTGGATGGTTAGAAGGGGTGGACTCCAAAGCCCTACCTATAGAGGGAGAAAAGAAAAAAGATGTGATCACTTTTAACAGTTTATCAACTCGTTTCTTCGACTGCTGTATTTAGGCCATTTAACTACCTCTACCTTTATTCTTATCCATTGAAATGAATGTACAGACATAAGATGGAGCCAGACAAGATGGCACATGCCTGTCGTCCCAGCTACTCAGAAGGCTGAGAGAAGAAAATCCCTTGAATCCAGGTCAGGAATTTGAGGCCAGCATGAGTAACACAGTGAGACCCTCCTTTATTTAACAGCAACAACAACAACAAAAAAATGAAGAGGCAACTGTTCCCTTTGAGTTGTGTAAAATCAACTCTGCATAAAATACATCAAGATGGCGGTATGTTTTAAAAGACAGGTCTATTTTATAGGCAAAATAAAAGACACACGTTCTGAAGTTTTAAAAATTTTTAAAAAGTCAATTCAACACGTATGTCACTTCCATGTCATTCTGAAGACACAGAACCTTAGTTCTGTTGAGTAGCTGTCTTCCATAGTCATGTGAGAGCTCTATATCTTCATTTCTTCATTAGCAATACATACGGAAAACATACACAGGCCTTATTTGTATTGGAAAGGGCCAAATGAGACATACATAAACTGTGTCATAATCCTAATGAATAACAATAAAGAGCCTTGTTTTTGGGCTCTCATCCAACACTACCCATCTATCAACCAGAGTATAAGTTTACACAAGTACTTACGTGCTTTGTGCATAAAGGTATAATAAATTCATTCACATAATGTATTTGTTTATGCTAAAGGAAATCCTTAAATATCTTGAAAGGTGAGTATAGTACTTCCAAGTTACAAAGTCGCTTTCATCATGAGTCTTAGTTATCCTACCTCTTAAAAAATTGAGAGCCCAAAGTTTCAATAGAAAAGCTATAAGACATTTTCTCTACAGTAATGAAATCTCTGGCATTTAAATGACACCCATGAGCCAACTGGATTTAATATCTTTGTGATACAATGTTTTCTATTTTACAAATTCTAATTTTTACTCAAGAACCATCTTGTCACCCAGAATTATTTTTACTTAGATTCCTATCTTTGCAAAATTTGACAGGCAAGCCAACTGGTTGTTTTCTCTTTTTGACCCCCTCCCAGGTCCCTGCCTCTCCCAGCAGTGTAGAGACTGAAAAACTTCAACTTTCTTATCTTTGAACAAGATGCTATTATCAGGAGGGGGAAGGAAAAAGAGAAAGCCATGGCAATAAACACTCTTACACAGGCAAGGTCTGGCATTTTAACCCTCAATCTTTATCTTACACATTAAAAGCCTACATTGACATTTCATGTCTTTTGAAAGTTTGGACCACAAACCATCCCCACCTCTGTTTTAGAATAAGGAGGAAAATAAAGTCTGTTAAGTCACCAGAATAAACCTGGAGACACATTTTGTGTCACAGTAAGAATCTGAAAGTAATCAGAGCCTCATGGGTAAACTGCTTTGGGGAAACCCCCCCCCACACACACACACCCATTTTTCTGCAGCCCTGGCTGTGACATTTCATACCTTTCATAATTACTTTAAGTACCTTCCATTTTCTTTTCTTCTGTGATAAAATTATGGTTAGAAGAAACTAAGCAGCTTCTATCAAGGTGACTTACAGCAGCCCATTAAGAATACCATATAGTCTCTCGCATGGCAACCTCCATTCTGATTTTAAGAAATCCCCAAATATCTGAATACGAATTGTCCTGAGATTTAGCTACCTTAATACAGGGAAAAAAATAGGCACTTATCTGGATCCTCCACTTAGGTACCATCTGGATAGGTACAAAGAAAGAACAAGATGGGTACTGGAAAGTTGGGATGTTTGAGTTTTTATTGAGAAAAGGGACAGAATATTTCAAAGAAGACTTATCAAAGAGCCACAGGATAATAAATAGAGCTACAGACAAGAAGAGCCATGAATAAATGCTCCCATGCCAGCCTGGGAGAATGAGATGAGGGAGGAAGAACTGGGCATTTGGGAGGGGAGGAGAAAAGAAACTGAGTGGACTCTGTGGAGAAAGACTAAGCGGTGGGAATGGGAATGCAAGGCAGAGCCAGCCTTTGCTCCTGGCCAGCCCTGGGAAAGCTGGCTACAAGCAGAAAGGAGCTTTAAGTGGGGATGCCTCCCAGGGGACCCTGGGGACAGCAGCAGCCAGAGTTGTGCCAAGGGCACAGGTCCCCTCCTTACCTTCAGGCATCTCCCGGTCCTTGCCAGCTTCAAAAGTCACTTCAGCAGGGGCTACAATGGGACTCACTGGTGCTCCTGCCATCCTGTCCCCAGCTGCTGCCCTATAGATCTTAGACTTACGGCGAGAAACTGGCCCCCGGTGCTGGTCCACCTTGGGGCGCACACAACAGCTCAGTGTGTTCCCCATGAGCGCCTCTACTCACAGTGTGCTTCTGCTCACAGTGGTGGCCACACACTCCCGCTGCCCTAGGCTGAGGCTATGCCGCACTTGCAGAGATGGTATCGCCCGCTGCTCGCCTGCCCACCCCACAGCCTGGCCCCAGCTGGGACTCGGGCCAAGGCCTGCCCCTGCCACCTCCTCTGAGTTGACCTGTCTAGGAAGGTGAAGACCAGCCGGCTTATCTGATAGGTTGTGAACCCAACGAGCGCTGAGAGACCGCAACCACTGCCTGAAGAGAGTCAAGACAGAGGAGCTCCTCCTCCTTCTGCAGTTACCTACAGACTGAAGCCCACTGGCCCAGGTCGGAACCCAGGCACGGAACTCACAATGCCCCACCCTAACTGCCTACCCTCCCCCGCATGCCCCACCCTAACTGCCTACCCTCCCCAACAGCTCGGAATGCCCGTGCCTGGGCTGCCCCACCCTGTGGCTCAGGATGCTGCTGCTCTCCTGGCTCCTCATATAGTGCCAGTGGGACTGAGGTTTTCATTCATCACCAGATTCCCGAGCTTTTTAGTCCTAAGAAAAGCACACAGTGGTTTGTTAGTGGAAGCCATCTTACCCTATGAGTTCTGTATGAAGCCTCAGTCAGTAGGGTGGGTCCCATTAGCAACCAAGTTGGACAACTTGTATTTGCTCATTGAATGTAGATACACGTGAATTGTTGATTGTGTTTGTAATGAGATGCTCCTCTCCTGTCTTCCAATGAGTGGTAGTTTCTGTCTGCAACTTGACCACAGCAATCCCTGGCACCCAAGCTCTACTCTCACTGAAGCATTATGGCTGTGTGTTTTGAATGACGCCTTAGGGACCCAATCTGCCTCCACCTCCTTCTCCATGAAACAGAAATCTAACTTGTCCTTCCAAGCTCTGAAATGCTGAAACTCATCCACTCCCTTTTCCCCGCTCTGTTTCTTCCTTCCATGGCAGGGACTTTCAGATTTTCTTCCTTTTACTAACAAAGCACTAACCATGACTTTGTCATACAAAATCAAGAGCCATCAAGTTGGGTACCACAGTCCTAACTCAATAAAGATGAATAGACTTAATTCTACTGGAGAAGAGTGATCCCATTTTAAGACATCAGGATCACATATCATCAGGGCAGACAATAGCTACCACCTGGGGCTGAAAGCAGGAAACTCCATTTCTTCTGAAAACATTCTGTCTTGATTATGGCGCCAGTTGCTGTGAGGGGTTTCCTTTTCTTCACTTGTTTTTTACAAGGTTTGAGTCTGGACTGCTAACACTCGACTGATTTCCGGGTGAAGGGACTGACTGCACCACCCCAGTCTGTCAGAGCACTTGCCCCAATACTTGCACTTGAAGAGTTTTCCACCTTGTCCAGAACTACAGCCATTAATTCCCTCATTTTCTCTCTCAGGAGAATGAACAACACATCTCACATACACACCCACACCCCTCTTTCCCCAAATACCAAACACAAAAATCCAATCTGTCTCCTTCTACCCAAACAATTTCAGACTGTCACTTTCTCATCATTACCTAAGCTCCCTGACTTACTGCTCGTCCTTCCTCCAGCAAAATCTCATCCCTGGATGAGCCCCACTTTCTGTTGGCTCAGTGACACGACTCAGCTGAACCAGGAAAATATTAAAAAGCGGTCAGAGGTATCATCATGAATTCAAATTACTTACACAACAAACTGGCCCTAAATATTTCCAGAAATCAATAAAAGTTTTATGTCTCCAATGACATAATTTCGTCGGAAACCCAACATGTACAACCAATTTTTTCTATGTTCTTCTAACTTTCACTCAACTTCTCTCCTCTGATATCTTGCCAAATCATTCAAGGAGAAAATATATCCTGTCAGGCAAGAGCCAATCATCTTCCAGTCACCTAAGAAATAATACGCACAGAACGCACCCACCTCATCTTTCTCTGTCTCATCATGTCAGAAAAAATACCCCTCCTTTTGTCACAAGGCAAATCTGAGATACAAGATTTAGATGGCCTGTAATTCCGGCACTTGGGGATGCCAATGCAGGCAGATTATTGGAGCCCATGCCTTTGAAATAAGCCTACGCAACTTAGGGAAACCCCATCTCTAAAATAAATACAAACAACTATTTAGCTGAGCATGGTGGTATGGTGGCACATGCCTGTAGTCCCAGCTACTCAGGGTGGGGAGCACTCGGGTGGCAGGATCACCTGAGCCTGGAAGGTTGAGGCTGCAGTGAGCAGCGATCACAACACTGCACTCCAGGCTGGGCAACAGGTATTTTTAAAAGAATCTTCTCTGTTAAAAATAATCAGATAAACGTGGCCATGAGGCTGACGTGGCTCCAGTGTGCTCAGTTCCTCCTTAAACAAACCAAAACTTGACTCAGTGAAAACAGTAAAAGGAAACTTAAAAGCTTAACCCATCAGAAACCACCAACTAACATCTAACTAGAGGCTTGCCACTGTAATGATCCAAATGAGGCCATTGCTCCACTTTACCCGATCAAGCATTTTCTTTTTCTTCTACATTCACCATGTAAAAGTCTTTCCCCCTGCCCTCCCCAAGCAAGCCTCTCCTTTGGAGCTCTGAGCTGCTTGCAGCCCAGGGCTGCCTGCTTTGTACATTTCTGGAAGCTCAACAGGCCTAATGTTTCAATGTGCCTAAATTGTATCTTTTCACAGCTCTCATGGTTACATCATTCTTTCTAGAGCCTCAAGTTCTACCTCCTTCATTGGACTGATTCCTCAGTATGTTAACATGTCCTCCTCTACCACGGTCAAGACTCACCTAATATGAGCAGTTTCTTACAAAACTATACATACTCTTATATGTGATGCAGCAGTTGCACTCCCTCGATCTTTTTCCAAATGACCAGAAAGTTTATGTCCATGTAAAAACCTGAACACTTTTTAAAACAGCTGCCAAAACTTAGGAGGAACCAAGTTGTCCTTCAGTAGCTTAACTGATAAATACGACTGTGGCATATTTACAAAATGAAATATTAATTACTTCTAAAAAGAAATGAGCTAGTGAGCCATCAGAAGACACTGAGTAGTCTTCAATGCACATTACTAACTGAAAGAAGCCAATCTGGAAAGTTCCCTACTCTGATTCCAAGAACATAACATTCAGAAAAATGCACAACTATGGAGCTGAAAAGATTAGTGATTTCCAGTAGTTAGGAAAAAAAGGACAAATAAATAGACCACAAGATAATTACAGTAGTGAAAATAAACTTCAGGACATCATAACAGGCATCATGATACATTCATTATACGTTTCATTCTCGTTATATATTTCTGCAAACCCTCAGAATGTGCACCACCAAGGCTATCACTCTGGGTGATGATGATGTGTCAATGTAAGTTCACTGACTATAATCAATATTCTACTCTGTTGTAGGAGGTTGTTAGTGGAGTGACCCAAGAGTGTACACAAATTGAGGGCATATGGCAACTCTGGACTCTGCAGTCCATTTTGCTGTACACTTAAAACTACTCTAAAATAATGATATGTTTTTAAAAAGTCTCCAACTGGTCCAAGCCAGTTCTATTAAAGCTCAGAAAATGCTTCTGCTTAATTAAGCTAGATCTGACCCAACTGGCAAGTAGAGGCAGGAAAGACCCAGGCCAGGGGAGTACATTGCACATGCACGCACCCCGAAACTGGAGGAAGCTTGGAGGTCCTTTAGCTTGGTCCCGAGCCCACTGAAACTGCAATTACAGGCACAGATGCCTGGGGCACCAATCTGAATCTGCCAGCATCCAAGGCCACATGAACACAAACGCACAGAGTCTCCTCTGTGATCGGTAGCTAAGGATGTTAGGACACAACTGGACCAGGATGGGAGATGAACTGAGAACAACAGATTCTGCAGGCTTTTGCTGCCTCTTCCCACCCCCAAGCATTTCAATCTTTCCTCTTGTCACAGGCATCAAGGAAGCTCCCTGTGCATCATCTGCACAGCCTACAGTTGTGTCACCCTTAGCCTCTTATGTCCTCCTCCGGTAGTGTCAGTCAGGACATCCAACCTTGCAAACTCAAGAGTCCGCACGTGGCCAAGATCATGTCGGGATGAGCAGAACCCCTCTGCTGATCTGCAGACAAATGTGCCCTACCTTCTGGCCTTCTACCAGCAACTGGAGGCTCTGGAAATTTCCAGACACACAACAGTGCTCTCAACTGCAGGCTGCTGCCCCATCCTATGGCAGAGTAGACCTTTTCTCCACTAGACTTGGTCTGTTATCCAGTTGAATGAAATGTCTTTTTAACACAGAAACAGGGCACAGAAACTAGTGTTCCTTGGCCCTGAACCCCATCACACGGTCTCTGCAGGTACACACCAGTCCTCAGCAAATACCACACAATTGAGGCCTCAGGCCCTGGAGTGTGCTCATCGGCTCTGCTCTCAGAAAACATCAAGGTACTTTTGGCAAGTCTGCAGACTTCACGCAGAAAAACAGAAACAAGTGATGAACACACACACACACAGCCCCCACAGTGACTAAAAGGATCTCCCTCCAGGGCATTTGCAGAGAGGAGAGCAGAAAACATCCCAGGGGCCTCTCACGGCTACTTCCTTGAGCCCCTTTGCAGACAGTGCTATCTAGACCTGTCTCAGCCCAAGCACCAACACCTTGATATACAACAACTGTCTTTGTTACCTGAAATTCTCCATCAAGAAACTGATCTCTTCTATTTAACACTGACAGGAATGTCCTCAAGCATTGTCCTCATTGGCAGGGGTGCAGTAGGGTAGTTTCTTAAAAAGTCAGGCCTCTGCCCACCACCTAGAACACCTGGAAATTTCCATCTATGCCACAAAGTCCAAATCACTGGCTACTGCTACAATGTAGGGCAGACTAGACCATCTCTCCAATAGATCTGGGTTGCTGTTCCACTGAATGAAATGACTTTTCTATTGCAGGATCAGGGTAAGGGAGCAAAAGGGTCTTACAACTGAACTCCAGTGTACAGTCTGCACAGACACTAGTATTGTGCAAATATGATACAGCGAGGCCCCAGGACCCTTAAGCCAGCTGAACGCATTGAGTTTCAGGAAATAGTGAGATACATTCAGTGAAACAGTGGGCTGCATGCTGAAAGAAATCAAGCCAAGGAAACACACGCCACTCTGACACTGACACACACACACAAAGACACCCTAGTGGCCAATAGCTCCTCTCACCAGGAACCTGCAGACAAAAGAGCAGAAACCCTCTGAGGGGTCCATCACTATACTTTCTGGAGCCGCTTTTATCAGATGACCAGTCCCAGGACAGCACTGTCTTATCTTGATCCCATCCAAATTGCCATCACCCTGTGATGTGGGAGCTGGCCTCCTAACCAGAACCTCTCTGTCAGACAAATTTTTCTTTATAAAATCATGACGATGAACCTTCAGACGGTGTCCTGATCAGGATGGGTGGAGAGGGGGGTTTCCTAGAAAGTCAGGCAGGGCAGGGCTGAAGCCCTCTGTGTTAGCTGTGGGCTTCTGATATGAAGGCAGGTAAGACTGCACAGATTTGGGGGCTAGTCAGGGGATGGACTGGGTGTGCTGAAGAACTCCAGTTGGGAATGTTCTGTTGCCGTAACAGAGTACCTGAACCTAGGTCATTTGTAAAGAACAGAAACGTATTCTCTCACAGCTCTGCAGGCTTGTTAGTCCAAAATCAAGAGGCCTCCGGCGAGGGCATTCTTACTACAACCTCACATGGAAGATGCTGAAAGGGAGAGAGGATGGATATGATGTGCTCGCATGACAGCAGAGTGACAAAGAGTCAACGCAATCCTTCAAGCCTTCTTTATACTTATAGAAGATGTAACTTTTTTAATGTATATAAAAAATAACATCCCCCTCATCTACTACAGGGTAGTAGACACCACCCACACGTGGGACATGCAGAATAGATAAATAATTTAGTCTCTCCTTTATCAGTTTTCCTTTTTGACCTAAACACCTCCATCAGGCTGCAGCTCCCAACACTGCTGTGTTAAGGATTAGAGTTCCAACACACACCTTTTGAAGGATACATCAAGACCACAGAAATTGTAAACTAAAGAGTATTGACAATGGGAGAGAGATCCAAGATGGCTGATCACTAGCAGCTCGGGCTCGTAGCTCCCAGTGAAAGCACAGAGAACGAGAGGACGCCACACTTTCAGACAAATTTTTGTGGCCCACGGACTAAGAGATTCCCAGCGGAGGAGCCCCACGGCTCGCCAGAGCGACTCTTGTGGCCGGCGCGGTGGTTTTGCTGGTGCCTCAGCGCGGCAGTTCCTGGTGCAGAGTCCAGAGATTCCCGGGCAGAAAAGCACCATCCATCTTAACACTGCTGTTTTGGCTGGTGCGGTGGACTACTCAGATTTCGGCACTGGGAATCAACAAGTTGGACGTCTGCTCAGAGACCTACTTAGAAAGTCGGTAATTACAAAGACGGCAGAGGGATAAATATATAAGGAAGGGAAGAAACCAGCCTAAAAAGGCAGAGAATACTCAAAATCAGAATGCTTTCCCTCTACAGGGGATCACAGTTCCTCATCAGCAACGGAACAAGGCTTAATGGAGAACGAGTGTGTTCCAACAACAGAAGCAGGTTTCAAAAGGCGGGTGATGAGAAACTTCTGTGAATTAAAAGAACGTGTTCTAACCCAATGTAAAGGAAGTAAGAACCTTGAAAAAAGGTTTGACGAAATGCTAACAAGAATGGACAATTTAGAGAGGAATATAAGTGAATTGATGGAGCTGAAAAACACAACAAGAGAACTTCACGAAGTATGCACAAGTTTAAACAGTCGAATTGATCAAGCAGAAGAAAGGATATCAGATGTCAGGGAACAGCTTAATGAAATGAAACGAGAAGACAAGATTGGAGAAAAAAGGATAAAAAGGAATGAGCAAAGTCTAGGATATATGGGACTATGTGAAAAGACCTAATCTACGTTTGATAGGTGTACCTGAATGTGACGAAGAGAATGAATCCAAGTTGGAAAATACTCTTCAGGATATCATTCAGGAAAACTTTCCCAACCTAGCAAGGCAGGGTAATATTCAACTCCAGGTAATACACAGAACACCACAAAGATATTCCTCAAGAAGACCAACTCCAAGGCACATAATTGCCAGATTTATTAGGGTTGAAATGAAGGAGAAAATACTAAGGGCAGCCAGAGAGAAAAGTCAGGTTACCCATAAAGGGAAACCTATCAGACTTACAGCAGATCTCTCAGCAGAAACCCTACAAGCTAGAAAAGAGTGGGGACCACTATTTAACATCCTTAAAGAAAAGCACTTTCAACCCAGAATTTCCTATCCAGCCAAACTAAGCTTTAAAAGCGAAGGAAAAATTAAATCTTTTGCGAACAAACAAGTACTTAGAGACTTCACCACCACCAGGCCTGCTTTACAAGAGCTTCTGAAAGAAGCACTATACATATAAAGGAACAACCAATATCAGCCTTTCCAAAAATATATCGAAAAGCAAAGAGCATCAACACAATGAAAAATTTACACCAACTAATGGGCAAAACAGCCAGCTAGCATCAAATGGCAGTATTAAACTCATATATATTCAAAGTGGATAAAAAGCCAAAACCCATCGGTATGCTGCATCCAGACCCATCTCACATGCAACGATACACAAAGACTCAAAACAAACAGAAGGAGGAAGATTCACCAACCAAACAGAGAGTAAAAGTAAATAAACAAAAAGCAGGAGATGCAATTCTCGCCTCCGATAAAGTAGACTTTAAAGCAACAAAGAGCAAAAGAGGCAAAGAAGGACATTACGTAATGGCAAAAGGATCAATGTAACAAGAAGAGCTAACGATTCTATAGATCAACGAGACAGAAAATCAACAAGGACATCCAGGACTTGAACTCAGACCCGGAACAAGTAAACTTAATAAACATTTATAGAACTCTCCACTTCAAATACACAAAACACACATTATCACCTCACACCTATTCCAAAAGTGACTACATAATTGGAAGTAATCACTCCTCAGTAATCGCATAGCATTTCATAGGTTTAAATGAAATATTGGTTGGCTGCTTGTTTGTCATTTTCTTCCCTTATTCCTTCCTGTCTGCATCATTAAGTATAATTATTGGTATAAAAAAGGTTTTCAATACCCATTACTAAACCGCATTCTAGCCTGGGCAAGAAGGCAATACTCCTATTCTCTCTTTTTCTCTTCCTTTTTCTTCCTCTTCTTCATTCTTTTCTTTCTTTCTTCAAAAAGAAAAAAAGAAAATGAAGGAATTTATTCTTTTTGAATTCACCCCAATTTGAGACAGTTACATAAAAAAAAAAGTATGCATATGTCAATGTCTGTATCAATATGCAATATCAATATAATCAATGCACACAACAATATGTATCTGTACTTAAATCATCTCTTTAGCACTAATTATTACAATCTGATGGACTGCAAAGCAAAAGTATAAAATCCCACAAAACCAAAAAATAAAAATAAAAAATAAAAAGAGTATTCAAGCCAGGTTTCAATCAATGTAAAAGTTTATTTTGCCAAGGTTAACAACATGCCCAGAAGAAATAAACACAGAATCACAGAAACAGTCTGTGGCCTGTGATTTTCTCCAAAGGTGATTTTGAGAGCTTCAATATTTAAAAAGAAAAAGTGTGGAAGTGTGATGCCTCTGGCTTTGTTCTTTTTGCTTAGGATTGTCTTGGCTGTGCAGGGTCTTTTGTGATTCCATATGAAGTTTACAGTGGTTTTTTCCAGTTCTGTGAAGAAGGTCATTGGTAGCTTGATGGGGATAGCATTGAATCTATAGATTACTTTGGGAAGTGTGGCCATTTTCACAATATGGATTCTTGCTAACCATGAGCATGGACTGTTTCCCCATCTGTTTGTGTCCTCTCTTATTTCGTTGAGCAGTGGTTTGTAGTTCTCCTTGAAGAGGTCCTTTACATCCTCTGTTAGTTGTATTCCTAGGTATTTTATTCTCTTTGTAGCCATTGTGAATGGGAGTTCGCTCTTGATTTGGCTCTCTGTTTGTCTGTTATTGGTATATAGGAATGTTTGTGATTTTTGCACATTGATTTTGTATCCTGAGACTTTGCTGAAGTTGCTTATCAGTTTCAGGAGATTTTGGGCTGAGACGATGAGGTCTTCTAGATATACAATCATGTCGTCTGCAAATAGAGACAGTTTGACTTCCTCCTTTCCTAATCGAATACCCTTTCTTTCTTTTTCTTGCCTGATTGCTCTGGCTAGAACTTCCAATACTACGTTGAATAGGAGCGGTGAGAGAGGGCATCCTTGTCTAGTGCCTGATTTCAAAGGGAATTCTTCCAGCTTTTGCCCGTTCAGTATGATATTGGCAGTAGGTTTGTCATATATAGCTTTTATCATTGTATGCTACATTCCATCAATACCTAGTTTATTGAGAGTTTTTAGCATGAAGGCTTGTTGAATTTTATCAAAAGCCTTCTCTGCATCTATTGAGATAATCACGTGGTTTTTGTCTTTGGTTCCGTTTATGTGATGGATTACGTTTATGGATTTGTGTATGCTGAACCCGCCTTGCATCCCTGGGATGAAGCCTACTTGGTCATGATGGATAAGCTTCTTGATGTGCTGTTGCAATCTGTTTGCCAGTATTTTATGGAAGATTTTTGTGTCGATGTTCATCACAGATATCGGCCTCAAGTTTTCTTTTTTAGTTGAGCCTCCGCCTGGTTTCGGTATCAGGATGATGCTGGTCTCACGAAATGAGTTAGGGAGGAGTCCCTCCTTTTGTATCGTTTGATACAGTTTCAGAAGGAATGGAACCAGCTCCTCTTTGTACGTCTAGTAGAATTCGGCTGTGAACCCACCTGGACTTGGACTTTTTTTAGTTAGTAGGCTATTGATTGCTGCCTCTACTTCAGCCCTTGTTATTGGTCTAGTCAGGGTTTCAGCTTCCTCCTGGTTTAGTTTTGGTAGAGTACAAGCGTCTAGGAATTTATCCATTTCTTCCATCAAAACAGCATGGTACTGGTACCAAAACAGAGACGTAGACCAATGGAACAGAACAGAGACCCCAGAAGAAACACCACACATCTACAACCATCTGATCTTAGACAAACCCAGCAAAAACAAGCAACGGGGAAAGGACTCCATGTTTAATAAACGGTGTTGGGAAACCGGGCTAGCAATGTGCAGAAAGCAGAAACTGAACCCCTACCTGTCACCTTACACTAAAATTAACTCCAGATGGATCAAAGATTTAAACATAAAACCTAACACCATAAAAACACTCGAAGAAAACGTAGGCAAAACCATCCAGGACATAGGCATAGGCAAGGACTTCATGACTAAAACACCAAAAGCAATGGCAGCAAAAGCCAGGATAGACAAATGGGATCTAAAGAGAAATTCCATTTGACCCAGCAATCCCACTACTGGGTATATACCCAAAGAACTATAAATCATTCTACTATAAAGACACATGCACACGTATGTTCATTGCAGCCCTGTGTATAACAGCAAAGACCTGGAACCAACCCAAATGCCCATCAATGATAGACTGGACAAAGAAAATGTGGTACATATATACACCATGGAATACTACACAGCCATAAAAAACGATGAGCTCGTGTCCTTTGTAGGGACTTGGATGAATCTGGAAACCATGATTCTCAGCAAACTGACCCAAGAACAGAAAGCCAAGCACCGTATGTTCTCACTCATAGGTGCGTGTTGAACAACGAGAACATGTGGACTCAGGGAGAGGAGCATCACACACAGGGGACAGTTGGGGGGCAGGGCAGAGACATGCCAGATATAGTACGCACCTAAAGTAAAATAGATCAATCAAAATACAACAACAACATTGGCTCAGATTTGTTATGACACACTATGCTGGCCAAACAGAGCACGTCGGGGTGCTGTATTTGGTGCAAGGGACGCTGCTTGGCAACCTCTGATCGAAGTACAGCTCAGTCATATCTTGAGCGCCGATGGTGACAGGGAGCTCGCCACCTCTCTGTGGTGCCTCCTGCCTCAGATCCAAGTGGGTGCTGATGGTACAGCGTCTCCAAGTGGCTTCCTAGCCCTTGGGACTGCAGACTTCTAGGGCCCTGGCAATGCTTTCTCAGTAAAGAAGCCAAGCTGGCAAAACACATCCTCTTCAAAGCCAACATAATGCCCCTGCCTGCCCACGGCGCTCTCTGCTGGTGCACTAGGCGACCTTCAGGCTATCTGGGACCAGCTCTGACAGCCTCCGCTCTGGGATCAGCTGCCGCGGCAGCCTACACATGCCATGGGGCAGCAGTGGTGGCATCCCTGGACACTGGCCCCAGTAGCACGGAACCCGGGAACAGATACTGCCACAGTCAGCCCGCAGATGCAGGAGGGCAGGAGGCGCTCAGTCACAACTCTGTGTCTGCACAGTGCCCAGCGCCTGCAAACCCGTGCTCTGGGCCAGGCCCAAGGAAAAGTGGACCCTAGGGTGGGACGGCGGTACGCTCCACGACCCTCAACGCCCTCGGGGAGCAGCCCTGCCAGAATCTGCCAGGGCCTCAGCTACAGCTCCCACCTGGAAATGGTGCAAGTCACTATCAGTGGCAACCCCTGGCCCTGTCCTCCCCCACCAGCAGCAGGAAACCCGGGACCAGATGTCACCACGGCGCCTAATTTAGGTTGTCGGCGGCACAGCTGCAAGGTGATGGAAACTGGCGCTCAGCCTCATCGTGGGTGCTGCAGTGGGCCCAGAGCCCGCGACCCCCCACTCTGGGCTTGGGCCAAGGAGGCACAGGTCATAGGGTAGGGGGAGTTGCCTTGGGCGACCCCCAGGCTGTCTGAGACCAGCCCTGCAGTCTCCCGTGCATTCTGCTGCACCTGCCACTTATAGATGGCATTCAGCAGTGTGGTGGCAACCCAGGATCCTGCCCGCCTCCAGCAGCAATGCGGACCCAAGGGCCAGATCCTGCTGCGGTGCCTAAATCAGGCCTCGAAGCAGGAGGAGGACTGGAACTGGCATCCAGCCCCATCTCAGTGGCTGTAGGGTACCCAGCACCTGTGACCAGCACCCTGAACCAGGGTCAAAAAGGAAAAGGAGGAGGGCGGGAACAGGCACTGCCACCCTCTGCCACGGGCTGAACCGTAGCTGCCACCTGCACACGACGCGGCAGAAGTGGTGGCAGCCCCAGCTCTGCCTGCAGTAACCAGCAGGGGGAGACCCAGGGACTGAGGCCGCCTCAGAGGCTGCCACCTGGCCACCTCTGCACCCCTGTCCCTGCCCTGGTGGCAGCCAGCCACGCTCCTACCTCTCCGGCGCTCTGCAGTCTCCGTCGCTCTGCAGTCTCCGTCGCTGCCACCCACCGCAGCGAGGCGAGCCGTGGTGCCACAGGCTCCAGGCTCCAGCCTCCAGCATGCAGCAGATGGCTCTGCCTTCTCCTGGCATGGAGCAGCTGGGCGGGCAAAGCCGGAAAAGCCTAGAACGGGACACAGAGAGTGGTAGTGTTAGACCCCCACCTTGTCCTGCTGGCCACTGGGTGGCACGGGCCAGTTTCAGCGAAGGCACTCACACCCACCCTCCACAGTCCACAGCATCTCTTTTTGGCCCAAACTGGCTAGGGAGTGGAGACTGGAGACACGATGGGGCCTGGGCTTCCTGCTCCACAGGAACCACTGGGACCACCCAGGCTGTGCTCGGGAAGCAGGAGCAGCAGAAACTCAGACCCAGCCAGCCCTCCCCACCAATGTGCTGGTTCCCACTCCTGAGACCTCCACCCACAGGACCCTGTCACCCCGTGGTGTCTGCTACTGCATGCCTGGGCATCCCTGGCAGGCTCTGCAGCACAGAATGTGAGGGCTCAGGCCTGGGAACCATGATGGGTCTGGGTGCCCTGCTGTGATCAGGATTTTCACAGAAACATGTGCCCGCCACGCAGGAGGAGATGGTCCTTTAGAGTTTAGAGTCCGGGGAGAGCAGGACCACTCCTCTCTCAGAGACCACCGCTGTCACTGAAACCTCCATCGCCTGCCACTGGTAGGGCAGCTTCCGACAGAGCCCCTGATCCGCTGCCACCGGCAGTGTAGCCCCAGGATAGTGTCAACACCCCATCCCCCACCACCAGCAGTGTAGCCCCAAGACAGTGCCAACACCCCATCCCCCACCACCAGCAGTGTAGCACACGATGGCAGCCCCTAACCTGCCCCTGCCTTAGACACTGCAGCACTCGATGGCACCCGCAAACCAACCCCCTGCCATGGGCAGCACAGCCCGGGATAGCGCCCCAACAGGCTCCCTGGGGTGGGCAGTGTAGCCACAGATAGGGTCCCCAAGCAGACCCCCACCGCAGGCAGTGATGCCCCATATGGAACCCAAACCACCCCCCACTGCGGGCACTGCAACCCTCAATAGCGGGTGCCCTAACTCACTCCCCGTCGGGAACAGTGCGGCCCTGGATAGAGCCGCCAACCAACCCCCCGCCTTGGGCAGTGCAGCCACAGAGAGCACTCCAAACTCCCTCTCCACCTTGGGAAGTACCACCATGGACAGCTCAGGTAGCCCGATAGTGCACCCAACCTGCCCCTGTCACAACCCACGCACGCAGCCTGAAATAGCACACTCACCCACTCTTTGCCAGGCAGTGCAGATCCCTGGGAGCACCTGACCCACCTGCCGCCTCTCCACCACTCAGGCTGTGTATCCGGCCCCCACAGTTCCCCCACCAACCCTCTACCCCCCCTCCACAGGCAGTCCAACCCTGTGTAGCTCTCCCGACAAGCCCCCCAACCTCTGTCTCAGTGTAGTCCCCGTGGCGCCTTTAACGCCACCCCCCCCTCCACCCCACCAGAACCCTAACCCATCCTCCACCGCCAGCACTGCAGCCCCAGATAGTACCCCCAACCTGCTCCCCATGTGGGCAATGCAGCCTTGGATAGTGCCCCCAAACAGCTCCCAGACACAGGCAATGATGTCCTGGATACCACACCCCCCACCCACTGGGGGCAACGTAACACCTGATAACACCCCCAACCCATCCCTCACCGCTGGCAGTGTTGCACCCCACAGTGCCACCAACCCATCCCAGACCTGACAGCTCCTCCAACTCACCCCCCACCTAGGCCAGTACATCCCTGGACAGTGCCCACAAGATACCCCATTGCTGCTGACAGTACCGCTTGGGACAGGCCCCATCCCAGCCCCCAGCAATGGGCAGCACATCCCAGGAAAGGGCCCCCAACCCTCTCCCCTATGCGGGCAGTGGCGTCTCAAATAACCCCCCAGCCAGCCCCCGCAACACCAGCAGTGACACCCTGGATAGTGCCCACTGCCCATGGCAGGACACCCGCAAGCCGTCCCCCATGCCTCAGGCTGTGCGGGCCAGGATGGCGAACCTATCCCACCATCTTTTTACCTTTCCAGCTGCGCTGCAGTCTCTGTCACCGCCACCAACTGCAACAGCGAGGCGAGGGGATACTGCACACTCCAGGCTCCAGCCTCCAGCATGGGCAGCTACTCCTCCTTCAACTCTAAGCCAGCTCGGAGCAGGTAGGCCCACGAACTCAGAAGAATCTGAAATGGTGAGACCAACGTGTACACACACACAGAAAAACACTACAAAGTAGCAAAGAAATCCAATCTAGAACCTGACCAGACAATTCTGCAGACACAAAATCCAAAAACAGATAAGAGATTACGTCCTCAAAATGAGCTATTCATTAGGAAAATGCAATTTGCCAGGCAAGGTGGCTCACGCCTGTAATCCCAGCACTTTGGGAGGTCTAGTTGGGCAGATTATCTGAGATCAGGAGTTTGAAACCAGCCTGACCAATATGGTGAAACCCCATCTCTACTAAAAATACAAATATTAGCCAGGCGTCATCGTGGTGGGTGTCTGTAGTCCCAGCTACTCAGGAGGCTAAGACAGAACTGCCTGAACCCGGGAGGTGAAGCTTTCAGTGAGCTGAGATTGCGGCACTGCACTCCAGCCTGGGTGACAGAGCCAGACTCAGTCTCTTTTAAAAAAAAAAAAAAAAGAGGAGGAATGCAGGTGTGGTTTTAGAAAAAGGGAACTCATACGCTGTAGGTAGAAACGAAAATTAGGATACTCCAGCTCAGAGGGCCGTGGGGCTCGGAGGGACCCAGGTCCCAGACTTCACCATGGCTCAGGACCTGTGCACTCCTGGACGCTGGATGCAGGTCAGACATGGACACAGCCTCCCCGGCAGGGCTGTGGACGCCGTCACAGCCAGCACCCTACAACCGCCCCCACACGGACGACTGGGGCCCAAAGGCCCACAAAGAAGTCAGGACTGGAAAGCACGGAGCCGCGGAGAAGGAGCAGGGAGGTCTGGAGGATTCCCGGTGGGGTACAAGTCCCCGCTACTTACCCTAGAGATACGCGTAGTCCTCCACCATCACGTGGAAGCCACCACGGCTTCTCCAAAGAAACTCGCTCTGACCATGCCGCGGCCTCTGCTGACTCCCTCCGGCTGGGCCAGGCCCCCGCCTCCGATGACTCCTTCCGGCCGGATCGGGCCGGACCGCCGCCTCCGGTGACTCCTTCCGGCCGGGCCAGACCGCTGCCTCCGTTGACTCCTTCCGGCAGGGCCGGGCCGGACCGCCGCCTCCGGTGACTCCTTCCGGCCGGACCGGACCGCCGCCTCCGTTGACTCCTTTGGGCCGGGCAGGGCCGGGCCCCCGCCTCCAGTGACTCCTCCCGGCCGGGCAGGGCCAGACCGCCGCCTCCATTGATTCCTTCCGGCCGGGGCGGGCCAGGCCACCGCCTCTGGTGACTCCTTCCGGCCGCACCAGGCCGGACCGGACCGCCGCCTCCGTTGACTCCTTCCGGCCGGGCCGGGTCGCCGCCTCCGGTGAATCCTTCCGGCCGGGCCTTCCCGCCGCCTTCGTTGTCTCCTTCCGGCCGGGCCGGGCCATGCTGCCGCCTCCGGTGACTCCCTCCGGCCGGGCCGGGACGGACCGCCGCCTCCGGTGACTCCTTCCGGCCGGGCCTTACCGCCGCCTCCGTTGTCTCCTTCCGGCTGGGCTGGGCCAGGCCGCCGCCTCCGTTGTCTCCTTCTGGCCGGGCCGGGCCGGGGCGCCGCGTCCGCTGACTCCCTCCGGCCGGGCCGGGCCGGGGCGCCGCGTCCGCTGACTCCCTCCGGCCGGGCCGGGCCGGGCCGGGGCGCCGCGTCCGCTGACTCCCTCCGGCCGGGCCGGGCCGGGCCGGGGCCCCGTCTCCGCTGACTCCTTCCGGCCGGGGGCCCCGCCTCCGCTGACTCCTTCCGGCCGGGGGCCCCGCCTCCGCTGACTCCTTCCGGCCGGGGGCCCCGCCTCCGCTGACTCCTTCCGGCTGGGCCGGGGCGCCGCCCGCGCTGACTCCGCTTGGGAAGGGAGTGAGTGCCCGGGGACGCGCTTGCCCTCCGAGGAGCGCCCCTGCGGAGAGAATACCTCCGGGGGATGGTTGGTCCCCTCCGAGGCCTATTCCGTCACACACTGGCGTCCTGCCTCCTCCGTAGGCGGAGGGGTGGTTTGGAGCCCCTTCGTGCCTCAGTTTCCTCATGGGGTGACACGACCGTGACTCCCAGGATCCCGGCTCCTGGAGGCAGGTGACAGCCAGGACCCCAGCAGCCTCAAGCAGAGGGATCCTGGCGCCCCACTTCCCATGTGCCCACAGTCGCCCGCTTCCTGGGTGCACAGGACGCTCTGGGGAGGCTGGGCCCGTGCCTCAGTCACTGAGAGGGAGGGCAGACCCCGGGCTCAGGAGCACAGGGGCGAGTCCCAAGAAGGGCCTGAGCGGGTATGGGGTGGGTGCAGAGTGAAGGCCAGAGCCAAGTGTATCTGTGTGCCTGAGTGAGCACACGGGGAGAGGGGGAGGAAGATCCTTCCGGGCAGTGCAGACAGCAGGTGCTCAGTTGAGGCCCAGCGCAGGCTTGTGTGCGACTGGGTAAGAGATGGAGAGATGAGTGGTGAGGGGTCCAACCGTGTGGGGGCTTCGGGAAACTTCCAGGACTTTGGTTTTCACTGTTGCTGACGCCAGAGCTGTAGCAGCTGCTGGTGTCACTATATAAGGCCTACCCTGCCCCCTGTGTTGAGAACCCACTATTTTGAGACAGTCTTGCTGTCACCCAGGCTAGAGTGCAGTGGTGTGATCTCGGCTCACTGCAGCCTCTACCTTCCGGGTTCAAGCGATTCTTGTGCCTCAGCCTCCTGAGTAGCTGGGACTACAGGCGTGAGCCACTACACCCAGCTAATTTTTGCATTTTTAGTAGAGATGGAGATTCACCATGTTGGTCAGGCTGGTCTTGAACTCCTGACCTCATGATCCGCCCACCTCTGCCTCCCAAAGTGCTGGGATTACAGGCGTGAGCCACCACGCCAAACCAGAATTTTCTTCTTTTAAGGCTGCATAATATTCCACCGAGTGTGTGTATATATATATATCATTACATCTGTACACACCACATCATATATGTATGCATATATGCACACACACACCACATTTTGTTTATCCAGTCACGCGTCGGTGGATGCTGGCTTAAAACCACCTTCCTTTTTTTATTTTTATTTTTATTTTTTTGAGATGGAGTCTGGCTCTGTTGCCCAGGCTGGAGTACAGTGGCATGATCTCGGCTCACTGCAACCTCTACCTCCCGGGTTCAAGTGATTCTCCTGCCTCAGCCTCCCGAGTAGCTGGGACTACAGGTGCCCACCACCACGCTCAGCTAATTTTTGTATTTTTAGTAGACGTGGGGTTTTACCACATTGGCCAGGCCAATCTTAAACTCCTGGTGTCAAGTGATCTGCCCACCTCGGCCTCCCAAAGTGCTGGGATTACAGGCGTGAGCCACCGCGCCTGGCCTTGCCACCCCCCCTCAGCTATTGTGAAGAATCCTACAATCTACATGGGTGTGCACGTGTTTCTGTGAGACCCACTTTCAGTCCTTTGGGGTTTACATCCATCCAGGGTTTTTTGAAAGCACTCTTTGGGGGCCAAGGCTGGCGTTAGGTGTGGAGGGTAAGGAGGTGAGGAGGACGAGGTTCCTGTTCTTAAGGAGCCTCAGTCTGGAGGGAGAGACCAGTGGGTGTGGAGACACCAACACATTCATCTGCACAACGCTTTTGACTTTAATGTGCTCTCACCTCTGTCATTTAATCTTTTTATAGTGGGGAAACTGAGTCACAAGAGGATGCAGTGCCCTGGCTAAGATCCCCTGGGCAGTTAGTTATAAAGCTAGTGCTGGAATTCAGTTCCGTGGAGCCCAGTCCACTGAAGTATTCTCAAGCAAGCCCCCCAGGCAGCTGGTTTTTGGACATTTTTGGCAGAGGCTGCAAATGCAGGCCTCCGAAAGCAGCTGACGGCAGCTCCAGCAGAGAGGGACTGATGCTCAGGTGACTGGGACATCCAGGGCTCAGGCTGGCTGTGCGCTCTGCGGGAACTGGGGCTGGGGGCTGTTTCCTGCCTCTCTCTCCGCCTCCTGGGTCTGCCTTGGCTTCATTTTGCGATTCTCCACGCAGCTGGGGAAGCTGACTGCCAGTAAGCAGGATCTCTGCAGCCCTCAGGACTCAGATCCCAGAGCAGAGCAAGCCCCCCACCCCACCCCTTCCCGGGCCTGTGCAGCAGATTTTGAGACACCCTTTCAGACCCAGGTTGCTGGCCAGGCCCACACGAACCAGTCAAGGAGCTGAGCAGACGGTGGGTTAGTTGGGAGGCACGGGGCAGGCCCCAGGGTAAGGGTGGAGAAGCGGGCTGCAGGAAAGGCATGGCTTTCCCCACAGGGCAGGAGAGCTGGGCGGAGCCACCCAGACGAGAATGGAGCAGAAGGAAGAAACCCACTGTGGGCCGCAGAGCCCCACACACTTTTCACCTTTGTGTGCGAACACACTCTGAACATTGATTGCAGTCAACATGGCTGCCTTTTCAAGGACCTGGTGAAAGTTTAGCATCCACAGGGATTTCTGTATGAAAACCTTTGGTGTTTTTTCGTTCAGTATTTTAACTTTGTCTTTTACTGTGGATGCAGTCGTCTGCCCACTTTTCAGAGCAGCTGGCACTGCCATTCTCTTCCTCCGTGATGCCTGCTGGCCTCGCCCGCCATGTGTGTCCTGGCTGGGACCTGCATCCCGAGCCCGGGGGCTGTTGGCCTGGGGTTTGTGAGTGGCCTCCACACCCGGGTGTGACATGGAAATAGTCCTGCCCAGCTTACTGCGGTGAGGCTGAACTAAAAATAACGCCAATGAGAGCGCTTTACAACCCGGAGAGACGGAGTCAATGCGGGGATCGCTCACCCTTCGATTTCCTCTGGCCTGCTCTTCTAGAGGGGTCAGGCCCCAGTGCCCCCCCGCCCCCGCAGGGACCTTCACAGAGCCGCTGGCTATTGGGAGCTTTCCTTGGCTTCTGCAAAAACCTCAACTCTTTGGGAAGCTGATGCTCTGTGGCCTGGTCCCGGGCCTGCAGCAGGGGAGGGAAGAGGGTAGGAATCCCGGCCTGGAGATGCTGCGTCAGTGTAGGCAGGGAGGGCTCTGAGGGTGCAGAGGGTTCTACCCCAGAACCAGCGAGGGTTGTGGGGCCACTCACAGAGCTGGGTGAGGACCGTGCAGGGGAGGGAACGAGACTCCGTTTTTGCGGTGCACGTGCCTGTGGGAACCGAGGGGAGGCATCAGCCTGACCTTCAGATCCACAGGGCCCGTTTTGTTCATGGCACTTTCTGAGGCTGCTCGTCATGGCCCCTCTTCTTTGCAGGGTCAGGAACCTGCTTTCTGTTCCCGTCAACCCACCCCATGCGTCTCCATCTCCCAAATGGGTTTTAAGCTCTGGCGAGGTGCTGGCTCTGTTTTAGGTCCTGGGGATACAGCTGTAAACAAAACAGCCAGAAGTCCCACCCTGTGATGTGTATACTGTGTGTGTGTCAGGGGGTGTTGTGGGGTGGGGCCCATCGCCTCCTATGCCAGGGGACGCAGCGCTGCGCAGAGGAAGGAGAAGGCCGGGGAATGGAGCCCGGGTGCCGGGGGCTTTGGGTAGGGACCGGCCTTCCCAGAGGGCTGTGAGAGCCAAGGGAGGAAGGAGAGAGTGAGGTAACCGAGGGGCCTGGGGGAAGGGAGTGCAGGAGGAGGGCAGGGTAGTGGGCAACAGCTCATGCTCTTCCTGGGGGGCAGCCTCAGTGAGTTTCAGGCTCCATCTCGTCCTACGGTCACCAGCCTAGTGTCTCTTGACCTTGCTAGGAAATGGAGTTGCCAGGTAAGACGCATGATGCCCAGTTATATTTGATTTCCAGACAAACAAGGAATATTTTAAATATAAGTACATCCCAAATAATGCATGGGACATACTTAGACTAAAAAATTATTGGTTTACCTGAAATTCAGATTTAACTGAGCATCGTGTGTTTTTATTAAATCAGCAACCCTGCCGAGGAGTGGAGGAGGCCCTTGAGAGAGAGTCCGTGTGAGAATAGAAAGCGAGTCTCGTGCAGGGCTGGGGTCGCCGGCGCCTCTGGGCTGCAGCTGTGCTCTGATGATCTGTATCCGAGTTACTCTGTTCACATCTAGCACATTGTTTCTACGAAGCTTATTTTTTACTTACTTCTTCATGGATTCAGCTTTATTGATTCAATTGTCTCTTTACTGAAGCGCCCACTCTGCGAGGGCCTCGGTGGAGGCAGGAGCCGGGCCCTTCGCTGGTTGCCGGGAGGAGACGTCCACCAGCAGTGCCCTCCCCAGCGCACTGTCACGGTCCCCTCTCACACAGCAGCCCTGTGAGACCTGGGTCTGTGAGCCTCACCGCTGCCGCAGGACTGCGCCTGGAGCATGGTCCTGGCCATGGCAGGCTTTTGAGAAACGTTTGTTACGTGAGTGACTCTGAAAACTTGCACAAAGCGGTAACAGTTTCCTGTGAGACTCAGCTGGTGCTGGGCAGTGTCCTGGAGCCAGAGCGTCCTGTGCTTGGGTGGTTTTGCAGGAAACACTTTCAGGGAGGTGTGTTTATGCGAGCCTGCACGTTTCAGCTGCTGCCCGGACGGCCACTCAACTTCCCTTGTTTATGGTTGATCGCTGTCTGCGGTGGCCCGGGGGTTCTGGGGTGGCTTTCTGCAAATGCATCATCAGGTGAAGCTGTCAGCTTCACATCCCGGGTTCTCCCCTCCCTCCCCGGAATCAGGGATCTTAAGGTGGCTTTGCATAGAATTGCCAGTCTCTGCCTGCGAGTTGGGGTCCTGGATTTAAAGGAAAGCTCTGGCCTGAACTTGGCAAAGCGCGTGGGTTCACACAGAAGGCAGAGCAGGGTGGGGGCCCCAGGACGGCCATTCCCCACACACGTGTGGAGCAAGTGACTCTGGGCAGGTCGGGGCTCCATTTCTATGCAGTACGAGGCACAGCTGTGAGCGCAGCTGGGGACCAGTAGCAGGGCAGGGGCTGTGAGCTGGGGACGTCCTGGCCGCCAGGGGCTCCCCGGGCAGCGCGTCTCTGCTGAGCTGATCTCTTGTGGCCTGCAGGCTGTGGAGGTGCTGAGTGAGTGCTGGGGATGTTGGGAGTGAGGATTTGGCAGGTGCACGACTGAGTGGGATTTTTATGGGGTGTCTCCTGCTTTGGGGCCCCTGCCTGCACCTTTGCAGGCCTGCAAGGTCTCCGCCCAGGCCTGTTTCCCTGTATCTGGCTCACACCTCCTTCCAGGCCCTGGCCCGGGTCTAGAAGTCAGCTCCTCTGGAGAGGAAGCTAAAGCCCACCGGCTCCCAGCACGCAGCAGCCAGGTCGCGTCCAGGGCTTGTGTTTGGGGGCGTGGCTGCTGCTTTCCTAGAAAGGCAGAGCAGCTCTGGGGTGAGGCTGGTGTCTGGCTGTGGAGGCAGAAAGCCCCTCAGAGTCGAATCCCCCACCTGCACGACCCCGCGCCAGGGAGACGTGGCACGCCCGCTCCTTTGCGTATGTCTGCCATTCACAGGCCCTGGGGCTTCCATGGGTGTCATGTCTGTGTGTCTGTCAGTGTGATGTGGGTGTGTGTTGAGTGTGGTGTGTGTGAATGTGGCATGTGGTGTGTGAGTGTGTTGAGTGTGGTGTGAGTGTGTGAATGTGTGTAAATGTGTTGAGTGTGGTGTGAGTGTGAATGTGTGTGTTGAGTGTGGTGAGTGTGATGGGTGTGGTATGAGTGTGAATGTGTATGTGTGTTGAGTATGGTGTGTGTGTTGAGTGTGGTGTGAGTGTGTGAGTGTGTTGAGTGTGGTGAGTGATGGGTGTGATGTGTGAATGTGTATAGTGTGGTGAGTGTGGTGTGAGGGTGTGAATGTGGTGTGCTGAGTGTAGTGTGAGTGTGGTGTGTGGTGTGTTTTGTGTGAGTGTGGTGGTGGTACAGTGATGAGTGTGGTGAGGGTGTGACTGTGGTGTTGAGTGTGATATGTGTGTGACTGGCATGTGGCGTGTGTGTTGAGTGGTGTGAGTGTGTGAATGTGTGTAAATGTGTTGAGTGTGTTGAGTGATGGGTGTCATGTGAGTGTGTGAATGTGTCTAGTGTAAGTGTGGTGTGAGGGTATGAATGTGTGTGTGTTGAGTGTGTTGAGTGTGATGGGTGTGATGTGAGTGTGCAAATGTGCATAGTATAAGCATGGTGTAAGGGTGTGAATGTGGTGTGCTGAGTGTAGTGCAAGTGTGTGTGAGTGTGGTGTGTGGTATGTGCGTTGAGTGGTGTGTTGAATGTGCTATGTGTGAATGTGGTGTGGGTGAGTGTGAACGTGGAGTGTGTGGTGTGTTTTGTGTGTGAGTGTGGTGGGGGTATGTTTAGTGTAGTGAGTGTGGTGAGGGTGTGACTGGTGAGTGTGTTGAGCATGATGTGTGTGAATGTGGCTTGTAGTGAGTGTGGTGAGTGTTGAGTGTGGTGTGAGTGTGAATGTAAATGTTGAGTGTGGTGTGAGTGTGTGAATGTAAGAGTGTTGAGTGTGGTGTGTGTGTGGTGAGTGGGAATGTGAGTGTTGAGTGTGGTGTGTGTGAGTGTAAGTGTGGTGAGTGTGGTGAGAATGTGTGTTGAGTGTGGTATGTGTGAATGTGTATAAGTGTGTTGAGTATGGTGTGTGTGTGGTGTGAGTGTGTGTAAGTGTTGAGTGTGGTGTGTGGTGAGTGTGGTGTGTGGGAATCTGTGTTGAGTGTGGTGTAAGTGTGTGAATGTGTGTAAGTGTGTTGAGTGTGGTGTGTGAATGTAAGTGTGTTGAGTGTGTTGAGCGTGATGTGTGTGAATGTAGCATGTGTGTGTGTGTGGTGAGTGTGGTGTGAGTGTGTGAATGTGTGTAAGAGTGTTGAGTGTGGTGAGTGTAATGACTGTGTGGTGTGAGTGTGAATGTGAGTGTGTGAATGTGAGTGTGTTGAGTGTGGTGTGAGTGTGTCAATGTAAGAGTGTTGAGTGTAGTGTGGTGAGTGTGGTGTGAGTGTGTGAATGTGTGTGTGTTGAGTGTGGTGTGTGAATGTAAGTGTGTTGAGTGTGTTGAGCGTGATGTGTGTGAATGTAGCATGTGGTGTGTGAGTGTGGTGAGTGTGCTGTGAGTGTGTGAATGTGAGTGTGTTGAGTGTGGTGTGAGTGTGTCAATGTAAGAGTGTTGAGTGTAGTGTGGTGAGTGTGGTGTGAGTGTGTGAATGTGAGTGTGTTGAGTGTGGTATGTGTCCTTTCTGGCCCGAGGCCTGTACAGGGGTGAAGGTTGGAGGCTGGGCAGTGCCCGGTCACAGGTGGCCCCAGGGAATGAAGATGGGTGAGGTCGCGGAGGGAAACTGGGACAGGCTCAGGCCAGCGCCCCCGTTTGGATCTTTTGGATGTTGACATGAGGGGGTTGGTTGGGGGGAGTCAGTCCAGGCCCCGGCTCCAGGGGGAAAGGACCTTTGGCCGTGTCCTCGTGCCCCCTATGGCAGAGATGGTACCAGCCAGACCAGGGGAGAAAGTACCCGCCAGCGTGAGCTGCCCTCTGAGAGTTGCCACATGGCCACTTAGCCACCAAAAGTGCTAGACTAGGGGGCTTCTGAGGCAGAGGTTCTGGTAAACACTGAAGAATTAAAACCTGGGAGGAATTAAATTAAAAACACCAACCACAGCCCTTACTGTCTGAGGTTTGTGGGTTTTTTCTTCTTTTGAGAGAGGGTTTCACTCCCATTGCCCAAGCTGGAGTGCAGTGGTGCAATCTTGGCTCCCTGCAACCCCTGCCTCCTGGGCTCAAATGATTCTCCTGCCTCAGCCTCCCGAGTAGCTGGGCCTACAGGGATGCACCACCACGTCTGGCTGATTTCGTATTTTTAGGAGAGATGGGGTTTCTCCGTGTTGGTCAGGCTGGTCTTGAACTCCCTACCTCAGGCAATCTGCCCGCCTCAGCCTCCCAAAGTGCTGCGATTACTGGCATGAGTCAACGCACCCGGCCTGAGGTCTGCTTTTAACACGTGCTTGCCACCTGCTCGTGGAAGGAAATCAACTTTGGGATTCCTGAAACAGGAATGTTTTTCCCAGTGGCCACCTCACGGCAAACACTCCTCATGGGACAGTCCTGCTCAAGCCACCGCACCACTGACCCTGTGCTGTTGCTGTGGTTACGCGCTCTGCCCAGAACAGCCTGGAACATCATCTGGCTTTCTTCTCATACTTATCCTTCAAGGCTCAGTTCACGTCTCCTCCACCTCCTCCCAGAAGTTTCTCTTGCCCTTCAGGGCTTCCCCTGAGCTCACCTGGGTACACCTGCAACAACGCAATCACCGTACCCTGTTGTCACCATGTATCAGTCAGCAACTGCTGCAGTAATGCTGTGTAACAAATTGCTTCAAACATCTAGTAGCTCCTAATAGGAACGTGCCTTCTTTTTCTCACTCCTGGGGCTTCAGAGTGGCTGCAGCCTGTCTGACTCAGGCTGCAGGGCAGCAGGGTTTGGCTCCAGGCCTTGGGTTGGTTTTGGGTCTCTACCATGTGTCTTATTCTGGGATCCAGGCTCATGGCAGATCACCAGCACACAAGAGGCCAAGTGCAACAATGCAAGTGTGCATAAGGCCTTGGCTCACATCTCATCCTTGAGTAATCCATTGGCAACACCCTTTGCAAGACCAAGCCGGAGCTGGTGGGGCAGAGGGATGTCCTTCACTGCAGCGTGTGCTGTCTCCTGCACTAGACTGTGGGCTTCTTAGGGCTGGCATCTGAGTCTCGTGTGGTCCCAATGCCAGTGAAGAATGGGTGCCCGAGACCTTGAAGAACTGAACCCACACCCTCTCCCGCTAAAGCCACCAGCTTGCCTATTACTGCCCCATCAGCAGCTGCTGGGGTCCGTCCACATGAGACCTCCTCCATCAGGGCTGCCTTCAGTGAAATAAAGTCCCCTCTCCCTCACGTGTCTTATTGATTACTGCTAGTCACGATTCTTCCTGCAGAGAAAGCCAATGTGTTGTCCTGATGGGAGAAATGGGTCATGGAAGTTTAATTCCTTTGCCTCAGGATACAGAGTGGCATCGTGCACATAGTAGGACCTTATTGGTGTACGATAGCTGAAAGGCAGAGTGGCAATTTGAAGAATCATCTAATTCAAGAAGTTTTGCATGCAGGCCACCAAGTGGACATGTGCAGAAGTGCCCAGGTGGTGCTCACACATAGTAGGTGCTTTATTTATGTAGGTTAGTTGAACGGCAGAGCTGCAGATCGAAGCATTGACTCTTGATTCAAGCAGTGTTCAGTGCAGGTCACTAAGCGGGCAGGTATGGAAGTGTTTGGGTGGCACCTGCTCATAGTAGGTGCTTTATTAATGTTGGCTAGCTGAATGGCAGAGCTGGGATTTGAAGCATCGTCTCTTGATTCAAGCAGTGTTCAGTGCAGGCCTCTGAGTGGTTAGGTATGGAAGTGCCCAGGGGATGCTTGCACATAGTAGGTGCTTCATTAGCGTTGGCTAGCTGAAAGGCGGAGATGGAATTTGAAGCCATAATTCTAGCTATGTTCAGTGCAGTGCAGGCCACTAAGTGGACAGGTGTGGAAGCCTTTGCACATGGTAGGTGCATTTTCTTTCTTATTTTTTTCTTTCTCTTTCCTTTTTTTTTTTTTAGGCAGAGTTTCGCTTTCGTTGCCCAGGCTGGAGTGCAATGGCGCGATCTCAGCTCACTACAACTTCTGCCTCCCGGGATCAAGTGATTCTCCTGCCTCAGCCTCCTGAGTAGCTGGGATTACAGGCATGTGCCACCACACCCGGCCAATTTTGTATTTTTATTAGAGATGGGGTTTCTCCATGTTGGTCAGGCTGGTCTTGAACTCGCAACCCCAGGTGATCCACCTGCACTGGCCTTCCAGAGTTCTGGAATTACAGGCGTGAGCCACTGCGCCCGGTCAGCAGGTGCCTTTTCAGTGCCGACTAGTTGAAAGTCAGAGCTAGGATTCAAAGCACCGTCTGATTCGAGAAGCGTTGAGTGTGGCCCATCAAGCAGGGGTGTGTGGAGGTACTGGGTGGTGCTTACACATAGTAGGCACTTAAGGGGCACTCCTTCCCTTCCCTCTCTCTGGCGGAACCCTCTGGAAAGGAACTTCCTCGCAGCCCCCCTTTCTTCCAGCCTTTGCTCCCTGCCCTGTGGCCGCATCCTCCCTCCCTGGCCTCTCTCCCTGCGGGTGGGCTGCACCTGACTCTGAGTGCATTGTTTCCTCTGAATGCCAAGACGCTCAGAGCAGAGGGCGGGGAGGAGGTGGCCAAAAATGTAGGCTTAAAACCGGAGATGTTTTTCAAGGAGAAGAAGAATTTGAAAATCTTGGCCTGAGTTTTCCTCCCAGAGGAAAGAGAGGACCAGTGCGTCCTTGGCTTTGCTCCAGCTCGCCGCTTTGGAGCTGAGTCGGGAGAGAAAGGGGGACTTGAGAGTGGCTTTATATGCCCTGCAGCTTCACCCCTGCCCCTCACTCAGCTCGTTCTCCCCCTTCCAGGAACGACCTTTCCCTGCTCAGCCCCAGGCCTCCGCTTGAGAGCGTCCTCCTCCTCCATGAAGCCTCCCTGGGCACTTCAGCTCACAGGGTGAGGGGCAGGCAAGTGAATTGCACTGAGACGCAGACAGCCCTGGGTTCGAGTCCAGGCTCTGCTGGCCGTGTGAGCCTGAGGAAGTCCCCAGCGTGCCTGGACCTCGGTTTCCTAGGTGTACCATGGGCATGGTGATGGCAGCACTCGCTGAGGCGCCCCTGAGAGAGTGGAACAGCGTTTGTCCCAGTCGTGCTTGGCTCTGGCCAGCAGCAGGAATTGCCTCTTTGTCCCTGTCGCTGGGTTTCTCCAGAGGTCTCCTGAGTGCCTTGCCTTTTGCGACCTGCCCCGGCTGGAGAAGGGGCTTGCGGGAGGTCAGCTCTGTGGTTTCTGGGCAGGCTCCTGTCCCTGCAGCTGCAAAAGCAAGACAGAGCCCAGCCGCACCTCCCAGGCTGGGCTGCTGACCCTCCCAATGGTGACCCTGGGACCCCTGCAGTCTCCACGTTTCTCCCTCACCGCTCCCGTGCACGGCACTCTGAGGTTTCTTCAGATTACTTATTACAGGTAGGCGCTCATTGCCATCTGGCAAAGGCCTTATTTAAACTCACATAACAAAGACAAATGTCACTTATCAGCCTTGCAGCCATGAGATGAGGCAAACTTGAGGCCAGTGACCTGGTCACTGTGTTTTAAAAGTTACACAGACATTTTGCTGATCAATATAGAGGTTTCTCCCTTCCCAAGAGAAAGAGGGAGAATTTGGACAGCGACAGGCTGGGGCAGCAGGATGAATTGTGGATGCCCACGTTTGGGATCTGTCTGAGTTCCCGCTATGCCCCTGGCTATCTGGGGGCCATGGGCAAGTCGCTGCCTTGATCCGCACCCCAGGCCTCTCATCTGGGAAAGAGAATATTCTTTCCTCAGAGAAAAACTGAGCAGATTAGAACAGACAGTGTGGCGAACTGTCTGGTCCACTGGTGACCTCAGAAGGTGCCTGAGCCCCTCTGCAGGGGCCCTGAATATGTGTCCAGGAAACACATTTAAAATGTAAATTTCAGTCTGTGACTCTTGGTCAAAGGCTTCTGACTTTATGAATTAAGTCAAAACTCTTCTTCTTGGTGTTCCCGTCCCTCCGTTGTGAGCCCTGCTGTCCCCTTGCGTGGTGCCCCTGGGAATCCCCACCTTGCACTCAGCTTCCTGGTTTCTCACCTGGAGAGGGGTGGTTCACCCTCGGAGCTACCCTGCCTCTCCTGTGCAGCACCCCCTAGCCACACAGGACCCTCTTCCTGGAAGAATCCCTCCTGCCTCCACTAGACAAACTCCTCTTCATCCTTCAAAGCCCAGCTTAAAAGCTACATTGTCTAGGGCATCATCACCAACTGAGCAAAGCCCCGAAGAGGGTTGGAGTGAGCCCTGGGGTGTCTGATGTGATTCTGGCAGAGGAGGCAGCAGGTGCAATGGTTTTGTAGGCAGGAGAGGGCTAGCAGGTTTTCCAAATAGTAAGGAGGCCAGTGTGGCTGGGGGAGGGGGTGGGAGGTGGGGGGGGAGGAGGGAGGGGGTGGGAGGTGGGGGGGAGGGGGGAGGGGGGAGGGGGGAGGTGGGGGAGGGGACTCTTGAGATGAGCGGGTGGGTGACATGGGATATGGGCTCTTGGGTGGGGCTTGTATGCTACTGGGAAGGGGAAGGATGGGCGTGACTTCAGGTTTCAAAGGGTCCCCTTGGCTGTTGAGTTGAGCACAAACTGTCCCTGCAGTTGGGAGGTGCAGTCCCAGATCTGGTGATCACAGCCTCGTGGTGCTAAGGCCACGCCCTCTCCTCCCTGTCCCCAGTGGCCTTCCCCTGGGGCTGTGGCTCTGTCTCATCTTCCTCCCTGATCTCTACCCAGTGAACTGCATTCAGCTCTTGAGGCCTCTTCCCATGCCCTTTCTTAGTATTCTAGAACCCTCCATGTCCCTCCCTTGACATGTACCACGCCAGTGACCCTTGACTGAGCCTTGCTACACCCAGGTCCCATTTGACCCTAAGACAATGTCACAGGGCGGGTCCCACAGCTGTCCTTATTTTACACGTAGGGGATGGAGGCTCAGAGGCGCACACAGCCCTGCTGACCAAAGCCTCAGGCCACAGTGAGTGCTGCCCTTGCTAGGCTGGGAGTCCTGGGGGTAGGGGCACAGCCCTCTTCATCTCTGGGTCCCCAGGGCCAGCAGTGAAGGCTGCAGTGGGGGCCCTGGGTCCTGGGTGCTGCCATGGGTCATCTCGAGCCTGGATCAGCGCCAGACCGGGCAGCCTGGCTGTGGCCTCAGGACCGTGGGTATTTCCTCCTTGTTAAGGCTGGGGAGGGATGGAGGTCGAGTTCTCTCTTCCTCGTGCAGGGCGGGCCTCCCCGGCACGTGGCGCTTCTGGCCGCTCAGGTGTTCTAACTTATCTCGTCTGCTGTTTCTCCTTCGGATCCTGGCTTCCTGACCTCGGCGCTGTTGCGTTTTGGGTGGGATGGCGCTTCGTGAATAGCTGTCCTGTGTGCTGGAGGGTGTTCGGCAAGACCCCGCCTCCACCTGTAAGAGTCTAATGGCACCCCCTGTTCCCCCCAGGGTTATAAAACCCAACAGCACGTCTCCTGGCATTGCCAAGCATCATCTGGGCGACAGAGCTGCCCAGCTTGAGACCCGCTGCTCTAGAATGTCTGTCGCATGCGGGCAGGGGATTTGGTCTGTCGTGTTGACTGCGGGGCACCTCGCTTCCCCAGCCTGGGGCTGGGCCTGGCACGTGGGCAGTGCTAAATCTGTCCTTCCGAGGGTTACTGAACAACAGAATACTCTGCTGTGCTTGCCAGGCGTGCAGCAGACCCCCGGCAGGGCGTGTCATCCCATTTACAGATGAGGAAACCGAGGCCCGGTGAAGCGCCGCCTGCAGGTAAGAGTGTGGATACGGGCGTGATAGGAACAGGCCTTGCTGTAACGTAATGGCCTCTTTGGTGTCTTAAGGGGAGGGACCACGTTGAGCTGGCGGCTGCCAGGCATGGAGGGGCCACAGGAGGGGTGACCGTGTGAAGGAGTGAACCAGTGAGTCTCTTTTTAGTTCTCACACTGACAGATGACAGCAAACAGCACAGTTTAGCAAAATTGGTACGAAAAACAACCGGAGGCCTTTCCCGAGGCTGGTATGGAAACCCGGGGAGGGCTGAGACCCCCAGTCTGTGGGCAGGGCTTTGGGTGGGTCAGCTGCCTGCCTTGGCACGAGCCCCTGGGCCTGCCTGTCCTGATGGGCTGGGGTCTCCTGAGAAAGTGTCTCGGATGCCAAGGGCCTGGTGGGCCCTGGCATGGATGGACGGGCTCTGGGAGACGAGCCGCACTCAATCTGAATCAGCGCAGGGCCCGATTTGAAATTCTAATTCCAATGAAACAACATGAATATTAATTTCATATTTTGTTATTTTCACCGACCAGGCTGCATCTGTGCCAGCGGCACGGGGGTGCGGGAGGCTGCACGGTGGAGGATGCCTGCGACTTCCTGCCCCCACCTCAGCCTGCAATGCGGAAGGTTGGAGGAAGCCTCTCCTCTCATTGGGTATTTCATCTGTGAGCAGACGGTGAAATAGAACACAGAGATGGCTGGGGCCACCCTGCCCCAGTGAGGGGAAAAGGGGACCTCTGAAGACGGGGTGTCCGTGTGCCATCCGCAGTATCGCTGCGTTCCTGAGCGGCCCCAAGGCCTGGCCTTGGAAACTGGGGAGTGGGGTCTGCTGGAACAGGGAGGTGGTGGGCACCGCATGAGGCTGGGGAACCCTGGCCAGGCCTGCAAGCAGAGCTGGGAGGTCTGTGGCCCCTTCCTACCATCTTGATCTCCTGGTGAGAGCACGGGAATGCACCTGTGAGAGGAGGCTCACAGACCGACCGCCTCAGGGCTAGCACGTCCCACCCTCGCTCCAGAACCCAGTGCCACCCTGGCTCTGCTGTCCCCACACTGCTCCTTCCTGCCATGGGACAGGGCTGTGACCGGGTCTCCATCTCCAGCCCCACCCCCATCTTTTCTCCTGGCCCCACGCAGAGCACCCAGGCTGCTCCTGTACTCAGTAACCTTCAGAGGCTCCCTATTGCCTGAGATGCAAGAAACTATCATTATTAAGAGCATGGGCTTTGGGGCCACAGCTTGGCTCCATCAGTTTATTAGTGGAGTGGCCTTGGACAAGTTTCTTAGCCTCTTTGTGCCTCAGTTTCCTCATCTGCACAGGGGGATAAGAGCACCCCCCTCGCAGGTGAGTTAACTTAGAGGGGAGGCCCGGGCGGTGCCTGGTGCAGTGAGCAGGGCTTCTGTGGCTTTCATTGCTGACGCTGGCAAGTCCTCCCTGGCCTCCTTCCCACCATTCACCTCCTCACACCTGGAGGGGGGCAAGGATCTGGCCCCTACACCCTCCCACCCGTCTTTGGGCACCTGGAGTCCCTCTGCCCACGTTCTGTCCCTGTGTCCCTCTGTGCACACCTCCCTTCTTTTAGACTGCCTGACACCGACCATCCTTCCAGGATTCACTCAGGAGTTCTCCCCAGGAGGCACCCTTGCCCTGCCGGCATCCTCAGTCTTGGCCCCGCCACCATGCTGTCCTGCAGCGCGGCTAGTGCTCTTGAGTCCTCCGTGTCTCAGGGAGTGTAGGCTCCGCGTGGCCAGGCCGGGCCACGTTCCCCATCATTGCTCCTGAGCACGGAGCCTGCCAAGCTGGGACTTGCTGGGGCTGAGTGGCCCCTCTGCCCCGAGAGCCTTCCTGGAGAGTCTGTACTCATCCGGATGAGCCTGGCTCAGCCTTGCCCCGAGCTTCAGGGGGCACCAGTGGGGGTGGGCCACCTCTGGGCATCTGGTTCCCCACTGGCACCCCCAGCTCTGGAGCCGGGGTATTCTGGCTGGGGACCCGTGGGTACCGTCTCCTTCCCACCGTCCTTCCAGGGCTCACCGGGAGAGGGCTGAGCATCCTCCTGGGTCTGGGGCTCTGGAGCATCGCCCTGGGCCCCGTGGTAGGAGCCACAGCATCCCCCAGTGCTGCATGTAATAGACTGTAAGTGCCTGTTATTATCGGACCATTTGGCAAGTGCGAACAGGACTGTGTTGGAAGGAGCATCTGTCTGTGTCTTGTGGCTCCATGAAGCAGGGACCCACACCAGGGTCTGCCTGATTCCCCAAGGTGTCCCCAGCACCTGCCAGTGCCTGGCACATAGTGGGTGCTGGTTACCGAGTAGGTCAACGAGCATTTCCCAGAGTCACCCTTGTGTCGACTTAACTTGCCCAGGGTGGGACCAGAAGGCAGCCGTGAGTCTCCATGCGGTGTCTGGGCTGTGGGCAACTGGTTGCCTTTGGAGTAGCAGTGCCTGGGCCTCTGGCATGTGGGCACAAAACCAGCTCCCATGTGGTTCCTGCCCCCTTCCTCCGGCCCCCATCAGATGCCAACTGGGCTGGGACTGCTGCCTTCAGGGCAGTCCCTGGTTCTGCCCCCACCTCCCTGTTCTTCTGAGGCCCACTGACGTGCCTGCAGCCAAGTCTCTCAAAGACATGACTGGGACTTGGTGGGGCTGCTCTGACCTGGGGCAGGTCTCCTGGGCCCCCTCCCATTTGGCTAGCTGCTGGCCTGGTGTGGTGCTGTGAGCCCCGGCAGGGCCTCTGGCTGCCCTTGGGAGGGGCTGGGGGGTCATGTGTCGCTACAGTCGTCTCTCCACGTGGCACCTCCTTCCCAGGCTCCAGCACTTTATTTATGGCTGACTCGAGGGCAGGCTGAACCTTTTCAGAGTTTGCTCCATTTATCAGCCCCTCCTGACAGTGCTGATCACAGCCTCATCACTCTCCCGTGCTCCCAGCTTCCGAATGCACTCTTCCCTGCCTGCATTTTCCAGCCTTTAGAGGAAGGAAGGGGAGTTATTTTTATTAAAATCTTCATGAGGGCTCACGCTGCACCTCTTATGTGTTGCCTGCTTCACCCGCCAACGGTTCTGCAGGGAGGCAGGAGCATGGCCATCCCCATTTACACAGCTGAAACAGAGAGGCCGAAGGAGCGCCCAACGTCACACAGCAAGGAGTGGGGGCGGTTGGCATCGAAACCCAGGTAGCCTGGTGCCCGTCTACACTCTTCAGCCTCTCATCACTGCCCAGCAATGGCATTATTACCAGAGAGAGTCCATGTGAGAGGGCCAGAGGGCGAAGTGTCCAGGCAGCCATTTATTCAGCAAGCAATTCGGAGACCCTGGACACGGGGAATAGAGACAGGAACATTTTATTTGCATCCATTCATTTAATCGTCCATAGTTAACACATATAAGTTAGGTGCTTTTATTAACTTCATTTTCCAAATGAGGAAACAGGCACAGAGGTGTTGACTGACTTGCTTAAGGTCACACAGCGAGTAAGTGGGGAAGGAGGACAGGACCTGGTCCCAGCTGTGTCTTGCCTTGGGGACATTCACAAGCTAGTGGGGAAGGCAAGAGGAGTGTGCCTGTCGCCATGCAGAGCTGTAGGATCCCAGGTGAGCACTGAGGCCCCTGGAAACCCAGGGAGGAGCCTGACGAGGCAGCCTCCCAGGAGGTGGGGGCAGGAAGCCTCCGTGTGCTGGGGCCTGAGGTGCCCACATTCCCTGGAGCCCCACTCACTCTGCACCCGTGTTCTGCGGCTGCTGTATGCCAGCCTTCGTGGGGTGCTGGGGACACAGCGAGAGTGAGCATGGCCCCTGTTCTCTGGGGTCTTCCAGAATGAGGGAGTGGCAGGGCTAGCCCAGCTGCCAAGGCCTCAAAGAGCACTGGGCACCGAGTCCTCCATTCCACGGAGGGCTGCCTCGTCCTGGGTGGGGTGGGCTGGCAGCCAGGCACCCCTTCTGTTGGGAACATGAATGCTTTAGAGTTGGAGTCTGGCACTGCGGATACCCGGCGGCCAAGTCTCCAGCAGCCCAGGCTGTCTCCCTGTCACTCACTCCACTGCCACCACTCGCTACTGTCCGTGACCTCGTCTGATGGAACGCAGCTTTGCGGTTGGAGGTGTTTCATGGAAGCACTAGGAGTCCTTCTTAAGTACCTGTGTGATGTCCACACTTGAAGCCCCTCGTTATCCTCCTGAACACTTCCTGGCCTCCAGCTTAAAGAGAAAGGCCAGGAAGAAGAGTCCATGGTGGGGAGGGAGTGAAACCCCATCTCTACTAAAATACAAAAAGTTAGCCAGGCATGGTGCTGTGCGCCTGTAGTCCCAGCTACTCGGGAGGCTGACGCAGGGGAATCACTTGCAGCTGGGAAGTGGCGATTACAGTGAGCCGAGATCTCGCCACTGCACTCAGCCTGGTGACACGCTCTGTTTCCAAAAAAAAAAAAAAAAAAGGTTACAAATATCCCTCTTAGAACAGCTTTTGTTGCATTCTGCAAGTTTTGATACGTAGCCTTTCCACTCACCATATAATTCAAGGAATTAGGACACGTGTTTCCCCTTGAGCCACGATGCGCCTTGTTTTCTGGAAGAGGGAAGCAGTGGGAAAGTGAAGCTGCTGGTGCAGGTGACACGTAGGTCCTGTCGGGCTGCTCAGAGGCCTCACAGAAGGTGTTTTTCGTTTTGTTTGCTTTGGTTTTTAGTTTGGATTAATGCAATGTTGAGAGAAGCAGCAAATTGCAGAGTTACGATTTAAGTCGTTTAAGTGCATTTTAAAAACACAAAATAATTCTCTGTTTTCGTTATGGACACATGAGCAGCAAAAGTAAAAACTGAAACACGGATGGCTGGGTGCCAACTCCACGGTAATTGTTGTCTGGGGCGAGGGAGGGAGGACCGCGCCCTCGGGGGAGCACGGAGCGGGCCTGTTGTAGCCATATTTTATTTCTTATAATAAAAAGCTCTCTCCTCTAAGAGGCTGGAGACAAAAAGAAAAGATAAAATACAATAAAATACAAAAAACAAAGATCTCAAGCAACCGTAAGTACCCAGGTGTGTGCTGCGCCCGCGTTGCTCTGCTCGTCTGGGGCAGTTTTCAGCCTTGCTGCTTGTGGGAGTTGAGTAAAGGAAAAAGGAGAATTAACAAGGCTGACGGTAGCCCCCAGAAGCGTGCACTGTGGGGTCCCGAGGCTGAAGAGAGGCCATTACCCGGCTTTCAGGCAGCCAGATTACAACGCGCTTTTGGAAAGCAGTTTGTCACTGTTTTTCGAGAGCTTTTCTGTTTGGCTTAGAAATTCCACTTTGGGGAATTAAAGGAAGAAAAATAATTTGGACAAAAGCAAGAGAAAAGATACTTATCAGAATCAATATCTGATATTTACAGAAATATTTTTATCAGAATCAATATTTGATATTTACTGAAATTTTTAAAATCAGAATCAGTACTGTGATATTCATTGAAATATTTTTATCAGAATTTGGGAAAAAATAGAATGTAATATATATTTAGATGCTAGAAAATTTTATATCATTTTAATAAAAATGCTGATGGAAAAATTTAATCACACAGAAAAACACTATGGTTACCTACTAAGTGAAAAAAGGAAAACAGCATTATGCATACCATAAGATACATGCATGAAAAAGATACGAATAAAAATCATCCTGAAGACATTGACCAAAATGTTATCAGGGAGCATCCAGCTGTTAAGTGACTGCCTTGGTCAGGAGCGGTGGCTCACACCTGTAATCCCAGCACTTTGGGAGGCTGAGGTGGGTGGATCACCCGAGGTCAGGAGTTCAAGACCAGCCTGATTAACATGGTGAAACCCCATCTCTACTAAAAATACAGAAATTAGCTGGGCATGGTGGCGCATGCCTGTAATCCCAGCTACTCAGGAGGCTGAGGCAGGAGAATTGCTTGAATCCGGGAGGCAGAGGTTGCAGTGAGCTGAGATGGTGCCACTGCACTCCAGCCTGGGCAACCAGAGTGAAACTCCATCTTAAAATAGTTACTGCCTTATGTTTCCCAAGGTGTCATATTTTAGACCGAATTTAAGAAAAGAAAGCAGGTGCCTTGGAGCGGCCTGGTTAATGTGACAGCAGGAAGTGGCTTGTTTCCAGCTGGGTGAGGCCCGAGCACTTTGCATCCCGTGATCTCATTTAAGCCCCACAGCATCCCTGCAGGCAAGCACTGCTCCTGTCTCCATTTACAGATGAGGAAACAGAGTTCAGTGACACCCCCAAGGTCACACACCTAGTAAGTGGCAGAGTGGAGGTCCAAATCCCCAGTAGGAGTGCGAGCTTCGAGGAAACCTGCCCCTGGCTCGGAGCCCAGCTTCTCCTAGACTGACCAGGGCTGGCCACCGCCTGCCTCTGCTGCGGGCTGGTGGCCGGGTCTGCCTGGCACAGCTTTCCCCACTTCCCCAGTGCGCACGCTGTCCTGACAGCCTCTCACCTGCGAGTTCCCAGCCCTCCTGCTCCTGTCCTTGCTGCTCTCTGAGCACTGGCCTCCCTGGGAGACCTGCTGTCTTCCCTGCCTGTCCCACCTGGCTCCCCTCAGCCCCAACATAGTCCCTGGTCCCACAGGGAAGGTTCAGACCTTCCCGGCCTCCCATCATCCCCCATGACCTTGACAGTTGCCTGAGAAGGCATCTGTTCATCCCCTGTGATTTCCCAGCATAGAGGCCCAGGATGGGGCCAGCCCTGCACTCCCCAAGAGCAGGGATGTGCCTCGCTGCACTTTGAAGAGGGGTCATCACTCCAAGTTTACAGATGAGGAAACTGAGGCCCAGCCATGCCCATGCAGACATGCCAGGGTCTCTCAAGTCTCCAGCCTGATGTCACGCCCCTCCTGCCCCTGGGCAGCTGAGCCACCTCCCCCATGATGTCCAGGGGCCTGCCTTTGTCCCTGGCACTGTGATGCAGTGTGTGCCTCATGCGTGTCTGTGTCCCAGCACCCATGCCTGAGCCTGGCACTGAGTGGGGAGTGACGGATGTGGGTAACACCCCTGAGATCTATTCCCTGCAAGGATGTCCTTCCAGGCTCCTGCAGCCCTGGGCCCCCCTGCTAACGGACCCTGAAGGCTGGTGGCAGGAACATGAGACCGTGTACCACCATGTCCACGTGGAGGGAATCGTGGAGAAACAGGGTCAGATTCAGCACTCAGAAACACAGGGCTCCAAGTTCAACCTGAATTTCAGATGTGCAATGAACAGTTTTTCAGTGTAAGCACGTCCCATGCGACATCTGGGATGTTACACTGAAGCATTATTTGTTGCTTATCTGAAAGTCAAGTTTAGCTGGGCATTCTGATTGTATCTGACAACCCTCCTGGACTGACATCCAGTGCCATCCCCGCCTTGCCTCTCTCCCCAGTCCTTTTTCACCTCCTTTGGAGAGCAAGAGGGACTCCCAGATAGTGAGTCCAGAGGGGAGGATGGCATGCTCAGCCCCTTCCCTGCTTTCCTTGTGAAAGGCAGTCTGCAGGGTTGGGGCCGAGTGCCTGACCATCTGGGTCCGAATCCTGGCTGTGACCTTGAGCAATGTTGGAAACAGATGCTCAGTGCCACAAAGAAAAAAATAAGCACTGAGACAAAGGATCTCTCAGCAAGGCAATTTTTACTTTCTGCAGAGAGGGTGCTCCCCTTAGCCATCCTGCCACGAGAGTACAACAAACAAAGGGAAAGCAGACAGATTTATCCCTTACGCATTTGGGGTTGTCCTTACTGCTGTGTCTGATCTCCATTGGTTGGAGCCAGACCTCACAATCTAAAACTGAACCCTATTGGCTAATAACTTACAACTTTCTTGAATAGATAAAGGCAATGGAGAACACAAGGAAAAGAGAAAGTCCAAATTAGGAAGGGACAGGAAGTTGCTCGTGAAAGGACTTAGAAAAGTAATAACATAAATATCTTGGTTAAAGTACAAGGACATAGAATATGCTATGTGCCTGTGAGCGTGTCTAACAGCCACACAGGATAGGGCTTAACAAAGAGTTATCAGCAAAAAGCAAGAAGGCTTTGAAGAAAGTGTTTAAAACAAACTATTATTTCTCACTCTTATGATTTATTCTTTAACAAGAAAGGAAACTTTGAAGAGGAACTTTTCTATTTCCCACAGGCGACTTATCTGACCTCCCCCGCTGGTTGACTTATCTATGAAACAGGCATTGCACTGCTGAGAGGGTTCCATGAATTATTACTCACAGGACTTAGAACTGTGCCTGGCATAGAGTAGATATCTGTTATTAAGGTTCTCCAGGATCTTCCTGGAGAGAGGGGGAGAGAGGGAGAGAGAGAGAGAGAGAGAGAGAGTGTTTTGGACTGCCCTCAGAATCTGGGGTGAGTGCGGGTGGCCTGTGGGTGTCCAGCCCTGCTGTGACTCAGTGAGTTTAATTCTGGGGTGCAGCACCAGGAGTGCCTTCTTTCATCCTGGCCTAATTGTAACAAAGCACACTCTCTGAGCTAGGAGAGTGTGAACCCTGTGTCGGGCTCTCGGCTGGACAGGAAGTGTTGGCAGGGAGGAGAGGGGCTAAGGAGGTAATTTTTTTAGATGAGAGTAACATTGAAATCCCTGCACTTTGAGCAATGCTGATGACCCTCCACAATGTGGATGGGTCTCATGCAATCCATTGATAGCTGTGAGAGAAAGAGCCTGACCACCTCAAGGAGGAGGGAATTCTGTCCGCAGGTGGCCTCAGAACTCGAGCTGCGACATCTGCTCCATCAGCTCTTCTCTGGGTCTTCAGCCTGCCCTGTGGATTTTGGGCTGGCCAGGCGCTACAGTTAGGTGAGCCAACTTCTTAAGAATAACCAGCCCCCCTCAATTCCCGTTCTGGTTCTCTTCTGTTCCTCTGGAGAGCCCTGACTATGACAGGGACATTTGAGGGCCAGGTCACAGGACCATCTGCCCCTCTGTCCAGCAGACTGAGGGCCTGGCTTCCCACGCGTGGGCAGGCCCCCTGCTAATTGCCGTCTGGAGCCTGGGGCTGCCTGTCTGTGCTTCTCATGAGGCATTTCTCTGCTACCTGGCAGGCATTCCCATGTCGACATTAAAAAGTCATTTCTTACACACTGCTTGTTCATTTCTCAGCTTTCCTCCCGGTTTCACCCTATGGATCAGCCCTGCAGTAGAATTTCTCGGAGCCAGTGTTCCTCCCCTCCGCGCCCCTCCGTTCTGACACAGTCCCCCCTTCCCGCCGGCTATCCAGATTTGGCTTCTCGAATCTCCCCTCATCAATCACACCCCCGGCTATTCATCGTGTTTGTCTCTCGGAGCCATCGTTCTACGCCTTTCCTGTGGGTAACAACGCTTGTCCCCCTTTCCTACCCCAAATGGAGATTGATTATCTTCACTTGTACTCAGAGATGAGGACTGTCATGCTCTGAGATCAGACTGCGAGAGGGTTTGGAAGCTCCGTGGGTGCAGGATCTGCCTCCCGATGCCCAAATCCCACTCTCCTTGGTGCTTAGTGGCCTCGGGCACTGGCAGCCTGAGTGCCCTGTGAGGTGAAGGCTGTGCCTCCAGATGGCCGTGGACGGTGAAAGATGGCGTGGACACTTCCACTCCGCCCTTGGCCTCACCTCGCCGGCTGTAACAGGTGCCGGTTCTTGCTGTTTCTCCCTCCTAAAGAGCTCTCACCTCTGTGGCATCCTCCCTTGTCCCTTCCTAGGCCTGGGCCCCCCACCCCATACCTGGGTCTCCAGAGCCGCCGCCTCCCTCGCTGGCCTCTGTGTGCCCTCCACACTTTAGTGAGAGTGAGTCTGTCACAGGCAAGCCTGACCCTGCAGCTCTGTAGGACCTGAGGGCCCAGGTCCAGAGGCTGGCTCTGCAGGACTGTCCTGGCCACGCTCCCCAGGCACCCGGCTCCAGCCCATGGGCTCCTGGGATCTGGGTGTGTTGCTCCCCTCCCTCTTGCCTCTGGGCCTGAGCACAGGGCACTGCCTTTCCTGGTTCAGGTTCAGCTTATGGCAAAACAATAGCACTAGTGACAATGGTTGCCGGTGTTCATTGCTCTCTTCCACTGGGTCGGGGGCTCTTGCCATTCCTTATCTCACTTTTCCCACAACCCGAGACTATGGGATTGCTGTGACTTTGGGTCCCATTTCACAGGTGGGAAAACTAAGGCTCAGAAGGTTTAAGGGAATGGCCTCGGGCTCATAGCTAGCACAAGGTGGAGCTGAGACTTGAAATCGGGCCTGTCTGGAGCCAGCGCCTGCCTGTTTAATGGGCTACACTTGGGGACTCCTCTCATCCAAAGTTCCCGGTCAGTGCCCCTCCCGGGCTTCCCCTGTGTTCCCTGTGTCACAAGTCAGTTTGATTCTCTACCCCTGCACTCTGCTGCAGAGCCTTGCATGCTGGTGCCCAGGAGACGTTCCTTTGAAGCAGGGAAGAGGACTGTGTGGGTTGAGGAATGGCTGCCGCTGGCATTGCCAAGGGAGTCACAAGCGAGCGCCCGGCCCGTGGGAATGTGAGGAACACAAGGATGTGCCGTGTAACAAATAACCCGAGAGCTCAGGGCCTGGCGCCGGGGAGCCTGGCCTGGGAGCTTCTGGCGCTGGCCCTCTTGGCAACCCTCTCCACGCAGCGACCCCGGACTGGGGTGCCCTCCCTCACTGCTTCCACAGGCAGTGGAGGTGGACCGGGAGCAGGTATGACCCCTGGGATGCTCTGGCTGGGCCGGAGAGTGGAGCCCCTCATGGCTCCCCACACTGTGGGGGGCAGACCCAGGCCCAAGGCCCTACCCGGCCACAAGGAGGGCTGGGAGGTGCTGCTCATCTCAGCTTGGAAAGGGGACGGGAGAAGGAACCAACGGACCTGGATGGACTCCGCCGCCGGGAGAAAGTTCTGAGCTTCACAGCTTCCGTCAAAGGATGCCCAGTTCTGTCCCCAGAAATACATGGGGGGTTCTCACTCTGCTGAGTGAACGCAGATGCTCAGTGCTGTGGACTTACTTGTGTCCCTTGCAAATTCTGGTACTGAAGCCCTAACCCCCAGGACCTCAGAATGAGATTGTATTTGGAGGCAGGGCCTGTAAAGAGGTCATTAAATACATGTAACATCTGTGGGGGAGGTCCTCATTGGCATCGGGGGCACTTGGTGTCTGCGTCCAGGGCCCTCAAGCCTCCTTCCCCCCACCCCCCTGCTGTTTCACGTCAGCCTGGCGCTCTGCACTCACTGGGGAACCCGACTGTGAGTGTAAACCAGTCAGTTGCTGTCTTGCTGGGGAAGGCCAGCACACGTTGGGGGCGTGAGAGTAAACAGCTCCCGGCCATGCTGCCTGCTCTGCTCTGGTCTGCTTGGGGTTTCCAGCTGAGCCAAACTAAGCATGAAAATTTAGCTTCATCACAGAGGCCCGGGGTGCCCTGGGCAGGTGCCCAGCCAGGTTAGGGCTGGATTCTCACTGGGTGAACCTCGGGGAAGGAGAGGCTGTAGGTGGGAAGAGCCTGTGTTTGGCAGGGACTCCTCTGCCCTTGAGCAAATGAAGACAGAAGATGAACCCCAGGAAGCCTTGGGATTAGCTAAGCACACGGAGGACAGCGGGGACTCGGGGGCAGACCCACGGAGAGGAGAGGAAAGACAGGGCGCCACGCCGGCTGAACCCGGAAGCTTCTGCCATTTTTCCTGCTGACGAGAAAGGCCCTGGTGAACATTCGCTTTTGCTGAATAACTGTGTGTCCAGAAGCAGCATCATGCTCTTCCGTGCAGCTAAAGGACAGTGGGAAAGCTGGGGTCGCCAAGATTGACGTCTTGGCAGGAGGCCTGGGATATCGCCCCGCACGTGGACCTCTGGTCGCGGTGGTGTTTCCGCAGCTGCGAGAAGCTGGAACCGGCAGGGCGGGGCTGACGCACCACACGGTGGCTGCTCCAGAAACGGGGCTTGGCTGGGCTCGTTCCCGGCCTGGGCCACAGGATTCTGAGGGCCTCTCTCCAAGGTGGCTTCAGCGGGGCTACGACGGAGGAGGTGACGTTCATCAGAGGCGGATGTGCTGGCCCCTTGGCTTCTGCCCCTTGGGCCGCGGCTGTGTCCTTAGAGACGGTTCCACTGGGCGGGCGTCTGCCATCCACGCTCCTGTGGAGCATCTCGGGGAAGACAAGGTGGCTGCCGAATGATGCTGGGTTTCTCCCAGGACGGGGGACCCAGGGCAGGGGAGGCCGTCAGCCGTCAGCCTTCAGCCTTGCTCCCCTAGCCCCGTGGTCACCTGGGTCCCAGAGGGAAGCACATGGCCTACAAAGGGGTGCTTCTGTCTCCTAAGGTGGGAGAACCAAGTCACCATAAAGTCCTCACAGTTCTGGAGGCTGGGAGTCCAAAGCCCAGGTGTCGGCAGGGGTGGCCCTGCCCGGGGCTCGAGGGAGGGTCTGATTCACGACTCTCGCTGGCCTTCCAGTGGCTGTGGCCGTCCCCCACACTCCTTGGCTTGTGGCTGCCAGCCTCTGTCTTCACGGGGCCTCACGCTGTGTCCCTGTGTCTCCCCCAACCCCTTTCTGAGAAGAGCACTAGTCACTAGTCACTGGATTTAGAGCCCACCTAAGCTAGGATGTCATCCAGAGATCCTGAATTATATCTGCAAAGACCTGTTTCCAGATAAGGTCACCACACGTTCTGGGGACCCCCTCCAGTGGGGCTCAACTGAAAAGGGCCTAAGGAAAGCACTGTTTGGACCCTCGGTGGCCCTGCTTGGCAGCCCTGGCGGCCCCGTGCCCCTCGGAGGCCTGCCGGCTCCCAGCACCCTCCCTGAGCCCTCAGCCTCTTGGAAGGTGCCGTGGCACCCGAACCCCCCAGGCTCCAGGCACAGCTCCAGAGGTTGGGCGGGTGGGGGCTGCATCCAGGGCCTCACATGGGCAGGCACTGCCTCAGCCCCTGCCCAGTATCCCAAAGCAAGCAGGGCTGGAGGGTGGGCTCCCTGCAAAATCGCCGTCACAGCCCCAGGGCCGTCAGCAGGCAGAGGCGGGAAGCCTGGTTGTGGCCCCCAGCCCTGGGACGCCCCCGCCCTAGGACCCCCCACCCCGGGATGCCCCAAGCCCCGGGATGCCCACGCCTCATCCTCCCAAGTAGTTGGGACTACAGGTGTGTGCTGCCACACCCAGCTAAGCTTTTATTGTTGCAGTAAGGTCTCGCCGTGTTGCCCACGCTAGTTCCGGACTTTTGGCCTCGAGCCATCCCTGCTTGCTCTCCCACGGTTCTGGGATTGCGGGCATGAGCCCCATGGCTGGCCATGTGCCTTGTTGAGTCGGTGACCTCACCTTTGCTATGGAGATCTGGGTTGGGGTCCCGTGTCTCACGTGAGAATTGAGGCTCACGAGGTAGTTCTTGGCACCCTCCAACCCCTGAAAGCTCACACAGGCCAGGACAACCCCCCGGCACGCCTTCTGCCTTCTCCTCTGTGAACCAGGAAGCACATTGTCAGGGTGCCTGGTGCCCACCGCAGCCTGGGCTCGTGGAGGAGGCCTGTCTTTAACGTCTCTTACTGGGCATACCCAGAGGCCACATGTTCAAGGGTCAGAGAGACCAGGAGAAATCCCAGCTTCTTCACTCACGGCTGTGCATCCTCAAGAAGGTGACTTTGCCTCTCTGGGCCTCAGCTTCCTCCGTCTGACAGCACAGGGGTCTGCAAGTCTCTAGGGGCCATTTGGGCTCCGTGGGGACCTCTTGCCTCTGCCGTGGAAGCAGCTCCGAAGAGTACACGTGAGCTGTGTGGCCTTGTGCTGACCAACACCCTGGCTCACGGGGGTCGCACCAGGCGCCGCTGAGAAGCAGACCAGAGGCCACTGCTGTGACCAGGGTTGCTGCCTGACTGCCAGGCACCCCACTTGGGCCTCTGCCTGTCTCCTCTCCCTCGGAAACCCCACGGGTAGGTGTGCGCCAGCAGAGAGAGCGCAGGGCCTGGAGTTCTCATCTGTGCCACCAGAAGCAGGGGACGGTGAAACGTCATCCACGATCACCAGAGAGACCGCTCCAGCCCAGGCATCCTACACCAGCCCAGAAATGCGACGGGTAAGCATAACAGCAGACGTTAGAAGATATGTCATCCATATGGGTTATCCAGAGAAAGTGCCGGAAGGAAGCCAGCCACTGCCCACGAGTCAGAGCAGAGGGCACCCCGCTGACATCGAGGTGAGGCCAAGGGGAGAGAAAACGGGGCTGAGAAGGGCCTGTGATGTCAGCACGTGCGGGCGGGCACAGCGGCGGGTCAGTGTGGCTGGTAACGACCCAGATAAAAGACATAAACCTCGTGGACCAAACAACATGGGAGCTAAGCTCGGAAGCCAATTGGAAGGGGACGCGAAGAGGGGACTCGTGTCGCAGGAGCTCCCTCTGTGTCTCTCTCCATGATTCGGTCTAGTGGCAACAAAAAAATGCAGACAGATCAAGAGGGATGGTGGCTCACGTCGAGGGAAAACTTCCGAGAAGCCCTTGTCTGTTGTGTATTGGCTGCAGAGAAAACCTCAAGGAACTAAAAAGCAGATTAATTAAAATGATCCTGTTATCCAAATATCGTAAAATAAATAACGGGAAGTGCCAGCTCTTCCCCCAAAACTTAGAAACCAACACATTCCCAGGTAGCCCTTAGGTGAAACAGGATATCGCATCGGAACGTGCGCTCTCTGAAAAGCCAAGAAACCGTCAATATTGATCCGGTGCTGAGGGCTCAGCTAACTCGGTGTCCAGAGCCCCCAGCACACTTCTTATTTTTTAGAGGGAAAAATAAACATGAGGGACTTTGTGCCACCTTCAGAAAGCAGAACGAGAACAAGAAAGTGCATTTTAAAAAGCAGGGAGAAATTCCAGGCACCGTGGCCACACCTGTAATCCCAGCACTTTGGGAGACTTAGGCGGGTGGATCACCTGAGGTCGGGAGTTCGAGACCAGCCTGACCCACCTCTACTAAAAATACAAAATTAACCGGGCATGATGGCACATGCCTGTAATCCCAGCTACTCAGGAGGCTGAGGCAGGAGATTCGTTTGAACCCGGGAGGCGGAGGTTGCGGTGAACCGAGATAGGGCCGTTGCACTCCAGCCTGGGCAACAAGAGCGAAACTGTGTCTCAAAAAATAATAATAAAAGAAAAGTAGGGAGAATTAGGAATATAAAGCCAGAAATTAATGAGGTAGAAAACAAACATGTAAAAAGGAGAAATGATTGTTTTTCTGAAAGAAATAAAATCCCCTTGCCCAGCCCAAAAGCTGCATTGAGTCATGACCGTCTAAGCCGGGCGCGGTGGCTCACGCCCGTAATGCCAGCACTTTGGGAGGCTGAGGCAGGCACATCACTTGAGGCCAGGAGTTTGAGACCAGCCTGGGCAACAACATGGTGAAACCCTGTCTTTACAAAAATTAGCTGGGTGTGGTGGGGTGCCTGTAATCCCAGCTACTCGGGAGGCCGAGGCAAGACAATTGCTTGAACCTGGGAGGTGGAGGCTGCAGTGAGCTGAGATCGCACCATTGTACTCCAGCCTGGGTGATAAAGTGAGACTCTGTCTCAAATAAATAAATAAATAACTACCTCTATTTAGAATTTGTGTACGTTGAATAAAAAAACCCACAAACGATCAGGAAAAAGGAGACCCAAGTACGGAAGAGCCTGGGAGAACGATGGGACTCCAGCCTGCTCAGCCGGGGCAGCTGTTTGGAAACCTGAAGCAACGGGCGATGTTCTCGTGGGTGTAAAGTGCCAGAATGACTTCAGACCGGCGGCACCACGAGATGAGCACGTGGCGCTGGAGAGGGGGAGCGCTGAACCAGGAAAGGAGGCACCGGGAGCAGATGTCCGCAGCTGACGATGACCTCACTTCCCATGGAGGAAAAGTCATCCCAGGGTTATTTTAACCTTCCCAAGACATGAAAGGATGGAAAACTCTACAATTCGTCTCATGAAACCAGGATAGCTTAATTCAAAAACCTGATGTAGAGCAGAAAGAGAAAACCATTGACAAATATCACTTTTAGAAGATGCAAAAAAATCTAAGTAAGAGGGCAGCAAGTAGGACCCAGCGCAACATCAGAGGCCGCGTGTTTTGGCCACGTGGGTGAAGGCCAGGCTTACGAGGGCAGCCCAGCCATCAGAGAAGTCGGTTCACTAACCAGGTAGCACAGAAAATTCAGAGAACCCCACCGACAGGTACTGAAAAGAAGATTGAGCACAGTCAGCAAGCGTCATGAATAAAAGCACTATTTGTATTAAAAGAAAAAAGTGCAAAAGTCTCCGCACCTGACAGTGGCCAAGATCATTCTACGTGGAAAACCCAAATGTCACAAATACACGTTTGGCTCACGGGGCCTGCTGCTGTCGAGATTGTCCAGCATTTTCTCAGAGGTTCCAGCAGACTTAATAAGAAAACCAAACAAATGCCACAAACATCAGAAAAAATAAGACAATTTATTTTGTCAACGACCTGATTATAAACCTAGTGATGCCTCTGCACCCTCATTTAAAAATTAAAAATCAGGCCTGGCGTGGTGGCCTGTAGGGTCCAGCCCTACAGGGTTCTCTGAGCCGCTCCCGGCTGGTGCAGAGACGAGAAATTGTAAGACACAGAGATAGAGAAAAGAGAGTCTGGGCCTGGGGTCCACTCCTACCCAGATCGCGGAGACCCGCAGTGGCCCCGAATGCCGGGACGCCCCACTTTTATTGAGTTGCAAATCCGGGGGCAGGGTAGGTAGGGCGTGGTCTTGGTGGTTAGAGACTGGGGGCAGGGTGGATAGGGCGTGGCAGTGATGGGGTCAAATACATCAGGTGTCATTCAGGTGGGGGCTCAGGAATTTCTGGCACCCGAAGTGAGGTAAGGAGCGTAATGCATCAGCACTTTTTCCATACTTACCGAGAAAGAACTAAAACATGAAGATTTATATTACTGTTACTGATTATCTCTTCTAAGAAAAAAGGAACCAGGTGCAGAAGCAGAGCGTGAGAGTGGACGTGGAACGTGACCACTGAAGCACAGCCTCACATAGACACAGTTAAGCCCCGGGTGTCCACGGGCATCCCTGACAGCCGCCAGGCCTTACCACAAGAGCTTGGAGCAGCGGAGTTTTCTCCAGACTTCCCCAGGAAGGGGACGTCTCAGCCATTTTGGACGTCTCCTCCCCTAGCTGCCTAAACGGCGGGGCTTTCACAGCGCTGGCGCTGCCGCACAGCCGAGGCGCCCTCCAGCAGCCCTTATGCGGGTGTGACAGAGCCTGGAGCATCTTGCCTTAGTGTCATTCATTTCACAAGGTCACCCCAGGTCCACACGTCTGACCTGAGAGGCATTAGTAAAGGAATTATGATCACCTGCGAATAACTAAGATCACACATGAGTAACGGTTAACTACTAGGGTTATATTTCTAATTACTTTCTTCATTATTTATATGGAAAGAGGCTGAGGCCTTTTGCTCCTGCCTTCGTGCTTATGGGATCTCCCCCTATAGCGGCTCCGCCTGTAATCCCAGGACTCTGGGAAGCCCAGGTGGGCAGATTACCTGCGGTGAGGATTTCAAGACCAGCCTGCCAACATAGTTAAACCCTCTCTCTACTAAAAACACAAAATTAGCCGGGCATGGTGGTACATGCCTGGAACCCCAACTTCTCAGGGGACTGAGGCGTGGGGATCACTTGAACCTGTGCGCAGAGGTTGCAGTGAGCCGAGGTTGCGCCACTGCGCTCCAGCCTAGGTAACAAGAGTGAAACTGCATCTCAAAAAAAAAAGTTAAAACTAAAATTTAAAAATCAACTAAAAATTTAATACAAGATGAATATACAAAAAGTAGTAACTTCACGCTCCTCTAGCGATAATCACCTAAAATTTTCTAAAAAAAAAAGAGTCATGGGCCAGGCGTGGTGGCTCACACCTGTAATCCCAGCACTTTGGGAGGCCAAGGCGGTTGGATCATGAGGTCAAGAGATCGAGACCATCCTGGCCAACATGGTGAAACCTCATCTCTACTAAAAATATAAAAAGTTAGCTGGGCGTGGTGGTGCGCGCCTGTAGTCCCAGCTTCTCGAGAGGCTGAGGCAGGAGAATCTCTCAAACCTGGGAGGTGGAGCTTGCAGTGAGCCAAGACTGCACCATTGCACTCCAGCCTGGTGACAGAGTGAGACTTCATCTCAAAAAAAAGAAGTCAAAATATTCCATTTGCCAGGGTGAAGGTTAGGATGCCGTAAGGAGCAGCTCAGGCCATCGGGAACTCAGTGGGGGCGTCATTTCTGTCCCACATGGTGGCTGGGAACAGCTAGGTGGGCTGCTCTGTCACCTGCCACACGCGGTCTCCTCATCACGGCTCTCCTTCAGTCTTCCAGGAGGGTTTTCCTGGCTGCGGGGTTCCACTGGGTGCAGAAATGCCCATGTCCAGCCGACAGGAGGGGCCGGGGCCGCGGTCGGAGCGGGAGAGGAGGAGCCGTGTTTTCCAAGACCACCTGTGAGGCGTGGCCCATGTTGCTACATGTGTTCCGTGGTTAGCCCTTGGTCCGGGCCTGGCCTGGCTGGAACCTGGTCTCACCGTGGCAGGGACAGGGCAACGTCATCACAGAAGGGGCGATGACGGGAACAGCGTCTCCAGGTGACAAAAGCCCCCGACAATTTGGGGAGAGAAGTGGGGGCGGGGGTGAGAGGAAGCGGGGCCCGAGGGCTCCAGCTCGAGAGCCGGGAGCAGAGCAGCAGAGAGGGCCCAGCCCGAAGCCCAGCCTCCGGGTTCCATGAAATTGCCTCCAGTCACTCCAGGAGAAACAGCGCACGGCCCAGGAAAGAAAGAGCAGGCAGCTTGGACCCAGGCTCCAATCCTGGCCGCCAGTTACCGGACGGGGATGGCCACGTCGCGTGTGCGTGCCTCACTCTCCACATCTGCGGCCGGTCTTGATGGTTGCACCTGCCTGGCGGGGCTGCTGTGAGTTAAGGGGTGAGAAACACCTCCCTGTCCACTGTCTCCGATGCGTTCTTCCTGGGTCACCCCTCACTCAGCACCCCCAGAGGCTGGGTGGGCGCAACGGGCACTTCAGAAGGCATCCAGCCTGCAGAACGGAGTCCAGGACCTCGAGAAGCTTCAGGGATGAGCAGGGTGGGTCGGGGGCAGGGAGTCAATGACGGGGAGCGAGTGGAGGGAGGAGGGGGCGTCAGGACGGGGTGCGGGCAGGGCAAGGACGGCTGAGCGGCCCTGGTGTCAGAGCAGCGGAGGCTGGGCGGGGGCGGGGGCGGCCTCTGCGTTTCTGCCTCCAGGACGTTATGGATCTGGCGGGGAACACGTAAACCATGAGCTCACCCCACGGAAACGTGGTTTCCTCTGGCTGCCCCACAACAGCTGTTCCCCATCAGCACCGGCTCCATCTCCCTAGCAGGAAGCTGGGCGGCTGCAGCAGACCAGGTGTGGACGCCCCTCACAACCTCCCATCTGCGTGGACATCACTGGATGGGGTGGTAAGGGGGAGACTGGGGTGCAGCCCCCCACACCTCTGGCCCCTCTGGTGCCTGCCTTTGCTCTGACTATGTGGAGGAGATCAGCTCCCGGAGAGGGGGGCCAAGGCTGCAGGGTCCTCAGTGCCACCAACCAGGCATGACCCCGACCACGGGCCGAGCCCCACGTGGTGCCTCTGCCCTGGACCTGTGCGTCCCGTGCCCTCCTGGCTCTGCTGCAGCAGACCTGTATGCTCAGGCCTTCTGGACTGTTCCGGCCCCTCCCATGTGAGCTGTTCACACCATACCTGGTCCGGGCTGAGGCTTCCTGCCCCTTCCCCCTCTCAGCCTGACCAGGTTGGCCTGGGGGGCCTTAGGTGCAGCCTGCCCACGCGGCCCTCCCCGGCCACCGACAGTCAGGGGGACACAGATTCCCTGCAGGCCAAATGCAGATGCCCCAGCCCCTCCAGCCTCTTTCCCCACGGGATGTGATCGGTGACAAAGAGGGGGTGGACTGGCCTCTTGCCATGCTGGGGCCCTGTGCCCACCCTGCCCACTCTGAGTGTCCCAGCTGTGAGTTCCCAGCCCACTGGCTTCAGGCACTGCCACGCCCAGAGCTAGCCTCTCTGAAGAGCGTGTGGGTTTCTCCAGGCCAGGCCTGTGGCCAGCAATGCAGGCAGGTGTTCGTGACCAGGGCGTTTGTGTTTTCAGGAACAGACCCCAAACCACGCAGGGAGGGAGGAGGCCCTGAGAGAGAAGGCGCCAGCGCACGCATGTGACCACAGAGAAGACTGCCTTCACCCCGTCCACATCCCGGGAGCACCTGCCGCACGGGGGACCCAGCGCAGTTTCTGGTTTTCCGGTGCTGCCTTCTTGAGGCGTGGCCTCCACAGTGGCTCCCCTGATTCCTGAAAAACAGCTTCACTGAGGTGTAGTTCACGCCCACAAGTCACCCTTTAAAGAGCACCGTTCAGCGCTTCTTAGTATAACCACGGAGTTGTGCCACCATCCCCACTCATCTCATTCCGGAACGCGTGCATCATCCGCAGAAGACGTCCCGTGCCTGTTAGCAGCCGCTCCCGGCCGTGGTTTGAGTGTGGCCACAACAGAAACCAGACAGCAGTTTATCAACAGAGACTTCCTGCCTCTCGTCTGGAGGCCAAGGCGCCAGCAGGGCCACGTCGGCTCTCCTCTTCCACGACGGCTGGAGGGTGGGCCTGCCCCACGAGCCATAAGGGCCCTGCCTGGTGAGTGGGTCACATACCTCCCATCGGGCCCCACCTCCCGGCCTGGCTGCAGGGGGTCTAAGTTTCAGCGTGGGCTGCGGAGGATGCAAGTTTCCAGGTGTAGCACTGAACGCCGGCCCAGAACTCGCCCTCCTCACAAAATCGTACGAGTCAGCGTTCTCTAGAGGGACGGGACTAATAGGATCCATGCATCTGTGAAGGGGGTTTCTGAGAACTGACTCACGCGATCACAAGGTGAGGTCCCACGACAGGCCGTCCGCAAGCTGAGGCGCCAGGAAGCCGGTCCCAGGCCCGACACCTCAACGGTAGGGACGCTGACGGCGCAGCCGTGTCTGTGGCCGAAGCCCCGAGAGCCCCTGACAAACCACCGGTGTGAGTCCAAGAGCCCCACAGCTGAAGAACTCGGAGTCCGAGGTCGGAGAGCAGGAAGCACCCCGCACGGGAGAAAGACGGAGGCCGGAAGACTCAGCCAGCCCAGTCCTTCCATGGTCCTCTGCCTGCTCTATCCCGGCCGCGCTGGCAGCTGATGAGACGGTGCCCACCCGGGTGGAGGGTGGGCCTGCCTCTCCCATCCACTGACTCCAGTGGTAATCTCCTGTGGCAGCACCCTCACAGACACACCCAGGATCAGTGCTTTGCATCCTTCAATCCAGTCAAGGTGACACTCAGGATTAAACATCAAAAAATACATTCATTCCACCCCAATCGCCCCAGTCTTAACTCATCCTAGCACCTACTCACAACTCTGAAGCTCCAAGTCTCACCTGCTTCAGAGGGGGCGAGCCTCCAGGCACAAGCCATCTGAAGGCGGGCTCCCCTGCAGCTGTGAGCCCCTGAAACAAGCGTTACGTGCTCCCCAAATGCAGTGGGGCAGGTTCACGACAAACATTTCTATTCCAAAAGGGAGAAATAGGCAAGAAAAGAGAAGAGCAAGCCCAGGTAAGTCCAAACGCAGCAGGGCAGACAGAGTGACACTCAGGCTTGGGGATGATCTTGGAATCCATGCCCACCTTGCAGCCACGCGGGGCAGGGCTGGGCCCCAGGCTTCTCTGGGCTCAGCCCACGCAGCACTCGTGGGTCAGAGTCTCCTGCCTGCAGCTCTCCCGGGCTGCGGTTGCTCGTTGGTGGCCCTGAAGTCCTGGGGCCTCGGAGGCAGCCCCTGCCTCAGCTCCACTGGGCATTGCCCGGGTGGGGACTCCAAGGCAGCTCTGCCCCCACGATGAGTCTCTGCCTGGGCCCCAAGGCTGTCAGCAACACACTTTGAAATCTGGGTGGAGGCCACCGTGGCCTGCAGGGTCAGTGCCGTGTGGATGCCACCAAGGCCCACCACATTCGCCCTCGGGAGCAATGGGTGGGGCTGCGCCCACGCCTGCCTGACCGTGGCTGGGGCGGCCAAGGAGGGCTGGGCCAGGATCTGGGGAGAACAGGCAGGCTGTGAGCACTTTGGTCCCAGCGGTGCCTCAGGGGCCCACCCTGCAATGCTCCTGCCCTCAGGGCCCTCATAAAAGGGCTGGAAGGAACTAGCTGGGCTGCTTTATGGGAGGCTGATCACCCTCGGAGCTGCCCTCGGCAGACCCCGGCCTGCCGGCGCCTGGATCTTGGACTTCCCAGCTTGAGAACTGCAGGAAATACATTTCTGTTGCTTATAAATTACTCAGTCTGGGGTGTTTGGTTATAGCAGCGGGGATGGACTGAGACGCTTCCCGTTTCCTCCCAGCTGTGCCCTCTCCCCTAGCCCCAGGCAGCCGGGAGCCTACGCAGTGTCGCCAGGGACCTGCCCTTTCCAGACACTTGACATAAGTGGTCCCATGTGATCTGTGGCAGTCCGCGTCTGACCTCTTCCGCTTAGCAGATGTTCATCTGCTGTGGAGCGTGGGCCAGAGCTGCAGGCGAGTGGCACAGCGGGGCCGGGCCACAGGGTGCCCATCTGCCCATCAGCCGACGGACACGTAGCTGGGTCCACTTTGGGGCTATTTCGGATAATGCTACTAGGAACACTTGTGATGAGCTTTTGTGTGGACACACGTTTCTGATTCTCAGGGACGTGTCCCCAGGCGTGGGATTGCTGGGTCACGTGGAAATTCGACTTCACGCTTTGAAGAACAGAACGGCCGCACCGTCTCGTGCTGCTGCACGCGAGCTTCCCGTGTCTCTGCCCTGACACGGCTGATGCATCTGGCTCCAGACATCCCAGTGGCTGTGAGGCGGGGCCTCGTGAGGTTCTGATTTGCATTTCCTGGTGGCTCACGGTGTTAGGCACTTTGCCCTGAGCTTGTTGGCTGGTGTATACATGATTTGAAAAAACATCTATTCGGATCCTTTGCCCATTTTTAAACTTTATTGCTGACCTGTAAGAGTTCTTTAGCACGTCGGGTTTTCACTGCCTCACCCTGGAGCCGATACACATCCCTTCGCTCAGTCACTGGCCAGAAATACAGAGAAATGCTGCCGTGTGACCCCAGCCTGATGCAGGGGTCCCCGAAACATTGGACGGCACTGACCGTCTGCAGGACACAGACCCGGGAGGAGGCTTCACGCTGTTTATTTGGCCACAGTCCCTCCCGGATTCGAGACGTCCCCTTTAGCGTGTCTGTGCTGCCTGTGTGTTCGCCACCGTCTTTCACCGTGACTGACCACACACCGGCCCCACACGGGGCTGGGCAGCTGCGGCCTGCCGGTGCGTGTTAAAGCCTGGTGGCCACAGCTCTCCTGTTGCTCTTTTGTTCCAGAATTTCCTTCGTTTTCTTACTTTTCCATGTTAACTTCACAGTCAGTCTACCTGGTTCCGGGGTTCTCTGGTGTTTTAATTGCCTGCGGGGGACGGTGCCTCGTGCCGCCCGGGGCAGACCGGCCGTGTTGCTGGTCTGCAGCCGCCAGGCCTCAGGCCCTCTCTAACGGGTATGGACCTGCCGCCGTTTGCTCCTAGAAGTGCACACTTTTTGTTGAAAATGGTGCCTTGTCTTTCTTCGTCGTCCCTCCTAACTGGGAGCGCTGGAATCTGAAAGAGCTGAGTCCTGACTCTGAACGCTGTGCACGGCCGCCCTCGTAAGCTCACCTCTGTCTTCCGATCCATTTCCGAGGTCTGCGTGGAGTCACAGCAGCGTGCCGGGGAGCAGCCTCTCTCCGGCTGCGTGTGCCCAGCTCCTCCGGGGTGCTTGGCTGTGAGGCCTGGCCTGTCCCTGTGGTCGAGGCAGAAGACCCAGCTGTCCCCTCCCCAGGCCCTGCCCATGCCCTCCCGTTACGCTGCCTGGACTGCGCATAGGGCAGGACCCTGGGGCACATGGAGAGGAACTGGCCATGGGTGGAGACAGCGCCTGGCTGAGGTCCTGGGGAAGAGGCCATGTCCAGGGCTCCTGGACACAGGAGGTGGCGCTGGCTGAGCCCCAGTGCTCACGCTGGGCACAGGGGAGGCACTTTCGAGCAGGGCCTCCTCGGAGCAGCTGCATCCGGGGCAACTTGTCCACGTCCACGTCTTTACCAGAACTGCCGCTGGTACCCACGGAGCTGTGGGCTTTGTCCACGGAGAGCAGTGCCCAGCACCCAGGGGACCTGCAGGGCTGCTAGGATTCAGGGTTAAAACCGAGAATCCTGGCCCCCCGCATCCCTGTCCCCAGAGGCCCCACCAGAGCTGCCTGGCCCTCCCCTCCGCCAGCCCAAGCATCCGAGGCTTCTGCCAGCAGTGCCTGTGGCAGCCTCAGGGAGGGTTGCCGGGGGGGCTGTCGTTCGGTGTTGATCAAGGGACATGCTGGTGTCTCCATGGCCCCAGGCCCTCCAGGCCCTCCCGGGCTCCTTCACTCAGATGCCCCACTCACAAACACCCACCCAGGCCCCACCAGGGGCCCCTCTCACCTCACCTCAGAAGTCATGCAGGGCCTCGGCCGACAACCCGGGACCCTCAGCGTGGATGGGCAGGAAGGTCCAGGAGGGGCCCCTGAGGCCTCCTCGCTTGGGCCGGGGGGTTGAGGCCACAGGAAGCCACTCTCCACCCCTGATGCCCACTTGCAGCTCTCCTGGCTACCTGACCAGGGAGTTGGGGGGTGGGGAAGCGGAGCTTTTGGGGAGAGGCCACACCCAGTGTTGGGTTTGCGTGTCCCAGGTGGGCTTCTCCTGCCTGGACTCCTCCCGCGGCACTGGGCTGGGAGCTGTCAGGGTGACCCTGCCCCACCCAAGGTCAACCTGGGGCCGTGAGCAGGAGGGCGTCCCTCACTGCTCCTCCTGAGTCCCTGCACGCCCCCACAGGAGCCGCGTCTCAGGGCACACCAGACTGGAGAGGGCCCTGACCAGGGCCTGTGGGTGCCACTCAGTCACTCGCCCGGCTGCAGCCCCCGGCTCCCCTGGCTGACTGTGGGCTTAGGCTGAGCTGACCGGGCTGGGAGGTGTCGGCCCTTGGCCTGGCCTAGCCACGGCTCTGCTAGAGCAGGGGGAAGCTGGCAGCCCAGATTCTGGGGCCAGAGGGAGGGCCACGCTGTGACGGATGAGAAGAGGGAGTGACCTGGAGGCCCCGGGGCAGGGACCCACAGCAAATGCCTCCTCCAGGATAGATGTGTCCCCTGTGGGTGGGCCGGGGTGCCCAGCAAGAGCGGCAGCTCCTCAGGGCATGGGAACCCAGCAGGTCGAGTGGGGCTCTTGGAATAGAAGGAACCTCTTCGGGCTCAGCTCTGCAGGCAGAGAGGGGAGGCAGGGAGGGCCTGAGGCTTCTGGTGGGGAGGCAGCTTGCCCTGGGAGGTATCCCTCAGCAGGCAGAAGAGCCAGAGCATCCAGCCAGGAGCAGAGAGCAAACCCCAGCCCCAGGTGAACCCCAGGTGTGGGCTGGGTGTATAGCACGTGACTTTGACCACGAGTGGACAGGTGAGGGGACATGTGGGAGTGATGGGGACAGCGGAAGAGGCAGTGGGGGTCGTGGGGCAGGTGTGGGCGGTTGGAGGTGGGTGGAGGTGGATGGGGCCGGGGGGGATGGATGGGGTTATGTGTGAGCAGGTACAGGGCGGGTGGTGGGCAGGCGGAAGGGGCTGGGGTTTGTGTGGGCAGGTGCGGGGCAGTGCTGGGGAGGCACTGTTGGGTGAGTGTGGGGCTGGGCAGAGGCTGGCCTGGGACCCCAGGCTGCTGCTCAGAACCTACTCTCTGGGTAAGCAGCTGGGCCCTGCTAGGTGTGACCACCCACCGCACAGAGTAGGGGAGGCTGGAGCTCCAGACACCTGCAGGGGCTGGGAGTGCCGTGGGTGAGTCTAGCTCCTCGCCACCCTCTGTCCCACCAGCATCCATAGTCCCGGCTGGCCCCGGCGTCCTCCAGAGTGGTCCCGCCCCCCTGCTGGAGCCAGCTCGTGTCAAGGACCTGGAGAGGCCGTGGCGAGCCCTCCACGGTGGGGTCCTGCAGGTGCTGCTGCCACTGAGCAACGGGGTCAGCAGCTGGTTTCAAAGCAAGTGCAGCGATAGGCCGCCCTGGAGGAGCCGGCGCACGCAGGCCCCGCGCTTCAGGTGCAGGGAGGGTCCGGCTGCCTATCCTTGGTCTTGTTCAAGTCGCATAACCTGCCTCTCGGGGATGTGTGCGGACCCTGCGTGGGAAGCCCTTGACTGCTGTTTGAGGGTCGGGCCAGCGGCGGCTGAGGCTGTCTCTGTCCAGGGGAGCGGTCAGGAGCCTGGGGGAGCGGAGGTAGACTCAGCAGTACTGGTGCTCAGAGGGGCTGGGGACACCGACTTGGGCCACACCCTGGCCGGGCCACCCCGTCCCTGCCGGGGCTCGATGCCGAGGGGAGCGGGTCAGGCGGGTAGAGGCCCGGGGCCAGCCTGGGGAGCAGAGCTGCTCGGCGGGCCTGAGGTCCTCCTCCGGGCGCCGGGCTCAGGGCCCAGTGGCCAGATGGTTTTCCTTGCTGCAGGGAGTGCCGGCAGCGGGGGCAGGCCTGGGAGGGCTTGTGCAGCTGGGCCTCTCTTGGGCTTCTCTGCTGTTTTTGCTGGAAAATCAATCCTGCAAGTCCAGCTGGGCTCTGGCTGAGAGCAGCTAGGGGTGGGGGTGGTAGGTGCTTCCCGGCCTCCTCGGGGTCAGTTCTGGGCCCACAGTGGGGAGAGAAGGCAGGAGGGGGTGGGGGCCCAGCCTGGGGTGGGGATCCCAAAGAGCCTGGCTCCCCATCCCGTGCCCTGCTTGGGCCACCCAAAGGAACTGTCCTGACCCTCCCAACTTCCTGTCCAGGTCCCTGGAGCTGCCTGCAGCCTCCCCTTGCTCCCGTGCCTGGGCGGAGGTCTAGAGAGGCCAGAGCCCAGGTGTTTGTCAGCAGCCAAAGGAGAGTTCTCTGCCAAGGCGCAGTAGCCCGAGGAGCCAGGGCGGCCGCTGCCTGACCCTCCCCGGTTCCACCCCTCCTGCCCCCGAGCCCTACGCCAGACCTGAGAATCACGGCCTCCTCCTGCTCCAGGGGTCCCAGCAGGGCCCTTGCTCGCCTGGAGGGTGTGCCCTGCCACCTGTTCTCAGCCCTTTCTGCGGACCTTTCTTGAATGGACTCTGGGCAAGGTGTGAACACACGAAGGCCATGTCCTCGGCTTCACGGTCTGTGCCTCTGCTGTCCGAGTTCGGGGGCCGCCCACGCCTCCGTGGTTGGCATACCAGGGTTCGTTTTACCCATGCGGGCCCAGGACCTGTGCCCTCGAGCACATCTCCAGTTCACACGCATAAGCACACGCCTGCCCACCAGATACCCACGCACCTGCACGTACGCACACGTACACCAAGCCAGCGGGCCCCACCGCCTCCCCACCGTCCGCCGCCCCAAAGCCCTCGGCGTCAGAACCAGGAGGGTGCTGTGGCTGTTCCCTTTTGAATACACCTGAGTTGCACGAGCCCAGATTCATAGACCTTTGTTGCTCCGTATAAACTTGGGGATAGAACTGTTGAACTTGTTCAACGTAAGCGGCTGAGATTTCGCCTGGGAAGGTGACGAAGTCATTTAAAGCGCAGTATTTTACGATGTTACCAGCCCGCCCCACAAGCACAGCCTGTCTCATCTGATGGCCTCACTGTTCACCATGGAGGCTGGCGGCCCCGGTCACTCCCACGGTCTTTACCAGCCGGGTGCCAGCGGCTGGGACCAGGTTCTGGCCACTGTGCTCACTGCGGAATCGGGCTAGCGGGCCGGACCCTGCATCGTGAGGACAGAGCAGGACGCATCCCGTCACAGGCACCCGCTGTCTGCACCACCGGTGCTCCCGTGAGGCCACCTGGCCAGGCCCAGGATTAGCTGCAGGCTTTGGCTGATTTTCTTGGATTTTCTACACAGATGTTTGTCAGCAAACACCAGCAGCTTCTCTCTTCCCTTCCAACACACAAACCTTATTTCACGTTCGTGTCTTAGGGTTTTAGCACAATCTCCAGTCTAATGCCAGCCTCCAGGGAGATGAGCCGTGCTGCCCATTTCACCAGTGAGGAAACCGAGGCTGAGGCCCCCCCACCACCTTCTGCTACCAGCACCCCTCCTGGGGCCTGGCTGGGCGGGGTGACTCCCTGGAGGCGGCACCAAGGGGAGGTTCGTCTTGAGGCTCCAAACATTTTTCTGACTGTTTTCTGTCCCTTACAGCCCAGACTCAGAGCCACACTTCAGCGTCCTGGCTCCCTGGCCGCCAGCCTTGCACCGCGGACAGCCGTTGGCGGCGTTCCCTTCCTGCAGGGAAAACCGACCCTTTGACTTGGAAACACTGAGACCAGCTGAGTGGGAGCCTCCGGGCCTGTGTCCAGTCCACACTGCCGGTGCCTGGCTGCCTCTCAGGGCGTGGCCTGTCTCCAGCTGGAGCTGGGAGGGCAGCCCCACCCTCGGCTGCCCTGGGGGCTGACCAGGGCCCAGTGACCCAGCCCAGGGCTTGCCTGTGCAGAGGCTCAAGCCAGCAATCAGCGTGGAACTCCTGGTCTTCCCACCGCTGCCTCTGCAGCCCCCACCAACGGTATCAGAAAACGTCAGCTCCAGCCAGCACCCCAGACCCTTGGTCACCTTGCCTGCCCCTCCTCACACCCAATGCCTGTGTCGGCGAAACCAGGGACAGCTCTTTAATCGTGTCCAGAACCCACCCTTCCCATCAGCCCAGGCCACCTCCCTCAGTGGTCTGGGGGCTCCAGGATGAGGGGCTCCAAGCAGGTCAGAGATGGGCTGGGTGTCCTGAGGGGAAGGAGGCAGAGGCCTCGGTCAGGGAGGCAGGGCTGCCCTCTGTGGGCCTCGAGACCAGGAACCACTGCCCATACCCAAGAGACCTCTGCGGGCCCCGGGGTGCAGAGCCAGGTAGGACGGGGCACCCCACCAAAGGCAGTGGCCTCCCCGCTGCTTCTGCTTTAGATGGGGCGGGGAGCAGGGGGAGGCTGACACTTGGGGACTGACGCTGCAGGGTCTGGACACTTGGGCTGGCAGAACCCGCCTGCATGCAGGGAAAGGCTCAGGCCAGGGACGTCCCAAAGGGACGCGGGTTCCCCCAGCGCCCGCTGCAGGCCCTCCTTGCAGTACCGGGACCCACCTGCAGGAGTCTGCCTGCAAGCGCTCCTCCGGGGTGTCTGGCATCAAAGTTAATCTCATAAAATGAGCTGGGACTCTGCTGACACGCATGGACCACACTTCCAAAGGAAACTCGGAGGAACCAGGAGGCTGGGGTTTCGAAGAGGACACCAGTAAACAGGTCCGGCTGTGGGCCAAGGTGAGGGGCGACCCCTTTCGGCTTTTTTGCACATTTCTGTAGGCTGGCTGACCCGTGGTCTGGGCAGCTTCCTGGGCCCTGACATCTGCTGTGGCCCCTCCTGTGGCCCACAGTCTTCCCGGGCTGCAGGCCGGCCTGAGGGAGGTAAGCCAAGAAGGGAGTGGGTGGGCCATGGGGCAGGACCTCGGCCAGTCAGACCATCATCAACACAACGGCCCGGCCTGGCACACTGCTCCCCTCCCGGAGGGGCACTTCAGCAGCCCGCCTCCACGCCAGGACCCTACAGTGTCCCACAGATGAAGCGGGCAGAGGGCCAGGCCCGGGACCCACAGAGACCACTGCCCAACCTGCCACAGCACTGTGTCTGGGTCTCTCTCGGGCTGCCCGCTTCAGAGAGGCTGAGCTGGGCCCTGGAGGTCACCATAGCCGGGACTGAGGCTCACCCGTATCCTCGTGAGACACAGTCGCTAGAACAGATGCTAGGCACGCTGGCTCTTTCCGGGATTTTTATTTCTTTAAAATAATTCATACAAATGGTTACAGTCACAAACATGATTTTAACCAAAATATTGCTAGCCTACCACATCAGCAGGACGGCAGCGGTGCAGGCGGGGACGCTGCCACCCTCCGCGTCCCCAGGACAGACGTCGACGGGCAGCGGGCGTGCCGGGCACTGCACGAGCTTCTCCTCCCGGAGCTGCTTCGTGATGCCGTCTTCATTTGGAACAAGGGGGTTCATGCCAAAATTAGGAAAAACAGCCTTTGTTTTGTTTTTCTAAATTATCTAAAAATAAGACAAGCAGGTAGAAAAAACAATGCACTGTGTGGCAAAAAAAGAAAACGGGAAGGATTCATTGTCCTGAGAAGTTTGCCAACTGCCTCATCCGGGGCACGTTCCAACATACAAAAGGAAAAAATAACCTCAAGTCCATTTCCGAATGCCCCCGCAGGTTTTCTTTTTGTCGACAGCTAAGCAAACAGATCCTTTGTAATGTTCTAAAAACTGTACACAGACAAGAACGTTCATGGGAGAATAACTACTGACTTCTTCTGCTTAACGAGGAACGCGAAGGACACAGGACAGAGAGCCCACGGGACGGACGACGACAACCCACACGGGCCCGGCGCTGCCCACCCGCCTCCGGCGCCGCCCACCCGCCTCCAGCACCGCCCGACAGTCTCTGCGGCGCCAGGGCCGCCACGCAGGCACCTCCTCTGCACACTCTGGTCCGAGGGGCTTCCGGCCCTCCGCCCAGGCGCCGAGGCTGGAGAGCTCCTCCCGGGCTACAACTGGTCACTCGCATGGTCTCGATCCGCCTCGGGCTTGACAGTTTGGCCAGGAGAAGGGGCGTGGGGCGGGTGGGCCACAGGGGGCAGACCGTGGGACAGGGACATGGCGCTGGGCACGATGCCTTCCACAGCAGCTGGGATGCCAGTGGGGGCCACACCCACCACGCCGGGAGGGTACCTGCTGGGAGAGGGTCCAGCCGTGGGGCCCACCTGTAGGCAACCTGGCCAGGCCCCGCCTGCCCTCACAGTGGCAGCGGCACCGAGGGGGCATCTCTGGGAGGACCAGCAGTCAGGGTGAGGGTCCTTGCCTCTGCACGGACGCTCCTGCCCACGGGAGCTACTTCTCAGGGCAGGGGAGGGGAGCCCGGGTGTCTCCAGGCAACTGGAACATGAGGTCCTCACCTCACCCAAAGCCCCCTGCTCCCGTAGACCCCGTTCCCACACAGGCCTCTGCCCAGCAGTCCCCTGTCCACTGGGCCCTGAAGGCCACCCAGCCCAGGCTCCTTCCAAGGGGCCCTGGTTCTTGTGGGACTTTTGGGTGAGGTGGGCACCAATTCTACCCAGATCCTCGAGCTCAGCAGACACACCGCCCTTCCTGCCAGAGGCTGTGCTGGGATCCAGGGGAAGCCGCCCACCCTCATGGAGGCTGTTAAGTGCCCAGTGGGCCTGCTCACCTGTAGGCGGCCCCATTGAGCTCAGGGTGCACAACCGCGGGGTCCATGCTGGCCCAGTGGGTGGCGGCCGTCAGATGGTCCTTGTTGACACAGTTCTTCAGGCTGTCTGGGATCCGGCCTGGGAGACGCAGGAGGGAGGAACAGCTGTGGCTCTGAGGGGACCCCAGGAGCGTGGCCCACTGGGTTGAGGACATGAACTGCAGAGCTCTCGGCAGTGTGCTCCTGCCCTCAGCCCTGGGGCTCCCCAGGCACAGCTGGGTACTGTCAGGGGCCAGCACCCTCACAGCGTGGGCAACCCCCAGCCCAGAGCATGTGCCCAGCTTGCTGAGGGGCCTGTCTGCTCAGCCCAGGAACTTCCCAGAGCAGCTCACAGGCCCCAACCGGCAGGTCTTGTGTGTAGGACATGGCTCCAGGGCTCAGCCTGACTTTGGCCTCAGAGGCCCTTGCTGGGGCCTGGTGAGAGCAATGAGAACCACGGCCCTGAGCTGGCAGAACACGAGCCCGGATGCCGGGCAGATGTGGGCCCACGAGCACCTGGGGCTGGCAGGAAGGGTGCCCCAGGCTACAGGTGGGCGCAGGGCCTGACGGAGACACCCCTGCACCCACCTGTGATGGCTCTGCAGAGCTCCCCAGGCTGGACCGAGCCGCCCCCGCGCCCACCTCTGATGGCTCTGCGATCTCCCCCAGGCCTGACCGAGCCGCCCCCGCGCCCACCTGTGATGGCTCTGCAGAGCTCCCCCAGGCCTGACCGAGCCGATCCCGCCCCCGCGCCCACCTGTGATGGCTCTGCAGAGCTCCCCAGGCCTGACCGAGCCGCCCCCGCGCCCACCTGTGATGGCTCTGCGGATCTCCCGTGCCGCCTCCTCTCGCATCTCGATGGATGCCTGCTCGCTGTACCATGCGGCGTGGGGGGTGCAGATGAGGTTGGGTGCGTCCTTCAGGGGGCCCTGGCTAAAGCTGGGAACAACACCGGCATGGTCAGTGCGGCCCGAGTGTTGCGCCCGCGTTTCGGGGGGAGGTGGCTGGGCAATGGACCCCCTGTGGGAGGGCTCTGCCTGGAAAGCAGACCCCACAGCCTCCAATCTGCTGGACAGGTGGGCTGAACACAAGGGCACAGCCTGGGACAGTGAGACCCACTGGGGGCTCCTGACAGCGGTGGGATTTAATCTCCAAGCCCTCAGGGGAGCAGCCTTGATGGGGGGACATGCTGGCCTGGCCCCTCTCCACCGAAGGGTCTGTGGGTCCCACAGGCTGATCCTGCTCCTGCCGACGGTATCTTCTCCTGCAACTAACATCCAGCCCAGGGGCTGCCTGGGGTCCCAGGGCGCCGTCTGCAGGTCTGGATGTGACCCCGTGGCTCCATGGCCAGGGCCGTCGGGGACCACTCACAGACGTTGGAGCCTCACGCTCTCCTGGCTGGTTGGGAGCCCTACCCAAAGAGAGGCTGCAGAGGACGACCAGTGCCTCCCAGCACTGAGGCGAGGCAGGCCTGGAGCCCATGGCTCCATCCTCACCACAGAGCGGATGGCAAACTCCCCCAGTGCCAGCTAGCAAGAGGCTGAGCACAGACAAGTGCCTGGCCTGGCAGAGGCGCCGTCTGGAGGCCGAGGCCAGCAGGAAGGTGGGCAGGGAAGAGCAGGGGCGGCACCAGCCGTGGGGGCACCTGAAGGGTTCCGACTCGTGCACGTCCAGGGCCGCACCGCGGATCCGGCCCTCCTTCAGGGCCTGGGCCAGCGCCTTCTCGTCCACCAGGCCACCCCGAGCCGTGTTCACCAGGAAGGCCCCTTGTCTCATCTGGAAGACACAGGGACAAGGCTAGGCTCAGTCAGGGATCTGTGCAGGGTGGGCGACCAGGGAAGCAAGGGTGGCGGTGCGCCCTGTCAGGTGGGGGAGCCCGTGGCCCCTTCCCAGCCCAGGCCCACCTTGGGCTCAGCAGGGCTCTCGGACTGAAGGCCCTGGGCATTTGGCACTGTGGCCCTGGCAGGCTGGCTGGGACTCGGGCCTTAGAGACCTGCACAGCCCCACACCTCCAAGAGAGCTTGACCCTCCTGTCCAAGCCGAGCTGAGGACTGGGCGGGGCTCCGGCCTTGGCCCCTGTGGTACTCTCTTTCTGGGTCCCCTCTAGCCCAGCCTCCAATGTCCAGGGCCGTCTGCTCTGAGACATGGTTCTCGACTCCAGCCCCAGCTGGGGCCTGCAGCAGAGCGTGCTGTCTTCGGAACAGGCTCGTGTTTCATGTGCTTTTGCAAAAGGCTTTTGGAGAGGCTCCTCCTTGGCTTTGCAGCCAGGGCTTTCTGCATCCCCCCATTTCAACAAAGCCAGCCCCCCAGCCACGGCGCTTGGCTGGCAGCCGTGCAGGTCACAGTGGCTCCTCTGGGGAGCTGCTGCCCGTTACAGCCTCACACCCAAGATCCTCAGAGACAACAGGGCTCTGACCAGTGTCCACGTGCCACACCCTGTCCACTAGAAGGCTCTGTGAACAAAGAAAGGGGAGGCGGGCACCTGGCCTCATCCTCCTTGCAGCTACAGGGGTCTGGGCAGACGGCTGACACGAGGCCCGACAGGCGTGTACACACATGCACACACAAACCAGCACATACAAACGTGCAGACATATGTGCACCCACGCACATGTGCCCGCGTACACACACACCAACGCACACACACAACCCCCTGGAAGGCCTGGAGCCATCGGGAGCCAGCCGCCCCCAACTCCACCCACTCCAGGGAAGCGCAGTGCTGAGGCAGAGGCCCACCTGAGCACAGCCCTTTCCAGCTGCAGACATGCAACCTGAACCTGGCGGCACAGCACGGAAGCCACGACGGCCGACCCAAGGCCCCCAGGTAGCTGCGTCTGTCCCCGCTGTGCGAGCAACAAGGACTTCATGGGAATCTGGTACTCAACGGTCTGTGGTTTTGTCTCGTATGGAGAGTGTTTTAGGTATTCTGAGTAGAACTCGGAACATGGAGAAAGCTGTCTGTGCAGACGGGGCTCACTCCAGCAGGGCCGGCGGACACCGCGGTGTGGCTCGAGGAGGGCAGGGTCTTGCCCGGGTGCAGGTGGCAGCTGGGAGGGACCCACCCGACGCCCCCGCCGTCCCTCACGCCGGCCCCGCCGGAAGGCAGTCCCGCACCCCGGCCCGCGCACCTGCTTGACGGTGAAGTCGTTGATGAGGTGGTGGTTGTGCTCGTTGAGGCCGCAGTGCAGCGTCACACAGTCGCTGTGGAACAGCAGGTCCTGCAGGGTGCTCACGCGCTGCAGCCCCAGCGCCCGCTCCACGCCGTCTGACAGGTAGGGGTCGTAGAAGAGCACGTTGAAGCCGAAGGCCTTGGCTCGCAGCGCCACCGCCTGCCCTACACGACCTGGTGGCGTCAAAATGCAGCATGAGACCCTTGCTCACCCGTGGCCAGGAGGCCAGCCCCCACAGCCAGGGTCAGAGTGGCCTCTGTGCCTCAGTTTGACCGTCTGTCTGCCAAGGATGACACCTTGGGCGCCCGCACCCGCTCCACACAGGACGTCTGCTTCCAACGCGCCCGCTGCCAAGGCGGAGGCTGTGCACAGGGTGGAAAGGGGTGAGCTAGCCCCTGGGCCCACACCACCTGTCAGCCATGCCACCCCCACTGCAGCCTGTCCACAGGACGCAACGTGAACCACTCCGTGTCAAACGGACCGGTCAGCAGGTGTCCACCGAGCCCACATGCGCCATGTGTGCCCAGGCCCCTCCGATGGTCTGCTTTCGGGTCCACCCATCAGTGTCTCCGGCACCTCAATTCCAGCAACAGCTCGGTGGAGACAGCAAATGGGGCAGGAGGGAACCTTCCAGACCAGGGTGGCCCCGCTGGGGTTACGTCCTGTCCTGGTCGTGTGGAGCAGCAGAGAAAGCCACCCGGGCAGACATGCCTGCCCGTCCCCCAGCCCTGCTGTGGGCCCTTCATACCCACTGCCCGCCCCCACCGCAGCAGTCCAAGGCTGGCGCGGGTCCCAGCACAGGAGCCTCAGAGTGAGGGCCACCGAGTCTGGCTGGGGCTGGCTCTGCCCTAGGGAAGGGTCTGCAGGGTGCACGCACCCACTGTGAGCCAACAGTGCAGGCGCAGACTCAGAAGCCCAGACACAGCTGTAAGGACACGGGACCCCAGCTCCTGTATCGCGTAAGAGGGAACTGCTGCAAAGGAAGGAAGCGGGGTGGGTGCCGGGGCAGGTGCGAGAGTGGACGCAGTTTCAAAGGCGGCGGCCAGGGCAGGTCTCCCTGGGAAGGCCAAGCTTGCTAGAGACATGAGGGGACAGGAAGGAAGCCGGAGAGCTGGAACAGCATGTGCGAGGGGCCCGCGGCAGCCTGAGGGCCACGGAGACCAGACTGCCAGGCAGACAGGGCAGCCGACGGAGTCCAAACGCCCAGGGGAACAGGAGTGGGGGAGGCTGGGAGGCCAGTCAGAAGAGCTGAGGACCACCTCAACACACTACATCCTAGAAAGAGAGGCGCCTGTTCTAGAAGGAACACGGTGGTTCCAGCAAAAGCTCTTTAAACATGCTCAGAGATGACAGCAAGTGTGGATGTAAGCAGCAGAAAGATGGAGGGTTCCAGAAGATACATGGCAACTCCTTAAAAAGCCACATAGAAACCCAGTCCAGGGAGGGCTCAGCAGGGCGGAGGAGAAGCAGGACTGCGAGGGTTGGAGCCACAGCCGGAGCACCGGGTCCAGGGAGGTGGGCTCGGCAGAGCGGAGGTGGGTGCAGGATTCTGAGGGTGGGAAATGGCCTGAGTCCCCAGGGAGCTCCTCAGGAGTAGGAACAGACCCCGCCCATCAAACCCCCTAGCAGGGATCCCATTGAGTGGGCAGGAAAAGGAGGGGAGAGGGCCTCCCCCAGCGCAGAAGGCAGAAGAGACGTGGCTTCCCGCTGCGCTAAACGGAAAGCCCCGGGGAGTCGGGCTGCCGGTGGTGAGAACCAGTCCGAGCCCCAGCCCAGCGCTCCCGCGCCTGACACGGGACAGCAGCGGCTGTTCTGGACAAGACGATTCTTTGCCTTAGTCTCTGCTATTCTGGCTTATGATAGGAACCGTGATGACACAGGTGAAGCGGCAGCAAGATGTGGCTTCTCATTAGAACGAGACGCTAGAAGCGGACGAACCCACAGATGACCGAGGCTGGAATCAGCCAGCAAAGGCTCTTAAATAACTACTCTAAACGTGCTCGGAAATGACAGCAAGTGTGATGTAAACAGCAGAAAGACGGAGGATAAAGAACCACATAGAAATTCCAGAACTAAACATCCTCTCTGAAACAGAACTCCCTGGATGAAACGAACAGCGAAAAGTTTCGGGAGCTTGAAGGCAGGGCTCAAAGTCAGCAGACGGCGCCAAACAAAAACAGAGAGAGAAGATTTAAAATGTTTTAAAGAACAGGCCATGGTGGCTCACGCCTGTAATCCCAGCACTTTGGGAGGCCAAAGCGGGCGGATCACATAAGATCAGGGGTTCAAGACCAGCCTGGCCAACATGGTGAAACCCATTTGTAATAGCATTACAAATGCCAAATGCCAAACAATAAACTGAATGAACTCCGTGGAATCCTTCTACTGATGATGACAGAATGCTGTTAAGAAAAGTTAAAATAAACAGAGCGATGTCATATTTGCGTCCTGAAGATTCCGTATCGTTAGGAAGTCAGCATTCCCAAAACTGGTATTAAGGACTCAACAAAATGAAAATTGAACAGCTGATTGCAGATGGGAATGGAAACGCACAGCAGGACCTAAAACAGCCGAGACCCTGGAGAAAAGCATGGCGGAGGAACATGGCCTGTCAGACCTCCAGGCTCACTGCTGTGTGGACGGCGTGGCACGGGGGACAGGGAACGCCGCCTGTCAGACCTCGAGGCTCACTGCCGTGTGGACGGCGTGGCACGGGGGACAGGGAACACCGCCTGCCAGACCTCCAGGCTCACTGCTGTGTGGACGGCGTGGCACGGGAGACAGGGAACACCGCCTGTCAGACCTCCAGGCTCACTGCCGTGTGGACGGCGTGGCACGGGGGACAGGGAACACCGCCTGCCAGACCTCCAGGCTCACTGCTGTGTGGACGGCGTGGCACGGGAGACAGGGAACACCGCCTGTCAGACCTCCAGGCTCACTGCCGTGTGGACGGCGTGGCACGGGGGACAGGGAACACCGCCTGCCAGACCTCCAGGCTCACTGCTGTGTGGACGGCGTGGCACGGGAGACAGGGAACACCGCCTGTCAGACCTCCAGGCTCACTGCCGTGTGGACGGCGTGGCACGGGGGACAGGGAACACCGCCTGCCAGACCTCCAGGCTCACTGCTGTGTGGACGGCGTGGCACGGGAGACAGGGAACACCGCCTGTCAGACCTCCAGGCTCACTGCCGTGTGGACGGCGTGGCACGGGGGACAGGGAACACCGCCTGCCAGACCTCCAGGCTCACTGCTGTGTGGACGGCGTGGCACGGGAGACAGGGAACACCGCCTGTCAGACCTCCAGGCTCACTGCCGTGTGGACGGCGTGGCACGGGGGACAGGGAACACCGCCTGCCAGACCTCCAGGCTCACTGCTGTGTGGACGGCGTGGCACGGGAGACAGGGAACACCGCCTGTCAGACCTCCAGGCTCACTGCCGTGTGGACGGCGTGGCACGGGGGACAGGGAACACCGCCTGCCAGACCTCCAGGCTCACTGCTGTGTGGACGGCGTGGCACGGGAGACAGGGAACACCGCCTGCCAGACCTCCAGGCTCACTGCTGTGTGGACGGCGTGGCACGGGAGACAGGGAACACCGCCTGTCAGACCTCGAGGCTCACTGCCGTGTGGACGGCGTGGCACGGGGGACAGGGAACACCGCCTGCCAGACCTCCAGGCTCACTGCTGTGTGGACGGCGTGGCACGGGAGACAGGGAACACCGCCTGTCAGACCTCCAGGCTCACTGCTGTGTGGACGGCGTGGCACGGGAGACAGGGAACACCGCCTGTCAGACCTCCAGGCTCACTGCCGTGTGGACGGCGTGGCACGGGGGACAGGGAACACCGCCTGCCAGACCTCCAGGCTCACTGCTGTGTGGACGGCGTGGCACGGGAGACAGGGAACACCGCCTGTCAGACCTCCAGGCTCACTGCCGTGTGGACGGCGTGGCACGGGGGACAGGGAACACCGCCTGTCAGACCTCCAGGCTCACTGCCGTGTGGACGGCGTGGCACGGGGGACAGGGAACACCGCCTGCCAGACCTCCAGGCTCACTGCCGTGTGGACGGCGTGGCACGGGAGACAGGGAACACCGCCTGTCAGACCTCCAGGCTCACTGCCGTGTGGACGGCGTGGCACGGGGGACAGGGAACACCGCCTGTCAGACCTCCAGGCTCACTGCCGTGTGCACGGCGTGGCACGGGGGACAGGGAACGCCGCCTGCCAGACCTCCAGGCTCACTGCCGTGTGCACGGCGTGGCACGGGGGACAGGGAACACCGCCTGCCAGACCGCCAGGCTCACTGCCGTGTGGACAGTGTGGCAGGGGGGACAGGGAACACCGCCTGCCAGACCTCCAGACTCACTGCCGTGTGGACAGTGTGGTGTGGGAGACAGGGAAGAGAAACAGGTCAACGGAACAGAAGTGTCCAGGCGGACCCACTCACATGTCACCAGCTGCCTTTCCACAGACAAGCCAATGGGAAGGAGGCCCCACATGTGCTGCAGTGACCTGCCATCCTGGGAAAGGGCGGATCACAACCCCAGCCTCACATCACGCGTGAGTGGCAACCCAGAAGACTCTGGACCCAGAGGTCAAAGCTTCCAGAAGAAAATACAGAGCACCTGCATGACCCTGGGGTAAGCGAGATTCCTCAGAACACAAAAGACAGTCACCTAAAAATCAACACATGATATACTGGGCTTCATCAGAATTGAAAACGTTCTCATCGCAGAGACCCCAAGAAAGTGAAAAGTCAAGCTGTGGCCTGAGATACTGGGAAATATTTAAAAACAAACATTTTGAAATTATGAAAGTATCCACGGTGCATATCGATCTGACAAGACTGACACAGACCACATGAGGGCTTCGTAAGCAACACGGAAAAGACCACGGCAGAAATTGCAAAGAAAGCTGTGAAGGGCTCTGTGCTTTGCAAGACAGGCACAGCCGGTGGCCAGTAGGCAGGAGAAGGTGCTCGGCCTCCTTGGCTATCAGGAAACTGCAAGTTAAGATGAAAATACCACGAAATGCCTGCTGGAGTGGCTAGAATCACACAGACCACAACGCGGAGTGCTGGCGAGGACGCAGCTGCCTGAGCGAGAAGCCACGTCCTGCTCTGGGACGCAAAAATTCCACTCCGAGGAACAAACCCAAGAGAAATGTGCTCACAGAAGTTTTGTTTGTGATATTCTAGCCACAAACTTAGAAAATCCATCACCGAGAGTCTGGACAAGTGAATCATGCTGGGTCCGTGTGATGGAACTGTCATCAGGAAGGAACCGCTGGGTCATGCAAAAACACAGACAAGACCCAGGTCACCACCCCGACCAATAGGAGGCGGGCACCTCAGCAGAGCTGGGGAAGGCCCGTGCTCTAGAAAGCGGGACCCGGGTCATCACGGGGCAACTGCGGTGGAAGGGGACCTCAGGGGGCTGCGTGGTGTAGGAGCCTGCTCTGCAGACGGACTGGGGGGGTTCTTGGGTGTCAGTGTGTGCCACGTTTCCCTGTGTGTACGTAAGATACTGCATTTTTCAGAAGGGAGGGAGGGAGAGGACCAGAAAGAGACGTACGTCCTGGCACCAGAGCCTCGCAGAGCAGAGGAAGCGGCCGCCCCTCGCCTATCCGAGTGGCGCCAACACTGAGCCACATGCTGCCCAGGGCTTCAGCCTTCCTGAAGTCACCACAAGAATGGATTCCACGCTGAGAACCACCTAGACACAGGCGTGCACAGCGGAGGGCAGATGGGGGCATGCAGACCCTGGGAGGGCCTGAGCGGCTGGTGACCAGCGCTGGCCCCGCCTGGAGCACGAGGCGCTCCCGAGGAGGGCGGGGATGGGGCTCAGGGACAAAGGCAAGGGCCTGGGTGCGGGCTGCAGGTGCTCCGTGGTCAAAGGTGCCAGGCAGGCAGCCGGGGTGGGGTGGGGGTCCCTGTCCACGTGGTGGAGGCTGCAGCATCAGGGAGCTTGTGTCCCTAGAGGACAGAGCCACTCTCCTCAGCTCCTGAGGCCAAGGGAGCTCTGACCTGGCCTGGGTCACCACGAGAGCACCACGGCAGAGGGGGCTGCGCCGAGAGAGAGGGAAGCAGCCGCACCCCAGGACAGACCCCAGCAGCTCTAGGGGCACCTGCCTGAGGGCCCACAGGATGGCCTGGGCCAGTGCAGGGGAGAACGCCCACGGCAAACCCCCCAACCTGCCAGGTCCACCCTGCACTCCCCAGGGTGCCAGGACCCACCCCGCAGTCCCTAGCAACACTCCTCAGGTCAGGCCTGGGTGGGGGCCTCAGCAGGCGGGGTCCCTCAAGGAAAAGGGTGGCCACAGCTCTGCCCTCTGAGGCACCCCGACCAGGCGCTCCAACCGCCACTCAGCGTGGGGCCGTGGGAGGGGCAGGTTGGGCCGAGCTCCACGCTCAGCCTAGGCAGGTGCCACCCTCAGGCCTCAGAGTGGCCACGGGAAGGGCCTGGGGCCTTCAGGGCTGGGACCACGGACCCTGACCCCAGGAGAGAAAGGACAGAACTCCAAAGGCAGCACACCCGCCTGCTCTCACCAGGGGAACTACAGACACCCCCGCCACACACAGACACAGCCCACGCCCTCCCAAACCCCTAGTCCCTCTTTCACCCCAGGTGAGGCGTCAGACCTGTGGCTGCGGGGCAGACGGCACCCTGCAGGCAAGGGACACACGAGGCCCCTTGTCCCATGGGCTTGCTCTGGAGACAGCCCAGGCACTGACCCTGCACAGGGTTGGCATGCAGCTCAAGGAGCCCTGACGTCCTGGCCCCTCCCGGCCTCTGCCCACACCTTGGCTGCCTCTCCTCCATACACGCGTGCCGTGGCCGTGACATGGGCGGAGCCGCCCAGGCCTCAGACGAGCAGAGGTGTAAGAGACAGGCACCTCAGGGCTCCAGGGTCCTCACAGGCTCCAGCTAGCCTGGGGTCCTGGTGGGGGCACCAGCAAGGCCATGAGAGTTGTGTCCAGGAAGAGACAAACGTGTTCCACGCACATCTGCGAGCCAACCTCTCCCACTAGCTGAGGTATGTTATCCTCACCAAGACCACCCAACATGTCCCTGTTCCCCACACGCTGGTGGGATAAGGACAGCGGTCAGCAGGGGTGGGCTGTCTGGATGTTTGGGAAGCGGGGGGCCGGCTGGTCAAGGGGAGTCCCTGGTCCTCACATCCCCATGGGGCCTTCTGGGGAGACAGTTACCTGGGCCACAGTGTCCAGGGGGTCTTCAGAAAAGGGACCCCCCCACCCACCCTCTCCATGAACTCTCTAAGGGAGCATCTTCCCAGCCCACACCTGGGCCCAGGCCAGATCCTCCTCCCTCCTTTACGGGGCTCCCCACACCTGCCCTCTCCCAGCTCCCTTCCTTCGAGACATGACTCTACTCCCAGAATCTCTCTCACACACACACAGACACACATACACACACACACACACACACACACACACACACACGCCTGCTGGTCTGAGCTCAACCCAGGCCTGGCTGTGTGGGGCCTGCTGCGCACCGGGCCCAGGACAGGCGGCTGCAGAGTGAGCAGGCAGATGAAGAGTGAGGGACCACGGGGTCAAACCACTCCACGGGACCAGGGCCAGCACCAGGGGAAGCTACTGGTGACAGCAGAGGAGGCCCTGCCCCGAGCGGAGCCCACACAGCCAGCTCCAGGGGCCCTGAAGGGCCAGCACATGCCAGACCGTGGTTGACGTGTGTCCACATGCATGTCCGTGTCTAGCTGCGTATGTGCCCACAACTGACAACAGTGTGCCCCCGTGAGGTCATGTGTGATGCCCCCGTGTGCCGTGTGATAGCTCTGTGCTGACATCCAGGTGTGATGTCCGTGTCGTATGATAGCCGTGTATGCTGTGACATGTGTGTCCCCGTGAGGTCATGTGTGTGCTGTGATGTCCATGTGTGATGCCCCCATGTGCCGTGTGTGCTGTGACATCCACGTGTGATGGCTGTGCAATGCTGTGATGTCCACGTGTGATGCCCCATGTGCCGTGTGATAGCCGTGTGCTGTGACATCTATATGTCACCGTGAGGCCGTGTGTGCTGTGACATGTGTCCCCCCGTGGTCATGTGTGCTGTGACATCCACGTGTGATGCCCCCGTGTGCCGTGACATGTGTGTCCCCGTGGTCATGTGTGTGCTGTGACATTCACGTGTGATGCCCCCGTGTGCCTTGTGTGCTGTGACATGTGTCCCCATGAGGTCATGTGTGTGCTGTGACATCCACGTGTGATGCCTCTGTGTGCCGTGTGATAGCTGTGTGCTGTGACATCTGTATGTCACCATGAGGTCGTGTGTGCTGTGACATCCATATGTGATGCCTATGTGTGCCCGTGAGGTCATGTGTACTGTGATGTCTGTGAGGCCTACACATGTGCTGTGGTATTGTGTGTGATGTTTGTGCAGGCCCGTGTGAGGCCGTGTGCTGTGACATGTGTGTGATGTCTGTGTGTGCCTGTGAGGTCCACGTGTGTACTGTGATAACTGTGTGAGGTCCACACGTGTGCTATGGGATTGTGTGTGACGTCTGTGCAGGCCCATGAGGTCCACGTGTGTGCTGCGATGTCTGTGTGAGGCTGTGTGTGCTGTGACATTTGTGTGTGATGTCTATGTGTGCCCATGTGAGGCTGTGTGCGGTGACGTCCGCATAACACATGTGCAAGCCCATGTGATGCCCATGTGTGTGCTGTGACGTCTGTGTGTGTAAGGCACACAGCCTGGGATTCCCGGGACCCGGCACTTGGGCTGTGCACACTCAGTCCTGTCCTGGGTTGGGACCGACACCCGCAGCCCCGCCCAGCCCTGGGCCTCTCCTCCTAGGCATGGCTGAAGAGTGGCAGTGCCAGACCCTGGGAGGGAGCACAGGCACGGAACTGTGGCCGACGCACCGAGTCCGATGATGCCCAAGGTCTCCCCACGGATCCTGGCGGCGCCGGACGCCACCTCTCGGATCTGCTCGACGCTCTGGACTCGCGTGCCCTCCCGCAACGCCTGGTGTAGCCAGGTGGCCCGCCGGTACAGGTTCAGGATGTGGCACAGCGTCGAGTCGGCTGTCTCCTCCACGGACGCTGCAGGCACGTTGCAGACGGCGATGCCTGTGGGGACAAGGACACAGCGGTCACACCCGGACCGGGCCCAGCCCCCGGGAGGACACCGGGGCCGCCGGGGCCGGGGCAGGTGTGAAGCTTCCCAAGGAAGAAGCCGAAGGACACGTCCCCAAGGCCACCCTGGGAAGCTATGGAACAAGCACGTCTCACAGGCTTAGGGGTGGCAGAGTAACCAGCCGAACTCCTGCGCACTGTGGCCCAAGCCCCACCTCCACTTAAGGTTCACGAGGCCCCTGCTCGTGTGTGCTGGGGCTGGGGCGGAGACGCTGCCCTGACCCCTCCCAACTCAGCACTGGAAGCCCAGGACCACCACTGCCCCAATTCCTCCCTGGGAAGCTGCGTCCAGGTCAGAGTCCGGGTGCTGGCCCACCGGCACACATACACGGACATCTGCACGTGTCTTCGGGGCTCCCCCAGGCCAAGTGCGGCCCCTGAAGCCCCTTCCACCCTCCGTGCCCCACACGCCGCAGTCAGTAACACCGAAGCTGGAGCCATTCCTGGAAAGTGAATCCATCCCATTTCTCCCGAATAGCTGGGCCGGGCACACCCATGTGTGCCTGCTGTGTGACGTCCTCCGTGTGACCCCTACTCCACTCTCCTGGCTTCGTACCCAGAGGCAGGCCCTTCCCCGGCCAGCACCCCGCCCTGCACTGCTCTGCACTTCCTACTCCATCCGGGTGGTCACACTCCTGCGTCCAGCTGGCCCTGCATCTAACTGGCCGTCCGGCTCCCTGGCGAGGAGGAGGAGCGGGGGCCAGGACAGAGCTGCACTCATGCCCAGAGACTGGATAGGACCACGTGGTTCCACAAGTGGTCCTGAGGGCCAGGAGGGGCCTGACGTGGGGAGGCGCGAACAGGGGCTGGACGAGGCCGAGGGCGGGATCCCACGCAGCCCGCAGACACAACTCGCTTGGATGTAAAAACGTTAAGCAACGGAAGGACCAAGCCAGGCACGGGACTGGAACGAAGGCCTCCTGAGGGCGGCCAGACCGTCCCTGGCTGAAAAGCAGAGCCCCGGCCTGGGAAACTCCAAGGACAACGGAGATGGTTAACAGCAAGGGCTGCTCAGAAAGCGCCCAGGCCTGCACCCGACACCACGGCCAGCACTGCCCGGGACACCGCCCACAGAGACCAAGGCGGGACAGGGCTGCACGCGGCTTTGGCCCACGTGTGTCGGCAAAGCAGCTCAGGCCAACACAGGAGGAAACCCCCGAACAGGAAGCACGGCTTCCAACAGCACCTGCGTCTCCCACGGGAACACAAGCGGTTCCGACTTTACAACGCCCTAAGCTGCATCCTAGAACAGGGAAGCAAGACCATGCCGTAATCTGGGCAACCGTGGGTACCAGCAAGGTATGACCTCGTCTGTCACCAGCATCGAGGAGAAAAAACTGACCAGGCACGGCAGAAAACGGAGCGTGCACTCCATGCAGAACGGCCGAGCGCCGCTCCCCAAGTTTGTTCTGATGTGTGCGTGCGTGGTGCAGACGTGTGTGTGTGTTCCATGCACGTGTGCAGGTGTACTGGGCTGTGACACACACTGCTGTTCCCGCCGTGTCTTGGAACAGAGACCTATGAGCCTATTACAGCCATACACTGACACCTCTGCCCCTCACCCCCAGGGCCCTGGTACCCCAGCAAGGGGCACCAGCCCAATGTAGATGCAGACCCACGTGGCAGCAGCTACACGTGTGTGAAGCTGCAGCTGGATTTCCTGCTGCCCACAAGAGCATGTGCCCACAGATGAGGCTCTGTGAGGAACAGAATGGCTGCAACCTCACGCCGGCCCTTGACGGGACCACACGCCACTGCCACCCGGTGACATGCAGTGGGGTCCTCGATGTGGCAGCAAAGCCTCCATGGAAGCAGCAAGCCTGACGGAGCTCGCACGAATGGGCACGGGAGACCCCGGAGCCGGCCTACCTAAATCCCCGGCCGACTTGATGTCGATGTTGTCAAAACCACTGCCGATCCGGACGATGATGCGCAGGGCTTTGAACTTCTCCAGGTCCTCCCTGGTGAGTGTGATGGTGTGGTACATCAGGGCCCCCACGGCCTCATTCAGGACCTGGAGCAGGGAGAAAGCACACCCGCTGAGCCAGCGCCTGCAGACCCTCGGCCTCAGCCTTCAGGGCAGGGAGATTAGCCCGTGGCCCTCAGGCTCTGTTCCCCACGCGCCAGCCCAGACACTGGGGGAGGCCACAGGAACACTTGCTTCCCCACCACGTGCTGCCCCTCACCCCCACCAGGGCATCCTGAGTCCTGGCAATTCCCGCCACAGCCCCCTCAACCTTGCGCAGGGTGCACGCCGGCGCTGGTCAGAGCTGCCCACTCCCCACTGTGGTGGCTGAGATATTTCCCTTTGAGCATGCACCCCACCCTGAGACTCTGCTCAGCCTCATGGAGGAAATGGGGTCCCTGCCAGGCAAGGACACAAGAGGGGGGTGCAGCCACAGCTGGGAAGGACGCCGAGCAGGTGCAGCTGCGTGGGGAGGGGCGGGGCACCCGAGACCTGCAGGCCCAGAGGTGCGGATGGAAAGCATTGAGTCCCCAGGACACACAAGCACGTGAACAGAGACAGGCAGGGGCCACCCAGCCACAAGGACATGACCACAGGAGCACGCACTGCCCTGTGTCACCTGAGAACCCGCCCAAAAATGCTGCCCACAGCGGGCACAGTGCACAGCACAGCCGGCGAGGCTTGGGAAGCTGTGTTCACAACAGCCACTCTGTCTTTTACAGTTTCTGTGACAAATCCTAGACAGAAACAGTTACAGTGAATGTGGACCTGCACACAGCAGCCTGACCGTGGTGCCTCCACTTAGCCAGCACCAGAAGCCGCCGTGGTCACGGCCAACCCCACCCTGCCAAAGGCTCCCAAGTACCCCCAGCCCAGAGAGGACCCCAAGGAGAGTAGGGGCAGCGTGGGGTGCAGAGGCACACGGATGGAGGAAGTGCCGGGCAGAAGAATCAGGCGTGGCACTTGGCATGGGGCGGAGGGTGTGGACCACCTGCACATGCACCCACGCCCAGAAACACCCACCTGCACACATGCATCCCACACACCCGTGCCCATGCATGACAACGCCCACATGGTGGAGACGCTGTGGAAACAGCCATGGTTGGTGGCTGAGGACACCAGGATGCAGAGACTTCATCCACATAGGCACGTCCGAGTCCTGGGAGACACCACTGCACCTCCCATGAGAACATGACTCCAACCTACCACCTGTCCAGTGGGGCCACAGAGCCTTCTGACAGAGCAACAGTGCAAGCTCAGCCCAGAGGTTGCCAGGGGCCTGGGCAGCGTCCTTCCCTCCCTCCTTGCTGTGCCAAGAGCCTGCAGCCCCCTGGTGGCAGTGCCTGGGCTGCTGGACTGCAGGGTGTCCTGTGGGAGCTGACCCTGCCTGGGGCTGGGCAGAACAGCTGGTGCTGGGCCAGCACACATGGGTGGGGTGAGGGCAGCCCCCAGCAAGACGCTCACCACCCAGCTGCAACCCCTTCTCCTACAGTGCCCGGACTTCCAGTTCAGCCAGAACAGATGACTGCCTTTGAGGCTGGCACAACCTCCCTTCTGGGCAGCAGGGCAGGGGAGCCCCAGGCTGGCCTGAGTGTTCTGTGGGAGGAAGGGAAGGTCGGAGCGTTCGACTGCAGGAGGCAGGGAAGCATCTGCACAGACCACGGAGGAATGGGCATAGTACTCGTCGGTTCATGGACAGGGCTGATGGCTGGCCCCGGGCTCCTGGGAGGGCTTTGAGGCTGCATGGGTGCAGACCTCTAGTGCACCACACTGGACCAGAAGTAGTGTGGACCCGGTGAGGCCATGGAGGACAGCAAGGGCAGAGGCCAGCAGTGGGTGGCTGGTGCATGGCTGTATGTGGAGGTGCCAGAAAGACTGCTACGTGCACTGGAGACGGGCGGCCACACCCACGGAGGCCACCTCGGGCAGCTTGGCAGAGCAGCCACAGCTGAGGGGGAGTTGCCTGCAGGTGAAGCTTCGTCGGCACCCACTACGGGCAGGAAGGGCTGCATATGCGAGCGGTAGGCAGTGCCATGTGGGAAATGGGCTCTGGGGTCAGGAAGGCCTGGCACCAGTCATCAGCCCAGGGGGCCGGCCTGGATAGCTGGACGTACAGGGGCCCCTCCCACGGTGTGTGTGCAGAGGCTGTGTGAACAGGCTGGAAAGACCCGCAGTGTACAGGACAGGCTTGTGCGTACGCAGGCACCAGCTTGCTTTTACCCTGAGCATTCAGCCATGGGCTTGGAAAAGTTGATTCTAAACTGCAGCACGTCACCTCCCGCATCATCAGATCAGATTCATGTGAATATCCCTACTGCGCAGCTTTCAGGTAGCTTCCCACATTGACTCTTCCATGACGAAAACGTGTTTCTCTCACCGAGGTAAGTTTTGAGAAGCGGAAACGTGTCGGCCGAGGACCCTCCTGCGGGCCCAGGGTGCCCCCACCCAGCTGCAGCAGCTGAAGATGGCTGAGCGGTGACAAGCAAGCAGCCTCCCTGAGTAGCTTTAGTAACTTGCCCGGGCACGTTTCTTGGCACACGTTTTCAGGCCCTTGCCCTTTTCCCCACCGAATATAGTATTTTTAACAACGCAGTGCTGGGTGAGTGCATTCGCACAACAGGAATCTGAACATGGCTTGGAGACCCCGTGCCCCAATCTCTACCACATACCAGGCTGGCCTGTGCACAGCTGCAAGACCAGAGCCGCCGGTGTGGGCTTCACCCTGTGGTGGCCACGTCACCCACAGGTCCGCAGGCAAGGGCACCACAGCTGCTGTCAGCCTTGGGGTCTACCTTCCTTCCCCCCTCACACTGCTCTACCCCTGACTATGGCATCGGTCTCCCATGGAGGAAGTCTGCAGGAGGTGGGTGCAGCCAGGCCTGCCCCTTTAGATCAGGACGCAGCGGCCTCCCAGAAGCCAGCCTCAGCCAACGCCCACAGATGTGTCCCCTCCACCACCAGGGACTCAGCCCCACTCCACTCAGCGCCTTCAACTCTGGTGCTCAGAGCAGGCCTGGGGAAAGCCGGGTGCCCAAGCTCACTGCTACTGGGCTGGAAACAGACCCCAGGATGCTCCTGGTGGCAGCTGATTCTCAGGGGGTCAGGAAGGGGCCTGCCACGCCCACCTCCTGCCATGGAGTTCCGCCACCTGCTTCTCCTGTGCTCAGGACTCAGGTACGTCGCACTTACCTTTCTGGACCTCATACACAGGTGTGGCTTGTTCTGTGACACTGCTGCTCACATCAGGTCACCATCAGGGCAGAATTTTCTCTATGATGCACAGCCACACACAAGCCCAGGGTGGGGCTGGGCCGAAGACCACGGGCTTCAGATTTCCACAGACTGCCAAAGCAGACTGGCTCAGGCCTTTCTATTCCATATGAAGGGACAGGATCAGGCTCCCTCAGCATGGCTGGTGCAGGGCTCGGCGCAGGCCAGGCCAGTGGTTACCGGCGGTGACTGCCGCACCCCTGGGAACCTGGGAGGGGCACCCCAGTTCTCACCACCCTCATCCATTTTCTACTGGGATTTTTCTATCTCCTACTGATTGGGAGAAGTCTTTGAATATATAAACTTCTCCACTTACTTATTTTACAAACAGGGTCTCGCTGGACTGCAGTGGTGTAATCATGGCTTGCTACAGCCTCAACCTCGTAGGCTCAAGCGACCCTCTGGCGTCAGCTTCCGGATACACTGGGATTATAGGCTCGGCCCCCGCACCGCTCTGAGTATGTCAGACATTCACCCTTAGGTTGGCACATAAGTTGAAAATACCCAAACCCCTATCTGCCACCTGTTTTTATTTTTAAAATTTATTTTGCTACGTCATTCTTTCTTTTCTTTCTGGAACAGTCTCGCTCTGTTGCACAGGCTGGAGTGGCACGATCTCGGCTCACTGCAACCTCTTCTTCTTGGGTTCAAGTGATTCTCCTGCCTCAGCCTCCTCAGTAGCTGGGACTATAGGCAACCGTCACCATGCCCGGCTAATTTTTTGTATTTTTAGTAGAGACAAGGTTTCACTGTGTTGCCCAGGCAGGTCTTGAACTCGTGACCTCAGGTGATCTACCCGCCTCGGCCTCCTGAAGTGCTGGGATTACAGGCGTCAGCCGCTGCACCCAGCCTTGCAGTGTTATTTCTAATTGCCATTTAATCAAAGTGATCTTTACCTCTGTAATATCACATTTTCTACAGAAAATGTATCTTTTGCGTTGTCATGACCTCAGGGAGTAAACATTCTCTTTCAAACGTTCCTCTAATGCTCTGCATTCACACAAGTGGCGGCTTACGTAGGCAGCGAGCATCTGCTGCTCCTGAACGGCCACCCAGGGCCCAGAAGTCACCGGCTCCCCAGTCCTTGGCCCACACATGTAAAAAGCCACTGCCCGTGTCCTTGGGTCCCACTGGGTGGGGCTGTCTCTGGTCCTCTGTCCTGTCCACTCTTGGTGGAACCAACACTGCCCAGCTGGGTCTTCTAGACCTGAGTGTGGGTCCTGGACACGCCCTGCGGGGGCCGCACTACACCTGAGGCTCAGCCGGGCACTGGTCAGTCCGCCTGGAAACAGCCCCTGCACCCGGTGGCGTGGCCTCTGTCCTCTTGGTCCTGGAAGAGACTGTGACCCAGTATCAAGGTCAGAGCCCACGGCAGCCTGTCTCTGTGCGGCCGCCTCTGAGAGACTGAGGGGCTCTAGGACGGTCCTGCACGCCCCCACCCTGACAATGCCAGCTTTTGTGTTTTTCCTGGATTTCTATTGCTTCATTTCCTGCCCAGCCCCAGCACCTCTGTCCAGTGAGGGCTTCCCAGAGACCTACCCACCCCTGAAGCCTGGAGATACTCATCTTGCAGGAGCACAGCTGTCCAACTGGCTGCAGGTCCTCGGGGGCCCCTGCGTCCTGTGCCCTCCCAGAGCCACCCTGCCACTCCAGGCCCCACAGTCTGCACCGGATGCAGCCTCCTGGCTCCCAGGACTTCCTCCTTCTTGCTCAGCAGTTCCACCAGAGGTGCAGCGCTGGGCTGAGTCTTGTGTCCTGGTGGGTGATATCAGTGAAATCCTAAAGCTGAACAGCAGGGGGCCTCCCAGGCCCCGACATTCTTCCTGTTCTTCCTATGACTGCACTGACGGCATCACCTTCTCTCCCTCCACAGCACTAAGATGGTGGCGATGTCCAACCAGCTGTGTGGGAAGCTTCCGCCCCAGGAGGAGAAATTCCTGACCAACAGTGACACACGAAGCAGGCCTTCAGTTTCCTCCCACGCCACAGCCCGCAGACAGGTGGCCCGCGGGCCCGCTGCCCTCTCCACAGTCACAAGGGTCCCTGCCTCCAGTCTCCTTGCTCCGTGGTTCCCAACACGCGGCTCCCCTCACGGTCCAAGGTGGCTACCCAGACTCCACCCATCACAGCTGGTTTCTAGCCAGCGGGGACAGGGAGGGGACGGCAGGGAGAGGCCCTGCTCCACTGTGTGCTGAAGATTGTCCTCTGGCCACCCCTAGTGGCAAGAAAGCATGGGCAGCCAAGTCCTCCTGCAGGACCACAGGCTGTGACACGGTGACTCAGCATCCAGGCAGACCTGCAGATTCACACGCAGCCCCGGGAGACCACGGCCCCCCTTCCCATCTCCGGACACGCAGCCCCGGGGGGCCGAGGCCTCTCTTCCCATCTATGGACGAGCAGCCTGGGGGGGCTGCAGCCTTTCTTCCCATCTCTGGACACGCAGCCTGGGGGGGCTGCAGCCTCTCTTCCCATCTCCGGACACACAGTCCCGGGGGTCCGAGGCCTCTCTTCCCATCTCTGGACACGCAGCCCCGGGGGCCCGAGGCCTCTCTTCCCATCTCTGGACACGCAGCCCCGGGGGCCTGAGGCCTCTCTTCCCATCTCTGGACACGCAGCCTGGGGGGGCCGAGGCCTCTCTTCCCATCTCCGGACACGCAGCCCCGGGGGCCCGAGGCCTCTCTCCCATCTCTGGACACGCAGCCCTAGGGGGGCCGAGGCCTCTCTTCCCATCTCCGGACACGCAGCCCCGGGGGGCCGAGGCCTCTCTTCCCATCTATGGACGAGCAGCCTGGGGGGGCTGCAGCCTTTCTTCCCATCTCTGGACACGCAGCCTGGGGGGGCTGCAGCCTCTCTTCCCATCTCTGGACACGCAGCCCCGGGGGCCCGAGGCCTCTCTTCCCATCTCTGGACACGCAGCCCCGGGGGCCCGAGGCCTCTCTTCCCATCTCTGGACACGCAGCCCCGGGGGCCCGAGGCCTCTCTTCCCATCTCTGGACACGCAGCCTGGGGGGGCCGAGGCCTCTCTTCCCATCTCTCTTCCCATCTCCGGACACGCAGCCCCGGGGGCCCGAGGCCTCTCTCCCATCTCTGGACACGCAGCCTGGGGGGGCCGAGGCCCCCCTTCCCATCTCTGGACACGCAGCCCCGGGGGTCCGAGGCCTCTCTTCCCATCTCTGGACACGCAGCCCCGGGGGTCTGAGGCCTCTCTTCCCATCTCTGGACACGCAGCCCCGGGGAACCGAGGCCTCTCTTCCCATCTCTGGACACGCAGCCCCGGGGGTCCGAGGCCTCTCTTCCCATCTCTGGACATACAGCCCCAGGGGGGCCGAGGCCTCTCTTCCCATCTCTGGACACGCAGCCCCAGGGGGGCCGAGGCCTCTCTTCCTACCTCTGGACACACAGCCCGGGGGGCCCGAGGCCTCTCTTCCCAGCTCTGGACACGCAGCCCCAGGGGGGCCGAGGCCTCTCTTCCTATCTCTGGACACACAGCCCCGAGGGCCCGAGGCCTCTCTTCCCAGCTCTGAACACGCAGCCCCAGGGGGCCAAGGCCTCTCTTCCCATCTCCGGACACGCAGCCCCAGGGGGCCGCGGCCTCTCTTCCCATCTCTGGACACGTAGCCCCGGGGGGCCAAGGCCTCTCTTCCCATCTTTGGACACGCAGCCCCGGGGGCCGAGGCCTCTCTTTCCATCTCTGGCTTCTGTAATTTCCCTGTCTTTAAGCTTCCTGTTCTTACTAGATTTTCACTCGTGTTTTTAATTTCAAGTTCTCCTAGTTCTCTGCGGCTGCTTTCAGCAGAACCTGCTCTCCTTCTGGTTAGGGGCTGCTTCAGACCCCTCCAGGATGCCAGGGCGGTTCCCAACACTCCCATCTCTTCCAAGAACACTGCTGCATCCCCTGGGGCGGCTTTCTGTGTATTTACCGTTCCTTTCTCTGCCCTAGGCTGTACGGTCTGGGTGCGGAGCAGGGAGTCTGTCTCCCGCCAGGGACCACGCCGCCCCACCCCGACCAGGGGCGGCCCACCGATCTGCATTTTATACGAACCTGTCCAGGCAGTCTGGGATTACTACAACCCTGTTTTGTCTGAGTTTTCCAGTTTGTTGGCAGACCTCGTTCTAGCACGACTTACGACTTTCGAAGTTTACCGTGCACCTCTTTTCCGTTCCACACGTGTGTATCTTTAATACACACCCAGCTTCCCGACGAGAAAACCGGACCTAACCGGGGCACTGTCAAAACCGAGCTGGTACCACGCCTCCTCAGGTGTACACGGTGGCCCTGCACACGTGCAGACACGTCCATGGGATGTGCTCACGTGCAGATTCCGGCACACTGGCCCACGGGCGGCTCCCCGACCCGCACCCTGGCAATGGTTTCCGTCACGCTGATGCCGCCACCCGAGGAGGAAGAGATCAGACGGCGTGCAGCCCTTGAAACCAGCTCTTCACTCGCCACCACGCCGCCGAGATCACCCTGCCTGTTGCTGAGGACGCCGAGGGAGGTGGCCGGTGTCTGCCTGGCCACTGACCTGCCAAAGGGCAGCCGGGGGGTGTCCTGGTTTGGGCTGTGGTGAGTTAAAGCTGCCAGAGGGCATGACGTGCAGGTCTGCCCGCGGACGTGCACTGCGAGCCTCTGCGATTAAGGACTGTGGCCGCTGGGCTGCATTACAGGCGCGCGTCTACCCGTGCAAGAAACCAGGAAGCGTTTTGCAGAGCGACCGCCCACCCCAGCAGACGCTCCCGGCAGACACACGCCCATCTCTAGCACCGTGCTTCCTTCGGAGATGCTTCTGCTGTCAGCACTTGCAGCCCCTCCCCTCTCTTGTTCCGAAGTGTCTGAGGGTGGCTCCTCATCCCTCCCTCCTGCCCACACTGCACGGCTGGCTGCTGAACCTGCCCCCTCTGTTCTCCATTCGGCTTCGGCGTTTCTCAGATCCACTGTCACTCTCTCCTCTGAGGCGCACGCCCCGTTTTGGGGTCAGCAGCTCGTCGTTGGTGTCTGGCCCGGCCTTCTCTGAGGGCCGTGCTGGGGTCACCGTGCCGGGGTCAGCTCGGGGAGCTCTGGTGGACCCGCACCGCCTTTCCTGGCTTTTGGGCTTTATGCCTCATCTGCCGTCTCCTGACTGCCTGGTTCTCTCTACTGCATCTGATGGACCCCATGCCAGGCAATGACTTGTAGAAATGAACCGAGGCCTAGGCTGAGGCTATGTTCCTCTGAAGGGGCTGTCCCATTTCTTCCTGCCAGGCACCTGGGGCCAGGCAGTGTGGCGTCCCCTAAAATCCAGGCTCAAGTTTCCCCAGATGTTGGCAGGCTGGATGCCCACTGTGCGGCACATCAGAGTCCAGGTCACCCTCACTCCAGGTGTCACCTTCCAGGCCATGGATTTCCCAGCAGGCCCCACACCCTGCAGGCCAGTGATGCTGATGCCACCAAAGCCAAATTCAACCCGTCAGCCACCTCTTCGAGAACAGCCACCACCCCAGGCCAGAACTGGCAGGGTCCGTCCATTCCTGCAGATTCTGGGCTCGTCTGGATTGCAGCCTGGGCAATCGTAGCTCTGTCCCGTTAGCTCCTGAGGACCAGCTTCTTCGTCTGTCTTCAGGGAAAAGCTGCTCTCAACCACTGACCCCTGGCTACAAGTAGAAGCCAGATCGACCTGTTTCTCATCACAGAGGAGCCTGTGGACATCCTGAGCAAACATGACTCAGGAAAGATGCCCGAAGGCTGCCCACTGCTGGACCACAGCTGGGTCTTGGGCAATGCCGAGACCACCCATGCCTGTGCAAAGACCGCTGTGCGCCTGGGGCCAGGGAAAGCAATTCACTCTGGCCCCGAAACAAAGGCAGCGTCCTGAGGACCTGCTCTCTGGGAGAAAACTGAAAATAAATCCAGAAGCTATAGGCGAAACCCCGTGTCCATCTCCTGATGGGGCAGGGCGAAAGGGACAGAGGCCGCACCTGTCCCAGTGGCATCCAGACCTGCCGCGGCCCGTGCTCCCACCCCTCCCCACTCCCCTCTGGCATGCGGCTCTGGCAGCCCCAGGACAGTACGTGGTGGTACCTTCTCGTGGATCTCCTGCGTGGACTGCGCGTCACAGAAGGCCACGGTGGCCACGTCCTTCAAGATAGGCATCTCCACCGTGCAGTCCCGGCCATCCAGCAGTGCCACCAGGGGCCGCGGGTGCAGGGGCCCGTTCATGATCGGAGGTCGGACGCCTGCAAGACAGAAGCAAGTGCTCAGCCTTGCATCACCGCAGCCCCGCGGCCACGACCTGCTCCACGCTGCTCACTGTGCACGGGCCGATGAGGGCTTTCCATTCTAAATGTTGGGATGTTTATAAAAATTGAATTAAAAATCCACAGGAAAGACAGATTTGTGTGCCTCAGCTCATTGACACGAGTGGACACAGACTGCAGACACCCACCACCATCGCCCTCAGGCGCAGGGGCTCCCAGACCCCCCGAGACCCCTCCTAGACCTGTCTGAGACTCCCCAAGACCCCCCCATACCCTCCAAGATCCCCTGAGACTCCAGGGCAGCTCCATGAGGCGGGGGGACAGGAGGGACCCGATGACATTGGAGGGCACAGATCGCAGCACGGGGCTTTAGGAACATGGCTGCCCTTTTCCCCCTGGGCTACCGCGTGGCTGCTGGAATCCCCGACGGGGTCACCAATATTTCACATAGAACGCCCCACCCTCTGCCTGGCATCGCTTCCATTTGTAAATTTGAAGGGACAAGAAACAGAGCGATGGAAGAAAAGGGTTAAAACCTATTACAGCCCACTGTGCCCCCACCTTCCCAGAGCGAGCTGGTTAAAAACCACTAACACCCATTCCTTTCACATATGACACAACTAAGCTTCGTTCGAGGCCACATGAACAAAGGAGCTCTGAGGTGTCACAGAAGCACGGTAGCTTCCAGGCACCACCCAACCACCCTGTGCCAGGCAGGGAGCACCAGGCGGGACCACCATCAGCCCCACAGCAGCCGGGAAAAGGCACAGCTGGAGCGGGGTCTGGCCGGTCCACCCCCAGACTGGCCCCAGGAGACCAAGCGGCCCCCGGAACCATTTGGCCAACAGGAGGGGAGACGCAGGACAGAACCAAGACGCAGAGTGACCCAGTAAAGTCCTCAGCGGCCGCAGCCACAAGCACGCTCGGCCCAGTCTCCCACCCCGTCCACCAGCGGGTAAGCAGAGGCCACCGAGCCGCCAGGGCCCAGAATGCACTGCAAACATGGCTCTTGGAGCCCACAGCAGAGAAAAGAAACACCCTGGTGGACAGCCCAAGGGTGCAGTGGGCCTGCAGCAGGTGCCTGCAGGGGACAGGGCACAGGTCTCCACTGACCACCCCAAAGCCGAGGGCTCCCGGTGCAGCTGGGCCCAGGCTCCTCCCTCCAAGTCCTAACGCTCCAGTGTCCTCAGAGGAGCCAATGGCCATTCCACCCACTTGCCTTCAGGACAGGAAAGGTGCCAGGACCTGCCCAGACCCCAAACATGGGGTGTGCACGATCAAAACCACATCCTGGTTCACCTGTTCCCTCATTCCATCTGGACAGGAGCTGCCCATGCGCCACCCCCTGCAGCCTCCCAGTGACACTCCACACGTCCCCTCCCGCAGACCCCAGTGACACTCCACACGTCCCCTCCCGCAGACCCCAGTGACACTCCACACGTCCCCTCCCGCAGACCCCAGTGACACTCCACACGTCCCCTCCCGGAACCCCCCCAGTGACACTCCACACGTCCCCTCCCAGAGCCCCCAGTGACACTCCACACGTCCCCTCCCGGAACCCCCCCAGTGACACTCCACACGTCCCCTCCCGGAACCCCCCCAGTGACACTCCACACGTCCCCTCCCGGAACCCCCCCAGTGACACTCCACACGTCCCCTCCCAGAGCCCCCAGTGACACTCCACACGTCCCCTCCCGCAGCCCCCAGTGACACTCCACACGTCCCCTCCCGCAGCCCCCAGTGACACTCCACACGTCCCCTCCCGCAGCCCCCAGTGACACTCCACACGTCCCCTCCCGGAGCCCCCCGTGACACTCCACACGTCCCCTCCCGGAGCCCCCCGTGACACTCCACACGTCCCCTCCCGCAGCCCCCCAGTGACACTCCACACGTCCCCTCCCGCAGACCCCAGTGACACTCCACACGTCCCCTCCCGCAGACCCCAGTGACACTCCACACGTCCCCTCCCGGAGCCCCCCGTGACACTCCACACGTCCCCTCCCGCAGCCCCCCAGTGACACTCCACACGTCCCCTCCCGCAGAACCCAGTGACACTCCACACGTCCCCTCCCAGAGCCCCCAGTGACACTCCACACGTCCCCTACCGCAGCCCCCAGTGACACAGCGCACGGTCTGGTTCCCTACAAGTGGCGGCGGTTACTGCTCAGGTGTGAGGGGTTTCCGTTGCTGTTTCTGAGTGAGTGGGTAGACATCCACTCAGTACCCTTGGTCTTGACTTCTGATGAGGAAGGTGTGAACACGCGAACCCCACAGGCCCATAGCTCACAGGCCATCGCAGTGCAAAGTCTGAACCGCCCCTGCCAGTGAATGTGGCGACTTGGGCTGGTGTCGTAGTGAGAATGCGACAGTAGGAACCACAACAGATCATGCGGCTGCGTCTCAACCACCTGGCAGGACTCCTGGGTGCTGGGTGAGTGGAGCCGGGAGGAGTAGGTGAAGACGCCAGGCCCCACCAGTCAGGTACCCAAGGTGCCTCTTCGCGTCACCCACCAGCTGCCCCCACCCACCGTACCAGGGTCCCACCAGACAGCCCGCCCTTGCAGGCTTGTGGAGATGCCCTGGAGGCCGCGCAGTCACGCGGCCCGTGCTGGAGCAGGCTTTGCAGCGGCCCCTCAGTCCAGGGCTGTTTCCTGGCTGCACGCACTTCTGGGCCAGAGAACACAGACCAACCATTAGAAACAGCTCCACAGGGCCACAGCCCTGCTCTGGGGCAAGCCAGGTGGACACCTGGGACTTCCAGGGTTCCATGTGGGGCTCCGTCCTCGTGCTGGCGGGCCCCGCACCCCCTCCGTGCCCCTCAGACACTTTCCGGCAGAAATAGTAGATGCCACGGACAGGCCTGACCACAGCTGTGCTCTGCCGTCAGGCATGCAGGAAACCCTCCCTCGGGGGATGCCTGTCCTCGCCCAGAGCGCACTGGGGGCTGGGTGGCAGCAATCAGGCCCAATGCCCGCACAGCCCGGGTCCCTCGACTTCATCTGAGGCAGTGCCTCCTCCACAAGGTCGCAGAGAGACCGGCCAGCTCCGCTCTGCCGCAGACGCCAGGAACCCCTACCAACCTGCCATCTCTTAATATGGGCTCGGCTTCCGCGACCATGAATTCGCCTTTTCAAAGCCTTTTATCTTCAGGATCCCCAGGCAGAACCGCGTCCTGTCTCGGAGCCTCATCCCACGTCCTTAATTGTCTCGAGCCAAAGCGCTCAGGCTTCTGATCCACGGCAATCACTGAAGCCTGCGTCGGGGTCAAAGTCTTACTAAAAATCAAACACAAGAGACACATTAAAACGCCATCAAAGGTCCGACCAGAACTCACAGACTCCAGGAAGCGCCACGGACGTGGACCTCACTGCATGTGCCACACCCAGGGCTGCTGGCTGGGACCTACCTGGACTCTGGGGCCTGCTGTCAGCCAGGGGTCCTGGCTCCCGCCACACATGTGAGGGGCACTCACCCCGAGGTGGCAGTGCCAGGCCTGAGGCCGGGCTCCAGTGACCCCTATGCCGCCTCTTGGGAACCGCCCCCCAGGGCTAAGGCCACCCCCACAGGCTCTAGCTGCACCCAGATGTCCCCAGTGTCCAAGAACAGGGGACAGAGAACAGGACAGAGGGTGCGTGCTGTGGGCAGGGAAACCGCAGAAGGTTCTGCCTACTGTTCTGGAAGCTTCTATTTCATGTGGCCAATTCCCAGGAGCCGCCAGGAGAGGTCCTGCCGGCTTTTCAGCATCCAGCCTGCCACTGCCTGCCCTGGGCCACGCCCTCTCCACCTCTGACCCTCAGAGCACCCCAGCGACGCTCCCTTGATTCTCCCGAAAGCACTGCTCGGCTCTTCCTGACTGCTAGGCCAGGGCCTGGCAGGAAGCTGAGGGCACGGACCTCGATGGCCAAATGCAAGCGGCGGGGGGGCACCTGAGGGGCCAAGCCTTCTAGGCACGCAGCCCTGGGATGTACAGGGGGCTGGGAGTGCCCACGATCACCCAGCCCTGGGGAAGGTGTCACTACTCTGGCATGAAGACACCACACAGGGGCTGACCCCAAGGTGCAGCTGACGTCTGGCGGACCAGGACAGGAGCCAGCCACCAGCCACAGTGTGCAGGCACAGGCAGAGACGACTGCCTGCCAAGCCAAGAGGGGCTGCTCAGCCAGGCCTAAGACCCTGGTGGTGCACTGGGAGGCCGCCCCTGCCAGAGGCCTTACAGACAAATCTCCGCCCCTCACTTCCCTCTGCAGGATTCAAGCGCACATGCCGACCATCTCCAGCTTCCAGAGACACCACTGCACGCGGTGCAGCCCCACACACGAACACACTTCCCACCCAGGGTCCCTGACACCACTCTTCATGGCAGGCACTGGGTGGGGCTCCCCTATGGATCACCCTAGAGCAGCATGGTGGAGTGGGATCCCCCTGCCTGAGCCTGGGCCCCCAACGACCTGCACTGGGCCTTGAAGCGGGGTCCCCGCCTCCCCCGGCCCCCCCAGCCCTACCCCCACCCACTGCACCTGGATCCTGCATAAAAACAGAAACTAAAAGGACAGGAGAAAACAGCCTCAATGCCGCACCTCTGCCACGAGCCAGCCTGGCCAGGGGGCACGGCACCGCGCCATCCATGCCCGGCCAAACGCATCAACACTGCCCACGGCGGCCCGGTACCGGCTGCTGCTCGTCAAGACCGGCCGATACTCATCAGCACTGCCCATGGTAACACGGCGCTGCTCCTGGGGCTCCTAGATACCCTCAATGCTGCTCAGTGCTTGTGAGTACTGCCCAGTACTTACACAGAGGAAGCCGATGTGGGAAGGCCACCTGGCCCTCCTGAAGGACCCTGCAGGGAGGAGGCGTGGGATCCGGGCTCCTGTGGCCCTGTGCTCCCCAGGCGGCCCTGCCAGAGCTGAGGGGCTGCGCCCTGTGCCACAGGCCGGCCCTGCCAGAGCTGAGGGGCTGCGCCCTGTGCCACGGGGACCTCCTGCGGCTCCTTGTTCCAAGGCTGCCCCTGTTCAGGACAGACACCTGAGGCCCAGCACCTGGTTCTCCTCCAGGGGCCTCTGTCTTGGAAACAGCCCTGGGGCGAGACCTGTCCTTAACTTTGGGGGAGGTCTGCCCACCCTGTGCCCTACCCTGGGACCACGGTGCACCCACAAAGCAGCCCCTGCCGGGCCAAACCTCCCGCACTGACACCCAGCGTCTGAGTCCCGGAGCTCCCACCCAGTGCGATGTCCGGAGGCCCTGGGCACCTCATGCCAGGGAGCTGGCCTCCCAAGAGCCCACCTAGCTGGCCAGTTGGGAGTCAAAGGCTCCAGGTCTGTACCTCCCTCACACGCTCCGAGATGAAGGCACGCAGCTCCCAGAGGGGCCTGCACCATCCAAACCCAGGACCCACACTGCGCTTCCTCATTGAAAACTCATGGCCACACATGGCTCTCAGCTCAGCAACACGAGGAGAGTCTCCAGGTTCGCATCTGCAGACGTTGGGGCCTCCTTCGACTTAGCCTCATATTGTAAGAAAGCCCTCAACGGACCCACAGGGGAAACTGAGTGCGGGGCGCACCCGAAGCCCATGCTTGCTTCCTCACTTTCCTGCAAATCTCAGACTGGTCTAACATAAAAATTTCTTTTAAAGAAAACGAGGTTGAGGTGAGGGGCAACAGCCCCCAAGGTCTCCCGAGGCATCAAGTCCCAGGAGGCTGCACGGTGGCGGCCCAATGACCCCAGCGCCTCCAGACCACGTGCCAAAGCCGTCTCTGGACGCGCATCACCAGCTGCCTGCCGGATCCTCCCTCCTGTTGGCCACACCTGCCCACTCGGCCCTAAGTCACATGTGTGCTGGGCATCAGTCCACTCTGGAGAGGGACCAGGGTAGCCCTTTGCACAACGGGGGTCACCACAGGCTGGGACCTGCCCCCCGGCCAGACAGCCACAGGTCTCTGGGCACTGGGTTTGCAGGAAGTCCCAGGAGACCCCAAGATGTGCCAGAACCAAGCAGCTGCTTGGGGTCATCTCCAGCCCAGGCTGCGCCAGTCCCCTCAGGTAGGACTTGGGGGTTGGGGGTCCCCTGCTGGCTCCTATCTCCTCCCGCAGCTCTGATGAGATGTCAGACTCAGCTGTCGAAACTCACCACGACAGCACTGTTCCTTCCCCAGCCTCAGTGCCTGGCCCCCATCCCGGCCTGCTCAGACCCAGCCTCGGCAGCCACCAACCCTCCAAGTCCCTCCACCGGCCAGCCCTGCTGGGCCAACCAGTCCCCTGCCCTCCCCCACGGCCTCTACCAGAAAATGAGTCCCCAAGGCCCTTCCTCACCAACCCCATCTTCTTCGCCCTCCCCGCAGCGGCCACTAAAGCTGCTGCCCAGGAAGGCATTCCCCGACCTCCAGAAGGGCACCCTTGGGCTGGCAGTCTCACCAGCCCTCACCCTGCCTTGTCCCCATAAGCCCTGATGACTCTGGGCTAAAAGTCTGGCACTGCCCCAAGTGGCCTTCTTGTGACAAAGCCGTCCTGCTGTGAGTCCTCTGGCACAGCCACCTGGGCGTTGGTGAGATGCCTCCTTTGGCTGTCCAGGCTGAGCTGCCCAGGCAGGGACTGACAGTGACGAAGGCAGCGCACAGCCTGACCCAGAGCCCTCCAGCCTCGAGATGCAGCCGCCTGCCGCCCCAAGGGAACTGAGTCCCTGCCCTGTAATAACAGAGAAGGACAATCCCCCAAGAGGGAGCCCCACAGCAGCATGGGGCCACCAGAACTCCCCCCAGACACCGCCCGCCACCCACGGGCCGACGCAGCACCTCCAACGACAGCGTCCTGTGAACCAGGGAGCCACGGCGCTCCACGGGGCCGTGGGCCACGACAGCGTCCTGTGAGCCAGGGAGCCACGGCGCTCCACGGGGCCTGTGAGCCACGACCACGTCCTGTGAGCCAGGGAGCCACGGCGCTCCACGGGGCCTGTGAGCCACGACCGCGTCCTGTGAGCCAGGGAGCCACGGCGCTCCACGGGGCCTGTGGGGCCACATCGCAGCTCAGAGAACACAGAGTAGGAGCTGTAATCAAAGGCATGAACTTGCCACCAAGACTCCTCTCCAGGACTTCCGTGGATTCGCGCATTCCCACGTTCGTTCAGCGAGCACACGCAGACGCCTTGTGAGCTACAGGATCCCTCAGAACGCCACCTTCCCAGCTCCTACCACGTGTGGGGTAGCCGGGCTACCCGCTTCCTGGCCTTCCCAACGGGACATTCTACACACGATACTGCTCGAGAGGCAGTCTCGGATGCCTCAGGCTCATGCCAGTCAGGCAGACAGGGCAGCCTAGCAGCCCGCACACCACAGATGGGTGGCAGGCCAGGGCGGCACGGGCCACATCAGGCCTGGGGAGTTGATGGCGGTGCCAGGGGAGGGTGCAGAAGGGGCCTGGTCCCACCACCACCCACGCCTCTCAGGGCCACAGCCCCAACGCCTCCCCATCCAAACCAACCCTGGACCTACTGGGCTTCCCCCGGACCATCCTCACTCTCTTTCAACACCCCCAAGCTGGCACCGCCTAGGGCCACCCAGAGGGACAACTCAAGATCAGTGTTTGGCTTGACAAAGAGCCATCTAAGAGATTTCTGGATTCACAGAAAAAAACAAACATTTCCTCATGGGAGATACCACATTAAGTGTGTGGTTGGAAGGGCTGCTGGAAGGGACAGTCAAGTGACACAGGTGGCACCTCGTAGGTTACCCCGACGCAGTCGGGGGGGGACAGCAGGGGGCTCTGGCCACTGCAGCAGACAGTGGAGGACCTGGGGGGCCAGATGCTCCCAGCACAGAGATTTTGCCCACCAGAGGACCCCGGCGCTCTGACCAGGCGCTGACCAGTGTTCCCTCGAGCGATGCAGTTCAATCACAGAACCCGTACAGCAGCCCCTGCAGCCTCTACCACCTCCTGGCCACCCCTGGGCCCTGAGCCAGGCCTGCACCCCATCAGCACCACCTGCACAGAGCCCTCTCCAGCCCCGAGTGGAGTGAAAAACAAGTTCTGGAAGGAGAGTCACTTGAGATAAACACCTCACAGGGCACACGCTCTGACTTGGGCACTGCATGGGGAGTGCCAGGGCACAGCTGGGCACAGAGCACTGCAGGAAGCCTTCTCAGCAACACTCATGGTGCCAGCCGCACGCCTCTTGGCTCTGGGATGGCACTGTCAGCTCAGGCCAGGTCACACTCTGGGAGCGCTGGCCACAGGAAGTTGAAAAGGCAAGCGACAGTCAGGAGAGAAAAACCAGAAAAACTGCCAGGCTGGTGGGGAGGCCGGTGTGGCTGGACGGCCACCTCTGAGCCCCAAGGGAGTGAGAGGGCTTCTCCAGCCTGGGCCCGTTTCCTGGACAGCGGGGCTGCTTCTGCCCGGGGTTCCCTAGCAAAGATTTATTCACAGACTGGCTGTGAATAGTGGCTGTCTGCTGGATAACCGAAACTTACACATGTACAAAGAGGGGTGGCTCCTGACCCTGGGGGAGGCCGACAGGGCCAGCCTGGCAGGGGCGGCTCAAGCCCACAGGACTGGGCCCAGGCTCAGTCCACTCAGCAGAGGGACAGGACCAGCCCCCGTCCTGTGCACCCCGGGGCCAAGCCTCCCCTCCCCGCCTGCCGTATCCTCAGGTTAATGACAAATGTGTAGAAGGGAAGATCCCACTCACGGACATCCCCAACCACACGCCCACCTCTCAGAACTAATCACTGTCCTCGTCAAAGCTGACAGGATGCACGTTGGGAACATGGCAGACACCCCAAAAATGGCCGGGCAGGCAGACGAGGCACCACCAGGAGTGACCAGATGCGGCCCCCAGTGCATGTCCCTTCCAGAGCTCTGTAGACGACCCACAGACAAAAGCTGGTGCTCAAAGATGGGCGACAGAACCACAGAGAGCAAAAGGCGTCTGCGGAGCCGACAGCACCTACCAGGAGCCAAGCCCAGACCCCAGAAGGAGGTGGTCAGGCCTGGGCCGGCAGGGGAGACCCGGGAGGCCTGGTGCTGAGGCCCAGGGCAGAGCCACGGCCAACGAAGCTCCAGGACGGAGAAAGGGGTCCCACAAACCGCAGCCGTCATCCTCAGCTGCAACGGCAAACAGAGTTCCCCACGGTGCTGCCCCAACACTGCCCCAAGTCGCGGCTGGAGACGCAGACGCGCAGAGGCCACCCGCTGGCCGGGAAAGGTCACTGCGATAGCCCAGCGGGGCAGCCGTGGTGCGGGCCCAGCAGCCAGCGCCTCTTTTCCCTGAGGAACGCGCGCTCCTTGCCGAGCTCCTTCACAAACGGTGGAGAGGACTCGGGGGGCTCCACGGGGCACCCTGCGCACCCGCCGCCTCGGCCAGACTCCGGGCCCTGTAAGCCCGGCTCTCAGGGTTTCACTCCCCAACTCAAGAGCGCCGGGAATAGCGCGAACGCCCTGCCTTTTCCCCACTGGAAGGGCACTCTGTCCAGGCCGTCACGGAGACTACAGCAGCGGGGCTCTGGCCCCGGCCCGGCTTCCAGACACCGGCGCCCTTGGAGGCCGCTCCCGGGCAGAGGACGCTCCAGCCTCGGCCGGGGGCTCGGGCGCACGGGCCCTGCCTTTGCAGCCGAGTTGAAGGTGCGGGCAGAGGCTCCGCGGAACGGCCCGGGCCGGCCCAGAACGCGGGCACTGCAAGATGGCGATGCCCGCGGGCCCGGCGCCCGCCCAAGCTCGCAGCTTCCGCAGCCCGCGGGGAAGGCGCCCAGGACCAGGGCGGCACCAGGCACGAGCAGGTGGGGGCGCCGGGCCGGTCGGGGGCTTCGCGGGGACGGAGACCCCCGGGCCCTCCCGCGTCACCGCCGGGGACTGCGCTTCGGGCCCGGTCTGAGGGTGGCGGCCTCCTCCGCGGTCAGACCCGGCGCCCGGGCCCCGTCCCCTTCCCCCACAGCGCGCCGCCACCGTAGCCCGCGGCCTCCGGGCGGGCGGGGCGCGCTCCCGCGAGTGGCCCAGGGAGCGCGCCCCAGGACGTCCCGAGCTGCGCAGGGCGCACCCCACACCTCGGCCCCGCAGGCCCAGCCGCGGCGTCATGACCGGGGACGGGGGTAACGGCCGGGGATCGGGACTCAGGGGGCCGTCCCGGGGCCCGCGGGGCTAGGGCCAGTGGAGCCGGGGATCCGGCGGGGCAGCCAAGAGGCCCGCAGGCCCCTTTGTGTCACCTGCGCGGGCCGCGGGCGGGGCGGGCGGACGGCGGCGCTCGCGCACGCGCACCGGCAAGCAGCAGTCCGCGCATGCGCACCAGCCCTCCCGCGGTCCCGCCTCCGGTCGCGGCTACGCGCGGGCGCTGACGCGCACGCGCACTCGCACACAAAGCCAGCGGCCTGCCGGCGCGCGCTCAACCCGCCCCCGCACCCCCCGCTCCCCGCCCGCGCGGCCTCCGCCCCGCCCCGCCCCCGCCCGAGGCCGGAAACGCGCGCGCGCGCGGCCTTACCCAGCGGCAGGCCCTTGTTGAGCAAGTGCGAGCTGCCCATCGAGAGGCGCGGGCGGCCGCGGGCCCCGACCACTCCGGCGCGCTCCGCCGCCGCGAGCCCGGCGCTTGGGGCGGCCTCGGCGCCGTCCGCTGCTCCGCCCGCCCGCCTGCGCCTGGCCGCCGCCGTGCCGAGTCTCCGCCGCGCCGCTGAGCCGCGCTCGGACAACCGCGCGGGCGGGGACACGGCGGCGCGCGAGGGCGGGGCCTCGCGGTTGGTCTCCTGGTTCCCGGCGCGGGCGGCGGGCGGACTTACGCGGGCGGCTCAGGGCCCGCCCGGCCGGGGCGCGGCCGCGGGGCGGGGCGGGAGCCCGGCGGGAAGCTGGTCGGGGTTGCAGCCCGGCGGAGCCCCGGGGCCCGGAGTTCCGTACGTTCCAAACCGCCCGTCCCCGAGGAAGACGGGCAGGGTCGGACCGGACTCAGCGCCGCTGGCGGGCGCGACGTCCGCCCCGAGGCCCCTGCGGGACGGCGCCGGGCCCGGAAGCCGAGGCAGGGCCGCCCACGTCAGCGCCCGGCACGGGCCCGAACGTAAACGGCGCCCCCCCTCGCCGGAGCCACCCCGCTCCCTTCCCGCGCCTCCAGCCGCCGCCTCCCGCGTTCGCGCCTCGGTGTGCGGCGGGGTCCGTGCGGTCCCGCTCTTCCCGCTGCTGTCCAGGGTCACCGAGGCCGCGGGACCCCGTCGCCTCCACCCGGGCCCTGAATTTACCGTCCGAGAGCCGGCCGCACTCGGGGCCCGGGAGGAGAAGCGCGCTCGTCCCGGTGTCTCCCCCGCCCGGGGACCCCGACTCCGGGAGAGGCCGCGTCCTGCCAGGCCCGGGAAGCTCAGGGCTGGAGAACCCGCTTCCCGACCCCGTTTTTCTTTAACAAGAGTGGGGTTTGTAGCCAACCAACGTCCTGGCAGCTCAGCTCCTCTTTCCCGTTAGGGATTAATGTCGAAGCCCTGCCCGCTGCAGGAGGCGTCCCGACCCGGGCCTGCTCCCCCAGGGGCTGCCTCTGCAGATTCTCCCAGGGGCCCAGGGATAGCCAGTGGACGCTGCCCTCCGCCCCGCGGGGGGCCTCTGTGCGGGGCTGCTCTGAGCACTGTGAAGTGTTCGGATAGCTGCATGATTTCAGATACAACAGTATGCATCCTGCATGATGCACACTCCTCTCCGCCGCGAGGCACCTGCTGTGGTTCCTGAGGACGCGTCCTGGGCCGGCCTGAGAACCTCGTTTCCCCTTCGAGGGCTGGGAGGACCTCAAGCCTGGGGGAAGCCTGGCAGGTGTCACCAGAGCTTTGGAGAGGGTGGGGCTCTGATGGGGAAGCCCAGTGGGAGTCATGAAGGAGGGAACATGTGTGGAGCCCTTGTAGGGGTAGCGGCAGTCCTGCAGAGATCTAAGAAAAGAATATTCCAGAAAAGTGAGCAGCAACTTCCAAGGCCAGGCATGCGTGCAGGGGACAAGGGGCCGCAGCTGGAGGGGCCTAGGTGAGGCTGCCGGGAGGGGACAGTGTGGTTGGTGGGCGCACAGGCAGGGACCTCGCTGGGCTTTCCTGTCCGCTGGGCATGGACCGGCAGCCCAGGAGGAGGCAGCAGGTGGCCGGGCGCAGGGATGTGCCAACCCCTGCCCCTAGGGGAGCTGGGGACAGGGGGGTCCCAGACACTCTATCCTCTGCAGTGAGTCAGGCTGTGATTTACTGGGAGATGGTGGATAAAATGGAGAGGCTTCTGGGGAGAAATTCCTGGCTCCGTGGTGGACTTGCAGAGCTCAAGAGGCAGCCACGTGGTGGAAGGTGCAAGGAACATCAATAAGGCTTTGGGCCCTGTAGGTGGGGCTGCCATGAGCAGCAAGCTCAGTCCAGATGAGCAGTTCCTCTCCAGCGTCCACTTCCTGCACACGTGTATGTCGAAAGTAGCTGGGGCAGAGCACCCCGGAATTCCACAGGGAGCTTAGAAGCAGAGAGCAATGCAGGCCAGCCAGGGATCCAGCGTCTCCCCCAGGACCACGCCCCACAGCCTCCCCCCGGCACAACTCGTTAGTGGGTTATCCTGTCTACTTGGCCCCAGCCCCGTCCCGCTGGCCTGGCTTGTTCCAAGCACTGCGTTCTCCAGCCGCGGTTTTGGCTGCAGCGCCGTCTGCTCCCCACGTTGGGCAACTCCAGCCGAGATTCCTACACCCACATGTGACGGTGTTGCCCGAGGAGAAACCTCAGCTTTGGGTGTGCCAAGCCATGTGCACAGCTCGTCCCAACGCCCGCACGCCCACCTGCCTCTCCCACCTCCAGTCCCCCCCTGTGATGAGCAGATGCCCACCGCCCTCCGGGGTTTGGCCGAGCATGTGCCTGCCTTCTAGCCCCCTGTGGTTGAGCCTGCCGTGTGCCTGCACACAGGAGAGGCTCCTGGCGTTTGCCCTACATGATGGGCTGTCCTGGGAGCTGCTGGTGAGTCACCTTGGTGGGGATGCCAGAGGCCTGGGTTCCCCCAGCCAGCCTCAGTTTCCACATGGAGTCTTTTTGCCCGTCACATGGGACAACCTAGTATTGGGGAGAAACTCAGTCCACCCTAAAGAAGCTGCTTCATGTGACTCCATGTCAATGGACTCTATTTATTCAACGCAGATATTTATGTGAGTCTCCTCTGTTCCGGCCACGTGTGAAAGAAAAACTCCCCAAGTTGCTTGACACCGGGACAAACCAGGAAGTTCACTGCGTCTGGTTCCTCCTCTTCTGCCAACTCTCCCAGGCCACCGTTCCGATTCCTGGCACAGAGTGGGGGGCGAGCTCCTCGGTACCCAGAGCGTCTGGTGTGTATCCAAAGGCCTCCAGTTTATTGGCCTGTATGTTCAGTGTCACACTGAAGACAAGGGCCACCCTGTTACTTCACACACCTCAAATACAGAAAGTGCCTGGAAATGTTGATAAGGTATTAAAGGAAACCACTGGGTTGTCAGTCACGTACACACAGAAAAAAAAAAAACAGTCGTTTTTATTTTTTAAGATGAAGTTTCGCTCTTGTTGCCCGGGCTGGAGTACAATGGTGTTATCTCAGCTCACTGCAACCTCTGCCTCCTGGGTTCAAGCGATGCTCCTGTCTCACCCTCCCAAGTAGCTGGGATTGCAGGTGCCCGTCACCACGCCCCCTAATTTTTTGTATTTTTAGTAGAGACAGGGTTTCACCGTCTTGGCCAGGCTGGTCTTGAACTCCTGACCTCAGGTGATTCACCCACCTTGGCCCCCCAAAATGCTGGGATTACAGGTGGAGCCATTGCACCCAGCCAAAAAAAAACAAAAAACAAATTTTTCATACTAAAATGATGAACAAGTAAACTTGAAACAAAAATGGACAAATACCTAAAATATTTTTAAATGTGTTTATTTTAATTGGCAAATAATAATTGTATACATTTATTGTTTACAACTTGTTTTAAAATGTGTATACATTGTGGACTGGCTAAATCAGGTTAATTAGCATATTAACTCACATACTTGTTTTTTGGGGTGGTGAGAACACTTACAATCTACTCTCTTAGCAATTTCCAAGCACAAGTTACGTTGTTATTAACTGTGGTCACCATGTCCTACTATAGACCCCTTGATCATATTCCTCCATGTGGCTGAAATGTATCCCTTGACCAACGTCAGCCCCCAGCCCCAGCCCCGGATAACCACCATTCTACCCTCCGCCTCTGTGAGTCGACTTTTGTAGATCCCACCTGTAAGTGAGATCATGCAGCATTTGTCTTTCTGTGCCTGGCTTTTTCACTTAACTCCCTTCTGGTTCATCCATATTGTCATACCTGGCAGAACTGTCTTCCTTTTTAAGGCTGACCGTGTACCTTTTCGTATAAACACCACATTTTCTACCTAAATATTTTTTTAGTACAATGGTTGAAAACTGCCACATAACTTGTTTAACTGCCGCAAGGCTTGGTTTTCACCCATAAGATGGGAAGAGAAATAGCATCTGCCCTGCAGGATGATTCGAGCTGTGAAGCCCAGGGAAGCCGAGAACTGCCGCGGCAGGACAGGTCTTCCAGAAGCCAACAGACCTGCCTTGTTACTTAAGCCCTCCAGGGCCCAGTTTCGTCAGTGATGCAATGAGTGCAAAAGAACGCCTGTCTCGTGGGATTGCAAAATGATACAGAGGATGTCTTCATTCTGTGCTGCTGTAACAGACTCCTACAGACTGGATAACTCAGAGTGTACAGAAACTTGCCGGCTTATGGTTCTGGAGGCTGGGAGGTCCAGCGTCAAGGTCAGGGCCTTCTCGTTGCGTCATCGCATCGCACAATAGCAGAAGGGCAAGGAGGAAGGATGATCGAGCAAGAGAGACAGAGAGAAGGGGGCTGAACCCTCCCTTTTATAACAAGCCCACCAGCCCGTTCAGGAGGGCAAAGGCCTCGTGGTCTAATCACCTCTCGAAGGTCCCACCTATTAATATCACAATGACAATCAAACTTCAACATGAATTTTGGAGGGGATAGTCATTCAAGCCAGAGCAGAGAGGGATGGCAAATGTCCTGAAAACAAGCCTAGAAATTCATCTTAGAAATAGTGCAAAAGCAGATTTCCACTTCTCTCTTTCCCTGTGATGGTATGACCCCAAAAGCCTCCCAGGACAGAGCTTGTGAACACAAGATAGAAACAACAAACTTTTAATGCAGAGCTGAGCTTGCAAGGAGGTCAGGGACGTAACAGGAGCCAGAGACAAACAGAAGACTGAAAACCAGGTCTTCAAGCGTGAGAGCCCAGGGGCAGCTGCCCAGCAGAGTGCTGGTCTGGAGCCTCGGGGTCTAAGTCTCAACACTCACATGGGAAAGGCGATGAGGCCTCCCTGGACCCACATGAAGCAGGAACTGGAACAAGGGCACTCAAAGGGCTACACCCTCAGGAGAGATGTGAACGAGAAGCTGTGTGCCCACAGGAGCAGGAAGACAACACGATGGTTGCATGTTCCTTGCCTGATGTGGTTCTGAGAGACAGAAAGCTCTGTTGACAATTGATTATCAGGGCTCACAGCCTCATTAGACATCAGGTATTGATTTTTTCTTTTTTCTTTTTTTTTTTTTTTTTAGATGGAGTCTAGCTCTCTTGCCAGGCTGGAGTGCAGTGGTGTGAGCTTGGCTTACTGCAACCTCTGTCTCCCAGGTTCAAGCAATTCTCCCATCTCAGCCTCCCGAATAGCTGGGACTACAGGCACACACCACCACACCCAGCTAATTTTTGTATTTTTAGTAGAGACCGAGTTTCAACATGTTGTGCAGGATGGTCTCAATCTCTTGATCTGCCTGCCTTAGCCTCCCAGAGTGCTAGGATTACAGGCGTGAGCCACTGTTCCCAGCCTGAATTTTTCTTTTTAGAGGCAGGGTCTAGCTGTGTTGCCCAGGCTGGTCTTAAATTCCTGGGCTCAAGCGATTCTCCTGCCTTGGCTTCCCAGAGTGCTGGGATTACAGGCAATAGCTACCATGCCCAGCCTAGGTATTGAATTTTCACAGGTTTCACAGTCCAGGCCCTACCACCCCTACAGCAAATAGCTTGATCTAAAACCTGAGCTCAGGCCAGTAATACCCTTAAAGCCCATGACAGAAGCAGGCACAGTGATAGAAGTAAAATCACATAGACATTCTCAATCTAGCCCCCTCCAGTTCCTACCCATAAAGCCCACTGAAGATGAATTTACAATCATAAAGTACAAAACATGCAAAGAAGGAACCACAGGAGGGAAATCAGCAGATGTGTGAACAGCAGGAACGGACTCCTCCACCAAAGGCCTTTAGAAGGTAAATTGAGCAAATAAGAGAACATGAATTAAACATGTTTACATGGTTAAGAATTACAGGAATGAAAGAAGTAAATGAACAAGAATACGATTCCGAGGGAGTGGGGGAGGAATAGGCAGTTTTGAAGAACTAAATGGAATATCTAGAACACAAAACTGCTTGCTAAAATTAACTCAATGGATGAGTTAAAAAGCAATTTAGACCTAGCTGCAAACTGAATTTGTGATATATGCAGAAATTACTTCTGGTGCGAGGCCGAGCATGATGAAAGAATGAGGAGATCCCAAACGTCTATGAGCGTTCCATTCCAATGGTTAGAAGAATGAGGAATCAGCAGTATTTATAAAGATCATGACTAAGAAAGTTCTATACTTGATGAAAAATGTGAATCCTAAGATTCAGAAACACTGTGAGACTTGAGCTGGGGGCAAAAAATGAAACTACACTTCTACATTTAGGAGTAAAGAAATGTTAAAGTGAAAAAGAAAACCACTGAGATTACATCAAAAGCAGTTATCATGAAAGCAGCCTTATCAATTACAAGGATAAAAGTCAAGCAATAGTCAAATATCTATTTTTTTCAAAGTCACAAGATAAAATTAGTAACATAGGATTCTATACATAGCATTATTTGTTACCTACTGGGGCATAACAAAATTCCTCAAAACTTGGCAGCTTAAAAAACATTCAATGTTTCACCATTTCCATGAGTCGGAACTCCAGGTGTGGCTTAATTGAGTCCTGGGCATATTGGCTTCTCACCAGACTGCAATTGGGACGTTGGCACAGCATCTGTGGTCTCATCTGAAGGCTTGCCTGGGGAAGTCTGCATCTGCGCTTACGCTTCATGGGCTGCTGGGCAGAGGCACCCTCAGCCCCTGGTCATGGAGGCTCTCCCGCGGAGCAGCTCCTATCAACAAAGCATGCCAGACAAGAGGGCAACACACAGTCTTCTAGGAAGAAGAAAGCCACGGTCTTTTTTTTTTTTTTTTAAACAAAGCAGTATTTGTGTAATTACCACTTGGTTTGAGAAGTAGAACACTGTGTCAAAAAGTCCTCCAAAGCCCCCACCAGGAACTGCCCTCCTCCTTCTCCCCAGTACAATTACTCCCCTCACTTCTGTCTTTTTGTCAACTTTTTTGAATTGTGGTAAAATGCGTATAACTTAAAATTACAAACTTAATCATTTAAACGTACACTTTGGTGGTGGTAAATACACTAATGATGTGCAACCATCACCACCCTCCATGTAGAACTTTCCATCTTGTAAAACTGAAACTCTGTCTCCATTAAACAGTAATTCCTTATTTCTGTTCCCCTGGCCCTGGTACCCACCATTATACTTTCTGTTTCTGTTTTTGACTACTCTAACTACCTCATATAAGTGGAATTATGCGGTAGTTGTATTTCTGGCAACTGGCTTATTTCATTTGGCAGTGTCCTTAAGGTTCATCCATGTTGCAGCCTGTGTCAGAATCTCCTCCCTTTTTAAAGCTAAATAGTATCCCGTTGTTTATACCACATTCTGCTTATTCACTTATCCATCGATAAGCACTTGGGTTGTGATAAGGTTTGGCTGTGTCCCCACCCAAATCTCATTTTGAATTGTGGCTCCCACAATTCCCACATGTTGTGGGAGGAACCTGATGAGAAGTAATTGAATCACGGGGGCAGGTCTTTCCCATGCAATTCTCATGATGCTGAATAAATCTCACAAGATCTGATGGTTTTGTAAAGGGGAGTTTCCCTGAACAAGCACTCTTCTCTTGTCTACTGCCATGTGAGATGTGCCTTTCCACCATGACGATGAGGTCTCCCCAGCCATGTGGAACTGTGAGTCCATTAAACCTCTTTTTCCTTATAACCTACCCAGTCTTGCATGTCTTTATCAGCAGCATGAAAATGGACTAATGTGGGTTGCTTCCATGTTTTAGCTACTGTGAGTAATGCTGCTATGAACATGTGTGTACAAATACCTCTTTGAGACTCTGCTTTCAATTCTTTAGGGTATATGTGTAGAAATTCAGTTGCTGGGTAATTCTGTTTTTAATTTTTTGAGCAACCACCATACTGTTTTCCATCATGGATGTAACATTTCACATTCCCAGCAATGGTGCAGAAAGGTTTCGGTTTCTCCACATCCTTGCTAACACTTGTTATTTTCTGGATTTTTTTGTGTGTTTGCTTGTTTGTTTAATTAATATAGTAACCAGCCTAATGGTGTCAGGTGGTATATCATTGCAGTTTTGTTTGCTTTTTGTTTTTGAGACAGAGTCTCACTCTGTTGCCCATGCTGGAATACAGTGGTACAATCATAGCTTACTGCAAACTTGACCTCCTGAAGTGATCCTCCTACCTCAATCTCCCGTTTAGCTGGAAATACAGGCATACTACACCGCCATGCCTGGCTAATTTTTAATTTTTTTTTTTAGATATTTTGGGGTTGGGGAGTCTCACTATGTTGCACAGGCTGGTCTTGAACTGGGCTCGAGCAATCCCACAGCCTGTTGAAGTGCTGGAATTACAGGTGTGAGCCACCGCACCCCAGCCTCATTGTCGTGTAGATATACATTTGCCTAACGAATGGTGATGTCATGCATTTTTTCATATGCTTATTGGCCGTTTGAATACTTACTTAGAGAAATGTCTATTCAAGTCGTGTGTCTGTTTTTTAATCGGCTTGTTATTTTACCGTAGAGTTTGAAGCGTTTTCTACATGTTAAGGACGCTGATTCCTGATCACATGTACACCTGCGGCTGCCTTCTCCGTCTGGTAGGTGGCCTGTCTCCTCTGTTGACGTTGTCTTCTGCCCGTGCCGTTGTCGTCATATCCAAGAAGTCGTTGCCAAATCGAACGCTGTGTAGCTTTGTCTTATTATTAATAGTTTTTAGTTTTACAGTTTTAGGTTGTACATTTAGGTCTTTGTAGTTTGTGTATGGTGTGAGACAAAAGGTCCTACTTTATTCTGCTGCAAATTGATGTCCTGTTTTCCCAGAACAGTTTGCCAAAAAGACTGTTTTTTTCCCCACTGAACAGTATCGGCACCTTGTCAAAGACCATTTGACCCTATATATGAAGGTTTATTTCTGAGCTCTGCATTCTATTTCATTGGCCAGTGTGTCTGTCTCTATGCCAATGTGGTACTGGCATAAAGACAGACATGTAGGTCAAGGGTGCCACACTGGCATAAGGACAGACTGTCGATTACTGTATTCTTGATCACTGTAGCTTTGTACTGAGTTTCCCAGATTACTAAATTATTGAATACTGTAGCTTTTAAGTAAGTTTTAAAATCAGGAAGTGTGAGTCCTCTAACTTTCTTCTTTGCTTTCAAGATTGTTTTTGCTGTTTGGGATTCCTTCAAATTCCATGTAAGTTTTAGGATGGGTTTTTCCATTTCTGAAAAAATAAAAGGCTTTGTGGTTTTGACAGGATTGAATTAAATCTGTGGATCACTTTGAGTACTATTGACGTCCTCCAATCCAAGAACACCGGATGTCTTTCCATTTCTTTACGTCGCCTTTACTTTCTTACCGCAATTTTTTGTAGTTGTCGGAATAGAAGTCTTTCACCTCCTTCATTAAGCTAATGCCTAACTTTTTTTTTTTTTTTTTTTTGCTGCTACTGTGGGTAGAATTGTTTTCATAATTTCCTTTGCGACTGTTGGTTGTTAGTTAGCATGAACAATGTATTGACTTTGTATATTACTACTTAGCTGAATTCATTGATTATTTCATTTCCTTTTCATGCCTAATTGCCCTGTCTAGCACTTTCAGTACTATGCTGAATAGCAGTGGGGAAACAGACATCCTTCCTTGTGGATTTTTCTTATATTCTTTTATGATGTAATGTTGAGGCAGTTTCCTTTTATTCCTCATTTGTTGTTTTTTCTTTAATCATGGAATGTGTTGATTTTGTCAAATGCCTCCTCTGCGTCAGTTCAGATGGTTATGTGAGGGATTTCCCCCTTCTTCTGGTAATGTCGTGTATTGCACTGATCCATTTTCATATGTTGAACCATCTTAGTACTCCAAGAATAAGTCACACTTGGTCATTGTGTATAATCCTTTTAATATGCTGCTGAATTAGGTTTGCTAGTATTTTGCTGAGGATTTTCGCATCTATATTCATCAGGGATATTAGTTCTGTAGTTGTTTTGTTTTGTTTGAGACAGGGTCTTGCTCTCTTGCCAAGGCTGAAGCACAGTGACACAGTCTTGGCTTACTGCAGCCTATACCTCCCAAGCTCAAGCCATTCTCCTACCTCGGCTTCCAGAGTAACTGGGACCATGGGCACATGCTACCATCCCCAGCTACTTTTTGTATTTTTGTGTAGAGATGGGGTTTCCCTGTGTTTCCCAGGCTGGTCTTGAACTCCTGAGCTTCCACCTTGACCTCCCATAGTGCTGGGGTTGCAGGCATGAGCCACTGTGCCTGGCCCTAGTCTGTAGTTTTTGTTAAAAATTTTTTTTTGGTTTTAGGGACAGGGTCTTGCTCTGTTGCCCAGGCTGGAGTGCAGTGGTATGATCATGGCTCATTGCAGCCTGGAACTTCTGGGCTTAAGGGATCTTCTCACCTTAGCCACCCAGGTAGCTAGGGCTACAGACATGCACCACCACACCAGCGTATTTTTTTTTTTTTTTTTTTTTTTGTAGAAATGGGGTCTCACTATATCACCCAGGCTATTCTTGAACTCCTGGTTTCAAGTGATCCTCCTGCCTCAGCCTCCCAAAATACTGGGATTACAGGTATTATTCACCACACTCAGCCCGGTTTTCTTTTCTTATAATATCTTTGTCTGGCTTTGGTATCCAGATAATGCTGGCCTTTTAGAATGAGTTAGAAAGTAGTCCTTCGCCTTCGGTGTTTCTGAAGAGTTTGAAAAGAGTTGCTGTTCTTCATCAAATATTTGGGAGAATTTGCCAGTGAAGTCATCAAGTCCAGGGCTTTTCTTTGTCAGATTTTTCATTACTGATTCAATCTCCACATTACTGAAAATTCTGTTCAGACTTTCTACTTGTTCCTGATTTATGTGTTTCTCAGATTTTATTTTTCTATGAAGTTCGTTTCATACATGTTATCTGATTTGTTGGCAGCAGTTTTTCATGGTACTCTCTTGTACATTCTTTTTATTTCTATAGAGTCTGTAGCAATGTGTCCACTTTCATTTCTGATTTAGTAACTGGAGTTTTCTCTATTTTCTTAGACCATCTAGTGAAAGATTTGTTAATTCCGTTGATCTTTTAAATAACTAATTTTTGGTTTCATTGATTTTTCTCTATAGTTTTTCAATTCTTTATTTCGTTTATCTCTTCTGTAATCTTCAGTATTTCTTTTCTTCTGCTAGCTTTGGGTTTAGTTTATTTTTATTTTTCTAGCTCCTTAAGTTGTAAACTTAAGTTGCAGGTTTGAGATCTTTCTAGTTTTTTAATGTAAGCATTTATAACTGAATTTCCCCTGTGGCACTGCTTTTGTGGCATCCTGTACGTGCTGGTCCGCTGCATTTTCACATTCTAAGTACTTTCTTACTTCCCTTGTGACTTTTTCTAGGGCCTATTGGTTGTTTAAGAGTGTGTTGTTTAACTTCCAGAATTTGCGGATTTTACAGTTTACCTCTGTTACTAATTTCTAACTTCATCTTCTTGTGGTTGGAGAAGAGTTTGTATGATACCTGCACTTGGAACTCAATTGAGACTTAATTTGTGGCCTAACAGATGGTGTATCCTGGGAAATGACTCATGCTTATTTGGGAAGGATGAGGATGCTGCTGCTGCTGTTGGTAGAATGTCCGTATGTGTGGTAGATCTAGCTGGTTTATTGTGTTGCTTAAATCCTTTATTTCCCCACTTACCTTCTGTGTGCTTGTCCTGTCCATTATTGAGAACAGGGTATTGGAGTCATCGACTATTGTTGTAGAACTATGGTAGCCTATGTCTTTCACACGTGATAGATTTGATAGTCTTACAGTTAATCAGGTTATGAACAATTGAAGAACCCAATTAACAAGCATCGTTCTAAAGACATATAAAAATCCTGTACCCCAAATTAAAGAATTCACTATTTTCAAGCATATGTGGAATGTTTACTAACAAACAATGAACACATTACCAGCCCACAAAACCAAATCTCAACAAATACCAAGGAATCTATATCACACTGGTCATGTTCCCTGACCAAACGCAATGACAACAGAATAAGAAGCAATCACCAAACACTGGAAAATGTAAAACCATAAAACCACATTTGACTAATAGCCCAAAGAGTGAATCACAGTGGGAGCTGAAAAGATTTAAAACTAGGCGATAAGAAATACGACATATAAAAATTTTTAGCATGCGGCTACACCCAAGTGCCTTTAGGTCATGGATGGACTGCAGGGTCTGGAGTAGTTGGGAGCTTAGCCTTAGTGGTCACATTCTACAAACAAGGAGTCCACACAGGAGCCTGTTCCCTCCATGCCTGTATCCAGATGGGATCCCTGGAAAGCTTTCTCTTGTGCTCCCCACTCTGCTGTGAGGTCTTTGACATGGTCACTTCTCCTCTCTGCTTCCGTTCCCAACTTCCAGGCTTTGCTCAGACGGCTTTCCACTTTTCTCATCAGATTGTTGTATCTTTTGCAGCACGTTGACATCCATCTTCGTAAGAGTCCCATGGAGCACATCTGTCACCAGGAGGGAGTGGGGCATGGGACTCCCTAGCCAGATGCTGGGTTTGATTCTAAAACCTCCACTCACCAGCTGGGTGACTGGGACCAGAAGCTCATCTTCTCTGGGCCTGCTTTTCCTCTCTTGGAAACAGAGATTATGATGGCAAGCACCTTCCTCATGAGTAGTTGGAGATGAAGAGAATTGACATAAAAAGGGGATTATGGGCCGGGCGCAGTGGCTCAAGCCTGTAATCCCAGCACTTTGGGAGGCCGAGGCGGGTGGATCACGAGGTCAAGAGATTGAGACCATCCTGGTCAACATGGTGAAACCCCGTCTCTACTAATACAAAAAATTAGCTGGGCATGGTGGCGCGTGCCTGTAATCCCAGCTACTCAGGAGGCTGAGGCAGGAGAATTGCCTGAACCCAGGAGGCAGAGGTTGTGGTGAGCCGAGATCGCGCCATTGCACTCCAGCCTGGGTAACAAGAGCAAAACTCTGTCTTGGAAAAAAAAAAAAGGGGGGATTATGATCCCCATGGGTGGTTCGGAGAGTGAAGTGGGTTGATGGAAAATGGTTGACAACCCCCTGTGGGGTTTGCAAGAGAGAAGTGGAATGAGGCACTGTGGCGACTATGATCACCCTTCATGGATTTCAGGGGGCAGGAGAAGTGGAATGAGGCATCGTGAGGATTATGATCACCCTTCATGGATTTCAGGGGGCAGAAGAAGTGGAATGAGGCACCGTGGCGACTATGATCACCCTTCATGGATTTCAGGGGGCAGAAGAAGTGGAATGAGGCACCGTGACGACTATGATCACCCTTCATGGATTTCAGGGGGCAGAAGAAGTGGAATGAGGCACCGTGGCGACTATGATCACCCTTCGTGGATTTCAGGGGGCAGAAGAAGTGGAATGAGGCACCGTGACGACTATGATCACCCTTCATGGATTTCAGGGGGCAGAAGAAGTGGATTGAGGCACCGTGACGACTATGATCACCCTTCATGGATTTCAGGGGGCAGAAGAAGTGGAAAGAGGCACCATGGCGACTATGATCACCCTTCGTGGATTTCAGGGGGCAGGAGAAGTGGAATGAGGCACCGTGAGGATTATGATCACCCTTCATGGATTTCAGGGGGCAGGAGAAGTGGAATGAGGCACCGTGGCGACTATGATCACCCTTCATGGATTTCAGGGGACAGGAGAAGTGGAATGAGGCACCGTGAGGATTATGATCACCCTTCATGGATTTCAGGGGGCAGGAGAAGTGGAATGAGGCACCGTGGCAACTATGATCACCCTTCATGGATTTCAGGGGGCAGGAGAAGTGGAATGAGGCACCGTGGCGACTATGATCACCCTTCATGGATTTCAGGGGGCAGAAGAAGTGGAATGAGGCACCGTGGCGACTATGATCACCCTTCATGGATTTCAGGGGGCAGGAGAAGTGGAATGAGGCACCGTGGCAACTATGATCACCCTTCATGGATTTCAGGGGGCAGGAGAAGTGGAATGAGGCACCGTGGCGACTATGATCACCCTTCATGGATTTCAGGGGGCAGAAGAAGTGGAATGAGGCACCGTGGCGACTATGATCACCCTTCATGGATTTCAGGGGGCAGAAGAAGTGGAAAGAGGCACCGTGGCGACTATGATCACCCTTCATGGATTTCAGGGGGCAGGAGAAGTGGAATGAGGCACCGTGGCGACTATGATCACCCTTCATGGATTTCAGGGGGCAGAAGAAGTGGAATGAGGCACCGTGGCGACTATGATCACCCTTCATGGATTTCAGGGGGCAGGAGAAGTGGAATGAGCCACCGTGGCAACTATGATCACCCTTCATGGATTTCAGGGGGCAGGAGAAGTGGAATGAGGCACCGTGGCGACTATGATCACCCTTCATGGATTTCAGGGGGCAGAAGAAGTGGAATGAGGCACCGTGGCGACTATGATCACCCTTCATGGATTTCAGGGGGCAGGAGAAGTGGAATGAGGCACCGTGGCGACTATGATCACCCTTCGTGGATTTCAGGGGGCAGGAGAAGTGGAATGAGGCACCGTGGCGACTATGATCACCCTTCATGGATTTCAGGGGGCAGGAGAAGTGGAATGAGGCACCGTGGCGACTATGATCACCCTTCATGGATTTCAGGGGGCAGGAGAAGTGGAAAGAGGCACCGTGGCGACTATGATCACCCTTCGTGGATTTCAGGGGGCAGGAGAAGTGGAATGAGGCACCGTGGCGACTATGATCACCCTTCGTGGATTTCAGGGGGCAGGAGAAGTGGAATGAGGCACCGTGGCGACTATGATCACCCTTCATGGATTTCAGGGGGCAGGAGAAGTGGAAAGAGGCACCGTGGCGACTATGATCACCCTTCGTGGATTTCAGGGGGCAGGAGAAGTGGAATGAGGCACCGTGGCGACTATGATCACCCTTCGTGGATTTCAGGGGGCAGGAGAAGTGGAATGAGGCACCGTGGCGACTATGATCACCCTTCGTGGATTTCAGGGGGCAGGAGAAGTGGAATGAGGCACCGTGGCGACTATGATCACCCTTCGTGGATTTCAGGGGGCAGGAGAAGTGGAATGAGGCACCGTGGCGACTATGATCACCCTTCATGGATTTCAGGGGGCAGGAGAAGTGGAAAGAGGCACCGTGGCGACTATGATCACCCTTCGTGGATTTCAGGGGGCAGGAGAAGTGGAATGAGGCACCGTGGCGACTATGATCACCCTTCGTGGATTTCAGGGGGCAGGAGAAGTGGAATGAGGCACCGTGGCGACTATGATCACCCTTCATGGATTTCAGGGGGCAGAAGAAGTGGAAAGAGGCACCGTGGCGACTATGATCACCCTTCATGGATTTCAGGGGGCAGAAGAAGTGGAATGAGGCACCGTGGCGACTATGATCACCCTTCATGGATTTCAGGGGGCAGAAGAAGTGGAATGAGGCACCGTGGCGACTATGATCACCCTTCATGGATTTCAGGGGGCAGGAGAAGTGGAATGAGGCACCGTGGCAACTATGATCACCCTTCATGGATTTCAGGGGGCAGGAGAAGTGGAATGAGGCACCGTGGCGACTATGATCACCCTTCATGGATTTCAGGGGGCAGAAGAAGTGGAATGAGGCACCGTGGCGACTATGATCACCCTTCATGGATTTCAGGGGGCAGGAGAAGTGGAATGAGGCACCGTGGCGACTATGATCACCCTTCATGGATTTCAGGGGGCAGAAGAAGTGGAATGAGGCACCGTGGCGACTATGATCACCCTTCATGGATTTCAGGGGGCAGAAGAAGTGGAATGAGGCACCGTGGCGACTATGATCACCCTTCATGGATTTCAGGGGGCAGAAGAAGTGGAATGAGGCACCGTGGCGACTATGATCACCCTTCATGGATTTCAGGGGGCAGAAGAAGTGGAATGAGGCACCGTGGCGACTATGATCACCCTTCATGGATTTCAGGGGGCAGGAGAAGTGGAATGAGGCACCGTGGCGACTATGATCACCCTTCATGGATTTCAGGGGGCAGAAGAAGTGGAATGAGGCACCGTGGCGACTATGATCACCCTTCATGGATTTCAGGGGGCAGAAGAAGTGGAATGAGGCACCGTGGCGACTATGATCACCCTTCATGGATTTCAGGGGGCAGAAGAAGTGGAATGAGGCACCGTGGCGACTATGATCACCCTTCATGGATTTCAGGGGGCAGGAGAAGTGGAATGAGGCACCGTGGCGACTATGATCACCCTTCATGGATTTCAGGGGGCAGAAGAAGTGGAATGAGGCACCGTGGCGACTATGATCACCCTTCATGGATTTCAGGGGGCAGAAGAAGTGGAATGAGGCACCGTGGCGACTATGATCACCCTTCATGGATTTCAGGGGGCAGGAGAAGTGGAAAGAGGCACCGTGGCGACTATGATCACCCTTCATGGATTTCAGGGGGCAGGAGAAGTGGAATGAGGCACCGTGGCGACTATGATCACCCTTCATGGATTTCAGGGGGCAGGAGAAGTGGAATGAGGCACCGTGGCGACTATGATCACCCTTCATGGATTTCAGGGGGCAGGAGAAGTGGAAAGAGGCACCGTGGCGACTATGATCACCCTTCATGGATTTCAGGGGACAGGAGAAGTGGAATGAGGCACCGTGAGGATTATGATCACCCTTCATGGATTTCAGGGGGCAGGAGAAGTGGAATGAGGCACCGTGGCAACTATGATCACCCTTCATGGATTTCAGGGGGCAGGAGAAGTGGAATGAGGCACCGTGGCGACTATGATCACCCTTCATGGATTTCAGGGGGCAGAAGAAGTGGAATGAGGCACCGTGGCGACTATGATCACCCTTCATGGATTTCAGGGGACAGGAGAAGTGGAATGAGGCACCGTGAGGATTATGATCTCCCTTCATGGATTTCAGGGGGCAGGAGAAGTGGAATGAGGCACCGTGAGGATTATGATCACCCTTCATGGATTTCAGGGGGCAGGAGAAGTGGAATGAGGCACCGTGAGGATTATGATCTCCCTTCATGGATTTCAGGGGGCAGGAGAAGTGGAATGAGGCACCGTGAGGATTATGATCACCCTTCATGGATTTCAGGGGGCAGGAGAAGTGGAATGAGGCACCGTGAGGATTATGATCTCCCTTCATGGATTTCAGGGGGCAGGAGAAGTGGAATGAGGCACCGTGAGGATTATGATCACCCTTCATGGATTTCAGGGGGCAGGAGAAGTGGAATGAGGCACCGTGGCGACTATGATCACCCTTCATGGATTTCAGGGGACAGGAGAAGTGGAATGAGGCACCGTGAGGATTATGATCACCCTTCATGGATTTCAGGGGGCAGGAGAAGTGGAATGAGGCACCGTGAGGATTATGATCTCCCTTCATGGATTTCAGGGGGCAGGAGAAGTGGAATGAGGCACCGTGAGGATTATGATCACCCTTCATGGATTTCAGGGGGCAGGAGAAGTGGAATGAGGCACCGTGGCGACTATGATCACCCTTCATGGATTTCAGGGGGCAGAAGAAGTGGAATGAGGCACCGTGACGACTATGATCACCCTTCATGGATTTCAGGGGGCAGAAGAAGTGGAATGAGGCACCGTGGCGACTATGATCACCCTTCATGGATTTCAGGGGGCAGGAGAAGTGGAATGAGGCACCGTGACGACTATGATCACCCTTCATGGATTTCAGGGGGCAGAAGAAGTGGAATGAGGCACCGTGGCGACTATGATCACCCTTCATGGATTTCAGGGGGCAGGAGAAGTGGAATGAGGCACCGTGGCGACTATGATCACCCTTCATGGATTTCAGGGGGCAGGAGAAGTGGAATGAGGCACCGTGGCGACTATGATCACCCTTCATGGATTTCAGGGGGCAGGAGAAGTGGAATGAGGCACCGTGGCGACTATGATCACCCTTCATGGATTTCAGGGGGCAGGAGAAGTGGAATGAGGCACCGTGGCGACTATGATCACCCTTCATGGATTTCAGGGGGCAGGAGAAGTGGAATGAGGCACCGTGGCAACTATGATCACCCTTCATGGATTTCAGGGGGCAGGAGAAGTGGAATGAGGCACCGTGGCGACTATGATCACCCTTCATGGATTTCAGGGGGCAGGAGAAGTGGAATGAGGCACCGTGGCGACTATGATCACCCTTCATGGATTTCAGGGGGCAGGAGAAGTGGAATGAGGCACCGTGGCGACTATGATCACCCTTCATGGATTTCAGGGGGCAGGAGAAGTGGAATGAGGCACCGTGGCGACTATGATCACCCTTCATGGATTTCAGGGGGCAGGAGAAGTGGAATGAGGCACCGTGGCAACTATGATCACCCTTCATGGATTTCAGGGGGCAGGAGAAGTGGAATGAGGCACCGTGGCGACTATGATCACCCTTCATGGATTTCAGGGGGCAGGAGAAGTGGAATGAGGCACCGTGGCAACTATGATCACCCTTCATGGATTTCAGGGGGCAGGAGAAGTGGAATGAGGCACCGTGGCAACTATGATCACCCTTCATGGATTTCAGGGGGCAGGAGAAGTGGAATGAGGCACCGTGGCGACTATGATCACCCTTCATGGATTTCAGGGGCAGAAGAAGTGGAATGAGGCACCGTGGCGACTATGATCACCCTTCATGGATTTCAGGGGGCAGAAGAAGTGGAATGAGGCACCGTGGCGACTATGATCACCCTTCATGGATTTCAGGGGGCAGGAGAAGTGGAATGAGGCACCGTGAGGATTATGATCACCCTTCATGGATTTCAGGGGGCAGAAGAGTATCGATTGAAATCGAGTTGATGATATGTCTCCCTTATGGGGGGTTGGGAGAGTGAAATCGGCCATAGAAAACGGAGATTATGACAACTGATTATCCAGAGAGTCAAGTGTGTTCATGGAAATGAGAATATTGCAGTAGCTCCCCGTTGTAACGGGGTAATGCAAAACCAGTTGAGGTCGTGCTGAGATGGTGATAGGCCTCCTCAGTGTGTGTTCAGGTGGAAGTAGCGGGTTGATGCATCATTGACGTTTCTTTCCTGTGTGTGGTTGGCGAGCTGAACCGGATCAATGGGATGATCAGATTACGACAGTGCTGTTGCCTTGCAAGGTTGGGAAGGTGAAATGGGTTAATGGAAAATGGAGATTATGACAACGTGTCCCGTATGGGCGTTTGAAATGGTGAAGTGGGCTGACTGAAGTGAAAGTTAGTACGCCTCTTCCTTTTGTGTGATGAAGTCGTAGTGGGTTGACGGAACGTCGGGACGATGCCGCATTGCTTTCGTGGTTGTTGGTAGGGTCAGGTGGGCTCATGGACCAAGGAGATGGTAACATACCTTTCTGCGGGTTGCTAGGAGGGTGAAGAGGGTTGAGAGAATGTGGGTTGGGAGATCAGCAGGATGCCTCCCTTTTGGGTGGTTGGGTGAAGTGAGTTGATGAATGAGGAGGATTATGGTTTGACCGTCTTCTGCGGGTTGCCAGGAGGATCAAGAGGGTTGAATGTGGAGCCTGGACAACACCCGTAGCTACACGGTGTCTCGGGGTTTCCTTTACCTCTTTTCTCACGGTCGCGCTTTGGCTGCTGCAGCTCCAACACTGAATGTTCACCCTGCCAGGTCGCATGCAGAGTGATGCCTTTTTGGTTGAAGACATAGACTTTCTCGGATACCACCTGCCTCCTACAGCAGACATCTCCTCAGGCCCTGTTGGCCAGCACTGTGTCAGCCTGCCTCACCCCCAACCGTCCCAGCAAAGGGGAAGGGGAGGCCCATCACAGGCTTCCTTCAGTCATGGTGCATTCCCCGAGGACAAACTTCCTTCCTTTGAGCCCATAGTATCAGGAGACTGGAAAGTTTGCATTTCCATTTATTCCGTGCAGAAGAAAGAGGCTGCTGCTGGGAATACCAACAACGTTTGCAACAGAAAGCAAGGAGGTCAAGAAGCAAACGTCTAGGCACAGAATGGATCGTGCTGGTGGCTGTAGAAATTAGAAATTACAGCGACACGGGTGCCGCCAGCAAGAGGGGCTCAAGTCTTCACTGCTGACCTCGGCCGTGGGAGGGGGCGGACCACAGCGCAGGACGGGGGCGGGTGCTGTTTAGGAGCCAACTACTTCCTGGTTCTCAGGCAGGCAGTCCACCCCCCACCCCACCCCCCGTGGCCTGGCCCTGGCGCGAGGCCCTTCCTCCTCCTGGAGTTCGGTCTTCTCTGTCTGGTCCAGGCTCTCGCATCCCACCCACGCGACACCCGGTCTTCCTTTAGGTAAGGTCCCCACTCCTCAGACCCAGGGGTCTGACTTTCAGAAGCTCCAGCAGCAGAGACAGGCTCTCAGCCACGGGCAGGGTCACCTTGGAAACCCCAGGGCGGAGCTTTGCGAGGGGTGGGGCTCCAAGCCAGGACCTGCACCGGGTGACTAAGGGGCTCACTCTCCTCACGCGGCCCCTCACCCGCGGGCCCTGCCCCGGGCTGCTCACCTGAGCTCTGCTGTCCACCTTCATGCTCACAAACGCCTTTAGCCCTCCTGGTGGCACCGCGGGCCCCATGTCTGGGACCCCTGCCCAGCTGCGGACCCGCCACCCAAGGTCTCTGTGTGGACTCTGTACTCGGCAAAGAGCCCCCGTTGACCCAAAGTGAGGGCGCCCTGAAAGCCCACCTGCCTTCGGCCACTGTCCAAGCCTTCCCCATCCCACCTGCCCCCTAGCCCAGAGCCTCCAGCCTGCTCCCCCTGCAGCCCCTGCATCTACCTCCCCAGAGCCCAGTGCAGAGTCCCATGGGCTGGGGCCTTGCTGCGTATACTCAGTCCTTGGGTCCACCTTGGACTCCCTACTCAGCAAAGGGCAACTGTGGCCAAGCATGGAGAGCCCCCCAACCTCCTTTCCACTGTCGGAACCTCCGTCCAGTTCTCTGCATTTGACTCCCTGGCCAGCCGAGGGCCACCACCTGTTCACAGCTCAGTACCCAGTGGCTTCCTGCCCACTTGTGGCTCTAAAGCCATGGTTTCTGAACGAGGTTCCCAGCTCAGCAAAGAGTGGCCTTGAACCCACATTTGTTGTCCTCGAGAGCCACCCACCCGCCCACCTGGCATCCAGCACCACAGGTTCACCTGCGGTTCCCCATGTCCTTACCTGCCTGGGGACAGCACCTCTGCCAAGACTAGAGGACCCAGCTGGAAGTGGCTGCTGCCTGGTGGACGAGAAGGGCCTCGCAGCTGTCCTCAGGCAGCCACCACACTGTTCTCCAGCAATGCGAGCACAGGCACTGCAGAGTGTGGACAGCGGCCTTGGGGGCGCTCCATCGCCTCCTGGCACCCCTGACCCTGGCCCTGGCTGTCCATCACCTCCCGGCACCCCTGACCCTGGCCCTGGCTGTCCATCGCCTCCTGGCACCCCTGACCCTGGCCATCCATTTCCTCCTGGCACCCCAGATTCTGACCCTGGCTGTCCATTGCCTCCCGGCACCCCTGACCCTGGCCCTGGCTGTCCATTGCCTCCCGGCACCCCTGACCCTGGCCCTGGCCATCCATCGCCTCCCGGCACCCCTGACCCTGACTCTGGCCATGCTCCAGCTCCCAGTGGTGTCCCAGCAGCTGGCACACAGCCCCTCTGGTGCCACCACAGTACAAACACAATTATAATACAATAAATGGAAGGCCAAGAAACAGGGTCTCAAGACAGCAGAAGCCAGAGGTGTGGAGCCCAAAGTGGAGCACTGTGACTCTGAGCAGAAAGTCTGAGACCCCAGCCCAGGTGGAAACATGTCTTTCAGTGGAGGGCCCAGGTCCAGGGTTACCTGTGAATGAAGAGGGGGCTGCCTCTGTGCGAGGCGGGCACAGAAACGTCAGCCACTCAGGCCCGGTGCTGAGGCCTCCCCAGTGCTTGGACCTCCCTGGAGCACAGCCCCTCGGGGCCCATGGTTCTGGGGTGCTACCGAGGTCAGGGCATCTAAGTGCCGCAGGCCTGTGATCAGCAGCTGTGAGGGATGCCAGCAGTGTCCCTGGAAAGCAATCCCTGAGGCTGGGTAGGCAGGAGGAGTGTGGCAGGTGGGGAAGCTGGATAGAGGTGGCCAGGATGGGGGGCTGTGCTCTGTGGGCATGGGAAGTGTGGAAGGATGGGGGCAGGGAGAGACTTTGGGTTTGCCTTCACAAGGATCGCCCTGGCTGCTCTCAGAGAGAAATTGAAGGAACAAGGCAGGGAAATACAGTGGCGTTCACGGTCACAGGGAAAGGCTGCTTTCCAGTGGTGGGCTGAGAAGTGGTGAGGAAGCAGCCTCGGGTGGCGGGTGGTTTGCACAGAGCCTGGGCTGTGGTCCTACCTAAGCTCCAGGGAGGACGGGGTTTCTGAGGAGAGACCTGGGGAACACGGGACACACCCATGGAACCCCCCGTGGAGGTGGGTGGCCGATCGGCCTGGGGCCCAGAGGCAGCACTTGAGGTCACAGGAGCTAAAAGCAACAGTGTGTAAGCCAAGGAGAGGGTCAGAGGAGCTGGGTCTGGGGCACAGCGTGCCTTCCAGGGATGTGAGTGAACCTGAGGGGAATGTGGCAAGAGAAGGGATGAGCAGGGCCAGGAATAGAGACAGTGGGGCTGTCAGGGCAGAGTTCGGGCCACGCAGACCTGCCTGCGGAGAAGCAGCTTGGAGTTGATGTGGACGAGGCGCACACCCAGTGAACCACAGTGTCAGGACGTGGTCACCGATGTGGGGACAGTGAGGACCAGGAGGAGGGACTGTTTGAGCAGGGACTTGGGTACAGGTCTGAGGAGGTAGGACATGGGCGACCGCTTCCACTTCTCACTCCAGGACCCTGGGCTGTCGCTCCTGGAGGGCTGGGGATGGGATCGTTTCTTCATCCATGTGCCTTTTCTGGGACATTTCAGTTGTTTCCAGGTGTTTTCGTTTTTTATGATTTCAAAGAAATCTGCAAACATTTGCACAGAGGTTTTCACGTGAAGGTAGATTTTTGATTCTCTGGGACAGGTGTCCGGCTGTGTGGTTACTGGGTTGTGCAGTAAGCGTATGTTTCACTTTTAAGAACCCATCGGAGCGTCTCAGCAGCGTGGCTGCACCAGTGCACCCTCTCAGCAGTGGCACGTGAGCAGGCTGCGTTCTTGCCAGCATTTGGCGTCGTCACTATTTTTAGCGTTACCCGTTTCAGCTGTTCTGATAGGCTGGTAGTGATCTCTCTCATTCAGGCTTTGCTTTGCATTTCCCCGGGCACTAGCACCCTTGGCGTCTTTAACGCGCTTGTTTGCCGTCCACATAACAGCTGCCTCTCAGTATCCACGGGGGCTGGCTTCAGGTGACGCCTCGAATGCCAAAATCCCTGGATGCTCAGCCCATGGTGTAAAGTGACACAGCGTTTGCTCATAACAAAGTATCACCTGTGTGCTGCTTTTAAACCGCCTGTAGGTTACTTACAACACTGAATGCAATGTGAATATCACGTGAATAGTTGTTACGTTGTATTGTTTAGAGAATAGTAACAAGAAAAAGTCTATACACATTTCAATACAAACACAACTTTTTTTCACATATTTTGGATTTGTGGTTGGTAGAATCTGCAGATGCAGAGCCCACGGATCCCCAGCGAGGACTGTTCTCTTTGGTAAAATCCATCCTGTCTTTTGCCCATTTTCTATTTGGATGGTTTGGTTTTTTACCATTGAGTTTTGAGTTTGCAGATACACTTCCATCCTCCCACCAGGATTTTTACAGAGCACATGTTTTTAACTTTGCTAAAGTCCAATTTACCAAACATTTTATTTTATAGATTGTACTTTTAGGGTCATGCCTAATATCTCTCAGCCAAACCCTAAGTCCTAAAGATTTTCTCCTATGTTTCCTTCTAAAAGTTTTATAATTTTACATTTAAATCCATGCGATGGTCAGTTTGAGTTAATTTTCGTTTAAGGAGTGACGTTTAAATCAGGGTGGTTTGGCTTATTTGTTTGTTTGTTTTGCCTATGTGCATCCAATTGCCAGCACGATTTGCTGAAAACACAGTCCTCTTTCAGTTAGATTAAGTTTTCACTTTTGTCAAAAATCAGTTGTACTAATGTGAGTCCAATTCTGGGCGCTCTGTTGTGTAACGTTGATCAGTGTGGCTTTTCCTCCATGATTACTCTGGTTACTATGGAAATGGGACACACTGGTTTCTCCCATTGTATTCTTTTTATTCTTTAGAGACAAGGTTCTTGCTCTGCCACTCAGGCTGGAGTGCAGTGGCACGATTATAGCTCATCCTCACCACAGTCTCAAACTCTTGGGCTCAAGCAATCCTCCCATCTCAGCCTCCCAAGTACCTAGGAGTACAGGCACACACTAACATGCCTGGCTAATTTTTTAAAATTTATTTTTGTAGAGACAGGGTCTCACTATGTTGCCTAGACTGGTCTGAAAACTCCTGGCCTTAAGCAATCCTCTCACCTTGGCCTCCCAAAGTGTTGGGATTACAGAAATGAACCATTGTACTTGGCATGTTTTATTCTTTTTCAAAATTGTTTTAGCTACCCTGGTCCCTTTGCATTTCCATACACAATTTAGAATGAGCGTGTGTGTGTGTGTGTGTGTGTGTGTGTCTGTGCCTGTGTGTGTTTTAGATTAAGTTTTGCTCTTGTTGCCCAGGCTGGAGCACAGTGGCGCGATCTCAGCTCACTGCAACCTTCACCTTATTTCTTTCTGAGAGTTTTGATCATAAATGGGTGTTAAATTCTGCCAGATGTTTTTTCTGCATTAATGATTGTGCTCTTGTGCTTTTTCTTTCTTAGCATGTTGATATGGTGGATTATGTTGCTTGACTTTCAAATATTGAATCGGCCTTGCATGCCTGGAATAAGTCCCACTTGGTCATGGGATGTGATTCTTTTTATAATTTGCTGAATTCTAGTTTCCAATGTTTCGTTATGGACTTCTAACATTTCTATTAATCAGGGATATTATTCTCGTGTTTTCTTTTTCTATATTACGTTTGTCATGTTAAATAGAACGGTAATATTGGCTTCATAAAACAAGTTGGGAAGTGTTACACTCTCTTTTTCCTTTCTGGAAAATATTATGTAAAATTGGTGCTAATTCTTCTTTAAATGTTTGGGGGAATTCTCCAGTGAAACAATCTAGGCCTGGAGATTTCTTTTGGGGGAGCTTTAAAACTATAAATTCAATTTCTTTAATAGTTATGGGGTATTCGGATGTCCTGCTGAACATGCATCGTAGTTTGCGCTCTTCCAGAAATCGGTCCATTTTACCTCAGGCGTCATCTGTGTGTATGTAGAGTCTTTTCTTATTCTCTTTATAGCCACAGATTCTGGGCTGATATGTCCCCTCTTTCCTTCCTGAAATTGATGATTTGTGTTCTCTGTTGTTTTTTCCTTGCCAGTTTTGCTGGAGGTTTGTCAACTTTTTATCACTGTTTCATTGATTTTTTCTGTCGTTGCTCAGTTCTGTTGATTTTCGCTCCGTTTTGCTTTCCTTTCTTCTGCTGGCTTTGGGTTTATTTAGCTCTTCTTTGTCTAGTTTCTTAAGATCCAAGTGTCAATTATTGATTTGAGACTTTTTCTTTTTTATGTTTTCTATGTGTTTAGAAATTTTCTTGTAATGTATTATTTATTTATTTATTTGAGACGGCGTCTCACTGTGTTGCCCGGGCTGGAGTGCACTGGCGCTGTCACAGCTCACTGCAGCCTCGAACTCCTGGGCTCAAGTGATCTTCCCACCTCAGCCTCTCGAGTAGCTGGGACTACAGACACATGCCACCATGCCCAGTTAATTTTTAATTTTTATTTTTTGTAGAGATAGGGTCTCACTCTTGCCCTGGCTGGTCTCAAACTCCTGGCTCAAGCGATCCTCCTGCCTTAGCATCCCAAAGTGCTGGAATTACAGGAGTGAGACACCATACCCCGACTTTTATTTTTATAGACCAATTTCATCGTGTTTGGAGAACCCAGTCTGTATGACTTCAGTTCTTTTAAATGTGTTGTGATTTGTTTTGTGACATAGAATATGGCCTATCTTTTTAACTGTTCTGTGAGCACCTGAATACGATGTGAATTATATTGTTGGGTATAGTGTCCCGTAAATGTCAGTTGGATCCTGTTGATTGATGACATGGTTGAGTTTCTTTTGTGTCTTTGCTGACTTTCTGTAGAGCTGTCGTATCATTTGTTAAGAGAGCGTTGGTGAAGGGTGCAACCATAATTGCATTGTTTTCAGTTCTGCTAGTTTTGGCTTCATGTATTTTGCAGCTTTGCTGTTTATTGCATGGAAATTTAGATTCACAGTGTGTTTCTTAGTTGGATTATCCAGTCTCTGTCTCCAGTAACTGTCTTTGCTTCAAAGCCTACTGTATCTGATGTTAACATGGCTACATCTGCTGTCTTTTGATGAATGTTTACATGATATCTTTTCCCACCCTTTCACTTTAAACTTGCCTATACTGATGTATTTGAAGTGAGTCTATTGTAGACACAATAGAGCGGTTTAAACATTTTAATCTGTGTTGCCTATCTTTACTTTATTTAGGCCATTTACATTTAATTGTAATTATCGATATTTTAGGGATTAAGTTTGCCATATTATTTTTCTTTTTTCTGTTTGGTCTCTCTGTTTTCTGTTTCCCTGGGTTTTTTTTCCTACCTTCCTATGGTGATCTGAACATTTTTTAGAATTCCGTTTTGATTAAAGTGTTTTTCAGAGTGTTTCTTTGTATAGCTTTTTTACGTGTTTATTCTAAGCATTACATTATATATAGGTAACTTATCATAGTATACTGGTCTCCATGTTTAACAAGTGACATTTTACCAGTTTGAATGAAGTTTAGAAACCTTACCATTGTTGAGGTCCATTTACCCTCCCCTGTACGTAACAAAATTCTCTTACATACGTCTTTTGCTTCAACCTTCAAACACAATTTAGAAAAATTGAGGACCGGACATGGTGGCACACACCTGTAATCTCAGCAGTTTGTGAGGCCGAGGCAGGCAGATGACTTGAGCCCAGGAGTTTGAGACCAGCCTGGGTAACATGGCAAAACCCCATCTCTACAAAAAATACAAAAAAGAAAAATTAGCCAGTAGTGGTGGTGCACACCTGTAGTCCCAGCTACTCAGGAGGCTGAGGTGGGAGGATTGCTTGAGTCCAGGAGGCTGAGGCTGCAGTGCGCTGAGATCATGCCACTGCACTCTAGCCTGGGGTACAGAGTGAGACCCTGTCAAAAGAAAGAGAGAGAGAGAGAGAGAGAGACAGAGAGAGACAGAGAGAGAGAGAGAGAGAGAGAAAAGAAGGAAGGAAGAGGGAGAGACAGAAAGAAAGAGAAAGAAAAAGAGAAAAGCAAAATTGAGAAGAAAAACCTATTGTCATTATTCATATTTTTACTGTCTCTGCACTTTCTTCCTTTGTGATATTCTAGGGTTCATTTTTAAAAAATTTTCTTTCTTTTCAAGAAATTCTTAGCTGGGAATGGTGGTTCATGCCTGTGATCCCAGCACTTTGGGAGGCTGAGGCAGGCAGATCACTTGAGGCCAGGAGTTTGAGATCAGCCTGGCCATTATGAGAAAACCACTTCTCTACCAAAATTACAAAAATTAGCCAAGTGTGGGGGTGCAAACCTGTAATCCCAGCTACTCAGGAGGCTGAGGCAGAAGAGTCACTTGAGCCCAGGAGATAGAGATTGCAGTGAACTGAGATTGCACCACTACACTCCAGCCTGGGCCACAGAGTGAGACTGTCTCAAAAAAAAAATTCTTTAGTTTTTCTTTTCGGGTTCTGCTGGTGACAAATTATTAGTTTTCCTACATCTGAGAGTGTCTTGATTTCCACTTCATTTTTTTAAGGATATTTTCAATGGATATAGAGTTCTAGGTTGACAGTGTTTTTCTTCAAGCACTTGAAAAATATTGTGCCACTTACTCTGGCTTCTGTAGTTTCTAATGAGAAATCTGCCACCATTCAAATGTCCCCCAAACACACCCCAGTGTGTTTGTCATTTGCCTCTCACTGCTCTCAATATTTTCTTTGTCATTAGTTTGCAATAGTTTGGTAATCATGTGCTGTCTTAGTCTGTTCAGGATACTATAACAAAACATTGCAAACTGTTTGGCTTAAACGATAGAAATTTATTTCCTCAAAATCCTGGAGGCTACAAGTGTAAGACCAAGGTGCCAGCATGATTGAATTCTGGTGAGGGCTCTCTTCCTGGCTTACAGACAGCCACCTCCTTGCTGTGTCTCACATGATGGGGAGAGAGAATGCAAGCTGTCTGGTGTCTCTTCCTATAAGGGCACTGATGCCATTGTAAAGAGCCCCATCTTCATAATTTCATCTAAACCTTATAACCTCCCATAGGCCCCATCTCCAAATACCATCACATTTGGGGTTGGGACTTCAACGTATGAATGGGGGGAGCACTGTCTATTGGGAGGGTTGTGTCTTGGTATAGATTTATTTGGGTTTATCCTGTTTGAGTTTGCTCTGTTTCTTTAATCCTTAGGTTTTTGGGTTTTGTCTTTGCAAATTTAAGCAATTGTCAGCCATTATGTCTTCAATTTTTTTTTGATCTCCTTTCTTCGTTTTCTCTTTCTGGGATTTCAATGGCACAAAAGTTAGATCTTTTGTTATTATTTCACTGGTACTTAAGTTTCCCTCATTTTTGGTTTTTTTTCTTTCTGTTGTTAAAATGGGATAATTTGTATTGTTCCATCTTCATGTTTTCTTATTATTCCTCTGTCTTCTCCATTCTGCTTTTGAGTTCATTCAGTGAGTTTAAAATTTTTCAGTTATTGTATTTTTTCTCAATTTATTTCTTCTTTATATCTTCTATTTGTTTTTTCTTTTTATTTTTTAATCTTCTATTTTTTTGCTGAGTATTTCTCTTTTTCATTTATTTTAAGCATGTTTGTAATTGCTTGTTGAAGCATTTTTACAATGGCTACTCTACAATTCACATCAGATAATTCCAACATCTATGTCCTGTTGGTGTTGGGATTCTTTTATTGTCTTACTCATTTAAGATGACACTTACCTGTTTTTTGTTGTTGTGAGTGTTTTTCAAGTATATTCTGGGTATTTTAGGTATTATGTTATGAAGGTCTGGATCTTAGAAATGTTGTGTGTTAGCAGGTGGTAGATTTATGAAAGAGTGGTTAGCAAGTGCAGCCCCACCCATACGCCCAGAATAGAAAGAGCAAAGTTAAATCTCACCAGAACTTACAAGTTGCTCAGCTTGGTAAGATATGGCTGAGAAACTACAGGACAATTGTGTGGGGAATGTCAAGTTATCACAGTATTTTCCTCTGCAGCTGTTGAGAGCACATCACAATGAGCAACCTGTCTGCTGAGTGTATAGGATGATGAGAACTTTGCTCCCCTAAAGCTGCTTTGTAATGGCTGGTCAGCTGCCATGCCCAAAGGAGCTCCTGTCTGTTTTGCAGGCTGGATGCTGCCCAGTTCATGAATCACTAATAAAAGACAGTTAAGCTGGGCATGGTGGTGCACACCTGTAGTCCCAGCTACTCAGGAGGCTGAGGTGGGTGGATCTTTTTTTTTTTTTTTTTTTTTTTGAGACAGAGTCTCACTCTGTTGCCAGGCGCCAGGCTGGAGTGCAGTGACACGATCTCGGCTCACTGCAACCTCCACCTCCCGGGTTCAAGCAATTCTCCTGCCTCAGCCTCCCAAGTAGCTGAGACTACAGGTGCACGCCACCATGCCCAGCTAATTTTTTGTATTTTTTTAGTAGAGACGGGGTTTCACCATGTTGGCCAGGATGGTCTCGATCTATTGACCTCATGATCTGCCCACCTTGGCCTCCCAAAGTGCTGGGATTACAGGCATGAGCCACCACGCCTGGCCGGTGGGAGGATCCTTTAAGTCCAGGAGCCTAGGCAACATAGCAAGACTCCATCTCAAAACTCGATTTGTTGAAATTTTGTTCTTTGATGGTTTCTATCCTTAAAACAGAACCAGCTGGGACCCTCCAGGGCATTCCAGAACCATCAGCATCAGTAGCATCAGGGTGGCCAAGATGTGGACACTGCCAGACAGGGGCCACAAGAAATGACAGGATATAGCAGGTCTCAGACATGACCAGAGACTTCTGCATGTGGTGGAAGGCTCCACTGAGTGTGGTGACCCAGCCACTTCACAGGAAGCCTCTACACCCAAGCTTAAAGGTGTCCACCTGTGACCAGGGTTCCAGGGAACCTGTGGGTCCTGTGATATGGCACTGGAGATCTGAGCCATGCAGAGGAGTTGCACCACAGAGGCCAGGCTTTGGTGTGGAGAATAAGTAGGAAGGGAGCACGGGAGGCCTTCGACTGAGGCCCAGTCACCAACCCCCACCCCCACCCACCACCAGGGGATTCTCTTCAGGGCTTCACAGAGAGCCACGTGGTGTCATTGCTGGGCCTGCCATAGGTCCCAGGACCAACGCTTCCCAGTCCTACCTGCTAAATAAATACATCCAGTACCTTTCCTTTGAGATCTTGAAAAGTGAAGCCTTCACTTGGCAGTAACAGTGAAACATTTCAACATGTTAAATTCTCATTTTATGTGCACAGGGAATGCTGGCCCATAAAGGGCCTGGGGGTCCAGCATTCTACACATTGGACTCCTCATTAGTCATTTGAGTCTCGTGTTGCCTAACACAGTGCATTGGGATCAAACTGAATTTGCAGCCAGGCACCGTGGCTCATGCCTGTAATCCCAGCACTTTGGGAGGCAGAGATAGAGGATTACTTGAGGCCAGGAGTCCAAGACCAACCTGGGCAACATAACAAGACCCTGCCTTTACAAAAAAGAGTTTTAAAAATTAGCCTGGTATAGTGGGCATGCCTGTAGTCCTAGCTGCTGGGGGTGCTGAGGTAGAAGGATCACTTGAGCCCAGGAGTTCAAAGTTATAGTGAGCTAAGAGTGCACCACTGCACTCCAGCCTGGGCAACAGAGTAAGACCCTGACTCTAAACATACCTATACACACACACACACACACACACACACACACACACACACCCCACCACCACCACTACAACTGTCACCACCACCACCAACAATGAAAAACTCTGAATTTACATTATTCACAATAAAGTGATAGCTTCTGTGACATCTGCATAGAATTCTAAGTAAAGTTGCCTCATCGGTCACCTCTGTTAATGTTGACAAGACACAATCTAAAAATAAAGAGGATGAGAATGGAGGCACCACTGCCCTTCTAGTTACCTCCTGGACTACACTAAGCACCAAAGTTACAAGGATCCAAGGCATCTCTGGAAAGTTCCATCTCCAGAAGATACCCTGAGAGCTCTTAGGCATGATCTTAAATAAATATTCCTGTTGTTTGAAATACCTTAAATTCCTCATATTTAAGCTACTGGGAACCACTTGCAATTCCATATAAATTTGAGAATCTACTTTGATTTCTTTGGACAGGGCTGTTGGAATTTTGATAGGCATGGTGTTAAATCCGTAGATTACTTTGGATAGTATTGATATCTTAACAATGTTGAGTCTTCCTATCCATGAATATGGGATGCCTTTCCATTTATTCAGGTGTTCTTTAATTTATTTTAGCGATCTTTCCTATTTTTTAGCATATGAGTCTTTCACTACCTTGGTTAGATTTATTCCTGATTATTTAATTCTTTTAGATGCTGTTGTAAATGGCATTGTTTGCTTAATTTCCTGTTTGAATTGTTCAATGCTGGTGCACAGAAACACAAATGAATTTTGCATGTTGATCTTGATGTGTTGACCTTGTAATTTTGCTAAATTTGTTTATGAGCTATTGTACCTTCTTGTGGGTTATTTTGGATTTTCTATACGTAGGATCATGTCATCTGCAAATAGAGATTGTTTTACCACTTCCCTTCCATTTGGTTGCTTTCCATTTCTTCTCTGTGTGTGTGTGTGTGTGTGTGTGTGTGTGTGTTTTGAGACAGAATCTCGCTCTGTAGCCCTGGCTGGAGTGCAGCGGCACAATCTTGGCTCACTGCTGCCTCAGCTCCACCTCTGGTCTTAAGCGATCTTCCCACCTCAGCCTTCCAATGGCTGGGACCACAGATGTGCACCACCGTGCCCAGCTAATTTTTTGTATTTTTTTTGTAGAGACGAGGCTTCACTACGTCGCTCAGTTTGGTCTCAAACTCCTGGGCTCAAGTGTTCAGCCCCCTCAGCTTCCTGAAGTGCTGGGATTACAGGCGTGGGCCATCGTGTCTGGCCAGCTGTGGATTTCTTATAATACCCTTCAGCATGCTGAGGAATTTTGTTTCCATTCTTAGTTTTCTGAGCTTTTCTTTCTTAGATCATGAACAGTGTTGGATTTTGTCAAATACTTTTTCTGTGTAAATCGAGATGATGGGTTTTCTCCCTTAATTCTGTTAATGTGGTATATTACATTGATCGATTTTTCTCATGTTGAACCACCCTTGCATTCCTAGGTAAATTCGACTTGGTCATGATGAATAGATGAATAATCCTTTTAATATGCTGTTGCATTCAATCTGCTATATTTTGCTGAGGATTTTGCATCTGTATTTGTAAGTGATATTGGTCTGTACTTTTCTGTGAATGTCTTTATCTCATTTCAGTATTAAGGTAATGCTGGCTGCATAGAATGAGTTAGGAAGTATTCCTCCTGTTAAATTACTTGGAAACACAGCACCCTGAGCAGCCCTGTGGCAGGAGAGGCCTCACAGTGATGGGCTCTACCTGCAGCCAGGAGTGCAGGGGCCGCACCATCCAGCTTTGTGTGAGTGACACTGTGATTTCATACAGTAACAACAATGACAAGATCCTGTAATGTTGCATTTTCTGGACACATCCCTGTCATTAAGGCACACATGACTATAGCTCACAAAAGACAGGTGTCCAGAATATCTGAAGAACTCAGAACTCCTACTAATCAACAGTACAAAAACAAATGACACAATTTAAACATAAGCAACAAAATAATCCCAGGAATTTGGGAGGCCGAGGTAGGAGGATAACTTGAGGTCAGGAGTTTTAGCCCAGTCTGGGCAGCAGAGCAAGACCCAGTCTCTATAAAAACAAACAAACAAACAAAAAAAGAGAATGATGTTCCATGACTGCAAACCCAGCTACTCAGGAGGCAGAGGCAGGAGAATCACTTGAGCCCAGGAGGTTGAGGCTGCAGTGAGCCATATTTCCACCACTGCGATCTAGCCTAGGCAATAGAGCGAGACCCTGTCTGAAAAAAAAAAAACAAAACAAAACAAAAAACATATTTCACAAAGAACACACAATTGACCCTTGAACAACTTGGCAGTTAGGGTCACTAACCCCTCACAGTGGAAAATCCTTGTGTAAGTCTTGACTCCCAGAACCTAACTGCTAATAGCCACTGGTGACTGGAAGCCTTATCAATAACAAAAACAGTTGATTAATGCATATTTTATTTGTTATATGTATTGTAAACTATATTCTTGTAATAAAGTAAACTACAGAAGAGAAAATGTTATTAAGAAAATCATAAGGAAGAGAAAATGGATTCATGGTTCACTAACTGCAGGGAACCCCCATCAAGGTCTCCGTCTTCCTCCTGCTCGTGTGACTGGCTGAGGAGGAGGAGCAAGAGGGGCTTGGTCCTGCTGTCTTGGGATGGCAAAGGCAGGAAAAATCCACAAACAACTGAACCTGTGCAGTTCAAACCCCTGTTGCTCAAGGGGAGCTGTAAAAGAATAACCAATGAGCACATGAGAAAGCACTCAGCAACCTTAGCTGGGCGTAATGCACATTTAAATCACACACACTAGGCCGGGCGCGGTGGCTCATGCCTGTAATTCCAGCACTTTGGGAGGCCGAGGCAGGCTGATTGCTTGATGTTAGGAGTTCGAGACCAGCCTAGCCAACATGGGGAAACCCCATCGCTACTAAAAATACACATACACACAAAAATTAGCCGGGCATGATGACAGGTGCTTGTAGTCCCAGCTACGCAGGAGGTTGAGGCAGGAGAATTGCTTGAAGCCTGGGGGGAGGAGGTAGCAGTAAGCCAAGATCACACAACTGCACTCCAGCCTGGGTGCCAGAGTGACACACTGTCAAAATAAAATAAACCACACACACTGAAAGGGCTCCATTGGAAACGACAGAATGCTGAGACCGGAACTGTCACGCACGGCCGCCGGAAGTGTCAAACGACGGAATGCCGAGACCGGAACTGTCACGCACGGCCGCCGCAAGTGTCAAACGACGGAATGCCGAGACCGGAACTGTCACGCACGGCCGCCGGAAGTGTCAAAGGACGGAATGCCGAGACCGGAACTGTCACGCACGGCCGCCGCAAGTGTCAAACGACGGAATGCCGAGACCGGAACTGTCACGCACGGCCGCCGGAAGTGTCAAACGACGGAATGCCGAGACCGGAACTGTCAGGCGTGGCTGCTGAAAGTGTCAAATGACACAGCTTCTTTTGTTTTTGAGACGGAGTCTCGCTCTGTCTCCCAGGGTGGAGTGCAGTGGCACAATCTTGGCTCACTGCAACCTCCACCTCCTGGGTTCAAGCAATTCTGCCTCAGCCTCCCGAGTAGCCGGGACTACAGGCATGTGCCACCAGGCCTGGCTAACTTATGTATTTTTAGTTTCACCACGTTGGCCAGGCTGGTCCCGAACTCCTGCTTCAAGCGATCTGCCTGCCTTGACCTCCCAAAGTGCTGGGACTACAGCCGTGTGCCACCACGCTGGGCCTCAGCAATGACTGTGAACACAGGAGACAGAGGGTGCCCTCCTTTCTGGGAGTCTACAAATGTAGGAGACATGACTGCCCTCACTGACTTGCCAACAACTTGCGGATGCGCTGGGCCTGAGGTGCAGCCACACGAAGCTCCTGGGCACAGCCTCCCCTGCCCCAGGGAGCCAGCCTTGGGTGCAAGGCAACGTTTTCTTCATTTCTGGAGGCTTCTTTCATGACTCCCACGTGCAGTGGAATAAAAGCTCTCTCATGATTCCCTAAACTCCTGTCATTTCTGTGGCCTTTTCTGCTTTGTCATTTCTTGTTTCCAAATTGTGACATTGTGCTTTTTAAAACATTTATGTCAGCTGCTGGGGTTATCTATTTTATTTTTTAAACAATTGGGTTTGCACATATATATTTGGTTCTACATTTAAAATTTTTCTTTCATTTTCAACTTTATTATTTTTTATTTCTGCTGGCGTTTCTTGTTGCTGTAGTCCCTTTAACTTTTCTGAATGGCCCGCATAGGTCATTCTTTCTTCCTTTTGTAATCGACACAGCTCTTAAAAACCATGAACTTCTCAGGGCACACACCCAGTAACTGTAAGGCCAATTGCCTCGCCGGGAGCTCGGACGCACATCCCCCCCGCCTTTTTTCCCCCCGGAAGCTCGGACAAGCTCAGGCATGTTCCCTTCTCCCCTTCTCGCACAGCCTGGCTTTCCCTTAAAGAACCCAGTATGCAAGCAGGGTCTTGTGATTCCAGCCAATAGCAGCCGAGTCTTTCTAGCCAATAGCAGCTGAGTAATTCTAACCAATAGCAGCCAAGTCCTGTATGCAAACAAAGGCTTGTAACCTTACCCAATAGCAGTCCTGCTCTCCCACAACCAATCGAGCTCCTCCACTCCCTATAAAACCCCACGTCTGAGAGGAGTCTGTGCGACTTCTCCGGCCCCTCCCGTCGGACCGCAGAACCTCGCCTGGGAGCCTGAATAAACCCTCCATATTGGATCTTCTTGCGTGGGCCTCAGTTTCTTCCTTTTAAACTTGGCAAGAACCCAAGAACAAACCTCACAGTAACAATAGCCCATTCGTTCTGAGATACATAGTTTAATTCTTGCTGGTTTCTAGAAACTCTGCAAGCTCCATTTCTTAGCATCTCTTTGACACTAGAAAGAGGGATTCTCCATTTCTGGGTGGAAAATCTCTATTTTATTATAGTTTGGGTGTTTTGTGGTCTAGAATGCCACCTGTAGTGTTTCCACTGTTTGCAATATATTGACATTTTCATTATGACCTAATACCGGGACAATTTTAGTGACTATTTTGTGAGCACCCTCTTTATCTGCTGAGATTCATTGCTTAGAATTAGGAAAATAGTGGATGAATTCCACTAATATGACCCCCACATAAGAAGACAACATTTGTTTTTTGAGACAGAGTCTCCCTCTGCAGCCTAGGCTGGGTGCCATGGCATGATCATGGCTCACTGCAGCCTCACCCTCCTGGGCTCAAGCAAGTCTCCTGCCTCGGCCTCTCGAGTAGCTGGGACCACCGACGTATGCCACCATGCCCAGCCTTGGAGAAAACCTCTCTCAGTGACTCAGCGGCCTGGTGTCAGACAGTCTAGCTCTCACAGTAGTCCGTCTCTCCTCCCCAGGAAATCCACGGTGCCGATTGCGGGGTGGGGGGTGGTCTGCATGCAAATCCCACCCATCAGGGCCCAGGCGTCCTTGTAGGTGGGCTTTACCTGACGAGAGGGTGGGAAGGGGCCCTCACGCATGCACATGCTCACACCCACACATGCCCACACATGCTCACACACGCACTCACACAAGCTCATGCACCCACACACACTCACATATGCTCACACACGCACACACATGCTCACACACATGCTCACTCACACGTCTACACATGCTCACACGCACACACACATCTACAATGCAAACACATGCTCACGCACGCACACATGCTCACACATACACATGTGTGCACACACACACCTACACGCACATGCATGTTCACACCCATACATGCTCACATGTGCACACATGCACACTTCACACATGCTCACACATGCATGCTCACACACACCCACAATGCACACAATATGCTCACACACACACGTGTACACACACAAGCTCACACATACACACACACTTGCTCACATTCCTGATTTCCTGATTTCCTGAGTCATGGTTACAGAGACCCACGGAGCAGGCGAGGGGAACCTCTCACTCCAGCTCCTCTTGGTCCCCCCAACCCCCGGCGATAGTGTCCACAGGAAGACAGGTCCTTTTGTGTCCAAGGCACTCAACTCTGTCCAGTGTGAGGTAAAGTTATTTAACTGCAATTTTAGGGCTCCGTTTGGAAGAACTTCTACAATCTTGGCCCAACAGAAGCCACCTCAAACATCCAGCACGCACCCTGGCTGGGCCCCACCCGGGAGCAGGGAGGCCTTTACTGGAGATGTTTACAAACGGACATTGTGAAGATAACAACCGTGTGGCTTGAGTCCGTTCCACCTCTACAGCTAATCGTGGGAACTACTTACAGTTTTTATTACTAAATACTTTTAAGGGAAAATCAGATGCTATTTTCTCACCAACAAAACAGTCAACACTCGAGCCCAAGAGTTTGAGACCAGCTTGGGCAACATGGCAAAACCTTGTCTCTGCAAAAAACTTTAAAAATTGGCTGGGCATGGTGGCATATGACTGCAGTCCCAGCTACTCAGGAGGCTGAAATGGGAGGATCAATTGAGCCCGGGAGGTTGAGGCTGCAGTGAGCTGCGGTCATGACACTGTACTACAGCCTGGGTGACAGAGCCAGACTCTCTCAAAAAAGAAATCAACAAAACAGTCAGCTATGTGTAAAATCTTCTCACCTGATGTGAGGTGCATGTTTCATTCATTCAAGAATTAAGTTTTTCAGCAGGATTGGCAAGTGTTAACTACCTCCTACGAGACGCGTGGATCAAAATAACGAAAAGAACAACTCCAGCTCAGAAAACCGATCTGGCCAGGCGAGAGGAAGTGCTGTGTCGTGCCACTTGGGCAGTCACCCCCTTGACCTTGAGGGGGTTACCTTTAAGTAGCAGAGCCCTGTGGCCCATCAGTGGAGATAAGAAGGGCCCCAGTATGTGGACAGAGCCCCCGCAGCATGTGGTGTGAGTTGGCTATGACGGTGCGTCCCTGAGCCAGAGGTCAGGCCCTCCCACACGGTGACCATGCAGGTGACACCCAGCACCATCCGTCTGCTGGGCTGTTCTTCCCTGGGCGCTCCTCATCCATCCACACAAGGAAACCACGTGTTCCACGTGTACCCCACAGCTCATCAGTGGCATAGCTGATTAGTCCAGATGTACAGCCGACCCATGCTGGGCTAGACTTTGGAGCCTAAGATTTTGGAAGTTTAAACCAAGAGACGCAGAACATGGCAGCTGTTGAACGCTATGCCACAAGAAGAAGCATATTTGGTCTCGGCCTCTGGTTCTGGCCACTGAGCGTCTGAAACCCTTGGGATTTCCTGAGTGTGGCAGTGTCTTCTGTTACTCATAAGGAGCCCCTTTCCACCACACCTAAGTTTGTGCTAACAAGGTGACTCTGGGTGGACATCATCAGAAAGACCCAGAGATCAGTTGGCAGGAATTCTCAGCCCCTCTTCCACTCCACCTCCACCTCTGGGGAGGAGAGGAGGCTGGAGATTGAGATATAAAAATCTGTGAATAATGAGGTTTGGGAGAGCCTCCAGATTGGCGGATGCCCTGAGGTTCTGGGCAGTTGCCACACGGAGAGGGCTTGGGAGTTCCTCACCCCACCATGCCCAATGTGCTCCCATTGGCTGTTCCTGAGCTGTGACCTTCATAACAAGCTGGGAAGCATAAGTGTTTTCCTGAGCTCTGTGAGTTGTTCTAGCAAATTATTGAACCCGAGGAAGGGTTCATGGGAGCCCCGAAGGTATCACCTGCTGTGTGGGTGGCCTGGGCACCCTACCTGAAGCCGTCACCTGGAGAGGGGACAGTCTTGTGGAACGCAGCCCTTAGCCTGTGGGTGAGAGTGTAAGTGGGGCAGGATACCCAGTTGGTGTCAGAGAGTCTGACAACTGGACAGCTTCAAGGATGTAAATGAAAATAAAACTCTAAGCTCCCACAACCAACTGAACGGAACCCCCCACCCCCACCCTCAGCCAAGGGGATTTCAAAGAAACCTGAAAAACTAGTTCAGGCCACGATGGTGATGCAGGACTTTTCTTGGTCACTTAGCCAGAGAGCCCAGGCCTGTGACACCCTTGCCCAGGCCTTGTTCAGGCCTAGGTTTGCCACAGGAGATGCCCTATCCACTCGGCCCACTGGGCCACGGCAGGCCTGCAATCCAGTGTGGATCCCGCGGCTGCTGTGACTGGATACTCAGCCCCCAGTGGGAGGGAACGTGTGAGCAAGACAGTGCAGGGTCCAGCCAGCTGTTCCAAGTGCCAGCGTAGAACCAGGTTCCACGTGGGGCTTGTGGCTAGACCAGGCATGTTGCAAGCCACTCCCACGGTGGACCCTGGCGTACAGATGAGGGGAACACAGTGGTGCCCAGGTAGAGGTGCTCATGATCCTGAAGCCCCAAAGGAGGTATTACAGCGTGCTAATTAGGTCTTTTTTAGTCCACAGCTCTGCCAGCCCCTTGCTCTTCATTGGCACATGGCTCCAAGGCTGGCTCAGCCCTGCCACTGCTTCCATCATGTGGGGTGGCTGCCCTCCACTGGTGAAGGGCAAAGGGTCATGGTGTTACAGGCTTCTCTGTACTCACATTTGATGGGTTCCGAGCTCTTGTCCCATGTCCAAGAAGAATGAGGATACATTGACAATTGAAGGGTGAGGAGCATGGAGAAGAATTTTATTGAGTGAGAAGGCAGTGGAGCGCGGATGTGAGGGTGGTCCCCCACCTGAAGTCAGGTGGTTTCTCTCTCCATGTAGCTGGGTTCAGGGCTTTTATGGGCTCTAAATGGGGAGTGCGCGCTGACTGGTTTGTGAATATGCAAAAATGTCTAGAACAAAGGCATCACTCAAAAGTGGGCACAACAGTGTTAAAAACCAATTAGGGAAGGGTAGGTATATGTGACATAGGTGAAGGTGGCGATTGATCACAGGGAAGCACGCCAAGGAGGAGGACAGGTTCTCAATCCAGTCCACGGATTTACCTGGGACTTGTAGCTAGGCTTTAAACTGCCTTCAGCTTGAAGGTCAGGTTTCACCGGGGACCCGCTCTGTTCGCCTCCTGCCACTATTAATGGGAAGGAAGGGTCGGACATGCCTCAGTATCCCCTCCTCCCTTTGCAGCTCAGGCATAAAACTTACCAGCATTAACATTAAAACAGAGATCTTAAGACTGACAAAACAGACTCTTTGTAGCAATAAGATGCCAAATTTCAACCTGAATCTAGTACAGCATTACATGACAGATGGCTGGCCCTGAAGGAGATCAAAGTATTTTACCCCAAAATACATTTCTTTGATATATTTTGAAATGGCCCTGCAAAGCTGTTTCTTCTGGGAGAAATTTACATTCTGTAGAGAATCCCCTGCCCTTTCCAGGTGTTTTCAGATTCTGAAGACCTTAACTCAGAGTGTAGCAGCTTTTAAAGATCTACATAGGCAAGATTTGCCAGCTATGAGACTTCATCTATGTAATAACAATCTTGGTCTCCACAACCCCTTTTTAACCCAGATGCTCCTTTCTCTTGATTCCAGATCTTTAGATAAGAACTCTTTCAACCAATTGCCAATCAGAAAAATTTTTGAATCTACCTGTGACCTGGAAGCTCCCCCCGCCACCCCTCCTGCTTTGAGTTGTCCTGCCTTTTCAGACCAAACCAACGTAAACCTCACGTTACTGATTGATGTCTTATGTCTCCCTAAGACGTATAAAGCCAAGCTGTAACCCAACCACCTCGGGCACATGTTCTGAGGACCTCGAGGCTGTCACAGGTCATAATCCTTAACCTTGGCAAAATAAACTTCTAAATTGATTGAGATCTGTGTCAGACACTTTTTGGTTTACAACCTTTTGTAACCACAGGACCAACTAATTCAAATACAGTTTTATCTTCCAATATTAAGAAAGCCTAGAATAAATGATCCAAAGGTTGTGGAGAGTGAAACAATTTCTCCAATGTGCAAGCCTCTGCCTCGTCATTCCTAAGAACTTCTAACTGCAGATGTTACTAGGATGGCACTCCCATGGAAATAAAACCCGTGTTGTTTCCTTTGGGTCAACCTTGAATTCCTGGTGAAGTGAACCCGAAGTCTCTAAAGAGGATGGCCGTCGATCCCATCGCTGCAGCGCTCCAGTGGATTACTGGGGCCCCCCGGGAGAGGAGCAGACACGACGCGAACTGCGAACAGATGCAGGCGCACGGAGCGCACACTTCCGTTTACGGGAAGCTCAGGAAAGCTGCCACGCGGAGCAGGGTTAGAATGACGGGGACCTTTCTGTGCCACAGGAGATGTCCTAAATCTCAAGCAGGACACGGTGAGATAAAGGTGCAAATATGCGTGAAAATTCATTAGGCTGTAAAGACTCGTGCGCGTCACTGTAAAATGTGCCTCAGACGTGTAAAGCACTGGAGCCCGCAGCCACACGCTTGAGCAGTGACACTTTCCTTCGTCCAACTCCGGGACAAAACAGGAAGATTCCGCAGCGCAGGTCGGATGTCGTGTGTCCGGCCGGAACGCGGGCAGTCAAAGGCCCGGCCGTCCTCCCAGCGCAGATTCTGGCTTCATCGCGATGCCGCCTTAGTGTCTCCCCTTTAAAGGGAAATAGTTTAACAATTGTTTAGAAATGTGTTACGTGAAACACAAGGTGGTTTAACTGGGACGTCATTTCCTAGTTAATCAAACCTAATTCCATTTTTACTTTGGAAAGGAGCAGGGAGACGGGCGGTGTGTGAAAGGCCGAGAGTGTGACGCGGCTGAGATGAAGGCACCGCGCGGACGCCGGCGCGGCCCGCCCTGCGAGGAGACGGCGGAGACGGCGCACGCGGCTCCCGTCCGTGAACCGGTGTTCGGTCCTGGGCGGCATCGGGCCCTTCCTCCCCATCGGGGCTCCAGCAGCTGGAAATCGCTGAAAACAAGGCCAGAGAAAAACAGTTGGCCACAGGCGCCTGCGGCCAGGCGTTCTGTCGGCGCTGCCCTTGGGACCGCCCTGCGGGAGCCCGGGTGACAACACGGACGCCAAGTCCCCCCGGCCTCTCGGCCCCAGCTCCCTCAGCCCCGGCCGCAGCCCGAACCCCGACAGCACCGCGAGCCCGGCGTCTGCGGCCTGCAGCCGGCCGCGAATTCAAGAAGGAAACCGCCAGCCGGGGCTATCGTTGATTGGCTGAGCGAGAGGAAACCCGGCAGTGATTGGTCCGCATCTTCTTCCGCCTCCGGCCGAGGGAGCTCATCCGATTGGTGCAGGCGCATCGGCCCGCCCCCGCCCCGCTCCGGCCGGAGCGCGCGGCGTCATTTCCCGGCGTGCAGCGCGCCCGCGCGTCCCCCGCCCGCTAATGTTTTGGCCGCTTCAAGATGGCGGTGCAGGAGTCGGCGGCTCAGTTGTCCATGACCCTGAAGGTCCAGGAGTACCCGACCCTCAAGGTGGGCGCCTGCGCTGCGCAGGCTGAGGCCGGCGACGGCGTTTTCCGCCAGTGTCCACGGGCCGCGAGGGGCCGCCCCGGGAGGGCCAGCGGAGAGGACTGTGGGCGCTGGGCGCGGCCTCGCGGGGCCGTGCGGGCTCCCCGGGGTCGCCCTGTCCGCGCCGGGCAGGTGGGGCGGGGGCGGCCACTTTGGCCCTGTCCGGCGCCTGACTGTGGCCCCTTTGCTTAAAGGGCTGCGTGAGCCGAACCAGCGACGACCCTGGCAGCGCAAAGGCTGGCTAATTTGGGGCTGGGGGTGGCAGCCGGAGTTTCCGGGGCGTGGGGTCTCGGGCGCCCAGAGTGCGCAACGTGCCCTGCCGGTATCCGGCTGCCCTCCCGGGAGCCCAGGGCTAGAAGGTGCTGGGTGCCGGCTCCCGGTCGCTAGTTAGGAACTGTAGGGAGAAACCTCACGGCCGGATGGCACCCAGCGACCTTTTTGATGGGCGTCACCAAACCTGAAATACAGCTCTTGCCGTCCGGTTACCGGTTGCGTGACCTTGGGTGGTCACCTAGCCGCGTCGCACTTTTTAGAATGAAATTTGTGCTCCTGGTAAAAGCAGCAGATACTTGCTCTTTACCTAGTTAAGAGAGGATTTGATATAAAGCACCTGGGAAGGAATTCCTTAGTCGATCAAGGTCATAGCTTTCCTAGAGCTGCGGCTGAGCTTTGTGGTTCCGTGTTCCCTTCTTGGAGGGCTGCAAAGCTTTTCTCTCCTCCCAGAGCACCCTGGTGTTCCCGTCCGTCCGTCTCAGTGGCGACAGGTGTGGAGGATGCAGTGTGGCCAGGTTGCTGTGCGTTCGTTCCCCCAGGCCCAAGGTAGTTTGGCAAAGGGCTGAAGAGCGCAGGCTCTGAGCCATCCTGCTGGGGTGTGACTCCGGCTCCTCGGTATTCATCCTTACTGGGAGACATCAGGCCCCACTCGGCGATTGTTTATTCTTGTCAGATTTAAGTAATGGTAGCGCCTGTGTTACCTCAGGCTGAAACGAGTGACCACGTATTGTTCCAAGCAGTGCCTGGCATTCATTAAAAGGTACCTGCTGTAGTTAGCACTGCTGAAGTCAGGCTGTACTCCGGTGTAGTTGGTCTTCATAGGAAAGCAGAAGCAAGCTTCTCTTCCTCTTCATTAACTAGCGGTTTATTCCATATTTTTAAAAAGAAACAGGGTCTCACTGTTGCCTAGGGTGGTCTTGAATTCCAGGGCTCAAGCCATGGTCCTGCCTTCACCTCCCAAAGCGCCGGGATGACAGGTGTGAGGCAGTGGCCACTTTGTCTCCTGGTGCACCTCCAGGCCCGTCATTTCAGCTAACACACAAGATGGCTTGAAGATCAGAACTGTGGTGGCTTGTCACTTTTGGCCCTGGCTGGTGAATATGGAAACACCAAATAGGAAAGGTGTCCAGAAATCCTGTGTGTTGAAGAAACTAGGGAAGGAGATGGAAGCTCTCTGGAGAGGATTCAAGTCTTCTGCTGTTTTCTGATCGTGGATGTAATTGGCATTCCAGAGTTATTACATAGCTTCTGATTAAAGTAGTCATGTAGACAGTCATACAGGTAAAGAAATACTATAGTATTGTAGCCGGGCACGGTGGCTCAGCACTTTGGGAGGCTGAGGCGGGTGGATCACGAGGTCAGGGATTCGAGACCAGCCTGACCAACATGGTGAAACCCTGTCTCTACTTAAAAGTACAAAAAAATTACCCAGGCGTGGTGGTGGGCACCTGTAATCCCAGCTACTTGGGAGGCTGAGGCAGGAGAATCGCTTGAACACAGGAAGCGGAGGTTGTGGTGAGCCCGAGTGCGCCATTGCACTCCAGCCTGAGTGACAGAGTGAGACTCCGCCTCAAAAAAAAAAAAAAAGAAATAGTGTTGTAATTCCTCTTTTGACACTTTGTCACTACTGAGTTAAAACTTTTTTCCATAGAAGTGTTCAGGAGAGATTGCTAGTGGATAATGGAGATGTTTTGCTGGGAAACTAGGGATCCTTGATTTAGAAGCATTTATGGTATAGAATGAAACAGAACATGCTGAGCTGACAGCTCAAGAGCTGCACTCTTTGGTCCTTAGGAGGGGCCAGTGCGGATGTGAGAGAAGGGAAGGAGGGCTGGGGGGCGGGGCTCTGGAAGCTGTGGGGTGGATGTCGTCCTTCTCTAGTCCAAAAGCACGTCCTCCTGGGTGGTGGGAACTGGCATGACTGGACTGGATCTTCACCTGGGAAGAGTTGAACTGCTTTCCTGCCAAGTGAGTCCTCCACAGACACACAGGGGATTCCTTACTCTTCAGAGGGCCTGGGGGCCCTAGCTGGGGTTCAGCAGTAACACCTGGGATGTCTGATTCCTCACAGTGTCAGGGCTGGTGGTGGGGCTCTGGGGTACTTGGCAGGTACTTATTTTTCTCCTACTTTTCCTGGTGAAGTGGGAAGAGAATGGAACACACATGAATTGCTGCAGTCAGCACACACTGACCTTGGGCGCCTCTGTCATCACGAGCTTCCATTTCCACCAGAGGGGTGAACCAGCCTGTGAACGTTTGGGCCGGATGAGCCTTTGTTGAGGGGGCTGTGCGGTGTAGGATGTTCAGAGGCATCCCTGGTGTCTGCCAGTAGATGCCAAGAGCATACCCCAGAATGTCTCCAGACATTGCTAGATGTGCCCTGGTGCCAAGCACACTCCCAGGGGAAATGCTGGTCCAGATTTTGCTTTAAGGGACTTGTTTCTTCTTCTTAGCAAACAGATGTGGCTTCTGAGGCCTCACACTTATGTCCCGGCTGTGGCTGCGTCTTTGCTGTCGAATGCTGTGTGGTGTAGGGTGGTGGGTAATGCCTTGTGGGAGGGCAGAGATGCAAAGTTCCAATTCAAGATGTATAATTCACCATCCATCTTTCTTTCTTCTTCTTTTTTTTTTTTTTTGAGACAGTCTTGTTCTGTTGCCCAGGCTGGAGTGCAGTGGCACAATCTGAGCTCACTGCAACCTCTGCCTCCCAGATTTAAGCATTTCTCCTGCCTCAGCCTCCTGAGTATCTGGGATTACAGGCATCCACCACCACACCCAGCTAATTTTAGTAGAGATGGGGTTTCGCCATGTTGGCCAGTCTGGTCTTGAACTCCTGACCTAAGGAATTCACCATCTTTCAATTCATCATGCATAGTTCACTATCTTGAATTGCAAGCCCTTGTTTTCATTGTTTTTTAAAAGGTTTTTTTTTTCTGGTTATAAAAGTAATTTGATGAGTTGGGTGCAGTGATGTGCACCTGTAGTCCCAACTAATGGGGAGGCTGAGGCAGGAGGGTCGCTTGAGCCAGGAGATCCAGGGTGTGGTGAACCGAGATTGTGCCACTGTCCTCCAGCCTGGGCAACAGAGTGAGATCCTGTCTCAAAAAATAAATAAATGAAAGTAATTTTTTTTTCTTCAAGTTACCGTGCTGCACAGAGATAACTTCATTAACAGTTGGTGTATTTACTTCTGCTATTTTCCGATAGCTGAAGAAAAATAGTAGTTTAGAGAATTTCACATGGGTGTCTGCATGGTCCAGGGCGAGAAGTGATGTTCGTCACCTGGAGACCTTGGTCTGGACCTGGCTCCTCTCTGAGCCTCACTGGGGCCCACCCCTCCTCTCCTGGAGCCCCAGCAGGGGTTGCCAGCTCCAGTGAGTCCTCTCACACCCCTCTCACACCCTGCCCTCTACCCAGAGGATAGGCTGGGAAGCCCTGGGCCTGTGGGCGCGTTCTTGGGTGTCTGAATTCTCTATAGGAAGATGCGCACGTTTTGCCTTCGGTTTGATGACAGTCTGGTTGCCCAGGCACTGCCCTGCGGCCTCCCAGCCTGGGTCTGTGCTTGTGGTAGGGGTCTGGGGACCAACTGTGTTCTTGAAGTTGTAACTTTTAGTGCAGTTTTTGCATTTTCTGAACTGCATCTTGGCTGGATCTGGGAGGATCATGTGTTCTCGAGTGTGAGAAACACGGGCAATCACAGTGCATTTGACGTAAGAGACACACACATCGGACTGGACCTGGTGATGCCGTGTCTGTGTCTGAGGAGTCTTGGGCGGGGTCTCCACTTCCTTCTGCGGGCCGGCTTTTCTGATGTGCTTTATCTGCAGTAACGTCACACGGCCCTCCAGAATCCTCCCAGTCTCCAGAGCACAGTGGAAATTCCTTCTGCCCAGAAGAGCCGTGGCCTGCCGTTTGTGCCTCCCGGCTCCACACTGCTCGCCTCTCCCGCTGTTCGCCCGTGGCTTGGCCCTGGGCCGGCCTGCGCCGCCTCTCTGCTGGCACAGGTCTTCCCTCCGGGCCCGGGCTTTCCAGCTGGATAGGCAAGGCAGGGATGAGGGTGTAGACTTGGATTCACTGCTAGCCGGGAGTTGGTTTTGTTTTTGTTTTTTTAAGTATTATTTTTTAACACATTTCAAGTCAAGAAAGGGCTTTTTAACATTTGGTTCGCTCTCATGGCTGGGCTGGGTTGGAGGCAGTACTGACGCGAGGCCCGTGGCGGCCCTGGGAGCTGAGCAAGGCACGGCCGCCAGGCTGCAGAGCAGGGCTGCCGGGGCACTGAGCTGCTCGCGGGCCCTCCTCCACAGCAGTGGTTCGATAGCCTCCTTTGGCCAGGCACTGTCAGGCCCTGGTCTGTTATGACAGGGAGACAAGTCAGGTCCCCGTCTACACTCCGGCGGGAGGGAGGCGTCAGCACAAGGACACAGACATTTGAGATCCTTTAAAGACACTGATGACGTTGAGGTGAGTTGGGCAGTGGCAGGGGTTGGGGGCCGGGACAGGCCTCCCCTGGTGAATGCGGTGTTGTGAGCTGGTTGGCAGGGTGGGGGCCGGGACAGGCCTCCCCTAGTGAATGTGATGTTGTGAGCTGGTTGGCAGGGTGGGGGCCGGGACAGGCCTCCCCCGGTGAATGCGGTGTTGTGAGTTGGTTGACAGGGTGGGGGCCGGGACAGGCCTCCCCTGGTGAATGCGGTGTTGTGAGCTGGTTGACAGGGTGGGGGCCGGGACAGGCCTCCCCTGGTGAATGCGGTGTTGTGAGCTGGTTGACAGGGTGGGGGCCGGGACAGGCCTCCCCCGGTGAATGCGGTGTTGTGAGCTGGTTGGCAGGGTGGGGGCCGGGACAGGCCTCCCCCGGTGAATGCGGTGTTGTGAGCTGGTTGGCAGGGTGGGGGCCGGGACAGGCCTCCCCTAGTGAATGTGATGTTGTGAGCTGGTTGACAGGGTGGGGGCTGGGACAGGCCTCCCCTGGTGAATGCGGTGTTGTGAGCTGGTTGGCGGAGCTGAGTTTTGGGGTGAGGCTCTGTGAGCTGTGTTGAAGTCCCGGCCAACTCTAACCCCAGTAGGCACATAGCTCCATTGGGGTGATGTGGCTGGGGGTGTCCCAGAGCCGTGCAGAGAAGATCTCACAGCGAGACCGAGTGACAGGCAGTGCAGGGGTCAGCAGAGTGGGCAGCAAGCCAAGGAGACAAATTGGCACCAGCATGAAGAGAAGACCGGCAGGCGCAGGCAGCGTGAGAACAACCCGTCTGCAGAGAGGCCACGTGGTGAGCCCCACTCTCGAGGGGGCGTCAGGCGGAGTGGGGATGTCTGGGTGCTGACCTAGGCGTCGCAAAGCTCACTTCCTGCCAGGGTAACTGCTCATGATTTTTAGGTCTGTGTTATTTCAGAAGCATTATAGCTAAGGGCTGTTATTTTGAAAACCTAAACAAAAGAATTGCTCACTGTGTTAGTACCACGTTTAGTGCCTGTTGAGCTGAGTGTGGCTGAGCAGAGGAAAGCACCTGCTGTGTGGATGGCCAGACTGTGGATCTGGACTTGGGACCCCAAGTGGTGCCTCTTTCAAGGGAGGGGCCCAGAGCAGCCTCCTTCCTCTCCTCCCAGGGGAGCCCTTCATACCCATCCCTCTCTCACACCTTCCCTCCCACGTCACACTCACCCATACCCATCACACAGACCCTGCCTGACCTGTACCTGCTCCCACACCTGTGGTGGATGAGCTGCCCTGCCATCCCTCACTTGCGCCTCCTTCACCCTCACCTGCGCCCCCCTCACCTGCACCTGTGCCCCCCTCACCCACACCTGCACCCCCCTCACCCTCACCTGTGCCCCCCTCACCTGCACCTGTGCCCCCCTCACCCTCACCTGCGCCCCCTTCACCCTCACCTGCGCCACCCGCACCTGTGCCCCCCTCACCCACACCTGTGCCCCCCTCACCCGCACCTGCGCCCCCTCACCCGCACCTGTGCCCCCCTCACCCTCACCTGTGCCCCCCTCACCCGCACCTGTGCCCCCCTCACCCGCACCTGTGCCCCCCTCATCCTCACCTGTGCCCCCCTCACCCTCACCTGTGCCCCCCTCACCCGCACCTGTGCCCCCCCACCCGCACCTGCGCCCCCCCTCACCCGTACCTGCGCCCCCCCTCACCCGCACCTGTGCCCCCCACCCTCACCTGTGCCCCCCTCACCCGTACCTGTGCCCCCCTCACCTGCACCTGTGCCTCCCTCACCTGCACCTGTGCTCCCCTCACCTGCTCCCGTGCCTCCCTAACCCGAGCATGCGCCCCCTCACCTCCCTCACCTGTGCCTGCAACATCCTCACCTGCTCCCGCGCCCTCACTTGTGCCTGCACCACCCTCACCCGCACCTGCGCCCTTGCCTCGCGGCTGCTCCTGCAGTTGGCTGTCCTCTCTCCTGCGTGCATATGGCTCTGAGTCTTCCCCTCGTGAATGAAACCCCCTCCTGGCCCCATGTCCTCCTCCAACTACTGCTCCCTTTCTCTGCCCCTTCCTCTTGTCCCTCTTCCTGTTTTACCTAAGTCAGGTTTTTGTCCCCCAACACTCCGCCCACATGTTCCTCTTGAGGATGAGATGGAATGATGTTCCTGAAAGCGGCCAGCCCCCGGTTCATCATGCTGCCTCGAGGCGCCCCCCTCACTTGGCGCCTGCAAAATCATCCTCCAGGCTCTCTCCATCCTTGCCGCACGTCCTCTTCAGAGGCCTGTGCTGTCTTCTCTAGTTCTAGAGGCTTTTTGCTCTTTGATGTCACCAGCTAGCTCTCCAGAGGTCGTGAGGCTTCATGGACAGTCTCCACACTTCCACCCTCCCCAGGCCTCTCCCTGAGGGCCATCTTGGGTAGTCACCCCCGGAGCTCTCTTTGCGTGTCTGGGAGACAGTTCACAGATATGATACCTGGCTCGAAACCAAATGCCGCATCTTGGCCTTGGAGCCCCAGACCTGCCCTGTGATCTAGCCTTCCCAAGTCAGTTGACAGTGACGTCCTCCTGGCACTTGTTCAGTGACAGGCCAGAGCTCGGAGGCTTCCTCGATTTCTGTGTCTCACGTTTGTCCTTGAGTCCACGATGGCTGCTGGAGCCGCGGCCTTTGCAGTGAGAGGAGGGTAAGGGGGAATGAGTGTCGCCCTATGTGGCCAGCTCTCTGCGTGGGGCCTTAGCGGAGCTCCTCCTGAGTGTTTACACTGCAAGTCGTTACCCAGAGCATGGGGCTGGCCATTTCTAGCTTTGAAGGAGCCTGAAGAAATACACGTGTGTGTGTGTATATAGAGAGAGCGCGATATATGTGTGTGTGTGTGTGTAGAGAGCGCGATACATGTGTGTATGTGTGTAGACAGCGTGATACGTGTGTGAGTGTGTGTGTAGAGAGCGTGATACATGTGTGTGTGTAGAGAGCGCGATACGTGTGTGTGTGCGTGTGTGTAGAGTGCGATACATGTGTGTGTGCGTGTGTGTAGAGCGTGATACGTGTGTGCGTGCGTGTGTGTAGACAGCGCGATACGTGTGTGTGCATGTGTGTGTAGAGAGCGTGATACATGTGTGTGTGCGTGTGTGTAGAGTGCGATACGTGTGTGTAGAGAGCGTGATACATGTGTGCGTGTGTGTAGAGTGCAATACGTGTGCGTGTGTAGAGAGCGTGATACGTGTGTGCGTGCGTGTGTGTAGAGTGCGATACGTGTGTGTGTAGAGTGTGATACGTGTGTGTGCGTGTGTGTAGACAGTGCGATACGTGTGTGTGCGTGTGTGTGTAGAGAGCGTGATACGTGTGTGTGCGTGTGTAGAGTGTGATACGTGTGTGCACGCGTGTGTAGAGCGTGATACATGTGTGTGCGTGTGTAGAGAGCGCAATACGTGTGTGTGTGCCTGTGCGTAGAGAGCGCGATACATGTGTGTGTGCGTGTGCGTAGAGAGCGTGATACGTGTGTGCGTGTGTGTAGGCAGCGTGATACGTGTGTGTGCACGTGTGTGTAGAGTGTGATACGTGTGTGTGTGTGTAGAGTGCGATACGTGTGTGTGTAGTGTGATACATGTGTGTGCGTGTGTAGAGTGCGATACATGTGCGTGTGTAGAGCGTGATACGTGTGTGCGTGCGTGTGTGTAGAGTGCGATACGTGTGTGTGTAGAGAGCATGATACGTGTGTGTGCGTGTTTGTAGACTGCGATATGTGTGTGTGCGTGTGTGTGTAGAGAGCGTGATACGTGTGTGTGCGTGTGTAGAGTGCGATACGTGTGTGCGCGCGTGTGTAGAGAGCGTGATACATGTGTGCGTATGTGTAGAGCGCGCGATACGTGTGCATGTGTAGAGCGTGATACGTGTGTGTGCGCGTGTGTGTAGAGCGCGATACGTGTGTGTGCGCGTGTGTGTAGAGCGCGATACGTGTGTGCATGTGTGTAGAGAGCGTGATACATGTGTGTGTGCGTATGTGTAGAGTGCGATACATGTGTGTGCGTGTGTATAGAGCGCGATATGTGTGTGCACGTGTAGAGAGCACGATACGTGTGTGTGTGCATGTGTGTAGACAGCGTGATACGTGTGTGCGTGTGTGTAGAGAGCATGACACGTGTGTGCGTGTGTGTAGAGCGCAATACGTGTGTGCATGTGCGTAGAGAGCGCGATGCGTGTGTGTGCGTGTGTAGAGAGCGTGATACGTGTGTGTGCGTGTGTGTAAACAGCGCGATACGTGTGTGCGCGTGTGTGTAGAGAGCATGATACGTGTGTGTGTGCGTGTGTGTAGAGTGATACATGTGTGTGTGCGTGTGTAGAGTGCAATACGTGTGTGTGTGTAGAGCGTGATACGTGTGTGCGTGCGTGTGTGTAGAGCGTGATACGTGTGTGCGTGCGTGTGTGTAGAGTGCGATACGTGTGTGTGTAGAGCGTGATATGTGTGTGTGCGTGTGTAGAGTGTGATACGTGTGTGTGTGCGTGTGTGTAGAGAGCGTGATACATGTGTGTGCATATGTGTAGCGAGCGCAATACGTGTGCATGTGTAGAGAGCGTGATACGTGTGTGCGCGTGTGTGTAGAGCGCGATACCTGTGTGTGCATGTGTGTAGAGTGTGATACATGTGTGTGCGTGTGTATAGAGCGCGATTGTGTGTGCATGTGTAGAGAACACGATACCTGTGTGTGCGTGTGTGTAGACAGCGTGATACGTGTGTGCGTGTGTGTAGAGAGCGCGATACGTGTGTGTGCTTGTGTAGAGCGTGATACGTGTGTGTGCGTGTGTAGACAGCGTGATATGTGTGTGTGTGTAGACAGCGTGATACGTGTGTGTGCATGTGTGTAGAGTGCGATATGTGTGTGTGCGTGTGTGTAGAGAGCGTGATACATGTGTGCGTGTGTGTAGAGTGCGATATGTGTGCGTGTAGAGCGTGATATGTGTGTGCGTGTGTGTAGTGCGATACGTGTGTGTAGAGCATGATACGTTTGTGCGTGTGTGTAGAGTGCGATACGTGTGTGTAGACAGCGCGATACGTGTGTGTGTGTGTAGAGTGATACGTGTGTGCGTGTGTGTAGAGTGCGATACGTGTGTGCGTGTGTGTGTAGAGTGCGATACGTGTGTGCGTGTGTGTAGAGAGCGCGATACGTGTGCATGTGTAGAGAGCGATACGTGTGTGCGTATGTGTAGAGAGCGCGATACGTGTGTGTGCGCATGTGTGTAGAGCGCGATACGTGTGTGTGGGCATGTGTGTAGAGCGTGATGTGTGTGTGCATGTGTGTAGAGTGCGATACGTGTGTGTGCGTATGTGTAGAGCGCGATACATGTGTGTGTGCGTGTGTATAGAGCGCGATATGTGTGTGTACGTGTGTAGAGAGCACGATATGTGTGTGTGCATGTGTGTAGACAGCGTGATACATGTGTGTGTAGAGAGCGTGATACATGTGTGTGCGTTTGTGTAGAGCGCGATACGTGTGTGTGCGCGTGTGTGTAGAGCGCGATACATGTGTGTGTAGAGAGCATATGTGTGTGTGCGTGTGTGTAGACAACGCGATACGTGTATGTGCGTGTGTGTAGAGAGCGTGATACGTGTGTGCGTGTGTGTAGAGTGCGATACGTGTGTGTGCGTGTGTGTAGAGAGCGTGATACATGTGTGTGCGTATGTGTAGAGAGCGCGATACGTGTGCATGTGTAGAGCGTGATACGTGTGTGTGCGCGTGTGTAGAGTGCGATACGTGTGTGTGTGCGTGTGTAGAGAGCGTGATACGTGTGTGTGCGTATGTGTAGAGAGCGCGATACATGTGTGTGCGTATGTGTAGAGCGCGCGATATGTGTGTGTGTATGTGTAGAGAGCACGATATGTGTGTGTGCGTGTGTAGAGCGCGATTGTGTGTGTGCGTGTGTAGACAGCGTGATACGTGTGTGTGCGTGTGTAGACAGCGTGATACGTGTGTGTGTGCGTGTGTGTAGGGAGCGCGATACGTGTGTGTGTAGAGAGCGTGATACGTGTGTGTGTGCGTGTGTAGAGAGCGCGATACGTGTGTGCGCAAGTGTGTGTGTGTGTGTGTGTAGAGAGCATGACAGTGAGCCTGCGCACTCGAGTGTGGGCTCACTGCTGCCCTGAATGGAACTGGGATGTGGTTCGTTTTGCTGTTGGTCCCTGGCCTGCCTGGTTTCGTTTGGAGCACTTGTCACAGGGTGATGTGTAGCCCGCCTCTCTCTGTGTGCTGTTGTCATAGTCTGCCTCTCTCTGTCCTGGTTGGGCATCTCCTTTAGAGCGTCTGCTCTGCAAGGGCAGGGGCTGGCCTTGGTCACTGTCGTGTTCTCGTCACACCGTGAGTGCCTGGCACAGGAGTCACAGTGGGTGGCTGTGGCCGAATGAGTTTCTCCTGACTGCCTGGGCAAGTCCTCAACTCTGCGTCTCATTTTGGTCCACTTGCCGCATTGTAGAGCACGTCTTGGACTCACAGCCTGTGCCCTCATCGGGGGTGCTCAGCCTCTGGCGTTTGCTTTCTGCCTCCCTTTGGCCCTTCTCTCCTTCCCATTGTTCTAGAGTTTCAGCATGGGAACCGTGGCGTGCAAGGCTCCTACGCCGGCCGCAAAAGCTGCACCTACTGCTGAGGAACCCGGTTGCTGGCTGGAGTGGGTGCCGAATACTGCCTGGCAGCATGGCCATGTGTCTTGAGGCCTTTTAGCCCCCTGTACCCCACGGACTGTTCCATATGCCTCCCGTTCTCCATGAGCCCCTGTGACTGCTCCCATCCTTGTGCCCTGCTCCTGGGGTGGCCCTGTCTGTCCCCTGCCCGCTTGCACTCACTGTCTCCTTCCTGTTAACTGGGGACCCGTCATCTGTGCCCCACTCAAGACCAGCCTCTGTTCATGTACCAGACCCCCCGCCCCATCCCTGTGACCTGAAGAGGTACACACCCGTCTTCTGGTTAACCTGGGCGAAACCCACGGGTCCCCTCTCTCTGAGCCATCCCTGCCTTGGGGTCTGTGGAGTTGCTTCTCATCTGGTTTTGCCCCCATTGCAGTGCTATAGCCGGAGCACCAGGTAACCCCAAGAGGCTGCTGAGACCCATGATGGATTCTTCGGGCCCACGTCTACTTCTCAGAGCTCACCCCCTCGGGCTCCTGGAGTACCATCCTCGCGTTTCCCCCAGGCTCACAGCCCCTCATGCTCCCTGGCTGGCCCTTGCCATCTGACTTCTGAGTATTGGCCCCAGGCTCAGTCCTTGGCATGGGGCGTTGCTGTGAGGTGCCCCCTTGGTCCCCTAACAGGGTTCAGTGGATTCTAAGGAGCCTCTGTGTGTACTGATGACTCCCAGGTGGGTATCTTTCCAACTCCAGAGCCCTGTGTCCAGTTGCCTATAAAACATACCCACTTGGCAAGGTACCTTGGTATATTTATTTATTTTTAACATTATTATTTTTAGAGATGAGTCTCACTCTGGCACCCAGGCTGGAGTACAGTGACATGATCACAGCTCACTGCAGCCTTGACTTCCTGGGCTCGCGTAGTCTTCCTGCCTCAGCCTCCTGGGTAACTGGGACCACAGGCATGTGCCACCATGCTGGCTAATTTTTTTATTTGTAGAGATAGGTTTTTGCTGTGTTATCCAGCCTGGTCTCGATCTCCTGGGCTCAAGCAACCCTCCCTCCGGGGCCTCCCAAAGTGTTGGGATGACAGGGGTGAGCCACCATACCCAGCTCCTTGGCATATTTACATCTGAGCTTTCCATCCTGACTCCTGCTGTGCAAACCAGTTCTACTAGCCTTCCTTCTCTTCAGGGCCAGAACCTTCAAGTTGGCCTTGACCCCTCTGTGGTCACAGCTCATGCCCAGCCTTCTGGCTGGTCCCTGCTCTGCCCATGCCTACCCCAGCTGCCGCATCGCCAGATCTTGTCATCCTTTTGTTCTAGGAGTTTCCTGTCTAACTGGGGATGAAGGCCAGGGTCTTTAGAGTGGCTTCCAGGACCAGGGTCCTTAGAGTGGCTTTGGCCCTTACGGCGCTGGGCCGGCGGGCTTTCTCCTGCTGCTCAGCTGGGCCAGCGTGCGAGCCCAGGGTTTTTGTGCCACCCTCCTCTGTCTGGAGCGCTTGGTGTCCATGGGCCCATTTCCTCACCTTCTTCAGTCTTTGCTGAGCTGTCACCTCCTGAAGCTTCTCTGACCCCACGGTTGAAACTGCTGCGCCAGCATCTGCCACTTCTGCCCTTTTTCCTCCCGAGCCGTGACTGCTGTCGGACATACAGGATTTTGCTTGTTTCTGACCACTGGGATGTAAGTCCTTTTGGAGGATAGAGAAGAAATAATTCTCCAATTAACAAATGAACGAAGTAATATGAAATATTATTTTAGCAATGGTGTCTAAAGCAGTAAGAATCGAAGTAGAAGTAAATGTAAGTGTCAAGAAAGGCAGCACAATAATGGGGCACACAGTAAGTGCCCGAAACCCACTCGCTGTTCTCTGTACCCCCAGCCATTAGAACACATCCCACTCACCCCAGCCCAAAGCAGCAGAAACAGAAGATCCAGCAGCACCCTTAGCAGGCAGCCTGGCTGCCACGCCGCTGTTTCAGTAAAGGTCCAAAGGAAGATCGGCTCTAGCAGAGGATACCGTGTTTCTGTATGAAAACTGTAATGTTGCTTTTTTTGTGCCTGATAAAATATTTCTTATTTATAATGAAAGGGACACCAGGAAGGGCTGGGCTCTTCCGGATGCCACAGCCAGGTATGAAACTGCCAAAGCCATGACCTTGTGGCAGAACAGCTGGCTCCCTTTGAAATATTTTATGAAACGTCGTGTATGTAAGCTGACATTCCTGCCCGCACGCGGTCTGTGTTATTTGGTCAGGGAGTGACCCTGGGGGATGAGGGCACTGGACCACGTGGGGCATGGCCCTGGCCCTCCCGTGCTGCTGGCTTCCGACGCTGGTGCTACGTCGTGTGCACGTGTGCGGCTGCTGCAGGTTACGGACCCTTTCCAAGATGGACCAGTGGCATCAAAAGGTTCTGGAAAGAACCAGCTAAGGCTGAGTCTGACTGGGCGCGCATACCACAAGGAGTGCGGAGCTGGGGCCGGCAGTGCTCTTCTCTTCCCATCGAGAGCTTTGGTGGGCACAGCGTCAATCTGGTCACATCCCCTCAGAAATTGACTGGAAGTGTCGATTTTTCCAGAAGCCCGCTTAGGGGATTTGGAGCATTTTTGTCCTTGGTGAATCTCCCTCAGGGTTTGTGCTGTGCTTGGGGAGATCAGCTCAGGATGTCAGGAAGCCACCGAAATTGAGTGCCCAACACCAGAACAGGAGATGGACGCTCCAGGACGGAGAGTGATTGCATACCCCACACCAGAACACGAGACGGGCCCTCTAGGATGGAGAGGGATGCAAACTGCCAGTCAAGGCTCAATCCAGCACTTCTGGCCACGTGAAGAGCTTCGTGATCAATATTTAGAAACCTCTTCTGAGGTTAATTGCAAAAGGCAAAGAGCCTCAGGCCATTGGGAAAGTCCTCCTTCCTGTGTTGGCGAAAACATGATGATGACACACTAAAGCGCGTTTCTTTTTGTCAGCAAATACTGTCAGAAAAGCACAGTGAACGCTGGGGAAGGTTTGAGGAAGCACGTTCTGAAGCTGACGGCGTGTGGGGGCTGCTGCGGCGGGTGTGCAGGTGCACGTCTGTCGCCACGCCTCCACTCGTGCTGCTTGCCACGTTCTGCTTCAGTGATGAAAACGGAAGAGTACTGCTGTGAGTCACTGAAGGGGAAGACGTACTGGAGGAAACGTAATTTACCATTTGCTGACTAAGAGAAATCCTGTGATTGTAAAAAGCTGTAATGCAACAAATTACCTAGGAAAAATTGGGCAGATGAGATAAATGTTTAGTTCTTTGGTATAGCCAGATAAGATAGAACCAGAATTTAAAAGCAGATAACAAGCCAGGCACAGGGGCTCACGCCTGTAATCCCAGCACTTTGGGAGGCCGAGGCAGGAGGATCACTTGATCCAGGAGCTCAAGGCTGCAGTGAGCTATGATTGTGACACCGTGCTCCTGCCTGAACGACAGAGACAGACCCTGTCTGAATGAGTGAATAAGTAAATAAAAATAAGCATTGGACAAGGGACACACAAAAAATGTGTAGAAGGAAAAATATATTAGGTTGAACCATATACAGTTGTTATTTTTGTTAAGTTGAAAATGATGACTGGGTGGACCTATGACAGGTGAAGTTATTACAGAAAACCTCCTCGCAGAGAAAAGCCCGGGACCGGGTGGTTTCACTGGTGAATTCTGTTAGACATTTAAAGAAGAATTTATACCAACTCTTCCCAAAAACATAAGGAGGGACTATATCCCAACTCATTCTATGAGGATATAACCTTGGTATAACCTTGAACCAAAGACATCACAGGAAAACCACAGACTGTTGTTCCAGATGAAGGAAAATAGATGCTAAAATCTTCAACAAAATATTAGCAAACTGAATCTGGTAACATATAGAAAGGATTATGTGTCAGGACTAAGGATTTCCCCCAGAAAGGCACGTGTGAAAATCTCTATAGTGTGTCGTATTAATAGAATGAAGGATAAAAACCACATAATCATCTCAACAGATAGAACAAAAGCACTTTACAAAACTCAACACCTTTTCATTATACAAACACTTCTATGCTGAAAAAACAGGAATAGAAAGGAACTTCTTCAACCCAATAAAGGGCATCTGTGGAAACCTCCAGCTGACATGCTGAGCGCTTTCCCCTAAGAACAGCAGCAAGACGAGAGGTGTCGGCTCCCACTGAGGTTCAGCATCGTCCTGGAGGCTCTAACTAGGGCAGTTAGGCAAGGAAAACCAAAGACATTCAGATGGGAAAAGAAAACGTAAAGTTGTAGTTGCAGATGACGTGATCTTGTGTATGGAATTCCCAAGGCACACACCTAGGAACTATTAGAATTAATAAGCTAGTTCATCAAGGTTGCAGAATACAAGATAAGTAAAAATAAGTTATATTTCTGTACCTTGGAAACGGTCGAAAAGGAAGTTAAGAAAATGTTATTACAACAGCACCAAAATAATGAAATACTTAGAAATGGGACTCACTGTTACTAAGATAGCGGTATTCCCCCAGCTGACCTACAGATTCAGTAGATTTTGTATCAGAATCTCAGCTGGCCTTTTTGTAAACACTGACGGCTATTTTGAAAATTCATATGGAAATTGCAAGGAGTCAACACTGAAGCAGTCGTGAGGCTTGCGTTTCCCGGCTTCAGCACTTTCCGTGGAGCTGTGGTGATGAAGATTGCGTGGTCCTGGCAAGAGGGTCGATGCAGATGAGCCGGGTGGAATCAGTCTAGACAGGAACCCATTCATTTGTGGGGACTGATTTTTAGCAAGGCTGCCAAGATGGGAAAGAATAGTGTTTTTAACAAATGACGCTGAGACTGCTGGATCTCCACAAGTGAAAACGAAGCTGGGCCTTAATCTCACACACCATATACAAAAATTAACTTAAAATGGATAAGAGACTTACATGTAAGACCTAAAGTTATAACACTGTTCAAGATGTAGATTTTCCTGACTTTGGATTAGACAGTGGTTTCTTAGCTACAACATGTAAAACACACACGCACAAAATAGGTAAATTGGACATTAAAATGGGAAGGTTGTGTTTCAAAGGACACTGTCAAAGTTTTGCAAAGACTACCGCTGTGTGGTGAATGTGTGAGCCCCTCCAGCTCCTCATGCTGAGGCCCTAAGCTGCCACGGGGTGGTATTTGGAGGTGTGCAGTCTTTGGGAGGTGACTGGGTTTGAAGGCTGTCACGAGGGTAGAGACCCAGTGCTGAGATTAGTGTCCTTATAGAAGATGGAGAGAGAGCCCTCACAGCTCTCAGCATGTGCATAATCTGGGAAGGGCCACATGAGGACATCACCAGGAAGAGGGTCCTCACCAGGAACCCCACCATGCCAGCACCCTGAGGTCGGACGTCCAGCCCTCAGCACTGTGAGGAATCAGTGTTTGCTGTGTAAGCTGCCCAGTCTGTGATACTTGTTACAGCAGCGCGAGCTGACTGAGACAGCTGCTCAGAACAGGGAGGACATCTTTGCCGGTCAGTCATATATCCGTTAGGGGTTTAGTATTCAGAGCGTATTAGGAACTCTCCTTGTTCATTAATACAAATGCAGAAGAAAGCATTTAGAATGAGCACACAATTGTAGTAAACTTCTCCAAAGATACACGAATGGCCAGGAAGCACATCATGACTCCTTTGGGAAACAGAAACTAAAGCCACGGCGAGGGGCTGCTTCATACCCTACCAGACGCGGGCAGCAGACGCAGCGCTGTTGGCTGTGGATGTGGGGACGTGGGAGTCCTCATACACAGCCACCTCGGAAAACAACCTGGCTGTTCAGGTGACACGCCAGTCTCCCGTAGGATCCGGCAGTTGCCCTCCTGGGCTTAGCCCCAAGAGCAGTGGAAACTCTCAGAATGTCAGCGTCTCATTGTCGGTGGCAGCCACAGGTCATCACTTGTGAATTCATAAACAAATGGGTGCACTAACACCATGGAATACCGATCAGCCACGGAAAGGGATGGAGCGCTGCCGCGTGCTACGCCCCGCTGGGCCTGGAGAACATTATGCTACGGGAGAAAAGCTGGGTACACGAGCCCACATCACGTGTGATTCCATTTATATGGAATCGGTTGCTGGTTGGTTGCCTGGGTCTGAGGGGATTGTAGTGGGTTCCTTTTTTGGAGTGATGAAAATCTTTTGGAAGTAAATAGTGATTTGTATAACCTTGTGCTTATTCTAAAAATAACTACTAAATCGTACACATTAAAAGGGTGAATTTTATGGCCTGTGAATTATGTAAGTAAAAATTGGTAAAATTAAAAATGACATTGCCATCTTTTATATGATTCACTAGACAACTGAAGAACGTGCATGCACAGTGCTGGGCAGGGCCGGGGGTCTTTGGATAAGCAGCTCAGCTCGCAGGAGTGGTACGTTCTTAAGCGGGGTCCGTAGAAGTAGAAGAGCCGGGTCCGGGGGTGAGGCGCAGTTCCCGTCAGGCCCACACGCTCCTCCACCTGTTGGGAGTGCGGGCCCAATTTTCTTAGCCTCACCAGTGGGTTTTCTGTGAGCTCCATGTGACTGTTGAGCACGTGAGATGTGGCTGGTCCAGACTGTGGCGGGCTCTCTATGTAAAATGTGTCCTGGCTTTTAGAGACTTAGCACAAAGAGGGTAAGGAGTGTAGAATATCTAATGATTTATTGTTTGTTTGTTTATTTGGTGTTCTTTTTGTAGAGATGGGGGTCTCGCTATGTTGCCCAGGCTGGTCTTAAACTCCTGGCCTCAAGTAATCCTCCCACCTTGGCCTCCCAAAGCGCTGGGATTTCAGAGATGAGTCACCATGCTTGGCCGTGATAATTATTTATATTGATTGTTCAAATGAACATATTCGGGATGAATTGGGTTAAATAAAATATATTAAAACACATTTCACGTGTCTCTGTATAGTACGACACGGCTACTGGAAAATCTGAAATACACAGACGTGTCTCACGCTGTACTCTCGTGCATGGTTCTGCTTTGTAGCTGTATCCTTTATCTGCTTCGGTTTCTGAGAGATGTTTTAAAAAGAAAGCTAGCTTGTTCTGATGTTTCTGTCTTTCTGTGGCCGTCCGGATTTCTGGTGATTACTCATGCTGGACTTTCACCATCTTACTTTGCTTTCTGTTTCCTGTGCTTTTGTTTTTTCATTCCTTTTGGTGGATTGATAAGGTTTTCTTTGTTCCAGTTAATTTCCTCTTGCGGTTTGGCTAGTTCACAGCCATGCTCCAATTGTGACAAATCAAAAACGTCTCCACACATTGCCACATGTCCCCTGGCGAGCGAGTTGCCCCCTGTGGAGAGCCGCTGCACGAGGTGAGCCTGGCCCCGATTAGGGTGCCTCGTGAGTGGAGCCCACGTGTGTGTGCTGCTGTGCCCGGCTGCTTCCACGCGGCGCACCCACTCCCTCTGATTGCTGGAGGACTTCTGTGTGGGCACACCACGATGTGTTTACCCATCCTGGTCAGTAGACATTTGGAACTGTGAACAAGCATGCCTGCACCTGCATTTGGATATTCCAGTCCGTTTCTCTTGGGAGTGGAATGGCCGAGTCATCTGATAGTTGTCTGTACCTTTTAAAGAACTGAGTGCTTTTTCCAGAAGGATCGTTAGAACTACTGCCAGCAAGAGTCCAGGTGTCCTGGGCTCCACCAGCATGTGGTGGTGGCCTCTTGAATTGGAACTGTTTTTCTGGGTCCCAGGGTTCTCCAGAGAAGCAGAGCCAGTGGCACATGCACACATTGTGTGTGTGTGGGTGGGGGGGGGGGCGTGCACGCATGCATGTAAGAGTTATCACAAAGAATTGGTGGGTGTGATTATCGAGGCTGAGAAGTCCTAAGCTGGAGACCCAGGATAGCTCCGTCTGAGTCTCAAAGCCTGAGAACCAAGAGGGCTGACAGTGACAGTTCTAATCCGGAAGCTGTCGGGTGGGAGATCCAAGAAGGACCAGTGTTTTAGTTCAGTGCGAAGGCCAGAAAAGCCCATGCCCCCTGAAAGCCACCTGCACTGGGAGGAGTTCTTTCTTACCCAGCCTTGCTGTTCCTTCAGGTCCTCAGCTGGATGGGGAGGGCTGTGGGCTTTATCAGTCAACGATTCAGATACTAATCCCATCCCGGAATGCTCTCACAGACACAACCAGAATAATACTTGACCAAACGTTTGTTGGGGAACTTGGCAATTTCAAATGGACCTGTAGAACTCACCATCACACCTTACGCTGTGGTTGCATTTCCCTGATGACTCCTGATGTCGCACGTCTTCCTATAGATTACCTGCCCTTCCTGTATCTTTTTTGTGATGTTTCTGTTCAAACCTTTTTCCCATTAAAAACATGGGATTCCTAGCCAGGTGAGGTGGTGGGTTCCTGTAGTCCCAGCTACTCAGGAGGCTGAGGCAGGAGAATCACTTGAACCCTGGAGTTGGAGGTTGCAGTGAGCCGAGATGGCGCCATTGCACTCCAGCCTGGGGGACAGAGTGAAACTCTGTCTCAAAAAAAAAAAAGTACTGAGGCTGTAGGAGTCGATTCCTGTAGGAGCTGAGTGTGTTCCAGATGGAAGCCCTTTGCCAGGGTGCTGTTAAGTGCTTTCTCCCAGTCTGTGTCGTGTTCTTATTTTCTTACATTGTTTTCTGAAGAGAAGAAATTTTAGTTTTGATGAGGTTCGTTGATGGGTTTTTCTGTTACAGTTGGTATACTTTGTATCCGCCCCCCCCCCCCCGCCCCGTTTCCTTCTGAGGCATTTCAGTGTGACCTTTTGTGTTTCGGCCTGTGATCCATTCAGAGGCACTTTTCATGGGGATGTGAGCTTTGGGTTGAGAGGCATCCCTTCCCTATCCCGGCCGGTGCAGCCTGTCCTTCCCCTCAGTTGCCTTGGCCCCTTGGCTGGTGTAAATGAACCCTGCCTGTGGGTCCTTTTCTGGGTTCCACCTGCATTGCCCCTGCATCCATTCCTAGAGTGGTACCGTGCTGGATTGATCGCTACAGTTTTATAGTAAGTCTTGCAGCCAGTTCAGTTCATTAGAATTTTAAACATTTTTTAATTTAAAAAGTTATTAATGTTCTATACACATGAAATTTGCCCTCAGCCATTTCCACAGCAGCCACTTTATCCATTTGTAGTGTGGACACTGTCCTTAACGGCGCAGAACAGTCATACCGTCTGTATGCACATTGTGCAGTGGATCACTAGGACGCTCTCCTCTTGCAAGCCAGAAACTCCATGGCCATTGAACAGAACGGCATCCAGCACTCCACTTTCTGTGTCTAAGAGCTGGACTGTGAGGCACCTCATGCAGGTAGAATCGTGCAGATGATTGACTTGTTCCACTTAGCCTGATCTCCATCCATGTTGCGGCATGCGAGAGCACTGCCTTCTTTTAAAAGGTAGAATAATGTTCCCCTGTATGTTAGTGTTCCGCAGGGGGACAGAACTAATAGGATATATAGGCAGATGAGAGGGGATTTATTGGGGAATCGGCCGGTGTGATTATAGAGGCTGAGGAGTCCCCAGCAGGCCTTCTGCAACCCGGAGACCCTGGGAAGCTGGTGCCTGGCTCAATCCAGGCCAAAGGCCTGAGAACCCTGGGGGGCTGCTGGTGTCAGTCCTGACGTCTAAAGGCCAGAGACCCCGGAGTTCTGATGCCCAAGGCAGGGTCCCAGCTCCAGGAGGGAGAGGAGATTGCCTCTCCTCTGCCTTTCTCGTTGTATCTGGGCCCCAGCTGTCTGGATGGCACCACCCAGCTCTAGGGCGTCTTGGCACTCAGCCCACGTCTCTCCTCTGGAAAAACCCACACAGGCATACCCAGAAGTAATGCTTCCTGGGTTCTCTAGGTATTCCTCCTCCAATCAAGTCGATGCCTGCAATTAACCATCATGTGTGCAGGTACAGCCACGTGCCACTTACATGGAGAAGCTCTGAGAAACGCATCATCGGGTGACATCTTCATTGTGCGAACGTGGCAGAGTGAACTCTCATGAGCCCTCGTAGCGTGGCTGCTGCACACCACACTGGGGAACAGCTGTGGCTCCCACCTGCAAACCTGGACCGCGTGTCAGTGCACACCACACTGGGGAACAGCTGTGGCTCCCGCCTGCAAACCTGGACCGCGTGTCAGTGCACACCACACTGGGGAACAGCTGTGGCTCCCACCTGCAAACCTGGACCGCGTGTCAGTGCACACCACACTGGGGAACAGCTGTGGCTCCTGCCTGCAAACCTGGACCGCGTGCCAGTGCACACCACACTGTGGGGAACAGCTGTGGCTTCCGCCTGCAAACCTGGACCACGTGTCAGTGCACACCACACTGTGGGAACAGCTGTGGCTCCCGCCTGCAAACCTGGACCGCGTGCCATTGCCCACCACACTGGGGAACAGCTGTGGCTCCCGCCTGCAAACCTGGACCGTGTGCCAGTGCACACCACACTGTGGGGAACAGCTGTGGCTCACGCCTGCAAACCTGGACCGCGTGTCAGTGCACACCACACTGGGGAACAGCTGTGGCTCCCGCCTGCAAACCTGGACCGCGTGTCAGTGCACTGCGTACTGCAGACAGCTGTTACACGGTGGCGTTCGTGCATCTGACACATGTAAGCATAGGAACGGTGCCGTGGAAATGCAGTGTCATAGTCTTAACAGGGCCACCATCGTCTGTATGGTCTGCCGTTGACCACAGTGACTGCCGCGTGTTCCTCCTTCATTCCCCTGTGATGGATGCTTGGGCTGCTTCTGCCTCTCGGCCACCATGAACACAGGTGTGCAGATGCCTCCTGGAACCCTCCTTCAGTGCCCATGGCCTGCTGGGCACTCGGGAGCTCTGTGCCTAACGTTCTGAGGCATTGCCTCGCTGCCCTCCATGCTGCGCCGGGCCCGCTCCCGGCATTGTGCGCCGTCCCACCGCTCCGCTTCCTGCCGTGGCATCGCTTTCTGTGTTTAGTGATCTCTGTTCTAACGGCCATGAGGCGATGCCTCGTGTTGGCATTTGTGTCTCCCTAGTGGTTGGTCGTGTGGAGCATCGTGTCATGTGCCACTTGGCCATCGGTGTATCTTCTTAGTAGAAATGGCTGTCCTTGGTCCATTGTAAAATTGGATGTCTCCTTTTGTCACGGAGTTGTAGGGTTTTAAAATGTGTTCTGCACAGAAGCTCCAGAGGCGGATCCCCGGCTTGCAGCTGTTTTCCCCACTGTTACTCTGCTGGTCTTTCCTGCTCTGCGCATTGTACGTTTGATGTGGTCGCGTTTGTCTCTTTGTTGCCTGTGCTATTAGGAATCTATTTGCAACATTTTGCCCCTTTGCACAGTTCTCCCTTCAGCTCTGCTAGTTGCCCGTCCTCATTTGGGCGAGCTGTATCTTCGGCTGGTTCCTCTCTTCAGTGCTGTTTCTTGTCTTACGTTGTCTTTCTCCTTGGATTTATTGTGTTTGATCACTGAGCAATATTTCTGAGTGATTTTTCTCCCAGAAAGGTTTATGGGTGCTCAGCTTTCAGCCCTTGCATATCTGAAAGTAACTTCAGTTTGTCCTCATTGTTGAGTGATCATTTGGCTTGAGTTAGAGGCTTCCGCATTTCTGAAATTCCACTCCCTCGCTCACCAAATGCCCTTTAAGGAGCCTGTGAAGGAGCTGTTGCTAACCAGCCAGCCCAGGCCAGTGTGGGAGCTTTTAGAGCCGGAGTCATGTGCTGGGTCCCCCAGAAGAGGAGGCGCTGCTTCCCGGGGCTGGCCTGGCTTCTCTGGGGAAAGTGGATGTGGGGAGGAGCTGCTGTCTGGGTCAGCAGCCGCCCTGCAGGAGAGGGGCTGCTGCGCTCATCCCTGAACTCAGACTGGATAGCCCTGGGCCAGCGCCGGAGGAGGAGCAGAGGCAGGGAGGCGGGAGGAGCCTGCACAGAGGCGTAGGAGGCCTGAGGAGTAGCGGCTGAGCCCTGAGAGCACTGGCAGGGAGGTTGGGTCTGTCTACGAGAAGTGAAGGCTGGGGCCGGCCATTTGGAGGTCAGGGTCAGCAAGGGAGCCATGCTGCCCAAAGAAGTTCAGGGTAGGCGCGGGCCCGGGATGGATGTTCAGAGTCCAGGTAGGCACGGGCCCAGGACAGATGTTCCGAAGCTGGCAGTGCCCGTTGAGGAGTCTCAGCGGTGGCTGACAGCTCTGTGTAACCCAGTGTAGCCGTTGGTGTCATGGGGATACCGGCTGTGCCCCGCATGAGGAAGGCAGGCCCTCACCCCTGGTGTTGTGTGGTTCCATTAACGGCGCCCCACAGGTGTGCCAGATCCTGCACTGGTTTCTTCATCAAAACATTGTTGAATTCGACTACGACCTCAGCATGTAGACTCTAGGGTCTGGATACTGACAGTGGCCTGATGATGGCCTGGAGATGAGCGTCACAGCACTGCCTGCCTCCTCTGTGGGTGAAAGTTGGCAGTGGGCACCCCATCCTATGAGCCAGCCCTGCCACCGTCTCTGGGGCTTCTCTGTTGGCATGCAGACCGCCCACACTTGCCTCTGCTGGGCGCTGCTGTGCCATGGCTCGAGCAGTCAGTTGGCCGAGGGAGAGGCCGGCATGAGGGTCTCGCGGAAACCCGGAGCGGTGGCCACGCTGGAGCCTCGCTCAGTGTCTGCGATGGGCAGCTAAGGTCAAAGTTGTGTTGAGGGCCTGCACGGCTCTGCTGGCGCACGCTGCGGCTGGACGGCGTGTGCATTCTGCAGCGTTTTCTTCCTTATAATTTTAGTGTCTGAACCTGATAATAAAACTTCAAAACTTCTGTTTATTACGTGTCTTGGAATTTTTGTCCGTTTTTTTAGTGATTAAATTTTATTGTGCTTAGCAGAAATGTCAGTCCCGCTCAGATGGGAATGCAGCCGACACCTTGCTGGGGACATCCTCCCTGTGGTTCCTGAGGCCTGGGAGGCCTGCTGTGGGAGGCGGAGAGCCGCCGCATGGAGCCAGCCGTCCTGATTGTTCCGTGCCCCCACGCGGTCTTCTGTCCCGGCCTCGTCTGTCAGCGCGGAGCACCAAAGGGTGCCGGGTAGCGTTTGCTGGGTGTTGTGTGTGGCACCTTTGCGGAAGCCAACACCAGGTCTGTTGGGGCAGAGCTGGCGGCACAGCCCTGGTGACTGGGACCAGCGCTCTCGCCCTCTCAAGTAGCCGAGTTGCCGCCTGCACTTGGCTTGAAGCATGTTCGAGACTCTGAAAAGAGTGTGTGGCTGTCAGTGAGTGTCCCTGACCCTCGGCCTGCGTGGCTTTCCAGAGGTCACCAGCTGATAAGCACCTGTGTTGAGCTGTGATTGCCCCTCTTGCGTTGTTTTGGTTTTAAATGTTTTATTTTGAAATAACATGAGAACACAGAAGAGTTGTGAAGACACCGTGGCCCTAGTGAGCCCTTTCCCCGCGTCCTTCACGCTCACATCCTGCGTAACTGTGGCGCGTTCTGGGCAGGCCTCTTTGCCTTGCTCTGGGAACACAGGGGTTCCTGTCTGCGGCGTGCCAGCTGCTCACAGCTCTGCCCTGTGCCTGAGTGGCGTAAGTGCCGTGGTGAGGTGGGGCCTGCCAGGGGTTGGAAAGGCCCTGTTCCTGCATGGAACTTGAATGCAGCTGAGGGGCGTCCAGAGAGGCCTTGCCTTTCCTGGTGGCAGTTTGGAATGTGCTGGCATCGTGGACGCTGTGTGGGTTCCTCCGCACGAGACAGGGTGGTTGTGCCCCTTGCCTCATGGTCTAACGGCAAAGGCTTTCTGTCCTGCTCACGTGAGACCCTGGCACAGGCAGAGCAAAGACTAAGCGCGCTTTGTGTCTTGTCTCGTTGCGCTCACGCGTGCCGATCAGGTGTTTCTGGAGAGCTGAAGCGCTGTCTGCTGTGACTTCCTCATCCACTGGATGTAGAGCAGAGGAAAAGACTCCTCCTCAGCTTTCTTAAGCGGCACCAAATTCTTGGGAGAAATCTTCTTTAAATTTGTTTTGTTGTTCCTTTGCTGTTTGTTTCTTGAGACAGTCTCACTGTCACGCAGGCTGGAGTGCAGTGGTGCAATCTCAGCTCACAGCAACCTCTGCCTCCCAGGTTCAAGCGATTCTTCCGCCTCAGCCTCCCGAGTAGCTGGGACCACAGGTGCGCACCACCACCACCTTGTCCGGGCAATTTTTGTGTTTTTAGTAGAGACAGGGTTTCTCCATGTGGGCCAGGCTGGTCTTGGACTCCTGATCTCAGGTGATCCGCCTGCTTCAGCCTCCCGAAGTGCTGGGATGACAGGCGTGGGCCACTGCTCTCAGCAGGAGAAATCTTGAAGGCAGGCAGTGTGGGCGTCGGGGGCCCTTGCCGCGTGACACCAGCACGCTTGGTTCCGGATGCCGCACTCGGTGCCTGGCTTCCAGTCTTTTCCTGTTGTCACTGCCTTGTTGCTTTGTCAGTTGGTTAAACGTGTTGTGGCTTCGTAGCTTCCCTGCCCTCTTTCTCAACATCGTAAGACTCATTTGCTCACCAGTAAGCGTGAGTCCTGCTTGGTGGCCTGTATAATGCTAGCTGCCGTTTGCGAGCCGTCCCGTGTGGCCGATGGGGCTTGTCTGGTGTGGATGAGAGCTTGTACACACTGCCACCAGTGTGTACACATCAGCCCCCGGGGACGTCTGAGTGGAGGGCAGCTGGAGCAGGCTGAGTGGGGAGTGGCAGCCAGGGGACGGGTGCAGAGCTGGCCTTGCCACGTGCCTCCTACCTCTGCTTTCAGGGAGAAAAGTGAGTCTGGGGAAGGCCCTGCTGTGTGGCTCCTTCCTTTGCCGTGGCCATTCCTGTCTCTGTTGCCCTGGCTGTCCCTTCTCGGGAAGCCCAGGTGCTGAGCTGCGTCTGGGCCTCCCTCGCTGTAGCCCTGCCTTCCTCACGTGGCCTCACGGCTAAGCATGGTGGCTGACATGAGGTTGAGGCCTGCCCAGGGCCGGGGGAGCAGGCAGTGCCTGAGAGTCTGTCCTCCATGGTTGGGCATGGCTGGAGATGAGGCGGAGATGGAGCCCTTATTCTGGCACAGGTACCATGGCAGAGTTGGACCCACTGCTCCCGGGTGGCAGCATGGCCACATTGTGACGTGCTGTGGGGAGAGCTGCTGGCTGGAAGTGCAGCTAGGACCACAGGCAGTGTTTCCTGCTGGAGCTTGGCCACGGAGGCCTGGGAGTGCCGGGGCACGACTCTGTCATGCCGCATTCAAACCGTAGAGCGCAGGAAACGGGGAGAGAAGAACGTCGGCAGTGCATCTCCAGAGGGACGGAGAACTAATGACTTGAAGATCCTCCCTGATAGACTTATTTTCCATGGGGAAGAGATTATTTTTATGATTGGGGTAAGGTGAACACTCTCATGCAGGAGAGGTGTGGGTTGTGCGTGTCCACGGGGAAGAGATTACGATTGGGGTGAGGTGAGCGCTCTCATGCAGGAGAGGTGTGGGTTGTGCGTGTCCACGGGGAAGAGATTACGATTGGGGTGAGGTGAGCGCTCTCATGCAGGAGAGGTGTGGGTTGTGCGTGTCCACGGGGAAGAGATTACGATTGGGGTGAGGTGAGCGCTCTCATGCAGGAGAGGTGTGGGTTGTGCGTGTCCACGGGGAAGAGATTACGATTGGGGTGAGGTGAGCGCTCTCATGCAGGAGAGGTGTGGGTTGTGCGTGTCCACGGGGAATAGATTACGATTGGGGTGAGGTGAGCGCTCTCATGCAGGAGAGGTGTGGGTTGTGCGTGTCCACGGGGAAGAGATTACGATTGGGGTGAGGTGAGCGCTCTCATGCAGGAGAGGTGTGGGTTGTGCGTGTCCACGGGGAATAGATTACGATTGGGGTGAGGTAAACACTCTCATGCAGGAGAGGTGTGGGTTGTGCGCGTCCACGGGGAATAGATTATGATTGGGGTGAGGTGAGCACTCTCATGCAGGAGAGGTGTGGGTTGTGCGCGTCCACGGGGAAGAGATTACGATTGGGGTGAGGTGAGCGCTCTCATGCAGGAGAGGTGTGGGTTGTGCGTGTCCACGGGGAAGAGATTACGATTGGGGTGAGGTGAGCGCTCTCATGCAGGAGAGGTGTGGGTTGTGCGTGTCCACGGGGAAGAGATTACGATTGGGGTGAGGTGAGCGCTCTCATGCAGGAGAGGTGTGGGTTGTGCGTGTCCATGGGGAAGAGATTACGATTGGGGTGAGGTGAGCGCTCTCATGCAGGAGAGGTGTGGGTTGTGCGTGTCCACGGGGAATAGATTACGATTGGGGTGAGGTGAGCGCTCTCATGCAGGAGAGGTGTGGGTTGTGCGTGTCCACGGGGAAGAGATTACGATTGGGGTGAGGTGAGCGCTCTCATGCAGGAGAGGTGTGGGTTGTGCGTGTCCACGGGGAATAGATTACGATTGGGGTGAGGTAAACACTCTCATGCAGGAGAGGTGTGGGTTGTGCGTGTCCACGGGGAATAGATTATGATTGGGGTGAGGTGAGCACTCTCATGCAGGAGAGGTGTGGGTTGTGCGCGTCCACGGGGAATAGATTACGATTGGGGTGAGGTGAGCGCTCTCATGCAGGAGAGGTGTGGGTTGTGCGTGTCCACGGGGAAGAGATTACGATTGGGGTGAGGTGAGCGCTCTCATGCAGGAGAGGTGTGGGTTGTGCGTGTCCACGGGGAATAGATTATGATTGGGGTGAGGTGAGCGCTCTCATGCAGGAGAGGTGTGGGTTGTGCGTGTCCACGGGGAATAGATTACGATTGGGGTGAGGTGAGCGCTCTCATGCAGGAGAGGTGTGGGTTGTGCGCGTCCACGGGGAATAGACTATGATTGGGGTGAGGTGAGCGCGCATGCAGGAGAGGTGTGGGTTGTGCACGTAGCTTCACGTGCGTGTTTGAGGCTTGCTGTGCCCAACCCTGACCTGTGTGGAACCCATGCCCCGTGCACCCTGGGCCCTTCCCGCACTGATCTGTGTGGTGGCGCCTGTAGCCGCGGCAGCCCGGCGGATCACTGGCCAGTCCTGTGTTTCACTGTCTGACAGCACCCTGCCCGTCCACTCCTCTCCTATTCGGAAATTTCTTTAACTGTTCATTATTCTAGATGAACTTTGGGATTATTTTGTCAACATACACTTAGCATTTTTTTTTGTCAAAAATTGGGTTGCTTCTCATCCAGGGATGTGGAGTGGCTCTCCATTCACGAGGGCTTTCTTGGGTCTTGGTCGAGGTTTAGAGTAGATACTTGGAAACCAGAGCCTTCTAAGACTTCTGCCTCTGAAAGTACCATGGTGTGTCCTGGGTGCGGGGCTGGCGGGGCTCACACCAGGGGAGCAGACCCCTCACCTTCCTCCTTCCTCTCCAGGTGCCCTACGAGACACTGAACAAACGCTTTCGCGCCGCTCAGAAGAACATTGACCGGGAAACCAGCCACGTCACTATGGTGGTGGCCGAGCTGGAGAAGACGCTGAGTGGCTGCCCCGCCGTGGACTCTGTGGTCAGCCTGCTGGACGGTGTGGTGGAGAAGCTCAGCGTCCTTAAGAGGAAGGTTGGTCCCTCTCAGTGGTCCCTCTTCGGCTGGGGGAATAGACACCCCATTTGTCTTGAAAATGAGTCCTAAGACTGGCAAGCTGCCATGGTGGGAATGTGGGAGGTGCAGCTGGGGGCCCCCTTCCCTGCAGCCTGCCTTCTGGGACAACTGTTGGCTGAGCAGGCCAGCTTCCTGTTCCTGTAGGACCATGTTGTCTTGCTCCAGGAGTGTCCAGAGCCCAAGCAACAGAGAGGCCAGGATGTATAGAAAGTTGATTTTTTTTTGGGGGGGGACATATCACTCTGTCACCTAGGCTGGAGTTCAGTGGCGTGATCTCGACTCACTGCAGCCTATGCTTCCCGGGTTCAAGCAGTTCTCCTGCCTCAGCCTCATGAGTAGCTGGGATTACAGGTGTGCATCACCATGCCCAGCTAATTTTTGTATTTTTAGTAGAGACGGGGTTTCACCATGTTGGCCATGCGGGTCTCAAACTCCTGACCTCAAGTGATCTGCCCTCCTGGGCCTCCCAAAGTGCTGAGATTATAGGCATGGGCCACTGCACCCAGCCCAATTGATTATTTTTAGATAGAATTTCACCTAAAAGGAGCATGTGGAGTTCCTTGTCACTAGGATGGATGGACAAGGGCATTGGGACAAATCCGACTCACTGAAGACACCCAGAAAGTGGGGTAAGATATCTTAACGCATTGCAGTGAAAATATCCAATAGATTGTGAAACAGAAAGGAATCACTAGGCCAGAACTGGAGGGCAGGGGGTCAGAGATGAAAACAGCAAGAGACTGCTGTTGCCCTCGGAGTGTTGGCCAGGCCACATGGAGGTGAGGACTGATGACCCAGGCCATGAAAGTGGGGCCCAATGCAGAGAAGCTGGGACCCCACGGTGCTACAGCTCAGGATGGGATGTGCCAGAAGTGGACTGGCATTGACAGAGTGTTGCAGCCCAAGATCAGAGTACCTGGGTGATGGGAGACCCTTAGCCTTCCCTCCAGTGAGGTGGTGCCTGCTGGTGGTGCCTTCCACCTCTGGGCAGAGTAAATTCAGATTATTTTATGGGGAGGATACCTTCAATATGGGCATAAAATGATTCTTAGAAATAAGTTTTCAAGTACAACATCCAGCACAGAGACAGCCTGGGTGACACTGAGACCCTATCTCAAGACACCATGATGGATTAGAGACCCAGCAGACAGCAGACGACAGAGTGTTGCACAGACTGCAGGTGCAGGGACTGCCAGGTGCCACACTTTACTCAGCTGCACAGACTGCAGGGGCAGTGACTGCCAGGTGCCACACTTGACTCAGCTGCACAGACTGCAGGTGCAGGGGCTGCTAGGTGCCACACTTTACTCAGAGCTGCACAGACTGCAGGTGTGGGGGCTGCCAGGTGCCACACTTTATTCAGAGCTGGACAAACTGCAGGTGCAGGAGCTGCCAGGTGCCACACTTTACTCAGCTGCACAGACTGCAGGTGCAGGGGCTGCCAGGTGCCACACTTTACTCAGCTGCACAGACTGCAGGTGCGGGGGCTGCCAGATGCCACACCTTAACCCAGAGCTGCACAGACTGCAGGTGCAGGAGCTGCCAGGTGCCACACTTTACTCAGCTGCACAGACTGCAGGTACAGGGGCTGCCAGGTGCCACACATTACCCAGAGCTGCACAGACTGCAGGTGTGGGAGCTGCCAGGTGCCACACTTTACTCAGCTGCACAGACTGCAGGTGCAGGAGCTGCCAGGTGCCACACTTTACTCAGAGCTGCACAGACTGCAGGTGCAGGAGCTGCCAGGTGCCACACTTTACTCAGAGCTGCACAGACTGCAGGTGCAGGAGCTGGCAGGTGCCACACATTACTCAGAGCTATACAGACTGCAGGTGTGGGAGCTGCCAGGTGCCAGACTTTACTCAGCTGCACAGACTGCAGGTGTGGGGGCTACCAGATGCCACACTTTACTCAGAGCTGCACAGACTGCAGGTGCAGGGATTGCCAGGTGCCACACTTTACTCAGCTGCACAGACTGCCGGTGTGGGGGCTGCCAGGTGCCACAATTTACTCAGCTGCACAGACTGCAGGTGCAGGGATTGCCAGGTGCCACACATTACTCAGAGCTGCACAGACTGCAGGTGCACGGACTGCCAGGTGCCACACTTTACTCAGCTGCACAGACTGCAGGTGTGGGAGCTGCCAGGTGCCACACTTTACTCAGAGCTGCACAGACTGCAGGTGCAGGGACTGCCAGGTGCCACACTTTACTCAGAGCTGTATAGACTGCAGGTGTTGGAGCTGCCAGGTGCCACACTTTACTCAGCTGCACAGACTACAGGTGTGGGAGCTGTACAGAATGCAGGTGCGGGGACTGCCAGATTCTACACTTTACTCAGCTGCACAGACTGCAGGTGTGGGGGCTGCCAGATGCCACACTTTACTCAGCTGCACAGACTGCAGGTGTGGGAGCTGCCAGGTGCCACACTTTACTCAGAGCTGCACAGACTGCAGGTGTGGGAGCTGCCAGGTGCCACACTTTCCTCAGAGCTGCACAGACTGCAGGTGTGGGAGCTACCAGGTGCCACACTTTACTCAGAGCTGCATAGACTGCAGGGTGGGAGCTGCCAGGTGCCACACTTTACTCAGCTGCACAGACTGCAGGTGCAGGGACTGCCAGGTGCCACACTTTACTCAGAGCTGCACAGACTGCAGGTGTGGGAGCTGCCAGGTGCCACACTTTACTCAGAGCTGCATAGACTGCAGGGTGGGAGCTGCCAGGTGCCACACTTTACTCAGAGCTGCACAGACTGCAGGTGCAGGGACTGCCAGGTGCCACACTTTCCTCAGAGCTGCACAGACTGCAGGTGTGGGAGCTACCAGGTGCCACACTTTACTCAGAGCTGCATAGACTGCAGGGTGGGAGCTGCCAGGTGCCACACTTTACTCAGAGCTGTATAGACTGCAGGTGTTGGAGCTGCCAGGTGCCACACTTTACTCAGCTGCACAGACTACAGGTGTGGGAGCTGTACAGAATGCAGGTGCGGGGACTGCCAGATTCTACACTTTACTCAGCTGCACAGACTGCAGGTGTGGGGGCTGCCAGGTGCCACACTTTACTCAGCTGCACAGACTGCAGGTGTGGGAGCTGCCAGGTGCTACACTTTACTCAGCTGCACAGACTGCAGGTGTCGGAGCTGCCAGGTGCCACACTTTACTCAGAGCTGCACAGACTGCAGGTGCAGGGACTGCCAGGTGCCACACTTTACTCAGAGCTGCACAGAACTGCAGGTGTGGGGGCTGCCAGGTGCCACACTTTACTCAGCTGCACAGACTGCAGGTGTGGGAGCTGCCAGGTGCACACTTTACTCAGAGCTGCATAGACTGCAGGTGTGGGAGCTGCCAGGTGCCACACTTTACTCAGAGCTGCACAGACTGCAGGTGCAGGGACTGCCAGGTGCCACACTTTACTCAGAGCTGCATAGACTGCAGGGTGGGAGCTGCCAGGTGCCACACTTTACTCAGCTGCACAGACTACAGGTGTGGGAGCTGTACAGAATGCAGGTGCGGGGACTGCCAGATTCTACACTTTACTCAGCTGCACAGACTGCAGGTGTGGGGGCTGCCAGGTGCCACACTTTACTCAGCTGCACAGACTGCAGGTGTGGGAGCTGCCAGGTGCCACACTTTACTCAGAGCTGCACAGACTGCAGGTGTGGGAGCTGCCAGGTGCCACACTTTCCTCAGAGCTGCACAGACTGCAGGTGTGGGAGCTACCAGGTGCCACACTTTACTCAGAGCTGCATAGACTGCAGGGTGGGAGCTGCCAGGTGCCACACTTTACTCAGCTGCACAGACTGCAGGTGCAGGGACTGCCAGGTGCCACACTTTACTCAGAGCTGCACAGACTGCAGGTGTGGGAGCTGCCAGGTGCCACACTTTCCTCAGAGCTGCACAGACTGCAGGTGTGGGAGCTACCAGGTGCCACACTTTACTCAGAGCTGCATAGACTGCAGGGTGGGAGCTGCCAGGTGCCACACTTTACTCAGCTGCACAGACTGCAGGTGCAGGGACTGCCAGGTGCCACACTTTACTCAGAGCTGCACAGACTGCAGGTGTGGGAGCTACCAGGTGCCATACTTTACTCAGCTGCACAGACTGCAGGTGCAGGGATTGCCAGGTGCCACACTTTACTCAGCTGCACAGACTGCAGGTGTAGGGGCTGCCAGGTGCCACACTTTACTCAGAGCTGCACAGACTGCAGGTGTGGGGGCTGCCAGGTGCTACACTTTACTCAGCTGCACAGACTGCAAGTGCCGGGGCTGCCAGGTGCCACACTTTACTCAGCTGCACAGAATGCAGGTGCGGGGACTGCCAGGTGCTACACTTTACTCAGCTGCACAGACTGCAGGTTTAGGGGCTGCCAGGTGCTACACTTTACTCAGCTGCACAGACTGCAGGTGTGGGAGCTGCCAGGTGCCACACTTTGCTCAGAGCTGCACAGACTGCAGGTGTGGGAGCTGCCAGGTGCCACACTTTACTCAGCTGCACAGACTGCAGGTTCGGGGACTGCCAGGTGCCACACTTTACTCAGAGCTGCACAGACTGCAGGTGCAGGGACTGCCAGGTGCCACACTTTTCTCAGAGCTGCACAGACTGCAGGTGCAGGGACTGCCAGGTGCCACACTTTACTCAGAGCTGCACAGACTGCAGGTGTGGGGGCTGCCAGGTGGCACACTTTACCGTGCTTAAAGAATACAAACAGACTGGTGGGTCATGGCTGTAAAGTACTGTGGAAAGCTGAGGCTGCAGAATTACTTGAGCCCCGGAGTTTGAGACCAGCCTGTCAACATGGTGAAACCCTATCTGTACAAAAAATATTAGCCAGGTTTGGTGGCACACACCTGTCGTTTCAGCTACTTGGGAGGCTGAGGCAGGAGAATCACATGAGCCCAGGTGTTTAAGGCTGTAGTGAGTGGAGATTGTGTCACTACATTCCAGCCTGGGCAATGGAATGAGACACTGTCTTTTAAAAAAAAAAAAAGAATAAGAAAGGTGATTGGCTGGGCACAGTGGCTTGCACCTGTAATCCCAGCAGTTTTGGAGATCAAGGCCAACGGATCATCTGAGGTTAAGAGCTTCAGACCAGCCTGGCCAACATGGCGAAACCCGGTCTCTAGTAAAATTACAAAAATATTAGGCATGGTATGTACCCGTGGTCCCAGGCACTTGAGAGGCTGAGGTGGGAGAATCGCTTCAACCTGGGAGCGAGAGTTTTCAGTGAGCCGAGATCTTGCCACTGCATTCCAGTCTGTACGGAGACTGTCTCCGAAAAAAGAAAATGATTTAGAGTTTAAAAGGAATTAAAACTTCAAGAGATGGGAAATGTAACCAAAATGAAAAACTCAGCGTATGCCTGTGATGGTTTAACAGTTAACAGTTAGACAAAGCTAAAGACAGAATCAGTGAGCTGAAGGATGGGTCTCAAGTAAGGACCTAGAATGGAGCACAGAGACTGAAAAATGAACGTGCCCGTGAGAATAAAGTACAGAATAGAGAGAAGCCTGTGGCATGTTTCCCCAGAGCCCACCAGTGGGTGGGGACAGAGATGGCGCAGGGAGAGTGACCAAGGTTTCAGAACTGATGAGTGCTACCAGGTCAGAATCCCACACGGAGTAAGTGGCAACATGGCTTCAGGATATATTAACATAAAGCCAGAAATAACAGAGAAACTGCAGGTTCAGGCTGGTGGATTTTCGTGGGCCTCTGTCCTCTCCTGGGCCAGGCACACCTGCCTAGCGGACCTCAGTAGAGCATGGTCCTTGCATTTCTGTCCCGCCATCTCCACTCATCCTCGTGAGTGTCGTGGACTGGGGCAGCCTGACCTCCCTTGGCGCGGGGCTGTGGGGCGTCCCTGTCCTGAGTGGGTCTCTGTTGTGCATGGCTCAGGCAGTGGAGTCCATCCAGGCCGAGGATGAGAGCGCCAAGCTGTGCAAGCGCCGGATCGAGCACCTCAAAGAGCATAGCAGCGACCAGCCCGCGGCGGCCAGCGTGTGGAAGAGGAAGCGCATGGACCGCATGATGGTGGAGCACCTGCTGCGCTGCGGCTACTACAACACGGCTGTCAAGCTGGCGCGCCAGAGCGGCATCGAGGTGGGCACAGCGCCCCAGCAGGCCTGGGCCGACGGCCTGCCGCCCTGCAGCATGTCCCCCGGCATGCCTGTGTGCGCCCCTCCCGCCACCACGTGTGTGTGTGTGTGTGTGTGTGTGTCTGCGCTGTGGTGAGCGCCTCCGCCCCAGCTGAGAGGCCCTGACCCTTTGTGGAATGCGCCTCGGACTTCTCCCTCTGAAGGAAGGAAGTCTGTCTCAGTGGCTCTCCAGGTTCTTCTCATTTCCCTGTGGCCGTTTCCACACAGCCTGCTTAGGAAAGCGTGCAGAGGATTTTCCCGCCTGATACCTGCACCCTGCTTTCGTGCCGGTGGGTCCCCATCGCTGCCTTGTGAGAGCTTTGCCTTCATCTCAGGCGGGGTGCATTCTCCGCGTTTTCTGTGGCACCCTGTTCAGCCGTAGAAACACGTGGCACCCTTGCCCTCCAGCAGTGCAGCTGAGCAGATGCCGGGGGGTGCTGCCCCCGCCCTTGGCGGCCTTCGCACATTCATCTGCACCTTTCGGCAGGGTAGCTGGGGCACCCCTCCGCCACTGGGCAGTCATCCACCGCTGTGGGGTCCCGTAGCAGTTGGAGCCTCCCAGACCAGCCCTTGAGCCCATCACCCTTGGCCCCGTCCGGATCCCACTGTGAGAGCACGGCCTCACCTGACTTGAGCTGGGGTGGCGTCCATGTTCTCTGTTGATTAAGACGACAGCACTTGAGAATCAGGCAGAACTTGTGTGAGACGCGCAAGCCCCATGGCCCTGCCCCGGGCCCAGCCTCCCCACACCTGGCCGTGCACCCAGCCTTACAGGCCTCCCTCCCACACTGCTCCCTGAAACGGCTCCTCAGCCAGCCTCCTTGCCGCTTTTTTCTAACCAGGGGTCTTCTCGCTTTCCACGGCTTAAATCCCACCCACAGGAGCATGGCTCCTACTTGGGGCAAGATAGGCCTCAGCCCTGGCCACGTTAAACCCAGCACAAGGCTCCCTTCTCAGGCCCGGAGGCTGCCTCAGATTGTGCAATCCCAGGCCTCGTGTGCCTGTAGGGCTACAGTCACCATCCCTCCCGCTCCCACCCGGCTCCCCTGAACCGTGGCACTCCAGACTCACCGCAGACCCACGCTCCAGACCCACCCCAGACCCACGCTCCAGACCCACCCCAGACCCACGCTCCAGACTCACCCTAGACCCACCTTCAGACCCACCCTAGACCCACGCTCCAGACCCACCCCAGACCCACCCCAGACCCACGCTCCAGACCCACCCCAGACCCACGCTCCAGACTCACCCCAGACCCACCTTCAGACCCACCCCAGACCCACGCTCTAGACCCACCCCAGACCCACACTCCAGACCCACCTTCAGACCCACCCCAGACCCACGCTCCAGACCCACCCCAGACCCACCGCAGACCCACGCTCCAGACTCACCCCAGACCCACGCTCCAGACCCACCCCAGACCCACGCTCCAGACCCACCCCAGACCCACGCTCCAGACCCACCCCAGACCCACGCTCCAGACCCACCCCAGACCCACGCTCCAGACCCACCTCAGCCCCACGCTCCAGACTCACCCCAGCCCCACGCTCCAGACTCGCCCCAGCCCCACATTCTAGACTCACCCCAGCCCCACATTCCAGACTCACCCCAGCCCCACACTCCAGATTCACCCCAGACTCACACTCCAGACTCAACTCGCAGGCCTACCTGACCCTACCTGCTCGCCAGCTCCCATCCTTGGCGTTTGTCCCGTGCCTCGTTGAGATGCCGCCCTGGGTGGAGCGGCGCCCTCCCACCCGTGCCTTCTCCCCGCTGCTCACAGTCTCCCTGATCGTGCTCATGCAGCATTCATTCCGCCCACTAGGAGGGGAATGGTGAGTGGCTGCCCAGTGGGCAGGGTGAGCAAGTGAGTCCTCGTGTCCTGGGGATCCTCATCTGCCCGATGTCCTGTCTGCCTGGGGCTGCCGCCCATGTGTTCACAGACAACCTAGCCTTCCTCTCCTGAACACCTGCACACTGTCCTTGGGACCTGCGGGGTGTGGCCAGGCACACCTGGTGGTGGCTGCTGAAGCAGGAGCTGTGGGTGCCCCTAAGCCTCGGGAGCGTGTGCTGTGGTGGGGGAGAGCAGTGTGAAGGGAAGAAGGGGGTCACCTGGTGGGCACGTGTCACACCTCCCACAGAGGCTCACAGATCAAGGTTAGGGTGGGAGGGCTGATGATTCTAACAGTGAGAGTAGCCTCAGCAGGATGAGACGGGCTAGACTCAAGGTGTTGGGGGGTCCTGAGCGTGTCTGTTCCAAAGAGGACCTGCAGCTGCTGTGTGGAAGAAGGCAGGGCGTGTGTAGAGCCCACGAGGACCGGGGTTCTTCCTGCTGAGGTGCGCCCAAGGGCATTGAGCTGAGGATTCGCTTTTGACCAGAGGGAAGCACGTCACCAACAGTGGGGGTCTGCCAGGCTGTGAAATGTAAAACCCCGGCTGTCCTGGTCAGACCTGGACTTACTGCAGAGAGAGCGCCACGGAATTCCCATGTGGGACCCCTGGCTTCATGCCTGTGCACTAGCATTGGAGACGTAACACATTGGAGATGAAACACTCATGTTCCGATTGGAGCACGGTCTCAGACAAGACGGGACAGGAAGCCCTGCTGCCAAGGGAGGGGCACCGAGGACAGCACCAGGCCAGCCCAGGAGGGCTGAACAGAGTCCTCTGCATGGCGGGGGCTGTGCACCCTGCTGCTGAGGGAGTGCACTGTGGAGAGCGCCAGGCCGGCCAGGAGGGGCCAAAGAGTCCTCAGCGTGGCTGGGGCTGTGCACCCACCTGTACTGCCTTAGAAATCGGCGTGAGAGCCTGGATGCAGGGCTCTCAACCTGTTATCCTAGCATTCCGGAAGGCTGAGGTGAGCAGATCACTTGAGCCCAGGTGTTTGAGACCAGCCTGGGCAACAAAGTGAGACCCCTTCTCTACAAAATTTTTTTCAAATTAGCTGGGCGTGGTGGCAGGTGTCTGGGATCCCAGCTAGACAGGAGGCTGAGGTGGGAGGATCACTTGAGCCCGGGAGGTGGAGGCTGCAGTGAGCCATGATCTCACCACTGCACTCCATCCAGTCTGGGCGAGAGAGCGAAACCTGTCTTTAAAAAAAACATTAAGTTGGGAAACAAAGGTAGAAAACAGAGGAGAAAGCAGGACTTTGTGGGAGACCCAACGTTCGCCTGCTGTGAAGGGGTTTCAGAAGAAATAAATTACCGAAAAGAAGCCAGAAAACAATGAATCTGCGCTGCCGGTGGCCCGGACGTGGGGCTGTGGGACAAGTGGCGAGCTGTGGCCTCACCCTGAGCCGTCGGGTCCTGGGCGGCGTAGGGGTGGAGGTGCTGTCCTTGGTCCCTCTGGGGGAGTCAGGGGTCACTGTGGCTGAGGACCACCTGAGTGCTCGCCCTCAGCCTCCCTGTGCCTGGGGTGGGGCGAAGTCCCAGGCCGGCTACTCTACTGCCACGGGTTCCACTGCTGGGCACTGAGCACCTGCCCCCCATGCCTGGCCACTCTCGGAGCCTGGTTACGTGGGGTTTTTTGCTTTCGTGTAAATCATGGTTGTAACTACTGTGATAGAAGCCATAATGTGTTTATGTATTACTTGGCATGTATTATTCACTTGCTGTTGGTTTTGACATGAGGGGCTGTCTGGCAGGTGGCCTGGCCCCGCGAGTGTGTGTGTCCCTCAGCTCCTCTCCATGGGACAGGCAGGGCAGCCTGGCCCCCTGCCCGGCTGTGGCTGCAGTCCACCTGAGCGTCCGAGCTTTTGGTCCTCGGCAGCTGTTCTGTTCCTAGGATCTCAGCCAGTCTCCGTGGTGCAGACCCACAGTGTAGACTGGAGATGTATTTCGAGTGGTGGCCAGTGCTGGCCTGGCCTCACAGAGGCTGGGGTGCGGGAGGGTGCATGGGGCCCTTGAGCCAGCGCCTTCTGACCAGCAGCCGCTTCCTTCCTCCAAGGACCTCGTGAATATCGAGATGTTCCTGACGGCCAAAGAGGTAGAGGAGTCCCTGGAGCGACGTGAGACGGCCACCTGCCTGGCCTGGTGCCATGACAACAAGTCCCGGCTCCGAAAGATGAAGGTGCACGGACTCCCGGGTTGGGGTCGGGGGTGGGGTCAGGGCCTTGGCGGCACCACCTGCCCTGGAGCCAGCTCGCCCTCGCCTGGTGCTTCACGGTGGTTTCGTTTTGGTTTGTAAGGTGGGGGTTGGGCTTGGGAGGTTATTTGGTGGTTGTGTTCCACTGTGAGGCTAAAGTCTGGAAAGGGGCACCTCATTTGGCATTACAGTTTGCATGCTCGTGGCATGAGGCTCAGAGGGTGGGTCACGGGAGGCCGACCATGTGCACGCAGCGTGTCTGGGGCTGCTGGGCTTGGAGCCGGGAGCTGCCTCAGTCCCACTCCGTGGGGGCTGCCCCGGGGACTCCCTGCACTCAGACATGGAAAAGCTGGCTGGGAAGTCATTCTCCATCTGCGAGGCTGCAGAGCTCTGGACTGTGATATTCTTAATGAATACCCACTTTTCTTTTCTTGTCTTTTTTTTTTTTTTTGAGATGGAGTCTCACTCTGTTGCCAGGCTGGAGTGCAGTGGCGCGATCTTGGCTCACTACAACCTCCAACTCCTGGGTTCAAGCAATTCTGCTTCAGAGTAGCTGGGATTATAGGCGCCCACCCCCACGCCCAGCTGAATTTTGTGTTTTTAGTAGATATGGGGTTTCACCATGTTGGTCAGGATGTTCTTGATCTCCTGACCTCATGATCTGCCCATCTTGGCCTCCCAAAGTGCTGGGATTACAGGCGTGAGCCACCGTGCCCTGCTGGATACCTGCTTTTCTAGCGACCACAAGAGGCTTGATAGACTCTTAAACGACAGAATGTAACCCTGCTTATTAAAAGGCAGTGTCACCCTAGGGCTTGCAGAAATGTTTTAACTTAGATTAACAGTCCTGCCTCCATTAGCAAAACTGTTTTGTTTTCTAAACTGAGTGCCACTCAGGGCCGCCAAAACAAGCGCCCAGCGAAGACGGGACGATGAAGTAGAGCAGCCGGTGGCTCCCCTAAAGAGGGTGAGGTCTTGGTGTGGAACCCCTAAAAGGAGAGCCAGATCGGTGTGTAACCCGCGGCACCCTACACGGTGCCAGCCCCACAGTCCTTCCCGGAGAGCCCCCACACGCTTCACGTTGGGAGCTCTGCCGGGCCGTTTCACGTGGACGTCAGAGGGAGGACAGGTTCTCGGTGCCACCAGGATATTTCTGCAAGCCTTGAGCCCCAATTACATACCAGACGGTGTTGCTGGAGGGCGTCAGGGGCTTGCCGTGGCTCACAACCCGTCCTAAGCTGCCGTGGGGCAGGCAGGGCTGGGACTCTGGGAACTGAACGCGTGCGTGCCTGGTTTTGGATGAAGTCGAGATTGGATGGGGCCTGAATCCATGTTTGGGTGCTGTCCAGAAATTCTCCCTGAAGACTCCAGATGACAAGGAAACATGCTCGGTGCCAGATGACAGCTGAGCAAAGCGGGGTGCACGGCTGTCTGTGCAGTTCGTGCGGCCAGCCTAGCAAAGCGGGGTGCACGGCTGCCTGTGCAGTCTGCGTGGCCATCTGAGCAAAGCGGGGGTGCACGGCTGTGTGTGCAGTTCGTGCGGCCAGCCTAGCAAAGCGGGGTGCACGGCTGCCTGTGCAGTTCATGCGGCCAGCCTAGCAAAGCGGGGTGCACGGCTGTCTGTGCAGTTCGTGCGGCCAGCCTAGCAAAGCGGGGTGCACGGCTGCCTGTGCAGTCTGCCTGTGTATGCTCACATCATGAGAACCTAGATGGGAAAAGAAACTTGAGAGCAAGTTTTACCTGGCTGGGAAATGGATTTCACAGTAACGGCGGGTGAGTGGCTCTGAAGCCGGCTGACATAGTGATTTTTGTGCTGCACGTCTGTGGGAAAGTCACACAGAGCCATCCATGTGGGTGCCTGGCGCAGAGTGGACACACCTCATCAGCGCTTCACGCCATTTGGGACTACGTAGACTCTGGGTATTTTAGATTTGGGTCTAGGTACCTGAGTTTCATGGCATATACACGCTTACATATTAGTGGACTAATTAAAAGGAACCTACTAGGCCGGGCGTGGTGGCTCACGCCTGTAATCCCAGCACTTTGGGAGGCAGAGGTGGGCGGATCACGAGGTCAAGAGATTGAGACTATCCTGGCCAACATGGTGAAACCCCATCTCTACGAAACAAAAATTATCTGGGCGTGGTGGCGTGTGCCTGTAGTCCTAGCTACTCGGGAGGCTGAGGCAGGAGAATTGCTTGAACCTGGGAGGTGGAGGTTGCAGTGAGCCGAGATTGCACCATTGCACTCCAGCCTGGTGCCTGGCAACGGAGCGAGACTCTTGTCTCCAAAAAGAAAAAAAACAACGCAGGTTTGAGGTGTCCGTTGTGTGAAGTGGTAACCTAGAGTGAGCTCAGAGTCCTGCTTTTTAGAGCCCCCCCCTCCGCAGCTGCTTCCTGCCTTTACACAGAGCCCCAGCACTCACCTGGCCTAGACACAGCAGCTGTTGGGCGGCCCCTGGGAGGCGGGTGGGGCTCTGGTGGGGAGCCTCTGTCTCTTCCTGCTGGTCCTCCCTTTCCCTCCTGCCAAGCTGGCTCTGAAGGGAGCGGAGTGTGGACCAGTCTGTCTGCTCATTACTGGGGTGGGGACTCAGGACCCTGGGGTGACCTTGTGCCTCTCAGCTGGTTTGTACCAAGCCTGGCACTCACCACCCAGAGCCTGTGCCACTGTTGGGGTCAGAGATGGTCCCCCTGCCCCAGCTTGGAGCAAGCCTGTGAGTTCTACATCCAGCCTGCTGACCTGTCTGAGGGCACGGGGCAGGGGCCGCAAGGGCTGGAGCCGAGGCAGCCCCTCAGAAAGGGGCCTGGGATCTGGGTAGTGGAGTGACGAGCTTCGATTTAAATGAAGTCATGGCGTGGATTCATTTGCTTGCCACGTAGCCTTTCTGTGCATGCCATCCTGAGATCCGGACACTGGAACTCAGAGTGACAAATGGCGGCCCGAGCCCAAGACTCCCTCTGAGGTGTTCATGCCCATATCCTGTTTCCGGGGCAAAGCCCAGAAAATGTCTTGAAGCCACACAGCCACATGGAAGATCTTACGGTTTAGGCGGCCACGTCACTGCCGTGGTACCCGCGTCTCCTCCTGGATGACTTTGGTCAGAGTTGCTGCTGCCCCCTCCCCAACCACATGTCTCGGCCCACGCTGGACTGAGGGTGCTGAGATTTCAGAGTGAGGGTTGGGCTTCCGTGGGGTTTCCTTAGCTGCAGGTGAGAGGCTCGTAGGCTGATACACATGGGACTTGGTCCTGCAGGAGCTCCCCCAGCCCCCGCCTCACACATGGCACTGTCACAACAGCATCCCTGACCCAGCCTCTCTCCCTCGTCTGAATGTCCCGGGAGCGCCCTCCCTTTTTGAGAGTCGCTCCTCAGCCTCACAGCCACCTAGGACCTCAGTGTCCTCTGGGCCAGGCCTCCACTCCATGTGCCTCTACCTGGGGCCTTGGCGCTGGTCCTGGCTTCTGCCTGGCATGTTCTTGCTAGGTGTCTGTACAGTTCCTCATCCGTAACCTCGGTGCAGGTGCTCCCCGCCAGCTGGCCTGGGTCCTGCCTGCTCCAAGCTTGCTTCTTTGCCTCATGCCCCTGTGGGGCACCACCCAGCGCGCCCCACCTTTGGTCACTGTCTCCTCCCCACCCCAGGCATCAGCACCCCGGGACAGGACTTGCCCACATTCTCCTGGAACAGCCCTGGGCTCAGGCCAACACCCAGTCTACACTTGGGAGAGATGGGTCCAGAGTCCCGGCAGGGGTGTGAAGGAGGAAGCAGCGGCCGCAGGGCAGGACCCAGGAAGCTGCTCTGTCCCTGCAGAGGGGTCAGTGCCTTTGTTCCAGCGGCTGCACCTACTGCCCTGCCCTGCCAGCGTCCCCAGGCCCGTGCTCCTGGGAGCATCCGAGTGTCCCAGCCTTCGGGTTGAAATGCTGGGTGGCTGCACGCCCTACCGCGCCTGCAAGAGCAGGGGCGGGACTCACATTCAGAACCCAGCAGTCCCGGGAAAGTGTCTGCTTCGGGTTGAAGTGGCAGCTTCAGCCTCAGCCCTGCCTTTCTGGTGCCTCTGAGAGGGGTTCAGAGCTTTGGATGTGGGGTCTGCTGGTGGACAGGGGGTGCGACCCCTGGGCGCCCGGGCTCTGTGGGATGTGCTATCTAAGCCCTCGTCTTGTCTTTGCCCTCAGAGCTGCCTGGAGTTCAGCCTCAGAATCCAGGAGTTCATTGAACTCATCCGGCAGAATAAGAGACTGGACGCCGTGAGGTAGGCATCGCGGGCGTGCGGCTTCTCCAGGGAGGGCAGGATGTCTGGCTGTGGCCGCTGCCGGCCCTGCCTCTTACAGCCTGGGTCTTGGGACGTCCCCTAGGTGTTGAGTTGGACCCCTGCCCGCTCAGGTGGCTGCTTCTCCCTCTGTTCCTGAATGGGGACCTGGGGAGCGAGGCCTGGAGCCCAGCAGGACCCCCACCAAGGTGTAGCCCGAGGTGGGCATCAGACCCCGTAGCTGCCAGGGTGACCAGCTCTGGCATCCTGACCATCCACGTAAAACACATGGACTGGGCTCCCGGCACCCCCTTTCCACGTGGGAAAGCGCTGCCAGCCTCTGTGGCTTGGGAGTGTCTCTGATGTGTGGTCCTCAGGTAGCCCCAAGCGTCCTGAGCTTGGGGACATCCCTCATGGTCATTGGGGGTGGATGTGGACAGCATGTGGTGAGAGCACTTCTGAGTTCCCTGGCCCATCTTCACCCCAAGGGCAGCATACAGTGAGCTGAGGCCAGTGGCGCCATGGCAGTCAGGCCTGAGAATGGGGTTGCTGACTGTCACTGTGGCTCAGCCCAGTTAGGGGCATGGTGCCTGCAAAGCAAGAGAGGCCAAATGCTGGCTTCCTACGTGTGACCCAGAGCGAGCATCATCAGGCAGTGGTGGGCGCCTGGGCTGGGCGGGGCCAGCCAGTTCCTGCTCACCCCGTCTCGGGGCAGGGCTGCTCCTCGAGTGCGGGGCCGTCTCACTCACTTCTGTGGAGCTTCCTGCCCGGCCAAGCCTCGTGGTGACGCACGAGTTGCCGTGTGGGCTGTGGGGGGCGCGTGGGCCTGGCCGGCTCTAAGCTCCTGGGGGAGTGCCCGGCAAATATGTGTTTGCCAGGAGTGGGTGCCTGTCTACAAGCACGGAAACTGGGCTGCGACTCCATATTCACCTGCATCGGGCTGGATGGCCAAGTATTCCACAGAGAGCCCATTTGGAGTAGTGGTGTCTCACAATGTGGTGCTGAGGATGCCCCCCAAGACGCACGGCAGAACCACGGCGGGTGTCCGCCCCTGCATAGGCCCTCGAGAGGCCCAGGACCTGCTCTGTCTTCCGATGCCTGACCTGGGCCCATGGTCACAGGTCAGGCCTGCGGCAGGGAGCTCATCGCCCTTCTGTGCCTAAGAAGGCAAAGCGGGGGTCTCGGGACCCAGCCCAATGGAGATCGGGGCGTGACTTCCAGGGATACAGCAAGGGCGCCAGTCAGGAGGAGGGGCTCCTGCTCTTCTCCGGCCTCCTCCACGAGGCCTCGGTGCCTGTGTCACTGGCCTCTGTCTGGCGCAGCCTGCTTTCCTCCTGAGTCAGCCTCCGTCTCCTTGAGGGCCCCGGCCACTGTTGGCACAGCAGTCTGAGAACAAAACGTGTCCACCTCAGAGTCCCTCTCTGTAGCCCCTCCCGTCACAAGTGTCTTCATCTGGGTGGCGGCTGGCCCCGCATGGGGGCAGTTTGCCTGTGTTACCCCAGCTTTGGGTGGAGTCTGTCCTAGAGACTCTCGGGGCTCCGCCTCATGATCTGGAGCTGAGCTTAGAGCTGCACCCTCCGCAGCCTAGTCAGTTGCAGGGGAGCAGGCAGGTCCCAGGAAGTGCATGTCCTTCCTCCTCACGAAGGCTTGTGCTGCCCAAAGCCTCAGCACCCAGCCAGGCAGGCGTGGCAGATACCACCCCAGTGCCTTTTGGGCAAGCGTGGCTGAGCTACACCCTCTGCTGAGGCCATCTTGGGAGCGGGTCTCCAAGTGCCAGGGCCTGGTCAGGGAAGTCCATCCTCAGCTCTGCGTGGCCCTGGAGCCACCCACAAGGCACCCGGGAGCTGGGCTGGGGTGACAGGTGGGACATCGGCAGGACCTTTGTTGGTTGAGGGAATGCGAGTGTCTGACTGGGAGGCCCGAGGGTGGTGTGTGTCTCTGAGGCTGGACAAGGGAGAAGGGGAGAAGCCTGGCCACGTCTCCTGAGGGCTCGTGGCCGGACCCTCTTGCCTGCTGTCAGGGTCCCAGCCCACGGGGGCTTCCCATCTACCACTGAACTCACAGCCCACAGGGTGCCGGAGCACAGGGCACCTTGTGCAGGGCTTGAGGCCAGCAGCCCGGCCTCTGGGTCCACAGCTCGCCCGGGACGGTGTCCACTGGGGCAGGCAAAGTGGGTGCTGCTGTCTGTGGCGCCAGTGTGCCGGGCCAGGCAGGGGCCTCATCTGGGGTGGCTGCAGCTCTGCCCTGCCTGGGGCGTTCGCGAGTTTGCCAAGTATGGAAGTATGAGCTGCAAGTGTTTAATTTATAACGTTTTTAACTTTTAGTGAATGAGTAAGCAAATCCCTGACCCCAGGTGGCTGGGATGTGGCGTGCACTTCAGTGGCTTTGTGTGAGCAACACGTGCTGTGTGTCACACACCCACACCTCAGCCTGGCCAGGCACAGTGTCGGAATGCTGTCTCTCGGGTGTCTGTGCTGTGTGTGTGTGTGTCTGTGCTGTGTGTGTGTGTCTGTGCTGTGTGTGTGTCTGTCACACACCCACACCTCAGCCTGGCCAGGCACAGTCTAGGAATGCTGTCTCTCGGGTGTCTGTGCTGTGTGTGTGTCTGTGCTGTGTGTGTGTGTCTGTGCTGTGTGTGTGTGTGTCTGTGCTGTCTGTCACACACCCACACCTCAGCCTGGCCAGGCACAGTCTAGGAATGCTGTCTTTCGGGTGTCTGTGCTGTGTGTGTGTGTGTCTGTGCTGTGTGTGTGTCTGTCACACACCCACACCTCAGCCTGGCCAGGCACAGTTTAGGAATGCTGTCTTTCGGGTGTCTGTGCTGTGTGTGTCTGTGCTGTGTGTGTGTCTGTGCTGTGTGTCTGTGCTGTGTGTGTGTCTGTGCTGTGTGTGTGTGTCTGTGCTGTGTGTGTGTCTGTGCTGTGTGTGTGTGTCTGTGCTGTGTGTGTGTCTGTGCTGTGTGTGTGTGTCTGTGCTGTGTGTCACACACCCACACCTCAGCCTGGCCAGGCACAGTTTAGGAATGCTGTCTTTCGGGTGTCTGTGCTGTGTGTGTCTGTGCTGTGTGTGTGTCTGTGCTGTGTGTGTGTGTCTGCTGTGTGTTTGTCTGTGCTGTGTGTGTGTCTGTGCTGTGTGTGTCTGTGCTGCGTGTGTGTGCCTGCTGTGTGTGTGTGCTGTGTGTGTGTCTGTGCTGTGTGTGTGTCTGCTGTGTGTGTATGTATGTGCTGTGTGTGTCTGTGCTGTGTGTGTGTCTGTGCTGTGTGTGTGTCTGTGCTATGTGTGTCTGCTGTGTGTGTGTGTGCTGTGCTGTGTGTGTGTCTGTGCTGTGTGTGTGTGCTGTGTGTGTGTGCTGTTTATGTGTGTGTGTGCTGTGTGTGTGTGTGTCTGTGCTGTGTCTGCTGTGTGTGTGTGTCTGCTGTGTGTGTGTCTGTGCTGTGTGTGTGTGCTATGTATGTGTGTCTGTGCTGTGTGTGTGTGTCTGCTGTGTGTGTCTGTGCTGTGTCTGTGCTGTGCTGTGTGTGTCTGTGCTGTGTGTGTGTATCTGTGCTGTGTCTGTGCTGTGTGTGTGTCTGTGCTGTGTGTGTGTCTGTGCTGTGTGTCTGCTGTGTGTGTGTCTGTGCTGTGTGTGTGTCTGTGCTGTGTCTGCTGTGCTGTGTGTGTGTGTCTGCTGTGTGTGTGTCTGTGCTGTGTGTGTGCTGTGTGTGTGTCTGTGCTGTGTGTGTCTGTGCTCTGTGTGTGTGTGTCTGTGCTGTGTGTCTGTGCTGTGTGTGTGTCTGTGCTGTGCTGTGTGTGTGTGTCTGCTGTGTGTGTGTGCTGTGTGTGTGTCTGTGCTGTGTGTGTGTCTGCTGTGTGTCTGTGCTGTGTGTGTGTGTCTGTGCTGTGTATGTGTGTGTGTGTCTGTGCTGTGTGTGTGTGTGTGTTTTTGAGATGGAGTTTTGCTCTGTTGCCAGGCACAATCTCAGCTCACAGCAACCTCCGCTTCCTGGGTTCAGGCGATTCTCCTGCCTCAGCCTCCCGAGTAGCTGGAATTACAGGCATGCACCACCACGCCTGACTAATTTTGTATTTTTGGTAGAGATGGGTTTCTCCATTTTGGCCAGGCTGGTCTCGAACTCCTGACCTCAGGTGATCCGCCCGCCTGGGCCTCCGTAAGTACTGGGACTACAGGCATGAGCTGCCGCGCCTGGCCTGTGGGTTTATATTTTTAAAGAAAAATTGGTTGTTGTCGTGTTTCTTATGTTGGCTGCATTGAGTTTGGTAAGAAAAGTCTCGGTTTTGTTTCACCCGCTCCCTGTGGACGCGCACCAGGCCGTTCTCCGCTGCGTCCGCGCTGAGGGCCCCACGTTCCGGGCTGCAGTGCTCCCTGTGGACGCGCACCAGGCCGTTCTCCGCTGCGTCCGCGCTGAGGGCCCCATGTTCCGGGCTGCAGTGCTCTCTGCCTTGGGGCTGAGTGCTGGTATCACGCGGCGCGAGATGTGTCAGCCACCACTCTTAGGTTTTCTGGGATCAGGGTCCTGGTGTTCGAGGTGAGGCTGCTTGGTAGCAGGCAGGAGTATCCATCTGGGGTTTTATTGATAGTGAGACAGGACGCATAATCCAGGTCATGGAAATGAGATCTCATAGATGTCAACCAAAGAGACTGAATTCCCGCTTTTCAGCAGCTCTGGAGGAGGCGAGGTGGCCGGTTGAATGAAACAGCACCGGGGCTGTGTTCTGTGCACGTTTTGGCGTGGGACGAAGGGTGACTCGTCTCCAGAGATGGAATGAGGGCGTTGGGTGGGGCTCTCCTGGATTCAGACCCACACCCAGCGACATGCTCCCGGCTGGGGATGCACAGGCATTGAAATCTCAGCCAGCCATCCCCAGCCCCTGCACATGCGCCCTGTGGGGTCAGCCGTGTGCACTCACCTCTGGCTTGTAGTCCCTGCGCACACTCTGTGGGGTTGGCTGTGTGGCCTCCCCAGGCTGTGTCCCAAACCTGGATGCCCCCACTCCCTGCTGCACAGGCTCCCCTGCTGCTGCTTCCACCACGTGGTCACTGTGCTGGCCCTCAAGGGGCTGCTGGGCCACCTCCTGCACCAACTCCGGTCTCTGCCAGGCACCGCGTCTTCTCCGAGGCCACTGTGAGCGCCCGGCACCTCCTCAGCTAGCTCCGTGTTCTCGGGGACGTGCCTTGTTCCAGACAGCACAGGACTGACTCATGCAGGGGACTTGAGAGCCCTGGTTCCCTGCATTGGGGTTGTTTGGGGGAGGGGTGCCAAGGGCTGAGAACCTGGGGTACATAAGGGCCTGTCTGAGGGCCAGGATGTGGGGGTAGGCAAGGGCCCATGTGAGGGCCAGGACATGGGGGTGCATAAGGGCCTGTGTGAAGGCCAGCACATGGGAGTGTACAAAGGCCCGTGTGAGGGCCAGGACGTGGGGGTGCATAAGAGCCCATGTGAGGGCTGAGAATGTGGGGTGCCTAAGAGCCCGTGTGAAGGTCAGGACGTGGGGGTGCATAAGAGCCCATGTGAGGGCTGAGGATGTGGGGGTGCATAAGAGCCCATGTGAGGGCTGAGGATGTGGGGTGCCTAAGAGCCCGTGTGAGGGCCAGGATGTAGGGGTGCATAAGGGCCTATGTGATGGTCAGGACGTGGGGTACACAAGGGCATGTGTGAGGGCTGAGGACGTGGGGTGCATAAGGGCCCATGTGAGAGCCAAGGACGTGGGGGTGCAGGCCCTGAGGACAGCCTGAGGGATGGTGATCCTGTGTGGAAGGCATGAGAATGGGGGTGCTGGGCAGCTCGAAAGGGACCTGCTGTGCTCTGCTTTGGTTTCCTGGCTGTGCAGCCCCAGGCTGGGCTGGGTTCTGGCCTGAAGCGGGTGTACGCGTCCTGCAGAGTCAGCTCAGGGAAGATCACGGCTGCATGTGGTGTGTGGCACACTCAGGGCTGACAGGACTGGGCCGGACCTGCAGAGTGCAGCCTGTGGGCTGAGGGAGGTGGCTGTCCTTCGGAAAACCTTCCAAACAGCAAGGACTGCGGTTGGGAAGACTACAGGCTCTTGGTCCGCTGGGGCTGCGGGGGCGAGCAGCTGGGGCAGGGGAGTCCTCAGGGTTTGGGTTCCTTGTAAACCGGAATCGCTTTGGAGACGGCTCAGGGCCGGTGCCATTTGCAGTTCTGGTGTTTTCTGTGGGTTGCATGTGTGGCTTGGGTGCCCTATCCCTGGAGGAAGAAGGGTCTTGTGGCTGCTCCTCCAGCCTCTGGTGAGCCGCATCTCCCACCATTCCAGCCCCACCCAGCAGGTCCGCTTGGAGTGAGGTGATTACTTTGTATGTAGACTCAGGCTGTTAGCTCAGATTTTTCAACTTAAAAATGCAGGCCAGGTGCAATGGCTCATGCCTATAATCCCAGCACTTTGGGAGGCCGGGGTAGGAGGACAACTTGAGCCCAGGAGTTGAAGACCAGCCTGGGCAACACAGTGAGACTCTGTCTCTAACAGGACGTTTTTTTAAATTAGCTGGGCGTGGTGCCGCACATCTGTGGTCTCAGCTTCTCGGGAGGATCTCCTGAGCCTGGGAGTTCGAGGCTACAGTGAGCTGTGACTGTGTCACTGCACTCCAGCCTGGTGACAGAATGAGATCCTGTCTCTAAAAATTAAAATGAAAATGCAAACTGAAATACGCCAAAATGTTTTTCAGACATGCGAGAAAGCACTTCAGCCAAGCAGAAGGGAGCCAGCTGGACGAGGTGCGCCAGGCCATGGGCATGCTGGCCTTCCCCCCTGACACGCACATCTCCCCGTACAAGGTAAAGCCTGCGTCCCCGGGGTCCCCTTCATGACAGGGTGGGTGTCCAGGGAGTGTCTCTGGTCTGTAGCTGCTTCTCCACATGGGTGGGAACTGAGGGCCCTGTCCTGAGCCACACAGCCTTGTCCAGCCTGCCGAGACAAGCTTTTCTTGTTAGACTCCCATTTTGCTGATAAGAAATTTGAATCAGGGCTGTGTATGGTTGCTCATGCCTGTAATCCCAGCACTTCGGGAGGCTGAGGTGGGAGGATTGCTTGAGCCCAGGAGTTTGAGACCAGCCTGGGCAACACAGTGAGATCCCATCTCTACAAAAAAATTCTTTTTAATTAGCTGGGCATGGTGGCTGTGGTCGAGCTACCCAGGAGGCTGAGGTGGGAGGATTGCTTGAGCCGAGAAGGTTGAAGCTGCAGTGAGCTGAGATTGTGCCACTGCACTCCAGCCTGGGTGACAGAACACGACTCTGTCTGAAAAAAAAAAAAAAAAGGCAATTGAATGAGAAAGGTTCAGAAAGACTTTCATCCTGGACCGTTCAGCTGGACCAAGCATCTCCTCCTGTTTCCCTGGTTCTCCTGTGTCTGCAGTCCCTTAGCTGGGCCCAGCGTCCTCGTCCATGTCCCTGGTTCTCCTGTGTCTGCAGTCCCTTAGCTGGACCCAGTGTCCTGGTTCTCCTGTGTCTGCAGTCCCTTAGCTGGGCCCAGTGTCCTGGTTCTCCTGTGTCTGCTGTCCCTTAGCTGAGCCCAGTGTCCTCGTCCATTTCCCTGGTTCTCCTGTGTCTGCAGTCCCTTAGCTGGGCCCAGTGTCCTGGTTCTCCTGTGTCTGCAGTCCCTTAGCTGGGCCCAGCGTCCTCGTCCGTTTCCCTGGTTCTCCTGTGTCTGCTGTCCCTTAGTCAGAAGTAAGGCTGCAGCATCCTCCATGCTTCCCTTTCTGATGCTTTGTATTTTGTCTGTAAATATGGAAGCCTCCGAGTCTCCGTGGTCACTGGGGTAGGTGGTGGGGGTTCTACCATCACTAACCAGGCACCCTGTGCCGAGACCTGGCCTCATCCCAGCAGCCGGCTGTTCCCAGGCGAGTGGCTCTGCACCCCTGCCCTCTCCCATGCCATCCCCACACTCACCCCCATGCCCTCTCCCATGCCATCCCCGCACTCACCCCCATGCCCTCTCCCATGCCATCCCCGCACTCACCCCCATGCCCTCTCCCATGCCATCCCCGCACTCACCCCATGCCATCTCCCATGCCATCACCACACTCACCCCGATGCCCTCCCATGCCATCCCCACACTCACCCACATGCCCTCTCCCATGCCATCCCCGCACTCACCCCCATGCCGTCTCCCATGCCATCCCCGCACTCACCCCCGTGCCCTCTCTCATGCCATCCCCGCACTCACCCCCGCGCCCTCTCCCATGCCATCCCCGCAGTCACCCCGTGCCGTCTCCCATGCCATCTCCGCACTCACCCCCATGCCCTCTCTCATGCCATCCCCGCACTCACCCCCGTGCCCTCTCCCATGCCATCTCCGCACTCACCCCCGTGCCTTCTCCCATGCCATCCCCGCACTCACCCCATGCCATCTCCCATGCCATCCCCACACTCACACCCTTGCCTTCTCCCATGCCCATCCATGTGCCCACCCTCATGTCCACCCATGTGTTCATGATGCTGGAAACAGTTTCGGTTTCTGGAAAAGGCAGAAGCAGATGAAACCTTCTGGAGGTGACAGTTTGATCCTGGCAGCCAGTGTCTGTCAGAGGCAGGGGTGTTTCCCAACAGCCCCCATCCACCACCCCATAGGGACTGCAAAGCCCTGGGCAGACCTAGACCTGCTGCCTTCTGAAAGCTGCTGGAAGCCTTCTCAGCCTGACTTCTCCTGACCCTCAGGCATTTGGGACATCTCATAATAAAACATCATCAGGTCACGAGGATCTTCAGGGGTGGAGTCTAAACTTCCTGGATTGTGAGTTGGCACCTTGTTTCTCTCACTTGCTCTGGAGAGGATTTGGTTAGAAATGCGAGAAAGGGTGGCCCATGCTGGGGCTGAGACGTCGGGCCTAGGCCAGGTGGAGTATGCGTCTCTCACCGGACGCAGCCCTGCAGTACCGTAATGAGGGAGGCAGTGCCAGCCCTAAGGCTCACCAGTCACCAGATTCAGGGGGCAAAACCGTGTCTCCTGGTAGGAAGCCCAGGAAGCCATGCTCTGTTGCCATGGGTCAGGCAAGAAACAGGAGGAAGCATTTTGTTCAGTGAATGGCAGAAGCCACCAGAGGCAGCCAGTCCCGGGGAGCGAGGGCGGGGGGAGCTGCCCCTTCTCAGTGGGACCTTCTGGACTGTGCGCTTCCTCCCGTGTAGACTTTCATTTTTAGACAAAAATGAGGTTAAAAGCAACCTTTTAAAATGTTGGAGTTAAGTATGGTGTTTACCCTAAACTGAGACTGAGAAGAAGCTCACAGAGACTGATGGGTGATGTCCCCTGATGACCACCTCCCTTCCCTCCCTCCAGCTAGAGGCTGAGCAGCCTTTCTGGGTCAATGTTAGTTTTTTTCTCTCCCGGGCTCACACATGCTCTCTCTCTCTCTAAGTCTAGGTTATTTAGGGACAGACAGTAATCCGATTTAATTTTCTGTCCTGTGATGCTTTAACCTAGTATGGACTGGCTCTGTTCCATTTAGTACATGATTTCTCTGAAGTAAGACTTTTCCCTCTGAACTTAATGCTCTGAGGCTCTCTCTGCACTCAGCTGTCCTAGCTCTGTGAGTCCATTTTTTTTTTATCACAGTACACAGGATCCACACATTCCAGATCATTCGAGTTGATTCACAAAATGAATGTAGCAGAGTTAAGTCAGCACCGGCCCTACAGCGTGTGGAAATCACAAAGTTCAGTCAGCACCAACTCCACAGTGTGTGGAAATCACAGAGTTAAGTTAGCACTGGCCCCGAGATGTGTTGAAATCAGAGAGTTAAGTCAGCACCGGCCCCACAGTGTGTGGAAGTCAGAGTTAAGTCAGCACTGACCCCATGGTATGTTGGAATCACAGTTAAGTCAGCACCGGCCCCACAGTGTGTTGAAATCACAGAGTTAAGTTAGCACCAGCCCCGAGGTGTGTTGAAATCAGAGAGTTAGTTCATCACTGGCCCCACGGTGTATGGAAATCAAGAGTTAAGTCAGTACAGGCCCCTCGGCATGTGGAAATCAGAGAGTTAAGTCAACACTGGCCCCAAAGTATGTGGAAATCAGAGAGTTAAGTCAGCAACGTCCCCGTGGTGTGTTGAAATCAGACTTAAGTTAGCACTGACCCTGCAGCGTGTGGAAATCACAGAGTTAAGTTAGCACCAGCCTTGCAGTGTGTTGAAATCACAGAGTTAAGTTAACACTGACCCCTTGGTATGCTGAAATCAGAGAGTTAAGTCAGCACCTGCCCCACGGTGTGTGGAAATCACAGAGTTAAGTCAACACCAGCCTCGTAGTATATTGAAATCACAAACTTAAGTCATCACTGAACCTGCGGTGTGTTGAAATCAGAGTTAAGTTAGCACCGACCCCACGTTGTGTTGAAATCACAGAGTTAACACTGACCCCTTGGTGTGCTGACATCAGAGAGTTAAGTCAGCACCTGCCCCATGGTGTGTGGAAATCACAGTTAAGTCAGCACCAGCCCCGTAGTATATTGAAATCACAGACTTAAGTCATCACTGAACCTGTGGTGTGTTGAAATTATAGAGTTAAGTCAGCACCGACCCCATATTGTGTTGAAATCACAGAGTTAAGTCTGCACCGGTCCTGTGGTGTGTTGAAATCACAGAGTTAAGTCAGCACCTGCCCCACGGTGTGTGGAAATCACAGAGTTAAGTCAGCACCGACCTGTGGTGTGTGTAAATCACAGAGTTAAGTCAGCTCTCATCCCACAGCGTGTTGAAATCAGAGTTAAGTCAGCACTCGTCCAGCAGCATGTTGAAATCAGAATTAAGTCAGCATTCATTCTGCAGCATGTTGGAAATCAGAGTTAAGTCAGCACTCATCCTGCAGCGTGTTGAAATCAGAGTTAAGTCAGCACTCATCCAGCAGCGTGTTGAAATCAGAGTTAAGTCAGCACTCGTCCTGCAGCGTGTTGATATCAGTTAAGTCAGCACTCGTCCAGCAGCGTGTTGGAATCAGTTAAGTCAGCACTCGTCCAGCAGCGTGTTGATATCAGAGTTAAGTCAGCACTCATCCCTCAGCGTGTTGGAATCAGTTAAGTCAGCACTCGTCCAGCAGCGTGTTGGAATCAGTTAAGTCAGCACTCGTCCAGCAGCATGTTGATATCAAAGTTAAGTCAGCACTCATCCCGCAGCATGTTGAAATCAGTTAAGTCAGCACTCGTCCAGCAGCATGTTGATATCAGAGTTAAGTCAGCACTCATCCAGCAGTGTGTTGGAATCAGTTAAGTCAGCACTCGTCCAGCAGCGTGTTGGAATCAGTTAAGTCAGCACTCATCCTGCAGCGTGTTGAAATCAGTTAAGTCAGCACTCGTCCAGCAGCGTGTTGATATCAGAGTTAAGTCAGCACTCATCCCGCAGCGTGTTGGAATCAGTTAAGTCAGCACTCGTCCAGCAGCGTGTTGGAATCAGTTAAGTCAGCACTCATTCCGCAGTGTGTTGGAATCAGTTAAGTCAGCACTCGTCCCGCAGCGTGTTGGAATCAGTTAAGTCAGCACTCGTCCAGCAGCGTGTTGGAATCAGTTAAGTCAGCACTCATTCCGCAGCGTGTTGGAATCAGTTAAGTCAACACTCGTCCAGCAGCATGTTGGAATCAGTTAAGTCAGCACTCATCCCGCAGCGTGTTGGAATCAGTTAAGTCAGCACTCATCCCGCAGCGTGTTGGAATCAGTTAAGTCAGCACTCGTCCAGCAGCTTGTTGATATCAGCGTTAAGTCAGCACTCATCCCGCAGCGTGTTGGAATCAGTTAAGTCAGCACTCATCCCGCAGCGTGTTGGAATCAGTTAAGTCAGCACTCATCCCGCAGCGTGTTGGAATCAGTTAAGTCAGCACTCGTCCAGCAGCTTGTTGATATCAGCGTTAAGTCAGCACTCATCCCGCAGCGTGTTGATATTAGAGTTAAGTCAGCACTCATCCCGCAGCATGTTGGAATCAGTTAAGTCAGCACTCGTCCAGCAGCGTGTTGGAATCAGTTAAGTCAGCACTCGTCCAGCAGCTTGTTGATATCAGCGTTAAGTCAGCACTCATCCCGCAGCGTGTTGATATTAGAGTTAAGTCAGCACTCATCCCGCAGCGTGTTGGAATCAGTTAAGTCAGCACTCGTCCAGCAGCTTGTTGATATTAGAGTTAAGTCAGCACTCATCCCGCAGCATGTTGGAATCAGTTAAGTCAGCACTCGTCCAGCAGCCTGTTGGAATCAGTTAAGTCAGCACTCGTCCAGCAGCTTGTTGATATCAGCGTTAAGTCAGCACTCATCCCGCAGCGTGTTGATATTAGAGTTAAGTCAGCACTCATCCCGCAGCGTGTTGGAATCAGTTAAGTCAGCACTCGTCCAGCAGCTTGTTGATATTAGAGTTAAGTCAGCACTCATCCCGCAGCTTGTTGATATCAGCGTTAAGTCAGCACTCATCCCGCAGCGTGTTGGAATCAGTTAAGTCAGCACTCGTCCCGCAGCATGTTGATATCAGCGTTAAGTCAGCACTCGTCCCGCAGCGTGTTTCAGTCAGCACTTGAGGGAGGTATACTTTCTGCTGACCCTCAGTGCAGAGTGTGTGGGACATGGGGATGGCTGCGGGCCGGTGGCACCTGCCCCACCATGGCCCACATTTTTAAGCTGTTTCAGGAACTTCCGTGGGAGCCTCCCCAGCACTCTCTGTCCTGTGTCTTCTAGGACCTCCTGGACCCCGCACGGTGGCGGATGCTGATCCAGCAGTTCCGGTACGACAACTACCGACTACACCAGCTGGGAAACAACTCCGTGTTCACCCTCACCCTGCAGGCCGGCCTCTCTGCCATCAAGACACCGTATCCTGCCCCACATGCACAGTGCAGCTTGGCCTGGGGTTCGCGGCTTTGGTCACATTTTAACAGGCTGACCCTGCACCTTGCCACCCTTGTGCTCCCACCAGACCGCACCTGCACAGCGTCTGGACGTGCAGGCGGGGCGGTGTTGAGGGGCCTCGGGTGCCTGGCACAGCCTTCACGCTGGAAAGAGGCTCACGTCCTCTCTCTCTCATCGTCTCAGATGTGGCCGTGAGTACCGAGCATTGATCTGAAAGCACAACTTTCATGTGTTCTGGCAGCTGGGAAGTTACCATTCTGAATAGTTTTCCCATAGTTACCAAGAACCTTCCAGAATTTCAGTTGGTCTGCACCCTTGCTGTAGCAGCAAACTGTTTTTGCTTTCACAAAGAAAAAATATATGGCCATGCCTTTGGTAGAGAGACAGCTCCCTTCTGCTGAGAGCTGAGACGGACGTCCTGACCGCAGCCGCCTGTGTGCCCCTTACTGTCCGGGTTTGGTAGATCCCCTCAAGTGCAAGGCACACTCGTGGCTGGAACTGCCCCTCCTTTCTCTCAGCATATCCCCCAACAGCCCTCTCCTGACAGGACCAGCCTGTGACTGGCTCTGGTCCCGCCTGTGACTGACTCCTTCCCCCCATGACCGATCTGTCCCACCTGTGACTGACTCCTCCTTGCCTGTGACTGACTCTGGTCCCGCCTGGACTGACTGTCCCACCTGTGACTGACTCTTTCCCCCCATGACCAATCTGTCCCGCCTGTGACTGACTCTGTCCTTGCCTGTGACTGTCCCACGTGTGACTGACTCCTTCCCCCCATGACCGATCTGTCCCACCTGTGACTGCCTCTGCCCCTGCCTGTGGCTGTCAGCCTGCACCTGACTCTGCCCTCACCTGTGACTGACTGTCCCCGCCTCTGAATGTCTCTCATGTGACCAGACTCAGGCCCAGAGTGTAGTGAGTGTTTCAGGACTGCTGCTGGTATCTGGCTGTGCTGGGGTTCGAATGAGATTCAGCGCCCCTCCCTTGTCCCCTCTTTGTGGAACTCTGAGGGGAGGGCTGCTGGCTTGCCCACCGCCTGTTCCTGGGTGCCAGCAGAACATCCCTACTAGGTGGCTCTTGTCTGTCCTGCCTGGAGAGGTTGCATGGGGTGGGAGAGAGTGGGCGGGCTATGGAGCCGCTGCGTGCCTGTGGTCCGGGTGCAGGAGGCCGGGGCGGGAAGGCGTGGGCTTCTCCACCCAGGCCTCAGTGGGGCTGTTTTGCCGAGGAGGGCAGCACTTCCTTCGCCTCGAAAGATAGCCTGTGTTATCCCATGGTGTCCATCGGCCAGAATGCCATGCAGCCCGGGGCACGGTGGCCTCAGGCTCAGCTGCCCTGGGTGGCCCCAACCCTTCCTTGACCTGACGCACAGACAGTGCTACAAGGAGGACGGCAGCTCCAAGAGCCCCGACTGCCCGGTGTGCAGCCGCTCCCTCAACAAGCTGGCGCAGCCCCTGCCCATGGCCCACTGTGCCAACTCCCGCCTGGTCTGCAAGATCTCCGGCGATGTGATGAATGAGAACAACCCGCCCATGATGCTGCCCAATGGCTACGTCTACGGCTACAATGTGAGTGGGGGTGGGCCGGGCAGGGGGTCCGGGCTGGCACACGTCTCCATTGGGACAGGGCTGGGGAGGGCAGGGCAGGGGGTCCGGGCTGGCACACGTCTCCATCGGGACAGGGCTGGGGAGGGCAGGGCAGGGGGTCCGGGCCGGCACACGTCTCCATCGGGACAGGGCTTGTGGGGGCAGGGCAGGGGTCTGGGCTGGCACACATCTCCATCGGGACAGGGCTTGCGGGGGCAGGGCAGGGGCCGGGCTGGCACACGTCTCCATCGGGACGGGGCTTGTGGGGGCCGGGCAGGGGGTCCGGGCTGGCACACGTCTCCATTGGGACAGGGCTGGGGAGGGCAGGGCAGGGGGTCCGGGCTGGCACACATCTCCATCGGGACAGGGCTGGGGAGGACAGGGCAGGGGGGCTGGGCTGGCACACATCTCCATCGGGACAGGGCTTGCGGGGGCAGGGCAGGGGCCGGGCTGGCACACGTCTCCATCGGGACAGGGCTTGCGGGGGCAGGGTAGGGGGCCGGGCTGGCACACATCTCCATCGGGACAGGGCTTGCGGGGGCAGGGCAGGGGCCGGGCTGGCACACGTCTCCATCGGGACAGGGCTTGCGGGGGCAGGGTAGGGGCCGGGCTGGCACACGTCTCCATCGGGACAGGGCTTGCGGGGGCAGGGCAGGGGCCGGGCTGGCACGCATCTCCATCAGGACAGAGCTGTCCTCTCACCGTACCCTGCTTTAGCTCCATTTGAAACGGATCAAGGGGCAGGAAGGACAGGCAAGATGGCCCCAGGATTCTTTGGTGCGGTGCCTTCGGGAAGGAACTTTGCCTGACAGGACGGGTGATGCCTGGCGGTTCGTTACGGGGATTTCTTGTGGAAATCTGCATTTACGCTGCGTTTGCTTCTTTTAGTACATCCCGGTTTTGTTTTTCAGTCTCTGCTTTCTATCCGTCAAGATGATAAAGTCGTCTGCCCGAGAACCAAAGAAGTCTTTCACTTCTCACAAGCCGAGAAGGTGTACATCATGTAGGCCCCGCGTCGCCAAGCGCACGCCTCGGGGACGGATGCTGCGGGCGGGGAGGCCGCGCCTTCCCCCTGCCCCGTGCTCCAGCCGGCCGCGGCGCTTCTGTTTCTTGCGACCAAAGATCAGTGAGCAGCGATAAATACTCTTTAGGAAGAGAGGAAGTAAGATTTAATAAATTTGTACTTGAAAACAACATTTTGATTGGTAGGATTTTGTAACATGTCAACCATTTGATGCTTCTGAAAAGTACTTTCAACTTTCGAAGGAAACTTTTCTTTAAAGACTGACCTAAACCCCGAGGGAAACTTTAGACCGTTTCAAAAACAGGAGTCCGTGGTTTCCCCGTGTTTGCTTTCTTCCCTTCTGCGAACGGTGAGACTTGGAGAACGGGCTGGTCCTTCGCCACGTCCCAGCGCCCCCGGCGCGGCCTGGCAAAGTGGCGGCGGCGCTGGACTGGGCTGCAGGACCCGCGATGCCGCGCCGTGAGGGACACACGGGCTCCTTCGAGAGCTGCTGCCGTGGGGGGCTGCCTTGAGGACGCCCGCCCGCCTTCGGCCGTGTCCGCGGGCCCGTCCGCGTCTGCGCGTAGGCTCCACATCACATCCCCGTGTGCCGCCTTACTTCCTGCTTCGAGAATGTATAACGTGGAAACGCACGGGACCAAGTTTCCGCAGAGGCCTTGCCGGATGGTTCCGTAACCGTAGAGTTGAGTTAATCGTTCCGTTGAGAGGACGTAGTTACACAGCCGTGCCGTAGAGGTCTGTAGTTAGCGCTCATCTTTGCATGTTGATGTTGACGAGCTAATAAACTGTAAATGTCAACCATGGAATAAAGTGGTTTTCTATTTCTCATTTCTGTGTGAGCCAAGGCTGCCGACGTTTCTAACACCCTTGGATGGCGTCCTGCTCCTCCCTGGCCCCGGGCAGCACGGCGGGGACGTGTCGCTTCTGTCGTGCCGGCGACAGGGAGTTGAGAACACACTGGAGGCCACTCCTGCCCGGACCGCAGCCGGAGCACAGCCCACCTCTCGGGGCGCTGCCCCGAGGCGTGATGGCCCCAGTGTCTCCAGGCCCCAGCTGGTAGCTGGGTGACTCTGACGCTGGTTCCTGGGACCTGCAGGCTGTTGTCTGTTGTGGGCGGGGGCTCAGGCCACAGCCGCCAGCAGGCCTGGGCCTGGGGCTTGGGCTGAGGAGGTCTGCAGACTGTGGCCACTGGCCCTTCCCCCACTGCCCACACCTGTTCCTCCAGCGCCCCGTCCCAGCTCCTGTGGCCAGCCTGGTGCCCCTTAGCCCATCTCTTCCCCCATGGCGGCTGCCCTGGCCCCTCCACAGCGCCGTGCTGCTGGAACCCAGTGCACTCACACGTGCTTTTCTGAGTGCCCGTCCTGGTCAGACCTTGGCCGGAGCAGACCCTGTGGGGCCACTGCCGCACGCTCTGCTCCGGTGATGCAGCAGCCCCGGGCTGCACGTCCTCACAAGCAGGGGCTTTCCTTGCCTCACGTCCTGTTCCTTCCTTTTAACTCGAGTAGAACATACTGGAGTGCACACATTCTAAGTTCACGTAATGAATTTCTGTGGAACCGCCACACAGATTGTTCCGGCCCCTGGCCTTTCAAGGTTGATACCCTGGGCGTTGGTCATCGAAGCGGCTCACCCAGTCCCTGAGCTCCATGAACACAGAGCCACGTGGTGTGGGCCACGGCTCAGCCCTGGCATGGCAAAGTCTCACCTACTCACAGGCCTGTGTTCCACAGGCAGAAGCAGCACAGCTGCCTGGCTCCTCCCAGGCTGGCTGGCGTGAACACTCTGGGGTGTGACCCTTGCTGGACACATCAGCCTTTTGTGGGAAGATCCCAAGGAGACGGATTGCTGGGTCATGGGTCCGCTCGGCAGACAGCGAACATTTGCCAAAGGGGTTTTACCCGCTTCCATCTGCTCCACACCCGCGCCGGTGAGAGGCACCGTGAGTCTTGAATGTGAAGTGTTTCGCTGGTTGGGTTCTCTCGCTGTTCTCCTCAATTGAGGTGAAAAGTACATACGTTAAAGTGCACGTATACGTAAAAGCTACTCAAGGAGCCTTAACAAATGTGAGCCTACATGTGACCACCCCTGAAGTCCAGGTCCGGAACGTCCCTATGGCCCCAGAAAGCGAGCGCTCGTCCCTTCTGAGTTATCCACAAGCCCTGCACACAATCATTGCCCCGGTTTTTCACCAGAGGCTAGCTGTGCCCCCACACACGTCAGATGGCGGAGCGTGGACACCATTTGCTTGTTTCACTCCGCAAATGGCCCGTGAGGCTCACGCCCGGGCGTTGCTGAGCAGGAGTGAGTGACCCACGCGTGCACAGACCACGGTGCATCCATTCCCTTGGTGGGCGTTTGGGCTGTTCCCTGACTGGGGCTGCGAGGAGTAAACCTCTTACAGTTACGTGCCAGTCTTCTTGCAGACATTTTCATTTCTTCGGGAAGTAATTCCCTGGAAGTAGAATGAATCAAGTCATGGTGTGTTTCACTGTACGTTTAACTGGACCACAACCGCCACAGACTTTTCCAGAGCTGGTGATGCCGGTTTACACTCCAGGGGCAGTGTCAGGGTTCAGTGGCCCCAGGTTGCTGCCGACACTTGGCGTGGTCCCGTCAGCCGTTCAGGTGGGTGTGCGCGGCTGCCTCAGTGTGGTTTCCTTCACTTCTCTCTGATGCCCGACGTTGACCTCCTGATGTGCTGATTGTTACGTTTGCCTTTTGCTCATTTTAAATTGTGTTATCTTACTGATCTGTAGTTCTTCACATACAAATCCTTGGTGGGATATGTGTATTTATACTTTATTGACTGCCATTCCATCAGCAGATGCTTTAATTTTAGCGCAGTTCAATTCTTTCTTTTGTGACTAATGCATTTCTATGTTCTAAAAAACAATCTGCCTATCCCAGGGTTACAATAATATTCTCTTATATCTTCTAAAAGAGCGACTTTCAGCTTTTACGTTTAAGTCTGTAACACATCTCTAACGTGAGTCTGCTGCGTGAGAAAGAGCTTGAGGATAGTTTCCCACCCCATCCCATGTTTATTCTACTGTTCTAACACCATTTGTTGAAAAGACCTTTCTCACCCTGTTAAATAATGTTGGCTCTATTTAAAAACAATCCTGGCTGTGTAAGTTGGGGTTTACTTCTGGACACTATCTTCTGTTAGATCGGCCTTTAGGTCTATTTTCATACGGTATCTTGATCATCGTAGTGGGGTCTTTTTTGTTTTTCCTGTTAATGACTTTCTTTTCACAGCAGATCATTGCAGTTTTAAGGCAAATCTTGAACCAGGGAGTGTGAGTCCCTCAGTTCTGCTTTGTCAAAATAGTCCAGGTGGTTCTAGGTCCTCTGCACTTCCACGTACATTTTAGAGTCAACCAATCAATGCCCACTGAACACTGTAAAAAACGTGCTGGGCTTTTCACTGGAGCTGCAGTGAACCCGTTGTCCCTACTTGGGGACAGTATTAGTTGGCTTGGCTGCGGTAACAGACCAAGACTAGGTGATTTAAACAATGGACGTTGATTTTTTCATGGTTCCGGAGGAGATGCTGGCAGGTTGGCCCCCAGCGAGGCCCCCTCTCACTCAGAAGGCCCCTCTCATTCAGAAGGCCCCTCTCACTCAGTAACCCCCCCTCACACAGAAGGCCCCTCTCACTCAGACAGCCCCCCTCTCACTCAGACGGTCCCTCTCAGAAGACCCCGTCACTCAGAAGCCTCCCTCTCACTCAGAAGCCCCCCTCTCACTCAGAAACCCTCCCTCACACAGAAGGCCCCCCTCACACAGAAGCCCCCCTGTCACTCAGAAGGCCCCCTCTCACACAGAAGCCCCCCTCTCACACAGAAGCCCCCCTCACACAGAAGCCTCCCTCTCAGAAGCCCCCCTCTCACTCAGAAACCCTCCCTCACACAGAAGGCCCCCCTCACACAGAAGCCCCCCTGTCACTCAGAAGGCCCTCTCACTGTGTCCTCACGTGCACTCGCATGTCGGGCAGTCCTGTCATACCAGGGCTCTGTCCCTAGAATCTCATTGAATGTTAACCTCTTTAAAGGCCTCATCTTCAAATACAGTCGTATTGGAGGTCAGGGCTGCAACACAGGAATTTGGGAGGCAGGGGCCACAGTTCAGTGCATAACAGGGACGTAGAAATCCTAACACCACTGAGTCCTCAGCCCCATGAACATGTTATATCTTTCCATGGAGTTACATTCTTCTCTCATCCAAGCTTTATAGTGTTGGCTGTACATATTTTGTACATACATTGAACTGTTTTATGATTTTTAATGCTATCATGAATATATTTTAAAATTTCGACCTTCCAGTTATTCATTGGTGATACGTGGACATACACTTGATGTTTGTATATTGATCTTGTGCGTACTGCGACCTTAGCTTGTTCATCAGTTGTAGCAGCTCTTTGGCAAATTCTGAAGAATCTTCTGTGTCTGTGATTATATCATCTACAAGTGAAGACAGTTTTGCCCCGTTCCCTTCTCATCTTCATGCCTTTCATTTCTTTGTCTCATGGTGCTGGTGGGAGCATCTGGGGCAGTGTTAAGTGTAGGAGGGGTGAGCGGACGTCCTTGTCTCCAGCGTTTGGCAGAAAGCGTATTATGTTGTTCACGATTCAGGATGGTGTCTGCCCTAAGTTTTCCTGAAGATGTCCTTTATCAGGCTCAGCAAGTTCCACTCTAGTGTCCTGGGAGTTATGATCATGAATGAATGTTGAATTGTGTTCAATTTTTTAAATTCCTATAATAAAATTAGCAAATGATTTTCCCCTTTCTTCTGTTTATGGAGAATGACATTGACTTTGAATTCCCATTTAGTCATGTTGTATTTTCTTACATATTTCTGGATCTGAATTGCTAGTACTTTGCTAGGGAGTTTTTGCAGCTGGTCATTGAGGTTATTGGTCTGTGATCTTTCTTTTAGTGTTTTTGTCTAGTTTTAGTATCAGGGTTTTCAAAACTCATGAGATGAATTAGAATGTTTTCTCTCCTTGTGTATTTTCTGAAACAATTTGTTAGAATTTCCTTAAGAGATGGTCTTACTCTGTCACCTGGTTTAGGGTACGGTGGCTATTCACTGGAGCGATCATAGCTCACACTTGCAGCCTCAAACTCCAGGCCTCAAGTGATCCTCCTGCCTCGGCCTCCCAAGGAGCTGGGACTCCAGGTGCGTGCCACTCTGCCCAGCTAAATGTTTGATATAATTTAACAGTGAAGCTACGTGGGTTTGGAGGTTTCTATGCGGGAAGATTTCTATTTATGAACTCAATTTCTTTACTAGTGCTAAGACTAATTAGGTCTTTTTTTCCTTAAGTCTGTTTTGATAATTTTTGTCATTAAAGAATTTGTTAACTTAATCTAAGTTATATAATTTCTTGATATAAAGTTGTCCATACCTTATGTTTTTTTAAGTGTATAGGATCTGTAATGATGTCTTTTGCGTGTGTGTGTGTGTGTGTGTGTGTGTGTGTGTGTGTGTGAGAGAGAGAGAGAGACAGACAGATAGACAGACAGACAGACAGGGTCTCATTCTGTTGTCCAGGCTGGAGTGTAGTGGTGCAACCTTGGCTCACTGCAGCCTCGACCTCCTGGACCCAAGTAATCCTCCCACCTCAGCCTCCCAAGTAGCTGAGACTACAGGTGCATGCCACCATGCCTGGCTAATTTTTCATACATTTTGTGGAGACGGGGTTTCGCCATGTTGCCCAGGCTGGTTTTGGCTTCTTGGGCTCAAGTGATCTACCCACCCAGGTGGATCTGAGGCTAAGGTGGGAGGATCATTCAAGCCCAGGAGTTCAAGACCTGCCTGAGTAACTGTGAGAGCTTGTCTGTACAAAGAATTTTTTTCAATTACCCAGGCATGGTGGTGCATATCCGTAGTCCCAGCTATTCAGGGGGCTGTGGTGGAAGGATGGCTTGAGCCAAGGAGTCTGAGGCTGCAGTGACTGGGCTATGATCACACCATTGCACTCCAGCCTGGCTGACAGGGGCTGACAGACTGAAACCCTGTCTCAAACATGAAAAAGAAAGAAATTACATTCTGCATGGTTTTAGTCCTTTTAAATTCATGGACACTCGCTCAGTGGCCCAGAATATGAGCTGTCTAGGTGAAAGCGGTAAGTACACTTAAAAAGAATGTGGGCCGGGAGTGGTGTCTCACGCCTGTAATCCCAGCAGAGGTAGGCGGATCACCTGAGATCAAGAGTTCGAGACCAGCCTGGCCAACATGGTGAAAACCCGTCTCAACTAAAAAAATTACAAAAATTAGCTGGGCATGGTGGCAGGCACTTGTAATCCCAGCTACTCGGGAGGCTGAGGCAGGAGAATCACCTGAACCCGGTAGGCGGAGGTTGCGGTGAGCCGAGATCACGCCTGGGTGACAAAGCAACACACTGTCTCAAAAAGAAAAAGAAAAAAAAGGATGCAGAGCCATCAGCTGATATAGAGGGCAGTGGCGGGCAGCTCAGCTGTGCTGTTGAGCCTGAGGGCTGACAAGACACCCCGGGGCAGTGTAACAGAGACTGGACCTAGCAATTCAGGCATCCCTGGAGACCCGGCTGGGCACAGGCTTACTGCAGGAGGAAGGCAGGGCACAGGGTGAAGACAGTTCTTTTTTTTTTTTTTGAGATGGAGTTTCGCTCTTGTTACCCAGGCTGGAGTGCAATGGCGCAATCTCGGCTCACCGCAACCTCCGCCTCCTGGGTTCAGGCAATTCTCCTGCCTCAGCCTCCCGAGTAGCTGGGATTACAGGCACGCGCCACCATGCCCAGCTAATTTTTTTTGTAATTTTAGTGGAGACGGGGTTTCACCATGTTGACCAGGATGGTCTCGATCTCTTGACCTCGTGATCCACCCGCCTTGGCCTCCCAAAGTGCTGGGATTACAGGCGTGAGCCACCGCGCCCGGCCAGGGTGAAGACAGTTCTAAGAATGTGGCTGCAAAGGGGAGCAAAAAAAAAAAAAAAGGCAACAGGTTGGTGAGAAGTTGGATATAGAGGTTTTGTTAGTATGGGAGAAACCGCACCCTTTATGCGAATGAAAATAAACAACAGAAGGAATCATGCTGTAGAAGACAGAGGGGAACTGCTGATGGGTGCCCTGGAGGAAGCTCGGGCCAGGGATCGGGTGCACAGGACAAGGGGCGCTGCGGAAGGGTCTGGCTGCTCGGGCTGCAGCTTCCTCAGCGAAGCGAGGCCGGGTGAGGAAGGGGTGAGGCGGGTCAGCGCTCGGGGCTGGCTGCAAGCAAGGAGCTGGGAGCCGCCGACACCCAGGGCCAGAGGCCGCCGCCGAGAGGCGCGGCGCAGGGAGTCCCTCTTCTCTTCCTTGTCAAAACAATGGCTTTGCTGAGAGTGACTCACACATCCTGAAATCCACCCCGCAAAAGCGCGATCCACAGGGCTGCGCGCCCATCCCGCAAAGAGAAACCCCTCCCCGCCGCCGCCGGCGCCTGCCCCGCGAGTGGGGTCCACACCGCGGCCTCCAGAGTCGCGGTCCCCCGAGCCCGGTCTCCAGGTCCGCCCGCCACAGCGGGCCTCGCGCTCCCCCCCGTTCCCGGCTGCAGGACGGACGGCGCCTCTGTCCCTCATTCCCCTCGGGGCCAGCAGGGCCCAGGAGCCCCTGCTGTGTGTCTGGCGCGGAGCCGGGCCCCAAAGGCCCCCGAGCCCGCCCAGGGGGTCCCTCCCCGGGGCCGGAGCAGGAGGCACCGCGGGGTCCAGCGCGCCCTGCGCGGGGCGAGCTCGGGGACGAGGGCCCGCGCCCTCCCTCCTGGGCAGCCCTCACCCGCCGTCCGCCGCGGACCGGACCAGGCCGGCAGCCTCCGGGGGGCGTGGTCTTGAGGCCCAGACCGGAACTTCCCTTCGGCCTCAGTTTCCCTGCCGGCCCCGTCCCCGGCGCCCGCACACGCGGCCCCTTTAAGGACTTGCTGCGCCCTCCCGCCTCTTTTTTCTCGCGCGTCTCCCCTCCCAGGCTGCCCCGCCCTCGCCGGGAGCGCGCCTACGTCACCGCGCAAACCGCGGCCTTGTCTTCGCGCCTGCGCCTCCTGGGCCGGGGTGAGCCATTGGCTGCCGAGCTCAGGGCCCATGATAGGGGGCGGGGCCTTTGCCGGAAAGGGTGGGGCGACGGCGAGAACGGCTGCGTCGAGCGGTAGGTGCAGTCGTCGCCGTGGTGACCTCCGCTCCGACCCAGGGCCAGCCAATGGCTGTAGAGCTCTTGGGCACCTGACGAGATGGGCGGGCCCCCCGCCGGAAGGGGCGGGGCGAGGCGAGCGGTCGCGTCAGTTTTAGGTGCGGCTGTGACTACGCTGCCGGGCGGGGGTCGCGCCGGCTCAGCACTTGGGGCTCGGCGGGGGCCGGGCAGAGACCTGCGGCCCGGGCGTGTCCGCTTTTCCCGTGTCCCCGAGAGCATCGGCGACGGGGCCGCAGGGCGGGCCCTGGGCCGAATGACAGGCCGCAGCCCCGGAGCACCGCCGAAGCCGGCGCGCCCGCCCGGTGCAGCCGTCCTGCTGGAGAGACCCCGCGGCCCCAGTGTCGCGCGGCCCCGCTGGGCCCCTCCTTTCCCCGGGTAGGGCGCAGCTCCGCGGCCTCGCCTGACGCTTCCTTCCGGGTCCTCCGGCCTTTTCCTGCCGGTGCTGCAGGCTCTCGTCCCTTCCCACCCTGCACGCCGCTGTGCTCGGGCCTGGGCCTCCGCGCGCGGCTTTCTTTGGTCTGAGTTTCTCGGCTGCCCTTGGTCTCTGCAGCCCTGCTGGAGGCTGCCCCGCGGCATCTGGGTGAACAAGGGAAACGGCAGCAGTGACGTAGGGAAAAGCTGATGAGGACAGTGCCATTCGTTCCTGTAACGCAGCGCAGCGTCCCACGCGCATGCGGTGCAGAGGTCCCGAGTCGAAGGTTCACCTTTAAAACTGTAACCACCGGAAAGGCCTTGCCGGACTCCCGCTGACCCTCACCTTCAGTTGTCTTATTTCCCAGAGAGGCACCCACCAAGGTAAAGACAGGCGGACCCCAGCCTCAGGGTCCTCCCGGAACTTCGGTTTATGGTGGAGCCCAGTAAACCCGTTAGTAACACCAAGAGCTGTAAAATACGGATGATGATTGAGCATTTCTGCCTTACTTATTTTTAGATATGGATCAGAAACTTTCAAAGTTGGTAGAAGAGCTCACAACTTCAGGAGAATCCCGACTAAATCCTGAGAAAATGAAGGAACTGAAGAAAATTTGCAAGTATGTCTTAGGATTCAGTAATTCACGGTAACTGACCCACTGAGCCCAGTACACACAGGCCCCCTGCCTGCCCCACCTGGGCGAAACCACCCGAGGGACACACCCAGGACATTTTCTCAGGGCGCTGCAGTACCCAGCTCTGACGGGTGGTCATGGTCCTAGGGTCAGGGCGTGTGGCGTTGGGGACACGTCAGCGCTCTGCTGGTGGTCACGGTCCTAGGGTCAGGGCGTGTGGCGTTGGGGACACGTCAGCGCTCTGCTGGTGGTCACGGTCCTAGGGTCAGGGCGTGTGGCGTTGGGGACACTGCTTATCTTGTCTCCTGCGTTTGTAAAACGGGAACTTACAGATTGTTTATGGTGATGGAGTGTTCATGTTTTGATACAAAATTTCAGGTCAGGTTTTGTAACATGCCCCAGGAAATCCAAATCACAATGGTTTATGTGGGGCCGGGATCTGGGAAGAGGAGCAGTCAGGAGGCGCTGGAGACGTCTGCAGCACTAGGCCTTCCCTTCCTGGCTGCAGCAGGAGGCACCCAGCTGAGCAGTGCGTGTTTGTGCCGGGAGGTGTGTGTTTGTGCCGGGAGGTGTGTGTTTGTGCCGGGAGGTGTGCGTGCGTTCGTGCCAGGAGGTGTGCGTTCGTGCCGGGAGGTGTGCGTTCGTGCCGGGAGGTGTGCGTTAGTTCTGGGAGGTGTGCGTTCCTTCTGGGAGGTGTGCGTTCGTGCCGGGAGGTGTGCGTTTGTGCCGGGAGGTGTGTGTTTGTGCCTGGCGCTGTGTGTTCCTGCTGGGTGGTTTGTGTTTCCGGCTTTGCTTTAAGACCTCAGCTCTGTGAATGCAGCTGCAGATGATGCAGGCGGATAGACGGGCCGCCTTCCAGTGAACCTTTGTGAATGGGCGCTGCGTTTGAAGTCTGCATCATTTTCACGTCTCACCAAGTGTTTTTTGCTTGTTCCAACATTCTTGGCTTGTGGCCCACACAGAAACAGGCCAGGCTGGGGAGCTAGAGGTGGGCCTTGGGCAGTAGTTTGCAGACCTGCTCTAGAAAAGGGGAGAAGAAAGATGGGAAGGCAGCGATGTTCCCCGTCACACATGTGTGCTGCACCCCTGCATGGAGAGCCTTCCTCGCCCGTCCTCCCTGCGCGGGCGGTTGGGTCAGGCCGGCTCACATCCCCAGGTCTTCGGAGGAGCAGCTGAGCCGCACCTACCGCCTGCTGATAGCACAGCTGACCCAGGAGCACGCCGAGATCCGCCTCTCAGCCTTTCAGATCGTGGATGAGCTCTTCGCCAGGTCTCACCAGTTCCGGGTGCTGCTTGTTTCCAACTTCCAGGAGTTCCTGGAGCTCACGCTGGGCACAGACCCTGCACAGCCTCTGCCGCCCCCCAGGGAGGCGGCGCAGAGGTTGAGGCAGGCAGCCACCCGGGCCGTGGGAGGGTGGAATGAGAAGTTCGGGGAGGCCTACAAGAAGCTTGCCTTGGGCTACCACTTCTTAAGACACAACAAAAAGGTAGGTGGGTCTGGCCATTTTCTTAGAGACTCTGGTTTCCCGACGGGAGGAGGGCAGACTGGACAGAGGGGAAGATGCGCTTCCTGCCGGGCCTGCTTGGCCTTGCCTGGGCACCATCCATGCGGTGTGGGGGAGTGGAAGCGGCTGGGCTCAGGGCCTCCCTTAGACGGGTGCCGCAGCTCTGAGAGGAAGAGCAGAAGCTTTATGTGTGGATGGCGCTGAGCCTGCATTTTTCGTAATTTTTTATGTGTATGTAGGAGACAAAAGCCAAGTTCAGCTTTTCAGATGCAGCATTTGCTATGACAGTGGCCTCTGGCCTCTGGGACCTTTCCCAACCTTGCACGTGAAGCGTCCACCCAGAACCCCTATGGGCTCTGGCTGGTGCCTGGCATGATGAAACTCACCAGGTTCTGCCGCCGTGGGCTGAACCCAGCCTTGTTGCCCAGACCCTGCCGTGCCCCCTGCCCCACCTGCCACAAAGGCTCATGCCCCCTCAGGGTGATAGCCCAGCCCCGCCAGCTTCCCTGTGTGCCCACGGAGTGCCCAGTCTCCCGGGCTCATGTTCGACTTGTTTCAGGCCCCTGGGTCCAGTCAGCGGCCCTTGCCTGCTAATGGAGCGGGCACGCTGCTCTCCTGTCTACGTGGCACTTGGGGTGAGAAGTCTCATTGCCTCTTTTAGGTGTAGCAGATGCGCTGGCTTTCCCAGGCCCAGACCAGAGCGGTGTGCATTTCACTTTGTTGTGATGCACTGTGAATGGCTGGTGGGAGGTGCACACCTATAGTCTCAGTGACTGGAGGCCGCGCTGGTGAATCACCTGGTCCTGGGAGTTTGAGTCCAGCCTCAGCAACACAGCGAGACCCGCCGTCTCTTTTAAAAAAAAAACCAAAAACCTCACTGTGGACTTAAACACCCTGTAGGCTGCTGGCCACACGTGGATGCCGGGTCTTCTGTTAGGCCTGCTTCCGCTCTGTTTTCCTCACGTTCTTCATAGATGGCCCCGGTCCTTTTTCTTTGAGATGGAGTCTTGCTCTGTCACCCAGGCTGGAGTGCGATGGTGCGCTCTCAGCTCACTGCATCCTCCGCCTCCCGAGTTCAAGCGATTCTCCTGTCTCAGCCTCCTGAGTAGCTGGGATTACAGGCACGCACCACCACGTCTGGCTAACTTTTGTATTTTTAGTGGAGATGGAGTTTCACCATGTTGCTCAGGCTGGTCCCAAGCTCCTGACCTCATGATCCGCCCGCCTCGGCCTCCAAAAGTGCTGGGATTATGGTGCGAGCCACCACACCCGGCCAGCCCTAGTCTTTAATTTCAATTGCTCAGGTGGATTTTCAAGATGCAAATGCTCGAACTCTGGCTGAAAGAAAGAGAGAAGAGGAGAAGCGGAAGCACTTGGATAAAATTTACCAGGAAAGAGCCAGCCAGGCGGAGAGAGAGATGCGAGGCAAGTGCCCAGGATGGAGTGGGGGGGTCTGTGCCCCTGGGGGCTGCCCACTGTCCAGCGGTTCGTCCCCTGGTCCCAGGGCCCCGGCTGCAGGGGACCCAGGTGTTCAGACAGGCTCGGTGGATATGGTTCAGGTCAGGCCGGGAGGCATTCTCAGCCATAGACCCTGCTCTGTCCCCAGGTCCCTGCAGGGACCTCCCAGGCCGTCCGTGCCTCTCCCGCGCCCTCTGGTGGTCACGTTCACCCATGCCCACTCACTGCGCAGACCCTTGGGTACAGATGCCGGGCACAGGTGTGCATGTGGGCAGTGGTCTGAGCCTCGGCCTGGCTGAAGGTGCTGCCCGTTTATCTCATGACTGCCTGGCCCTTGCCAGCCCTTCCCCAAAATCTCACCATTTACTTCATGGCAGTCAGCCTTTCTCGTGAGTGGCACCACCGGAGTCTGAGGAGTGTGGGCAGACCCAGGTGCCACGGCCTTCCTGAGGCGTCTCCTGATGTGGGTGGAGACACAGCCCTGTGTCTTCAGACTGCAGGGCTAGGGGCTCTCCCTGTGCCTCAGATCCTCCCACTCACAGACCGTGGTCCCCTGCATGGGCCCTGCCACAGGCCAATTCTGGGAAACGCAGGCCTCAGAGGAGCCCACAAGGCAGGCAGGCAGCAGGGTGCCCGGATGACGAGGAGGCCACCAGGAGGAAAGCTGCCCCGGCCTGGGAGGTGTGGCATGAACGAGGGCGTCTTGTTGCTCCAGAAAGGAGGTGCGGCCTCGTCCTGGAACGTGCAGGCGGGCTGACGACCCCCGCGTGCCTGTGCTCGCTACCCAGAGGTGCGGAGAGATTGTCTTGCGGGCCCAGCTGCTGAGCTGGTGCTTTCAAAAGCAGTTAAAAAGCTCACTGCACGGCCAGGCACAGCGACTCACACCTGTCATCCCAGCACTTTGGGAGGCCAGGGTGGGTGGATCACTTGAGTCCCGGAGTTTGAAGCCAGCCTGGGCAACCCCGTCTCTATAAAAAAATGAGCTGAGCATAGTAGCACATGCTTGTGGTCCCAGCTAATCAGGAGGCTGAGGCAGGAGGACCACCTGAGCCTGGGAGGTCCAGGCTGTGGCGAGCTCTGACTGTACCACCGCCTTCCAGTCCAGGCAACGGTGACACCCTATCTCAAAAAACAAAGGAAAATGATACACACACCAGAGGCCTGGCTTCTGTTGGGAAGAAAGGAGGCCCCAAGGGATGCAGGCTGGGTGCAGGACCCTGACCCACCTGGTGCTGAAAAGTGACGCCCTTCAGGGAGTGAGCCTCTGGGTGTGGTTTTGGGGGGGCTAGTGCTTTTGCTGCGTGTGGCACAGGAGACAGGCGTCCTGATCTTCTGGCAGAAATGTCTGGAGAAGTGGAATCCTGCTTGACGGAGGTGCAGAGCTGCTTTAGGCTGCTGGTACCGTTTGACTTTGACTTTGGCCCGAGCCTGGAGACAGAATCCCTTGGCATGGCTCCTGACGCGTCCGATGCCCCCCGCTCCTCCTGCGCCAGCCAGGTGGGCCCTTGCCGGTCTGGCCCCCCTGACCCCCGGGACGGGGAGCAGCCCTGCTGCAGTCGGGACTTGACTGCCTCCGCAGGCCAACCCGGAGCGGGAGGCAGGCCACTGCCGCCCCAGGCAGCTGCGGTGGACCCCTCAGATGAGGATGAGGACAGCGACCTCGAGGAGTTTGTGCGGAGCCACGGGCTGGGCTCACACAAGTACACGCTGGATGTGGAGCTCTGCTCAGGTAACAGCCTGCCCGGCTCCTGGCTCAGTCCCTCCCTCACTGGCACCCAGCCCAGCAGCTCTGGACTGCAGGGGTGTCCCCTGGGGACCGGGTCAGGGGTCACCACTAGGATTTTCCTTTCTGTGTGGCCTCCGCATTGGGCTCCCCCCACCCATGCCAGGCCTCTGTGGCCACAGGGACACTTCTAAGAGCTCATGGCAGCCCCCGCCTCGGCAAGGCTGTGGGCAGATCGGACTCACAGGGTTAGGGTGGTCCTCGAAGGATGGCAGAGCACAGGTCTGACCTCCAAGTGACCAGGAGCCCTGGGCAGGCCTTGTGGGCATCCCGCCAGCTCACAGGCCTGTTAGGGTCCTATGTTACCATGAGGGGTAAGGTAGTGCCTGCCTTTGCCTGGAGGAAAATGTGATCCTGAAATGGCCACACGCAACCTTGGCGCTCCAGCCCGGGTGTGGAAGGGTTGCGGAGACACGGCCGCCCCGCCCCGCGGCTCCAGCTTCCTCCCAGGCCCTGGGCTCCCCTCCTGGGATGTGGGCGGAGGCTGGGGCCCTTTGAGTATGTGTGTGGCTGCAAATCACTCTCTTTGAGGAACCTTCTTTGGAAGCTGGCACAGTGGGCATCCCTTCACCAGGCCCGGAGGCAGCCAGGCTGGGAAGCTGCTGGGAGAACTGATCTTCCAGGCTCAGCTGCCCAGAGGTGCCTCAGGAGTGAGGCTGCAGGCAGCCTGCAGGCCTGTGTGGGGTGGACACCGACGCTGCCAGCCAGGCGCCCTCACTACATAGAGCGCGGCCCCGTGCCAGACACTGAGGGTGCCACGGTGGGAGACAGGGCAGAGTCAGAGCTGCGGTGCCGACAGAGAGGCCCGGCTGGGGGTGAGGCTGGGAGGGGCCCCATCCTATGAGGTGGGCTGTAGAAGGGAAGGTTCTGTGCCCAGCATGGGGGTGGGCTCGCCCCTCTGGACGGATGGCTGCACTGGAGGAGGTTGAGACACAGGCGGTGGAGCTGGAGTGAGGGGGGCTTTGGTGTTAAGCCGCGTGTTGCTTCCTGAGATCATAAAACATTTACTTCTCACAGCATCAGATTTGGGATCCCTGGAAGCAGGGAGGGCATCTGGCAGGTTCCTCGCAGGCTAGAGCAGCCTTTGCCGCGCGCTCCGTCTCGCTGGGGTCTATGGGAGACACCGGCCGGCGCCCTCAGGTGACCTCTGTGTGCTTCTCCCCAGAGGGCCTGAAGGTGCAGGAGAACGAGGACAACCTCGCTGTGGTCCACGCTGCCCGTGACACACTCAAGCTCATCCAGAATAAGTTCCTGCCGGCCGTTTGCTCCTGGATCCAGGTGAGTCTCAAACCTGGGATCTGTGGGTTGAGGGACATGTGCAGTGTCGGGTGCGAGGGGTCCCTTTCTTGGGGGGACTGTATGGAGACTGAAGGGCCCCTGACCCGTGAGGGCTCTCTTCCTCACTCGCAGCTTCGTCCTCTGCATCCCGGGTATGTCGGGGACTCCCCCAGGCCAGTGGACCTGGCACTTGCTTCCCAGCGGGATGGCTTCTTAGGGCCTGCCAACTGGCCTCTGAGCTCTCCGCCCCCTCGTTTCGCAGCGCTTCACCCGCGTCGGGACTCACGGCGGATATTTAAAACGCGCCATTGACCTGAAGGCGGAACTGGAGCTTGCCCTGAGGAAATACAAAGAGCTGGACATCGAACCCGAGGGAGGGTGGAGCCGCAGGGTGAGTGGGCAGGGGTCCCAGATGCCTCAGTGGGGAGGAGAAGCTGTGGGGACCACGTCCTGGGCCTGTGGGCCTGGCAGAGCCCCACCACACGCCAAGCACACTTGGCTTCAGCAGCACCTGCCTTCCCGGCAAGGGCTTCCTGTGAGCCCAGGGTCGTTGCTGTGGTGGCAGAGGGGACGGTGCAGCTGTCAGTGCTGCCCGGCCGCCATGCGTGGTAGCTGAACAGACATGCTGAGCGCCGTGCATAGAGGAGGCTACAGGAAGCCACCAGTCAGGCCATCTCCCGCAACCGAGTCCCCCCACAGCTCCTGGGGCGTCGCCAGCCATGTGATGCCTGTCCTGGTAGGCACTGTATCCCGCAGAGGAGAGACCCCTGGCAAGCTCTCGGATGGCCAAGAGGGTCAGTGTGGGCACCGGTGCCCGCCTGGAGTACTCGGGCCACTGTCTGCTGGGCCCTGTAAGGGGCTTGGAAGGGTCGTGGGGGGCACTACACTTCGCTGAGCAGGGAGCATGGGGCTAGAAGGGGGCAGGACCACCAGGAGGGGCTGGAGGCTGGAGGGAGGTATGGGGCGCCTCCGGCAGAGTGATGTGGGGAACTGAGACCGTCGCATTGTGCGTGTCTGAGCCGGTCAAGGGTGGGGGTGCCCTGCACGCTGCTGTGCCAGAGCCTTGAGGAGCCGGCTGAGCGTGGAACGGCCTGGAGGGGTGTGAGAGCCAGGGTCCTCTGCAGCGTCCTCTGGGCGCCCAGCGCAGTCGGGTCTTGGGACTGGAGGCACACAGCGGCCACCCTGGGCTCGCACAGCGGCCGTGCTGCCTCTCAGGTGCCTCTCCCTCAGGGAACCCAAGCCCTGAACCCTGACACTCCAGAGTCCGGAGACTGAACCCAGCCCTGGCCTGGGAGATGGTGCCCTTTCGGCTCTCCTCATTTTTAGGAAAGCTTTGGGGTGGAAGTGACGCTGTGCTTTTTGCTGGGAAGAGGTCGGCTTCCAGGGCGGCAGACGTGCGGGGGCCGTGGGAGTGGAGGGGGCGGTGGGGAAGCTCCTCTCTGTGAACTTCCCAGCCTGAATTTCTCCCCAGGTCAGTGGCCCTGCGTCCCGGATGTGGTGGGGGTGTGCAGCCGCCGGGGGCCAGCAGAGGGCGAGCTTGCTTTTCTTCTTTCAGTCCCGAAATTCTGACTCCGGGAGAATTTATATCATGTGGGAGCCCCATGCCTGGCAGAGTCGCTGGCCCCTCAGTGGCTGGGCTGCTCATGTGGCCACGTTTGTGGGTGCTGGTCAACACCTCCCTCCACGAGGAAGTACTCTTGTGAGTTTTGACGAAAATATAATTTCTGCAATGAGAAGGGATGCTTTTCTAGGTTGGGAGGAAGATGGTGAGTGCCATCAGCACGTAGGGATCAGGGTGAGCCCACTGCCCACGCCCATCACTCTCAGGCCACAGGGTTGTAGCCACAGGACCAGGCCCTGCGCCAGCCCCCGTCACCATTCCTGAGTGGGCCTCGTGGAGGCCGCCCACTGGGGTCACGGGGCACTTTCTGAGGCTCACACTGAGCCCCTCTCAAGGTCACTGCCCCATCTCCACTGCATGGGCAAGGCTTGCTTGAGCCTGAGACCCTGAGCCAGGCACTGCCCCTGTGCCACTGCCACCACCCCGGACTCGCCTGGCTCGGCTCCTGCAGTCTGTGAACGGTTTTGTCTGAAGGTGGCCAGTGGGCAGCTGGCTCATTGGGTCCACAGAGCAAAGGGGGGGACCGATGGGTGGTGTGGTCTGGGCTCCTCCAGCTGGCACAGTCCTTTTAGTACCAGCAGTGGGGCTGGGGCAGCCAGGTGGCTCTGTTTGGCCTGAGGCTCTGGCAGCAGAACCTTCTGGAATGCTTGGTGTTGCTCCTGCCTGTATCTCACAGCTCCACAGCATCTGGGACGGCCCTCGAGCGGGGCTGGCTAGTAGAAGTGAGTCCGGGGCTGCTGCAGCTCGGCCTGCTTGGGTGGGGTTGAGGAACTGCCGCTTCACGGGTCAGGACTCTTAACGCCACTGCAGACCAGAGAGGCCCGCAGGCTCCTGGCTATGGCTGACTGGCACCCACAGCTCCACCTCACCCTGGTGGATGTAGACTCTTGTGTGCCAGGGAGACCAGGTGCCCTTCCGTGAGTGTCTGGCTCAGCCTGGCCCCCAGCCTGTGTGAGCTCAGGAGCGCTGGCTTCCTGGACCACTGCAGCGCCAGCCTCTCCTGCCACAGGGCTGCTCAGGGTGCTGTGTTAAGGGCCTGGTCAGTGGTGGCCAGGGCCTGCAAGACAGGTGTGGGCTGGGCCGTGCAGGAGGGTGCTAGGCAGGGCACAGCCCCCTGTGGGACCCCACCTGCTGCTGCTCCCACCCACCAGGTCCTGGAGACCCCACCGATGCCGTCAGCTGTCTCTGAGCTTCTGAGTGACTGATGTGAACGTCTCCCACCCCATATGGTTGAGCCGTCAGCACTGTCCTCTGTGGCCCATGACCCCAGCCCTCAGCACACAGGCAGCCACCGTGACCCAGCGCCCAGGGTCTGCCACCATCTCACTGTCCTTCCTCACTCCTGCTGGTTGGGGGCCTGCTCCTGACTCATCTGTGTGCGTCCTCTCGAGATCGGAGCGGTGGCACTCGGCGGGGGGCATCTGCGGTCAGGACTGACACGCTTGGAGGGCAGCTCTGGGTGCTGGTGCAGGGCCCCTCGCCCCCTTTGGCCACACGGTCTGGCCAGCAGACATGCCCCTGCCATGCTTCAGGGCTGGTGAATGTGCGAGGGCATCTGGGCCTGTGAGGCTGGATTGAGGATGTCACAGCTCTGGGGGGAAGCGAGGTGCCACGCTGCTCCTTTGTCAGTTGAATGGACACTTTCTAGACCCTTCTCTGCAAACTGTTTTTTTCTAAAGCGCTGCTCTGAAGCCCTTAGAGATTTTGCTCGCGGCAGCTGGAGTGCGAGGAGCTGCCTGGAGATGAAGTGATTGGCGAGCTCGCCTGGCTCAGGTGAGCGATGCTTCCCAGAATAGACGCGGCGCCGCCGCAGTATCTGCCCATCTCTCCCGGCTCCGCGCGGGCCACGGCCGTCCGAGTGGCGTGTGTGCGGCAGGTGGGGCTGGCTGATGGACATGGATGTTAATTAGAGCTGTTTTAATTAGAAATTATGAACGAGGTGCTCCTCGTTAATTTTGAATAAAATTTACAGAGGGTTTAAATCACTTCCCTCAGCGTCTCCCCATTTAGCACGGGATGGGCGTCGTTAACTCCGTGTGTAGAACAGGCCACGCTAATTCAATCATACCTGATTTAAATATTTTTAGAACTTTGAGCAAATGTGCAGGAGACGGGAACACTGAACGCTGCTAGCCGCAGGCAGGAGGCAGGAGCCCCGACTAGGGAGGCGCGGCCCATCCTGTGGCGGCTCCGGCCGGCGCTCGTGCAGAGGTTCTCTTCCCGCAGTCTCTGGGAGCCGACGCTCTCTCTTTCCTTTTTAGCATTTCCCACTTGGTTTCTAGGTAACGCTGTTTTCCTTTCGAAACAGATGTTCTGTCTTCAGAAAATACTTAGGCTGGTTTCAATATGTGTAGCTGTGCATTCGGAGTGCCTCTGTGTGGCTTCCCTCCGGGAGCAGGCTGGGGGCGAATTTCCCTGGATGGATGTGCGGTGCCGTTTGGTAGATTTAGTGTCCAGTCTTGCCGCGCTGTAGGGCAGGTGTGCTAATCCATGCTGCGTCATTCACTGAGCTGATAAAAATCCTCCGGAAGCTTTCACGTTACCTGCTGCCAAGTTATATAGCTCAGATCACCAATTACTTTGTATTGTGTAATTAACAAAATATTAATTTCCTACCAGCCAGTGAGTTGGAAAACCGTCTTGAGCATCAGTCTCTCGGTACTGTCAGCATGGTTTTCTCTTTCCTTTTTCTGGTTATTGGGTTGTTTGTTTATGTGGCTGAGAGATCCGTGTGGGTGTTTGTTTTTATTCTCGCCGACGTTGAGTCTGATGTGGCAGCCACGTGGCGTCGGCTGTGGACATGTCCTCACAGAACCGGAGTCGTCCCACCTCTGTGGTTTTCTTTCTCTGTCGGCCACCTGCCTGCCTCCTCCAGCGGGCTCACCACCAAAGCTCTGATCTTTGGAGTTAGATGCCAGAAGCATTCTCCTGCCCTCCGATGTTCAGTGGGCTCGGGGATGGAGCCGATAGGCTCTTGGGGACCCTGTCAGCCCCTGGAATCAAGGCCCCACCTCCCTTCCTTGCTGTGCATGAGGGAAAGTTCTCTGTGATGCTCTGGAGCCATGGGAGTCTGACTTCCTGGAGGTGAAAAGGACAGAAACTGAAAACCCAGGAATGAAATGTGGACCTACCAGGCACAGGCAGGGGAGGAGGGACCTAAATCAGCGCCGTGGGAAAGCGTTGTGCCGCAGTAGGGACGGTAAACAACCTTCCTGGGTGATGGGCCCTCCATCACGCCGAAGGCCACGCCGCCACGTCCCCGAGGGCTGCCCGCTGCGGGGGGCGCAGACATACCGGTTCTCTGGAGTCAGCGCAGGGAGCACTGGGAGAACATCTCAGGCCCAGCCAGGGCCTTGTGCCAGCCCTTCCTCCCACGCTGGTAGCACAGGCCCCGTCTCGGGCTTTTGCCATCTCTCAGTACCTGTCTGCAAACAGAGGGCACTTCCCAGACAAGCCTAGCGCTCCCTGAAACACCTCCCACGCCATGATCCCTTTTGTTTGGAAAGCAATCCTGCGGGCCGCCTGGTTCTTCACCTCATTTCACGGAGAAGCTGAGCCTGGTCCCAGTCTCCTTGTCGAGGCCTGGCCGCCTGATGAGTGTGAGTGTGCCTGAGGGCTGCCTGATGAACAGGCTAGCCCACTTCCCGGAGGCTGGCCTTCTGGCCCCCGTGGGCCCTGGCTGCACTCTCCCTCTCTGAAAAGGTCGGGGGGCAGGGGTCCCTTCCCACACCTGTGAGGCGAGTGTGTGTGAATCACAGGAGCCCTGGAGCCAGAACACACTCAGCCTTCACTTTCCCATGCCAAGAGTTTACTTTCACTGCAGAGCTGATGGGGGGCCGGAGCTACTGGATTTGGAGGTGCCAGACATTCTAAGAAGTCATTCCGCTCTCCACTGAGGGGTGTTTACATGAAGTCCACATGACCCCTGGGTGAGCACTGCATAAAGCGTTCCGGCTCAGCAAGACCCAGGCCCACAACCTCTGCTCATAACATCCTGTAGGGGACCCAGGGCAAGCACCAGTTTAGCTGCCCCAGGAGCAGAGGCCCAGTTCCATCCATCTGGAGGGCAGCACAGACCCGGGACCCCCGGCCTGCATCTGTTCCACAGATGTGTGTCTCCGTCTGGCAGGCGGCTCTCAGACCCAGCAGAATTTTGCCCACAGCCTGGCTCTGGAATCGACCTCCAGGCATCCTGTGGACCTGAGGTCTCTCTCTCTCACACCCCGGAAGGCCCCCAGGCCTGTGGCGCTGTGGCCCTGGCCCCTGCAGCTGGGACTCCAGGACGCGGCCGAGGCCCACTGTGCTGGCCGGCAGTTCCCAAGGGCAGGTCTGTCTGAGCCGCATTCCTGGGAGTGAGTGATCTGGGTCAGACGAGGATGGGAAGAGGCCTGCAGCTCTGTGTTTTGTGATATTCTTGTAAGAGCGTATTGATGAGTGTAGATATTCTAGTAAAGAGCCCGTCATTCTAAACAGCGGTGATTTGCTTCGGCATAGTCTCCGGGCTCTGGTTTCGGAGGTGAGGACGCACCCTTGAGCTGTGTCTGCATCCAGCAGATTCAGGGCTGCCCGCCAGGTGCCCTTCCTGCACGCTCACTGTGGCCAGCCCCGCGCCGCGCCGCCCTCCGTCCTCTGAAGGTGCGTCCCTGGCAGGCGAGATGCACATGAGATATTGGCCTGGCCGGGCAATTTGCACGGCCTTCCAGGGAGGGCATTAGCATATAAATAGCAGATGCAATGACGACCATCACAGCTGAGCACGTTTAATTTTTAGTTTATAAGATAGAATGGGTTTTTAAATGCATAGCCATCAAGGCGCTGAAAGACAAATGCAGTTTGGAACTCACTTGTCTGACGAGGCCTTACATCATTTTTTTTTTTTTAAAAGGGAAACAGACACACGTAAAACTGAACAAAAGTGATTTCTTGGGTGAAAAGTAATTGAGACCGCGTACCAAGTTAATTAGATCGTACAAAATTTATTTAATGGCCCCAGCTGTATCTCCCAGCCTGCGTGTGGTGGGCGGACCTGCCCCTTCGCATGGGCCTCTTCCTTCCTTCTCAGATAATTAGTAACCTCGCCACCCTACTTCTGGGAACCGATTGCATTGTATATTTTAGCCATTTTATTGCTTGTTTAATTATAATGATGGAGGCTCATTTTTCTAAATCCTTTTAAGTGTGGGTGAGAATCCGTCTGTATGAAACCGGCAGAGGCCCCGAGTGTCCTGCGTGCCTCCCCGCAGAGCCGGGTTCCGTTGGAGGCACCGTGTGCCCAGCTGGGCTTGGTGCTCCGTGTCGAGGGGTCTGTGGCTCCCACACTGCGGATCCGCCTCGGGAGGCTTCCATGGCCCTGCAGGGGACTTCGTCCGTTAGGAAAGGTGTGGCACATGTCACAGCGCCCTTGGGGGGGTGGCCTGTGGGTGACCTGCACCTCCCACGCCCCTGCCTCATCACGGGAAACTCAGCCTCCAGGTCGGGATAAAAGCAGACTGCTCTTGAGAGCCTTTCCCAAACTTAACCTCATTGTGTGACATCTCCAGTCCCGGCGCCGCCATAGGGTGTGTGATCTCTGTTTCAGGATTCCTGCTCATCCAGAGCCCCCAGCCCCGGTGCCCAGCCCCTCAGCAGGGCATGCAGACACGTGGTGCTGGCCCCTGGCTCATCTGTTCCTGAGCTTGAGGGCAGGTGGCCGCTGCCTCTCACCACTTGGTGATGTGACTTCTCAGAGGTGAACTGGAGGCGTGTGGGAACACGTGGAAGAGATGCTTAGTGTGGGGCCTCACTCTGCCTTTGGGCTCCGTGCACTTCGAGACCGCAGGGAGCTCTGTCCCTGGTGACCACACTGTTCCTGTCCTCTGAACAGGCCTGTGAACAGCTACACAGCGTCCTGGGCTCACAGCACCTCACCTTCAGCATCCCTGCCTGTCCCTGACGTTCAGCGTGCCTGGTGCCAGATGTCAGAGGCGATTGCACTGTGGGTTTCAGACATGAGAGTTTGTCTCGTGTGAATTAAAACCTGAAAACAGCAGCTTTGAGCCTCACGTTTAGTGTTAGCAGGGAAGTCCCTTAATCCTGAGTTGCTGTGGTTTGAGGGGTCACCGCAGCCTCTAAATAGTTGCAAGCTGAAATGTGGATAGGGGCTGTGGTGGGCTCTTGCCCGGGAGAAAGCCCTGGGCCTTCCTGAGGGTGAAGATGCTCCCGCGGGACCTGGCCAGTGTGACAGAGGGAGATACTCAGCAGGACCAGGGTGGCCTCATCAGCGCTAATTCAAGAACAAAGGGGAACCCAGGGCTCCAAACTTAAATTACAGAAATGAACCATTTTAGTTGGGGAGAAAGAAGGGATAATTCCTAATAGTTAGCTCAGCAGTTAAATATTTTTTAGGAAATGAAAATTTGATAAAAGTCCCCGATGAAATTCAAGGGTGCGAGCAATAAGCATAATCTTTTTTGAAAATGACCCCCATATTTAAAATCTGGCACTATATGTTATGCATTGTAGCACCCGGTCCACATCCACCTTTTAGAAAATTAAAACACATAAATTCTGTTTAGTGTTTGATACGCGCTGCACTGGCTGAGAACCGTAATGCACTGAAACCTTGGGCTGCTCTCCACCTTTCATAAATTCCTGGGCAGATTCTGTACAGAAATAATTTTCAGGTCCGTGGCTTGTTGTTATTCAGACGTGATGGATCGCCATCATTTGCTCAGCGCGGGAGTTAAGTGCCCCCGTCATTTCCAAAGAGTATAATTGGGACGTTTCACAGGTCAGCGGTGGAGACAGGCTTCCCTTTTGATCAGTGTTAGACTGATAACAAAAATTACAGTTTCCAGTGATTAATGTCTCCCATGTTTCCCAGATGCATGGCCGTGGGCTGCTCCTAAACAAAGTACACTTGGTGTGACGATGCTGGTGTTGGGGCCACCTCCCGGCAGGGTGCTGGGGCCTGGGCCCTGTGGCCTCCTGTGGCTTGGCTCCATGGGGCCTGACTCCTTGGAGGCTGGTTCCGTGGGGCCTGACTCTGTGTGGCCTGGTTCTGTGTGGCCTGACTCCATGGGGGCTGGCTGGGTGGGGCCTGGTTCTTTGTGGCCTGGCTGCTTGGGGCCTGGTTCTGTGTGGCCTGGCTATGGGTGGCTGTCTCCATGTGGCTTGATTCCATGTGGCCTGACTCCGAGGGGGCTGGCTCCCTGTGGCCTGGCTCCGTGGGGGCTGGTTGCGTGAGGTCTGACTCTGTGTGGCCTGGCTCCATGGGGGCTAGCTCCATATGGCCTGGTTCCATGTGGCCTGGTTCCATGTGGCTTGATTCCATGTGGCCTGACTCCGAGGGGGCTGGCTCCCTGTGGCCTTGCTCCATGGGGGCTGGTTGTGTGGAGCCTGGTTCCAGGGGGCCTGACTCCGTGTGGCCTGACTCTGTGTGGCCTGGCTCCGTAGGGGCTGGCTGCATGGGGCCTGGTTCTGTGTGGCCTGGTTCCATGGGGCCTGGCTCCGTGTGACCTGGCTCCGTGTGGCCTGGCTCCATGGGGGCTAGCTCCGTGTGGCCTGGTTCCATGCGGCCTGGCTCTGTGAGGCCTGGCCCCATGGGGCCTGGTTCTGTTGGGGGCTGACTCCATGGGGCTGGTTCCATGTGGCCTGGGTTCGTGTGACTGGCTCCATGTGGCTTGATTCCATGTGGCCTGGCTCCGTGGGGGCTGGCTGTGTGGGGCCTGGTTCCATGTGATCTGGTTCCGTGGGGCCTGGCTCTGTGGGGGCTAGCTCTGTGTGGCCTGGTTCCATGGGGGCTGGCTCCGTGTGGCCTGGCTCCGTGTGGCTTGGTTCCATGTGGCCTGGCTTCATGGGGGCTGGCTCTGTGGGGGCTGGCTTCATGTGGACTGGCTCCATGGAGCCTGGTTCAGTGGGGCCTGGTTCCGTGGGGACTGGCTCTGTGGGGCCTGTTTCAGTGGGGGCTGGCTCCATGGGGCTGGCTCCATGTGGCCTGGCACTGTGAGGGCTGGCTCCGTGGGGGCTGGCTGTGGAGCCGTGATCCCCTGCTTCCTAGGGCTTCATTTCTGGTGAACATGTAGGCTCTTGCCCTGAGGATCAGGCTCTTCTTCAGTTGTCCTTCCTCCCTTCAGGAAACAAAGCTGGGATTGTGGGTGCTTTGAGGCGTTGCGGCTGGGAATGCTTTTTAGAAATGACAGTGTGTGTCAGAGTGATTCCATTGCCCAGTTTTCCTCTTATAAACCCTTTAAGGGTCTCCTTGCTTGGTATTCCTCCGACAGGGATCTCCCTTCTAGGACATTTCCCTCAGCTGTGCTGTGGGGTTGTGGGAATGCAGGCGCCTCCATCCTGGGGGCATCTCCACCCCCAGGGACACCTCCACCCGGGGACACCTCCACCCCACCACCCAGGGACACCACCACCCAGGGACACCTCCACCCAGGGACATCTCCACCCCACCACGCAGAGACAGCTCCACCCCACCACCCAGGGACACCTCCACCCAGGGACACCTCCACCCAGGGACACCTCCACCCCACCACGCAGAGACAGCTCCACCCCACCACCCAGGGACACCTCCACCCAGGGACACCTCCACCCGGGGACACCTCCACCCCACCACCCAGGGACACCTCCACCCGCGGACATCTCCACCCCACCACCCAGGGACACCTCCACCCAGGGACACCTCCACCTGGGGACACCTCCACCCCACCACCCAGGGACACCTCCACCCAGGGACACCTCCACTCCACCACCCAGTGACACCTCCACCCAGGGACACCTCCACCCCACCACCCAGAGACACCTCCAGCCAGGGACACCTCCACCCCACCACCCAGAGACACCTCCAACCAGGGACACCTCCACCCAGAGTCACCTCCACCCCACCACCCAGAGACACCTCCAACCAGGGACACCTCCACCCAGAGTCACCTCCACCCCACCACCCAGAGACACCTCCACCCAGGGACACCTCCACCCCACCACCCAGGGACACCTCCAACCAGGGACACCTCCACCCAGAGTCACCTCCACCCCACCACCCAGAGACACCTCCAACCAGGGACACCTCCACCCAAAGTCACCTCCACCCCACCACCCAGAGACACCTCCACCCAGGGACACCTCCACCCCACCACCCAGGGACACCTCCACCCAGGGACACCTCCACCCGGGGACACCTCCACCCACCACCCAAGGACACCTCCACCCAGGGACACCTCCACTCCACCACCCAGAGACACCTCCACCCAGGGACACTTCCACCCCACCACCCAGAGACACCTCCAGCCAGGGACACCTCCACCCCACCACCCAGGGACACCTCCACCCAGGGACACCTCCACCCAGAGTCACCTCCACCCCACCACCCAGGGACACCTCCACCCAGGGACACCTCCACCCAGGGACACCTCCACCCGGGGACACCTCCACCCCACCACCCAGGGACACCTCCACTCCACCACCCAGAGACACCTCCACCCCACCACCCAGAGACACCTCCAGCCAGGGACACCTCCACCCGGGGACACCTCCACCGAGAGACACCTCCACCACACCACCCAGGGACACCTCCAACCAGGGACACCTCCACCCAGAGTCACCTCCACCCCACCACCCAGGGACACCTCCACCCCACCACCCAGGGACACCTCCAACCAGGGACACCTCCACCCAGAGTCACCTCCACCCCACCACCCAGGGACACCTCCACCCCACCACCCAGGGACACCTCCAACCAGGGACACCTCCACCCAGAGTCACCTCCACCCCACCACCCAGGGACACCTCCACCCCACCACCCAGGGACACCTCCAACCAGGGACACCTCCACCCAGAGTCACCTCCACCCCACCACCCAGGGACACCTCCACCCCACCACCCAGGGACACCTCCAACCAGGGACACCTCCACCCAGAGTCACCTCCACCCCACCACCCAGGGACACCTCCACCCAGGGACACCTCCACCCAGAGTCACCTCCACCCCACCACCCAGGAACACTTCCACCCAGGGACACCTCCACCCAGAGACCTCCACCCCACCACCCAGGGACACCTCCACCCCACCACCCAGGGACGCCTCCACCTGAGGGCATCTCTACCCTGACCACACTGGGGGCATGACCTTCAGCTGCCCTAGTAGCCCTGCTAGCTTGTCTCCTGGCATGAGGGAGCTGAAGGCGAGGAAGGACCACCCTGCTGTGCTGAGCCCACACAGCACCCCCCTCTGTTGGTAGCAGAATGCCAGGCTGCCTTGTCGCCATAATGGCCAAGACAAATTGGGGAGGTGCCCGCCAACCTGCCGCCTGCCCTGCAATAAAACTTTTTTCCACTTTATAAACTGTTCCTGGGGGGCCTGGCTCTGGGAGCCAGCCCCCATGGAGGGGGTGTTTATGGTGGGTGAGCTGTAGGCGGGGCTCTCAGGGAAGGATGGCATGGCCTGGGATTTGCCTGCCAGCTCCCACACCCCATCTTGGGCTGTGGTGGGGCCAGTGAGAAGGTGAGGTGGAAAAGAGCCTATGCACAGCCACTTTGGAGCACGTGGGCAGAGCAGGCAGCGCCCGCCGCATAGCCGTGTTACTGAACAGTGGGCTCGCTACCCACGCACACAGAAGCCAACACTACAGTACCAGCTTTTGGGAATAGAAAAACGTTATCACAGGGCAGGCGGCAGGTTGGCAGCGCCTCCCCGTACAAGGCAGCTTGGCGTTCTGTTACCAACAGAGGGGGTCCGTTACAGCTGTGGCCATGGTCTCTCGTGCCATGGCCCTACTGTGTGGAGGGGCCACCGTCTCCCTGTGGGTTGATGAGATGAGTCACTACACAGGTCCCTGCCTCTGCCCACCGAGTCGGGCGCAAGAAGGGGCAGGGTGCGCTCAAGGAACTGGCTTTTCTTAGGGGAAAAAGAAAGCAAGGCTTCCTTCCGTTCTCTAGCTCCTCAATGGGAGGAGGGAGGCAGGGGTAATACGAAGGCTCTCAGACTCAGTGAGGGATCCCCCCATAGCAACCCTGGCAGAGAAGTGGCCTTGTTAAAAGGAAATTGAGGTGGTTTTTATAACAAGTCCTCAAGGACAGAATGTTTGAGAAGTACCTGTTCCTTCTTGTTGTCCGACATCCTGTGGTCACACCAGCACCATGGGAGACCCCTGTGTGGGGAGCTGGCCCTGGCCTGTTGCCTCAGAGCAGATGCACCTGCTCCACCGGGCGGGAGGATGACTCCCGTAGACCAGGGTCCATTCAAGGACAGCAGCTCCCACAGCAGCCTGGGGAGTCAGCCAGGGAGGGTTAGGGTTGGTGGTTTCAACGTAGACAGGGCAGTGCAGAGGTGGTGTCATTTGGGGGAACGAGAACAGCCTTGGAGACGACCTTAAATGCAGTTCAGCCGTGGCCGATGCTGGAGTCAACCAGGAGAGAAAGCTCCACGACAAACAGGGCTCTCCAGGGCTCTTCCTTCTGAGCGCTGTGTTCACACACAGGGTCTGGGGCTTGATTTGTACCGGGGCGTTTTTCCACAGGCAGAAGCCCTGGGGGATGGGGAGGAAGACGAGGACGAAGAGGATTTTGTGGAGGTGCCTGAGAAGGAGGGGTACGAGCCCCACATCCCTGAGCACCTGCGGCCTGAGTATGGTGAGCAGTGGGCCCCGTGGGGTGCTGGGCGGAGGTTCCCCCACCCAGATGTGACTCCTTGAGGCCACGCGCTCGGGCAGGTCTTGCGTCACTGCTGCTTTGGTGTCAAATGGTGCTTTTTCTGCACGTGATCATAGCCACGAGGCTAAGAAGTTGTGTGCAGGCTTTTCCTTTGGTGCTCTGGCTCTGTCTCAGGCCTGGGGCCCTCCCTGCAGCCTGCCCCGAGGTGGGTTCCCTCTCCGCTGGTCCTGCTGGTCATCCTTTGCCAGGCAGGCACTCGGGTGCCCAGGTCTGGGGCAGCGGCCACCATCCTACCCTTGGCTCCTGTGTGGGGAGGCCCCAGCACACAGGCCTGCCCTAAGGACACAAAGGGCAGGTCCTGCCCTCTCCCCTGTGCCATCAGCAGCCTGCTCAGGAACAGAAAGGGTGGGCTCCTTGGACTTGAGGTTTGTGGCTGTGATTCCTGCAGCTGCAGGAGCCGTGGCTGGCAGGTGGGAGGGGCTGCCACCCCGTGCCCTCCAGGCTCCCCTCCCTGCTTAGGGGGGTCACAAGCACAGGTGTCCTCACCATTGGTGATGCCACAAACTCGGGTCTGGACCCAGGGCTGCTGTGCACTCCACAGCAAGGCGCTTCTCAGGGAGCACTGGGGGCACAGCATGCGGCTGCCACTGCCTGTACCGTCAAGGGTGGAGGTTTTTCAAAGATGCCTCCCAAAGCCACGTTCCATTCCACACCCAGGTCTGTGGCCCTCCGGGGAGGGTGGGATCCAGGTGAGTCTGCTCTTGAAGTTCCCCGAGAGGGGGTGCGCGGTAGTTTGCGTCGAAGGGAAGCAAATGAAAACAGGACCCTTAGCTTTTGTATGAAATAGACAAGTTGGTTTGAATCAGAGTCTATGAGAGATGTAAATTTGTTAAGAGAATTTAGATGATTAGACAGCTCATGTGTGAAGGTATGACCCATTAAGGGTGTCATGCCAAATTAGCACAACCAGGCTTCTAACGACCTTCCATTTGTATGGTCCTGTTTACTGGGGCCTGCTGGCTGGGAAGGCTGAGCTCCTGGGGTCAGTGTGAGCTTGAGGGTCTGGAAGAAGGCCTCAGACCCCTGGGGCCGGCCAGGACCTTTCCCTGGGTACCACGTGGCCTGGCCCATTCTGGACCGTGGTCCCATGCTACCTCTCCAGGGGTTCCAGCCAGGCAGGTAGAGGGACCTGCATGCCTCTCCTGGCCACCGACCTCACAGCTTCAGACCCTTTCCCCCCACCGAGCTGCAGCGCCGGCTGTGCCCTCACTCGGCCTGCCCCGCTGCCACCCCATACGCTCCGTTCTGCCAACACCAGCCTCCACCTGAAATGGTCTTTCTGCTGACTCCTCACCTCCGGGAGGGGTCCGCACGCCTGACAGGAGGCACGTGGGGATGCCTGAGCATGCGGTTGGGTGCCACAGTCTCCTTCCTGGCTCTCGGCCACCCTCAGGTGGACCAGGCTGTGGGCCCAGCCTGGGAGCGCCGTGAAAGCACAGTGGTGTCTCCTCCTGGAGGTGCTGCAGCCGGGGTCCAGGCAGCCATCTAATAGGTGCGGGTCCACCCTGATCTGGCCTGCTGGGTGCCTCATCTCCTGGACCCCTCCTGGGTATCTTCAGCGTCTGGGAGCTGGCACTGACGCTTGGCCTGTAGTATCCCTGGCATTTCGTGGCCCTGGGCCTCTGCATAGGCCTGTTACAATGGCTTGGGAGCCCTTTCAGCAGAAGTCACACATCTGGGACAGATTGGTGTGTGACATCTCAAAGGCAGAAATCTACACTCTCCCTGAAACCTGACTTGTGGCTCTAAATGATCTGAAGCAAGGCCAGAAGCAAAACGCAAATGTGGTGACACTCCGAAGAACAGAGCAATCTCCTTTCATCAGAAGAGCTGAGGCTCCCTCTAGCCTGTGGCCAAACACGATGACAGCGCTCACTTGTCACCAGGCCTGGCCGTCCCTCCCCACTGGATCCTGGGGGTCCTGAGCCCGTCGACACCAGCGTCCAGCCAAGGGGGCCGCAGCCCTTGCTAGGTTTGCTGGGACGCCTGCTCCGACACAGCCCTGCTGGGGGTACTGCGAGCCTCACGGGGTCACAGGTAGGCACCGGGTGTGGCAGTTCCAGCCAGGCCTTGCCTGTGGGCTGTCCCAGCCTGACCCTGGTTGGGACAGATGTGTCTCCAGCTCAGGCCCCAGGCTCCGCAGAGCAGAGATGAGCTGCCCCTCCTAGGACAGTCCTGATCCAGCAGTGTGCACAGCTGGTGCGCTGGCCTCTCATTCTCGTGCAGCTGCAGGTCTCCCAGCACCCTCCTCTGCTGACTCCAAGCTCCTCCGCAGCATGGCAGCCGCCCCCTTCCTCTCAGGCCACGTGTGCCCTGGTGGAGATGAGGATGCCTTTGAAGCTGGAGGCTCTGTCACAGCCTCGCCCAGGGCAGGCAGAGGCCCTGGTAGTTTTATTGCCACTGATTCACTTCTTGATGTGGGAAGGCTGACCACATTCTGCCCTCAGCCTTGCAGGTGCCATGCCAATGGCCCCCGCGGTACCCCTGCCAGCACTGCTGGGGGTAGCCTGGGTGTGAGCATGCGGCTCCGGCTCTGCCAGCCCCAGGCATGGGCTGGAGGGTCCAAAGGAGGGGCAGGCCCTGGCGACAGAGCTGCCTTCTGCGGTGCACGGCGGGCAGGCCCGGTCCCACTCAGCTTCACACCTGGGGGCCCCAGGAGTGCCGGAGGCAGGGACCAGACAGGAGCTGTGGGGGCAGGCGGAGGGGCCAGCTCAGTTCATAACACTAGTTTATATTCTGTCGCTGTTTTTTCAATTAAATGCAGGTGAATCTGAAGTAGTTAGATTTAGTCTAAATCCGCACCAGAGGAAACCCATGCTCTTTTTCTTTCTCATTTCTTTCTCTGAATTTTCACTGAGGGGCTTTTATCTTCCCCTTAATCCTACCATTTCTGTCAGGACATAATCTCTTTCTCAAATTTACATTTTAATTACAAGGCCAGCTGAACTGGGTAAAATCAATAACGTCAGCGCGGGGCCCCCGCCCCTGCACTTCCTGCCATCGATTTCCCTCCACTGTCCGCTTTAGTGCTTCAGGCAAATAGCTGCCACTTGGTCAATTCAAACAAAAAAGGGGATTTGGACATTTTTATGATTCTTTCTAAAAACAGCCGTGGGAGTGAATTTGAGCCGAGATACTGGACTCAAGTTAGCCGCCGTGCGGGCGGGGCAGGCGCCGGGCTCGGCCGTGACGTGTGGCCTCCTGTTTTTCCAGGAGTCATTATTCTTCCTGCAAGTGTGTGCTCTCGGTGCCTGAGGAATGCTGTCTGCTTTTTGGGGTTTTACTTTGAAAGTATGTCAGTGAGATTGATGTTCCACGCGATGTGTGAGTGGGAGTGTTTTTAGGGCCCTGAGTATCTACCCTGCTTTCACACGCTTACCCATCTTTTTAATGGTTTAAAACAACAAATCGATGAAAAATATATTTCATTCTTGTAACTCTAGGAATTCTCATATTGATCTTTTGGCTGTGATTGTATCTAAATGTCATATTGTTCACTTATCACTCTTGCCTCCCTCACTGTGTGCATGCATGTGTATGTGTGTGCGTGTGGGTGGGTGTGTGCGCATGTGCGTGTGGGTGGGTGTGTGCGCATGTGCGTGTGGGTGGGTGTGTGCGCATGTGCATGCCGGCGTGCATACATGTGCACATGTGTACTGGCAGCCTGTATCTGTGTCATGTGCATTGCTGGAATATGGAGGGGCACTGGGCAGAACCTGGGATGTGGCATCAGGCACTGGGGCTGAGCAGGGGCTGCCCAGTGTTACCTGGGTGCACGTCTCAGGGCTGGAGGTCTGGCTCCGTCACCCACCCTGTGTGACTCTATCTCATGCCCTCCATTTTCAGCCTCTGGGAACCCAGGAGCTGGGAGCAGCCCCACAGACATGCAGCGCTGCATGGCTCAGGGGAGTCTCCTTCTGTGAAGGGCCAGGGCGTAGTCTCTTTGCCTTCGGTGGCCACACGAGGCCTTGTCTCCAGGCATAGATGACGGGTGTGGCTGTGTGCCAGTAACACTCTATCATGAAAACAGGCAGGGACTGGACTTGGCCCACAGCCACAGGCTGGCGAGCCCTGCAGACGCTGAGATGGGATGCCACGTTTCTCTGTAGCGTCCGGCTGACCTCTGCCCAGAGCGCCAGTGCCTCAAGTCAGAGGTGGCTTCAGACTGCCCGCATTCCGTGAGCCCGTTCAGAGAGGCAGCTTTTCTCCCTCCTCTGCAACTCAGAGACGCTTGTCATGGGCAAGGCCCTTTGTCCTCAACCTTCTTCCCGGGAAGCTCCTGCTCTAGGCAGCCTTGCAGTACCCCAAGTTCTCACGCCTCCTCATTCTCCTCCTAGCTGTTCTCTCCAGAGTATTCCTGGCTGTGCAGCTTGCTAAGTGGCGGCACCGTGGGTGTCCTCCGAAAGCTTGCCGTGAGCACACGTATGTTCAGTGACAGCGTGCCTGTAAGTATGAGTGCGTGTGTGTGTGTTGTCAGTAAGCCTGCATGTACAGAAAGTCCGAATGTTCTTCAGTGGGCACACGTGTGTTCGGTGAGAATGTGTCTGTAAGTACGAGTGTGTGTGTGTGTGTGTGCGTGTGTGTGTGCTCAGTAAGCCTGCGAGTATGGAAAGTCCGAATGTTCTTCAGTGGGCACACGTGTGTTTGGTGAGAATGTGTGTGTAGTGAGAATGCGTGTGTAAGCACGAGTGTGTGTGTGTGTGTGTGTGCGCGCGCGCATTCTCAGTAAGCCTGCATGTACGGAAAGTCCAAATGTTCTTCAGTGGGCACACGTGTGTTCAGTGAGAATGTGTCTATAAGTACGAGTGTGTGTGTGTGTGTGTGTGTGTATGTGTGTGCGCTCAGTAAGCCTGCATGTACGGAAAGTCCGAATGTTCTTCAGTGGGCACACGTGTGTTTGGTGAGAATGTGTGTGTAGTGAGAATGTGTGTGTAAGTACGAGTGTGTGTGTGTGTGTGTGCGCGCGTTCTCAGTAAGCCTGCATGTACGGAAAGTCCAAATGTTCTTCAGTGGGCACACGTGTGTTCAGTGAGAATGTCTATGAGTGTGTGTGTGCACGCGTGTGTGTGCTCAGTAAGCCTGCAAGCATGGCAGTGAGCACACCCATGTTCAATGAGAGCGTGTCTGTGCGTGGACCTGTGTGTGTGTGTGTAATACATCATGCCTACCTGAGTTTCTGGGCATCTGAGCTCTCTGGCAGCCTCTGATTTTGACACTGTGTTCTGTGGTCTCAGGGCACCATCTGGGCAGTGCAGATTCTTGGGAGGTCACTGAGGCCCCTGTTGACTTTGGACTTGGTTTCTTTTGTCAGTTCTGCATGTGTGTTGGAGAAGGACTTCTTGGATATGGTGTTATTCCTTTTTCATGCTGCTGATAAAGACATACCTGAGACTGGGCAATTTACAAAAGAAAGAGGTTTAATGAACTTAACGGTTCCACATGGCTGGGGAGGCCTCACAATCATGGCGGAAGGCAAGAAGGAGCAAGTCACATCTTACGTGGATGGCAGCAGGCAGCGAGAGGGCTTGTGCAGAGAATCTCCCACTTTAAAACCATCGGATCTCATCAGACTCATTCACTGTCATGAGACCAGCACGGGACACCGTCGGATCTCGGGAGACCCGCCCACCGTCACCAGAACAGCACAGGAGAGACCCACTCCCATGATTCAGTTATCTCTGACCTGCTCCTTCTCACGACATGGAAATTATAGGAGCTACAAGATGAGATTTGGGTGGGGACAGAGCCAGCCTATATCAGATAAGAAGTGTCACAGCGTCTCCTAGTTGGTGGTTTTGACTGTGCTGTGCAGACCACCCATGATATGGCTCCTTTTTTGCCTAACAGCCACTTCCCAAGAGCGTTCGCCGAAGTTCCCACAGTCGTAGGTACCCAGTTCTCCCTGGAGCCCTCAGCATCGCTTCTTATGTTTTGAGACTGCATTTGTAAGTTACGTATCTGTGTGTATTACACCTTCAAGCATTCCTTCTTTTACCCGCTTGTTTTTTATTTTAAGTCTGGTTTTTCTAGGACGCACCTGTGGCCTCCTCTGTCTTTTGGTTGTTTTCCTCGTAAATCTTTCTTTGTTCCTTTATTTTCAACCTGTCACCAGCCATTGTATTAAGTGGGTCTTGTTTAGACGCCATATTGCCAGAGACATCCACTCCTGAGTCTGTCCTTTCATTAATTTGAATCTGGGCAGTTAACGGTTGTTTCGAAGCCTTCGGAAGACACACCCAGCGACCTGTGGCGGGTCCGTCATCCGTCCGTCGCACTTTCTCTCCGACCGGCTTCTGTTGGCATCTCATTTCTTCTTTCTCCCACCGTTTATGTGCCCAGTTCTGCTGGTTTTTATTCTTCAGATGGTCACTTCTTCTTGTGGAAAGGATTTACGTGCATAGGTACCATTTACTGTTCGCTTCTATAGTTTCTCAGTGTCTGTACTATTTCCTGCATAAGACAAATCACCTAGCACCCTCTCCCCACGTGTATCCTCCTTCCACCCCATCACATAGGATCATCCAGAACCAACTGAATTCGGGTTGATATGAACACTTGGGTTTGGGATAGGGCCAGGCAAGAGTAACCTTTACAAAGTCATGTGCTCCGTGTACTTCCCGCATCTCAGGGCGCTCGCCTCCTGCGTCTCTGAGCTCGCCTCCCGCATCTCAGTGCTCACCTCCCGCGTCTCTGCGCTCACATCCTGCGTCTCAGGGCGCTCATGGCCTCCTGCCTCGCCTCTGGCGGAGTCTCGGTGCTCACTGCCCACGTCCTGCTCCACCCCCCTGCACTTCCTTTTCTTTCTGATTACTGGATCTAAATATGTTTTCAAAGCAGATCTCACTGCGGCAAACCTCAAAAGGACTTGTCTCCACGTGGTCAGTGTCCTCCACCTGCACGAGAAATGATCGTTTAGCGGACTGTAAAACTCTGAGCTTGAACTTCTCCTTCAGCGTTTTCAAAGTGACCGTCTAAGATCTTGCATTCACGGTTGCTGTTGAAAATGCTGGTGTCAATAGAATTTTTATTTCTTTGAAAGTATCAACTAAGTTACACGACCACAAGGCCCCACAGTAGGCCCTCTGTAAGCTGAGGAACAAGGAGGACCAGTCTGAGTCTCAAAACTGAAGAACTTGGAGTATGACGTTCAGGGGTACTGGAGAAGGATGTAGGCTGGGAGGCGAGGCCTGTGTCTCCTTTTCACGTTTTTCTGCTGCTTTGTATTTGCGGGCAGCTGACTAGATGGTGCCCACCCAATTAAGGGTGGGTCTGCCTTCCCCAGCCCACTGACTCAAATGCCAGTCTCCTTTGGCAGGACCCTCCCTGACACACCTTCAGTCCAGCAAGTTGCGGTTCCTGGGCTGTAATGTGCTTAGGTTTTCCTGTATCACCTCCAGGCAACACCTTCAGGACACACCCAGGATTGACACTTTGTGTCCGAATCAAGCCGACCCCTGGCTTTTAACCATGTGGGGCTATAGCCTTGTTAGGGTTTCCAGCCATGGTTTTTCCTCTCTCTCCTTTGACTCTTGGTGAGCCTTCTAATTCCAGGGAAATGTGGCTCATTGCTTCTTCAGCTGTTTTCCGCACTGCAGTTATTTCTCTCTCCTGCTGGAGTTTCAGGAGAGGCGAGGATGCTGATAACGTGCGTGCCCCCCTCACCCCTCAGAACTCTGAATGCCGTCCCCCGCACTGCCCCCCTCACGCCGTGTCCCGCGCTGCCCCCCTCACGCCGTGTCCCGCGCTGCCCCCCTCACGCCGTGTCCCGCGCTGCCCCCCCTCACGCCGTGTCCCGCGCTGCCCCCCCTCACGCTGTCTGCGGTCACCTGCATCTCGCCCGTGCTGCGGCTGGTCCCCTCGGCCATCCAGCACGTCCTCTGCACCTGCTACGTTTTCTTGCCCTTTGTCTTCCCTGCGGTCCAGGATCCTCTGGGGTCTTGAGCCCCCTCTTACCGGCAGGCCCACGGGAGGAAGGGCTCCAGGAAGGCTGTAGTTGCTCCTGCACCAGGTTTGGGGAGGTGGGTGATGCCCTTTGTCCTAATCCATAGGCTGCCTGGCACCTCCTGTGCCCTCTGCCATCTCGATGCCCCAGGACACCAGCTTAGCCTCTGGGGAGTACAGGCACCTGCCCTGACCGAACGGTGCCGTCAGGGTCAAGGTGAGCTCCACGGGGCAGCCTGAGAACCGAGTTCAGGCCATGTTACAGGAGGAGGTGAGAAGCAGGTCAGGGCCCAGCAGTGTTGGAGAATCTCCTTGTCCGCCTCAGGGACTCTGGGTGCGTGCTGGGCTGCGGAGGCTGGTGGCCTTGTCCCTGTCATCTCTGTGGGGGTGGAGATGCGGCACCATAGCCTTGTCTTGCTAGTGGCAGGGTGGGCTTGCTGGAGCTCAGCCTCTGCTTGACAGCCAGTGGGAGGGAGTTGCCAGGGCCAGGGCCTTGGTCCAGCGGCCCCCGTGGTTCTCGTAGGCGCCTGCCGAAGCTGTGGTGCAGCCCCAGGCATTTCCATGGGGGCACAGGCTGGAATCCCTGCTAATCTTGGATTTTACCTCAGTGCAAGATGTGGGTTGGAACCCTGTCTGGAGGTGCATGCCTCTTCCTCCTTGAGGACCAAGTGGCTGCCACCTCAGGCCTGGGGACTGGGGAGGCCTGCAGGCTGCCTGCATTTCACCACCGGAGCCCAAGCTGCTGGGGCTGTGGGCACAGGGTGCGGGGCAGCCTGGGCTGTGACTGCTGCCAAGCTCCCGGACAGCCTGGTGAATCCGTCTTCTCAGGCTGGCACTTCTGCAAAGCCAGGCAGCACAGTGTGTAAACAGTGTGGGCTCTAGCCGGGACTGCCAGAGCCCCTGCCACTCACTGTGTTCTGCAGAGCGTGGTCTGAGCTGCTCCGTGCCTCGCCCTTGCCCACGAGGTCAGATAGTGGGTCCCAGCTTGGGACTGTGGGAAGATGGAGTGTGCTAACGTGTAGGTGCGTCCTCTCTGCTCAGTCTTGCGGGATGTGCCTGGCGAGTTGTGGGGGTGGTGGCAGGAGTCGACACATGTCTGTTTCAGGGCTGGAGGTGACACCCGAGAAGGACCTGGCTGCAGGGGGCTTGCGGATGAGGATAAGGAGGGACGAGGAGGCATCGGACCCCACCTCTGCAGCTGCTCAGCTGCGGCGACTCCAGGACCACTTGCCCCCACCCTCGTCTGCCAGGTGACTCCCAATGTCCTGTGTGCTGAGCCCCCTGCCTGGCACTGCCACAACCCCTGTCCAGAGCACTGACTGGCCCCAGTAGGCTGCTAAGGGCCTTCTCTGGCTGTCTTGGTGGAAGCCTGGAGTCTGCACCCTGGCTGGGCGAGCAGTATTGGTGCCGTGTTTGGGCTTGTCAGTGCCAGCATTAGCTGGAGCCTGGGTGGGGCTGAGCCAACAGATACCCTTCCAGGCACTGCTCGTGCCTCTGAGAGGCATCCCCAGGGCTGGGGTTTAAGAGGCAGATGTCAGATCACCCCTGTACCAGGGTGAAGGACTGCAGGCCAGGGCCCACAGCTTCTCACAGGACCCCAGAGGTGGCTCTGAAGCCCAGGCCCTGTGTGGGCGGAAGCCACTGCTCACGAGAGCGAACCCCAGGCCCCAGCTGTGCTGTGGGAGTGGGGAGGCAGAGGCGGGTGACTGCAGCACATGTGAAGTCAGCATGTCCCATCTGCTCCTGTAGCCCCTCCAGAGTGTTGCTGGAGCCAGAGGAGGCCCAGAAGCTGGCAGCAGAGCGGGCCCGGGCACCTGTGGTGCCCTACGGCGTGGACCTGCACTACTGGGGCCAGGAGCTGCCCACAGCCGGGAAGATCCTCAAGTGAGTCCCAGGGCTTCTGAAGTTGGCCAGGGCACTCAGCCAGGGCCCCTGCCTGGGGAGGGTGCTGCCAGCTTGCCAGGCCTCCCTGGTTCTGAGGAAGCTGGCCCCGCTGCCCAGCTCTGCCCACCTTCCGAGCGCCTAGAGGGACATGGGTGGGCCTCCCCTGCTGAGCCGGCTTGTGGAGCCCAGCAGGGCTTTTCTGAGCCTTGCTGCTGCTGTGTCAGGGCATCCGTGGAGCTTGGGTGTTCCTGTAGGAACAGCCGGATGAGAAGCCAGTCCCCTAAAGGCGGCCCCAGGGCCCACCCTGTGTGTCCCGCTTCACCACCACACCGCATCAGGGCTGCTTGCAGTGACTGTGTGCCCACACCTCAGGAAGCTGCCTTCCCTGCCTGCTTCCCCCTCGGCATCCCCTACCGCGCTGGCCTCTTCTCTGGGGAGCTGCAGCAGAAGGGGGTACGCAGGAATCATCTGCTCAAAAGTCTGGGCTGCTGGGCCTGGAGGGGCCGCCTGAGTACTCCAGCCCCTGCCAGACCTCACTGGCGTGGCTATCGGGGGAGCAGGGCCCCTGCCGCCACCTCAGCTCCCACCTCAGGACAGTTCCACACACACAGGAGGTGAGCCCGCTCCTGCCCCTGCCAGGTGAGCCCGTCTCCCTTAGGGGGCAGAGGTGCTGGGTACCCCAGCCTCGCACCAGTCCTTGCCATCAAGACCCAGGGCCAGTGTGACACAGGAAGAGGCTGGCTTTTGATGCAGGGAACATTGCCGTCCCCACAGCACCTGTGATGGCTCAGCTTGAAGGGCTGGGCTCCCAGTGCAAACACACAAGCTAATGCTGCAGGGTCTGCGGGGCTGGGAAGCCCACCGTGATGTGGGAGCATCTCATCTTCGTGAGGCACCGACCTCAGAATCTCTGGAGAGAGTGGGGGCGGGGGCAGGGAGCCACGCGAGGGTCCTCAGGCAGCCACTGCCTCTTCCCGGACACCCGGCAATGGGCCCCAAGTGCCTGTGTGTCCTGGTGTGTCGTCCACTGCTGCTTCTGTTCGCAGGTTTCTGCTGGGCTCACACAGGCAGGACAGTAAGAGAGGCAGGCCCTGGCCTCATTCAGCAGGACTAAGATCTGAGGGCCCGTCCTCGGGGCTGCAGAGATGCTGCCCCTAGTGGGGGCAGATTGGGGCAGTGCACTGAGGGAGGGGCTGGGCAGGTAGGAAGAAACAGCTGTCCCTGCCACACGTTGCCACCAGGGATGCCCCAAGGCCAGCGCTTGGTTTCTGAGCCTGGCAGGTGATGCCTGGCAAAGCTCCCACCTAGAAGCAGACGCCTGTCCCTCCTCACGCCTGCCTGGCCTGGCCCCAGTACCCCGGGCTTTGCCCTGAGCCCCCGGGCAGTTGTGCCAGGTGAGAAACCTGAACAGCTTCCCGGTGAGGACCCGGTTAGTCCTGGATGGCACCAGGACCCTGCTGGGCAGGCCTGGCTTCACGCTGCAACTGCGTGGCCCGTCAGCACCACCCACCTGGTGCTGCGAGCTCACGGTTTCACGCCTCCCCTACCTGCCCACAGACCTGTGTGGGCCAGCTTGATGGTGGCCTGCACATGGGAGTGGCCCGGGCTGGGGAAGGGCCCGTGTCAGCCGCGTGGGCGGGGGTGTGTGGCTGGTGCAGGAGACACCACCTGGGTGTTGTGTGTGCTCACAGCCAGTTGAGGGCCACACTCCTGGCTGGCCACTAGCCAGGATGGCAGGGGCTGCTCACACCATATTCCATCACCAAGAGGAGGGGTCCTACCCTCCAGCTCTCAGCCCCATTTGGGGACATCAGAGAGCCTGGGCTTACCCCTTTCATTCGGGAGGTCAAGATATTGTAGCTCTGGGAGGCCAGGGCCGAGCCAATCCGTGGTGGGAGACAGGGCTGATGGGACTGGCACCCCCAGGCCCTGGAAACAGCTCTTTCCCCACAGCCTCTGGAAAGACCCCTCCCTTCGGGGCCTCGTACACAGGAGGCCACGGGTCCCGGCTGGGCATGGTGCTCACGCCTGGAATCCCAGCAGCGTGGGAGGCCGAGTTGGGCGGGTCACCTGAGGCCCGGAGTTTGAGATAAGGCGGGCCAACATGGCCAAAACCCCATCTCTACTGAAAATACAAAAATTAGCTGGGCGGGGTGGCGTGTGCATGTAGTCCCAGCTACTCTGGAGGCTGAGGCAGAAGAATCACTTGAACCTGGGAGGTGGAGGTTGCAGTGAGCTGAGATCGAGCCATTGCCCTCCAGCCTGAGTGGCAGAACAAAGCACTGTCTCAAAAAAATAAAGAAGCCTTGGCCAGGTGCAGTGACTCACACTTTTAATCCCAGCACTTTGGGAGACTGAAGTGGGCAGATCACCTGAGGTCAGGAGTTTGAGACCAGCCTCACCAATATGGAGAAACCCTGTCTCTACTAAAAATACAAAATTAGCCAGGCGTAGTGGCCCATTGCTGTAATCCCAGCTACTTGTGAGGCTGAGGCAGGAGAATTGCTTGAACTTGGAAGGCCGAGGTTGCAGTGAGCCGAGATCATGCCACTGCACTCCAGCCTGGGCAACAAGAGTGAAACTCCATCTCAGGGAAAAAAAAAAAAAAAAAACGGCTGGTGGGCTTTGGCCGAGGCGTGCAGAGGGGAGTATCCCTGCTCCTGGACAGGTAGGAAGCGGTGGAGCCTGTGGTGTGCTGGCTGCTAAGTGTTCCCTCTGCCACCCGCAGGGCGTTTCGTCCTGTCGGAGTTCTGGGTGGCAGAACTCTTAACTGCTTCTCCTACAGGGCCTCTCCTGGTGTGGCAGGAGGCATTGGGCCAGGTGCTTGGGCAGCCTCGGGGGAGCCATATGTGTTCTTGACTGTGGGGCACATGGCCAGGTGCTCTTCCTCATCCAGCCGGGCCTCTGCCCAAGATGCGTCTCCCTGTAGTGGGGCCAAGGCCCCGGGTGGCACGTTGTGCCTGCATTCCCACCCGCTAACTGCCCAAAGGCCCTGCAAGCGTGAGACCCCCTTATCCCAACCCAGCCTCACCCCAGACCAAGGTGGAGGCGGAAGTGAGGTCCACTGGCCCCGGGGCAGGGCCTTCTCCCCAGCATGGGCTGTGCCTGGGGCTCTGCTCCTCCAGCACCCTTGGGCACAGAGTGCGGAAACCTGGGAGCCTTGGGCAGAGCCGGCCGTCCCCCTGTCAGGAGGCAGCGGGCAGTCTCTCATCACTGGGAGCCCTTGGCACTGCCCAGCCGTCCTCCCCAGTTCCTGCTGGCCCCAAGCGTGGCTGTGTACCCTAGAAGGAGGCCTGGTGGTGGCACAGGGGCATCTGGGTCTGTGTGAGGGCCCCTCAGTCACTTCTCCCTGCCTGGGCATCCAGGTGGGCGGGGGGTGGAGTCCTCTACTGCCAGCACGCTCAGCTCCCCCATCCTGTGGCATTGCAGGAAAGCGTCTCCAAACAGGCTAATGACAACAGCAGAGCATGGGCCCGGACACACCTGGGAGGCCTGGCAAACCCGGGACAGCAGAGTCCAGTCTCCAGTGCCCGGCCCTCTGTGCTGCCGAGGGCTGCGTAGTCTGCGCTCCTTCACCTGGGTGTGCTGCCGCCCTGTCCTCACGCCCCTGTGGTGGAAAGACGACCTTCAAGGTCATGCCTGGGGGCCCAGCGACGGTCACCCTTGTGCTGTAGGGAGAGCCCCTCCTGCAGCTGGCAGTTGCGCCCATGGATCGAGACTGGTTCATGCAGAGTCAGAATTCAGACCCACGTGGGAGTGACCGTTCTGCTTTTGGGTGGTGCCCTCCGAAGCTTTGGGTGGCTGCGCTGCGGTGGTGTTTGGCCATCCCCTGCGCCTGCACACCCAGCCACACTCCTCTGGGGTCCCTGCAGCTCTGTGGCTCTCTCCGCAGGTCTGACTCCCAGCACCGCTTCTGGAAGCCCAGCGAGGTGGAGGAGGAAGTGGTCAACGCCGACGTCTCCGAGATGCTCCACAGCCGCCGCATCACTTTTGCGGGGACGTTCAAGCCGGTGCAGCACCGGTGCCGTGCCCTGAGGCCAGACGGCCGGCTCTGTGAGCGCCAAGACCGGCTGAAGGTGAGACCAGGGCCTGAGGGAACCAGGGTGGGTAGCCGGAGGGGTGCCGAGCCCCACCTGCCCTGGCCCTGGGTCGGGATGCTCCTGAGTACTGGGAAGCCCATGGAAGGGGCTTGTCTGTGGTGGGCAGAAACTCCTTCGTCGTGGCTGTCAGAAGATGGTGTCCAGAGGCTCCTGACCAGGGCCCTGTAGCCCAACAGCTGGGCACGTGGCTTGGTGAACTCACCAGGGGCCGAGATGCACAGTGTCCTCCATGGTTGCAGCCCGGCTCTGTGCTGGGCTGGGCTCCTCAGAAGCGAGGAGAGGCTGAGGGGCCAGGGCAGTTTCCAGCCTGGCAACTGGGCATGGTGCAGGGAGGTAGTCACTATGGCCAGGCTGGTGTGAAGGAGGCCTACACTCTCCACAGCTGCCCAAGAGCTCCCAGCTCTAGAGGGAGGACAGAGCCACCTCTGTGTCCCTGTGGTGGTCAGAATGCCCTCCCTTGAGGGGTGTGTGATTCCAGGTTTATGCACACCCTCCCTGGTAGCTATTTGTGCCTGAAGGGGGCAGTGGTCAAGGCGAGCGGAACCCCCTCCTCCCCTTCCCACTCACAGCCACCGTGTCCTTGTTCTGCAGTGCCCTTTCCATGGGAAGATCATTCCGAGGGACGATGAGGGACGGCCGCTCGACCCAGAGGAGAGGGCCCGGGAGCAGCGGCAGCAGCGGCAAAAGCAGGAGCGCCCGGGTAGGCCTGGGCAGGTGGGCAGGGCGGACACCACAGGAGCACTGCCTCTGGCGGCCCGCGTCGTGTCTGCGGAGTCACGGAGCACCTGCTCTGCCAGCGTGGTCCATGGTGCTTATACGACCCTCAGTCCTAATTGGTAGAATCCGGAGGGGTGCTGCCCAAGCATCCTGGGTTTGGGGGATCCAGGGGATGCTCCAGCTTAAGGGGGAGTCACATGTTCATGAGACCCCGACCAGGAGGTGGGCACCCAGGGCCCCGAAGCCACAGGTGCCATCTGTGTGGCTGGGTCCTGCTTCCTCGTCGTGTTTTCAGGCAGGTGAAGGCCTTGAGGCAAGAGAAGTGATCACACTGAGCCCAGAGTGCCTTCCAGGAAGCCCTCTGGCCTCCTCAGTGCCCTGCACCTGCCTCAGTGTGCAGGTTGCCACGGCTCTGTCCAGAAGGCACGTGGCCACTGTCTAGGCACCTGCTAGACAGTGGTGGCAGGAGTGCAGGTGCCAGAGGCCCTGGACAGCAAGGCCACTGTGGAGCAGCACTGCTCCAACAGCGGGGCCCATGTGCCCACCCTCCCTCACCCGGGGCCCATGTGCCCGCCCTGCCCCGTCTCCCCCGGGGCCCATGTGCCCGCTCTCCCTCACCCGGGGCCCATGTGCCCGCCCTGCCCCGTCTCCCCTGGGGCCCATGTGCCCGCCCTCCCTCATCCGGGGCCCATGTGCCCACCCTGCCCCGTCTCCCCCAGTGCCCCTGTGCCCGCCCTGCCCCATCTCCCCCGGGGCCCATGTGCCCGCCCGCCCTCACCTGGGGCCCATGTGCCTGCCCTGCCCCATCTCCCCCGGGGCCCATGTGCCCGCCCTCCCTCACCCGGGGTCCATGTGCCCACCCTGCCCCGTGTCCCCCGGGGCCCATGTGCCCACCCTCCCTCACCTGGGGCCCATGTGCCCACCCTGCCCTGTCTCCCCTGGGGCCCATGTGCCCACCCTGCCTCACCCTGGTGGAGGTGCGTATCTGTTTTCGAGGGAAGATTTGTTTTTGGAGGTCCTGGCCAGCCTCGGGCTCCCTCTCTCTTTTTTAAATCTTATTTTTTATTTTTTTATTTTTTTGGAGGCAGGGTTTCTCTATTCACCCATGCTGGAGTGCAGTTGCGCAATTAGGGCCTCCCAGGTTTGAGCGATCCTCCCGCCTCAGCTTCCTGAGTAGCTGGAATTACGTGCTACCATGCCTAATTTTTGTATTTTTATTTTAGTAGAGGTGGGGTGGCACTGTATTGCCCAGGCTGGTCTTGAACTCTTGGTCTCGAGCGATTCTCCTGCCTCAGCCTCTCACCATGCTGGGATTACAGGTGTGAGCCCCCCCCGCAACACAGCCTCGCTCCTTTTTGGAGAGTGACCGCGCCTGCAGGCCTGGACCCGGCCCAAAGTGGGGGTCACAGCTTGTCTTGAAGAGCGGTGCTGGGGCCCAGCGTCCCTTCCAAGCTGTCTCTGCCATGGCTCCTGGCATCTTGCTCTCTGGTCATGAGAGGCAGGTGTTGAATGCAGCCTGATGCCCGGAGGCAGTGGCTTGGCCTGGGCGGTGGGGAGGGCCCTGACCTGCTAATCTCCGGGCCAGGCCTCCCTGGTGGCTCACACTCAGGAGCAAATTAAGTGCCTACTTTTTGTGTCAACCCTGAAGAGTATCTGGTTTTCCAGGCCTTGGTGACTTGTTAACAAACAGGTATCAGGCCGCGGGCTGCAGCCGGCGCTGGCCAGTCAGATGTGAAATAGCGTCTCTTTACTAACTACGGTATCGATCCCCGCCTCCCTTGCGCACGGGGCAATTTTCCTTTCCCTGGCGCTAACCTCAGTGACAATGTGCGTGGTGCTGCAGGCCCGTCAGCCCCGGGAAGGCCGTGCGGCCCCAGCATCTATTGATTTTCCTCAAAGGCTTTTAAATTGCTCCTTCGTTTCACTGAGACGCTCGCTCCATCTCTACTGGGTGCCGGCGCTTTGTCGTTGTGTTTAAACAATTGCTCCATTCACTGGGTTCCTAAACTGTGACGCCTTCTTATTACTGGGAGATAAACTGTTTGGACAGTTTTCCTTAATCTTGGATTAATCGTTCCTGTATCTGAATCGTGGGCCCCGTATTCCTTCACTTCAAAGAATCCGCTTGGGGAGGCCAGGCCATCCATCTGAGGCGCAGGCATCCCTCCGGGGATGTGCCCCTGTGGCCTCGCCCCGCTGGCCCAGCTCGTAGGGTCCTGTCTGCAGGAGCGGGTGCCTCGGACCATCGGTGCCTAGCCCCCTTCTGGGAGCCAGGGTCGTCTGTAAGTCCCTCGCCCATCACGGTCCCGTCAGGGGTGGCCCTCCCGATCCCGACCAGCACCACGCCTGGTGGATGCCCACCACCGCCTTGTACGAGGAACCCCGCAGGAAGCCTGGGCCTCTGAACCTCGAGGGCCTCGGTGCCACTGCGCGGTGGGTGCTCTCAGCCTGCAAAGGCTGCTCAGTGGGCTGGGGACACTTGTGTCCCCTCACTGCCACAGGGCCTCAAGCAGACAGTGCCCAGCTTGCCTGGGAAGGGCAGTTCCATCTAGGAGAGCCCACTGTGCATTTCTAGGCCCGTGGCCAGGTCATCTTCAGACCAACTAGAAAGAAAAGCCCTTTGCTGACCATCATGCTCGGCCCAGCTCTGCCGCACGCAGCTTCCCAGCAGCAGGCGTGTCCAGCAGAGCCACAGTTGGCCCAGCGGGGCGCGGTCCAGCCTGCAGGCAGGGAAGCTTGCGAGCTTGCAGATGGCACCAACCCCCCGACTGCTGGCCTTGGGTGCCTTCCAGCCTTGGAGGTCCATGGGTCCATGGCCCTAGGAGCGGCCTCTGGGCCCAGTCCCAGCTCCCACCTCTGTGGGCTGCAGGGGCCTGTGGGGGTGCAGGGCGGTGGGAACTAGCTCTGTGTCACCTTCACCGCACAGTGGCCGGCGTGCCCGCCTTCCTCAGCCTGCTGTTTAGGGAATGCGAGTCGCCAGCACAGAGCATTCTCTCAGGCCCACTGGTGCCAGGATATGGGCGTGGGCAAGCTGACCTGGCCCCCCATCAGTACAAGACCAGGAGCCCCTCCTGGGTGCCTCGAGACTCTGGCTGGTGCCAGGCATTTCCTGAAGTTCTTGAGTTTTGTTTGCAGAATGGCAGGACCCTGAGTTGATGAGAGACGTGGAGGCAGCCACAGGGCAGGATCTTGGCTCGTCCAGGTATAGCGGGCACGGCCGGGGGAAGAGGAGGAGGTACCCGCACCTCACCAACCTGAAGGCCCAGGCTGACACCGCCCGCGCGCGCATCGGGAGAAAAGTCTTCGCCAAGTAAGAGTGGCTGCTGGGTCACCTCCCACCACGTGGTCCCCAGAGTGAGGGTATTCGAGGGGGACCTTCTGAGTTCCAAGATATTCCAGGGACCTGGGGCCTCCAGGAGCTCCCCTGCTGTGGGTTCCCCTGGGTGACCACCCAGCCTTTCCCCAGGGAGGGGCAGTGCCAGCCAGCAGGGGCAGCAGGCCGGGTCTGGTCGGGAATGCCCCTGAGTGCTCCCCGGGATAAGAGGGGCTTGACCACCAGGCACCAGCATCCTCGATTCCTGGGGAAGCCGTGCCAGGACACAGGCTTCTGCTGGTGCAGAGTGAGCCCCTGGTCTCTCCCTTGCCTGGCTGTGCCCCAGGGCAGTGTCTGCATATTTCTGCAGCGGTGACTTCAGAGAGGGCAGTGACTGCAAAGGCTGGCAGAACAGGGGTCCATGTGTCAGCCCCAGCAGAGCCCACCCCGGCGTGGCGGCTCAGCACTGACTCTAGGAGGCTGGCCTGGTGTCCTTGCAGCCCAGTGTGGGCCTGTGTGACCGGCGAAGCCTCGGCAGGGCCAGAGTGCGAAGCCCACCAGCCCGGCGCCCCCGCGTATGGCCTGTCTCCTGGGCCGCGGCCCGGCGCCCCCACGTGCGGCCTGTCTCCTGGGCCGCGGCCCGGCGCCCCCGCATGCGGCCTGTCTCCTGGGGCGCGGCCCGGCGCCCCCGCGTGCGGCCTGTCTCCTGGGCATGGCCCGGCGCCCCCGCGTGCGGCCTGTCTCCTGGGGCGCGGCCACTTGCAGGGCACTGTTTCTCTCTTCTCATTGCCTTGCTCTCCAGAAGAAAATCGAGAGTGCTTGTTTAGAAGCACCTGAGACTGTTGAGTTCCTCCCAAAGCTGTGCCAAGTCCCTGCTGGTGCAGGTTTGTCTGGAAGCGCCAGTTTGGTGGCCCCCACCCGTCGCTGTCCCAGAGACCATCTTGGACACACCTGGAAGGTGCTAAGTTCACGGCGCAGAAGAGGCGCCTCCTGGCCAGCGTGACCGTGCACCCTCCTGAGTGGGCTTGGGATGGGGGGAGGCGCCTTCACCGCACCCAGACAGCTTCCCCTGGGCTGGTGGGCGGTGCATCCACGGCCTTGCTTGCGTGGGGCAGGGGTGCCGGTGTGGGCTGCAGAGAGGCTGATGGGGGCCCCTGGCACAGGGCTGGACCCATCATGTCTGCCAGCCATCCAGTGTGCTCGGCCCCTGGTAGCTCAGCCGGGGCAGAGGCCAGCCTGTGTGCTGACGCCCAGGAGGAGGAGCAGCCAAGGGTCCTGTGCTGGGCTCCTCCTTGTGTCTCATGGGGACAGCGAAGCCCATGGCAGGAGCTGGCTCTTCACAGTAGCTGTGTAGCCCAAAGCCCTCCCTGCAGAAAGGACCCGGGGTGACTGCAGTCTAAACCCTGCCTTGAGGGGCCCCATAGCAGTGCCTGGCAGTCCCACAGGGGCTGCAGCTGAGTGGCAGCATCGCCACATTGTGGCCTCAGGCCCTGCTGGCTCCAGACCCTCGTGTGCCGCAGCACCTGAGCTGGCCCACACAGCACACCTCGTCCCATGCCCTCCCTACTGCAGCCGCGGCCCCGCCTTTCCGGCCCACGTGTGCAGCAGCGGGCAGGGTTGTCCTGACACCTCCTGGCTGCATCTCTTGCAGTGCCACTCCCCAGGAGGCCAGGGTGGCCCTCATCCTGGAGTACGGGAGGCCACGGGAGAAGTGCCAAGGTGGGGTGGGGCCACTGTCACCCATGCAGAACCACCCACCTCAGACCCTGGCTCTGGGACCTGGGGCGGCCCTTTCCAAGCCTGTCTCTGTCTCGGGATGGGCCAAGGGGCCAGTGACCATCTGTCTCTGAAGGTGGCAGCTGCAGGAAGTCTGTCAGTGTCCGAGGGCAGCTGCTGCCCCAGGACCAGTGCCTAACCCTGGTGACCCCCCTGCTGGGAGCCCAGGCCCCTGGGGTAACCTCCCAGGTCACGTGTTGCCTCCTTTTCCCACAGGGCAGCTGTCCAGAGGGTAGTTGCAGCCATGAACCGGATGGACCAGAAGAAGCACGAGAAGTTTTCAAACCAGTTTAACTATGCACTGAATTAGAGAGCTGTGCCCAGGCACCCTCAGCACCTCTCCTCCCTCTGCCGGTGCCTCAGGACACCAGAGTGGGCGTGGGTCTGGGCAGTGACCATGCTTTTGTCTGTTACTGTGTTTGATGTAAAGAAGTGCTATTAAAATGCCCTGAAGGTGGGGCTCTCTGCTGCTGCGGGGTCCAGCACCATCTGCTGACGGGTCTGGCCTTGCAGAAGAGGCCCTTGAGCCTGGAGATGTGAACCTGGGCAGTGAGCCTGTTCCCAGAGGGCGTCCAAGAGTTCTGTAGGGCCAGTGCCTGTGGTGGGGCAGAAAGTGCCTGCAGCTCCTCCTTCAGAGCCCGCATGCCCCAGCCAGGAGGCGACCGCTCAGAGGAGCTCTGGGGAAGCCCACTTTTGTGCAAATGCTGTTTTTAACACAACCACCAAGGCTAAGGAACCATTCACTCACCTGCTTCTGTTTCTGGATGTGCCTTTTTATACAGCGTGTGGTCTTCTGTGTGCTGAAGACCGATACCGAGCATCTTCTCACGTGCCTGCTGGCCACTGTATGTCTTCTTTGGAGAGGCGTCTATTCAGATCTTTTTCCTATTTTTAATTGAATTGTCTGTCTTGAGTTGTAACAGCTTTTTTTTCTCTTAGAGATGGGCTTTCACCCTTACCCAGGCTGAGTGCAGTGGTACAGTCATAGCTCACTGCAACCTCAGGCTCCTGGGCTCCAGCCACTCTCCCTCGTCAGCCTCCCAAGTAGCTGGGACTACAGGCGCGTGCCACCACGCTTGGCTAATTTTTAAATTTTTTGTAGAGACGAGGTCTCACTGTGTTGCCCAGGGTGGCCTCAAACTCGTGGCCTCAGTCGATCCTCCTGCTTCAGTCTCCCAAATTGTTGGGATTGCAGGCATGAGCCACCGCTCCTGGCACGGGTTTTGTATATTGTGAATACTAGATCCTCGTGTGATTTGCACAAACTTCCCTCCATACTGTCGTTTCACTTTCTGGACGGTGTCCTCTGAAGCACAGAAGTGAATTCTGATGAAGTCCAGCAGTTTAATCTGTTTTTTTGCTTTTGTTGCTTATTTTTTACTGTCACATCTCGGCAGCCATCGCCCAATCCGGAACCAGAGATTTGCACCTGGTTTCTAAGAAGCATGTGTCATTTCAGCTCTTAGGTGTCGATCTTGGCCCGCTGTGAATCAGGCTTTGTGTGTGGTGTGAGAGCCCATATTCTTCTGCATGTGGGTTGCACGCTTAGCCCAGCACCATTTGTTGAAAACATTATTTTTCCCTATTGAATTATCTTGGCACCCTTATTGATCATCATTGACCAAAAAGGGACAGGTTTATTTCTGGGCACTCTATCCCATTGACCTGTTTAGCCCTACGCCAGCACCACCGCGCGTCGGTCAGTGTGGCTTTGTTGGGGTCAGTTTTACTGTGTTCTGTTTCAAGGTTGTCTTGACTACTCTGCATCCCTGCATTTCCAAATGAATTTTAGGGTCCGCTCATCAGTTTCTTCAAAAAAAAAAAAAAAAAAGGCAGCTGAGATTTTGATAGGAACTGCATTAAATCTAGAGGCTGCTTTGGGATGTGTTACATCTTAATGGTAAATCTTTCGAGTCATGAGCTTCTGACTATCTTTCCATTTACTTGGGTCTTTTAAAATTGATTTCAACAGTATTTTGTTGTTTTCAGTATATAAGTCTTACACTTACTTTGTTAAATTTATTCATAAGTGTTTTATTTTTTTGATTTGTAACCAAAAGGATTATAAATGCAATTATAAACTATTAAAGGATTATAAATTGCATTTATAAAAGCAATTTTAAGTTTATTTGTTCTCTGAATTTCATCTTGGGACCATGGTTGCTAATCTGTGAAGTACAGCTGACTGTGTGTGTTGATCTCGAATGCTGCACTCCTTGCTGAACCCGTTTATTCTAATCAGTTTTGTGTTCCCTCAGATTTTCCATACACAGAGCCGTGTCATCTGCAAACAGCTTTCTTTCTGTCTGGACCTAATTGCACTGGTCAGTACCTCCGGGACGGTGTTGAATAGATGTGAGGACAGGCATCCTCCTCTTACTCCCGATCTTAGCGGGAGCGCTGTCTTTCACCCTGGAGTGAGACGCTCTCTATCAGGCTGAAGAAGTTACATTCTACTCCTGGCTTGTTGAGTGTTTGTCATAAAGGGTTGGATTTTGTCAGACGCTTTTTCTCTGTGTGTTGAGATGATAGTTTGATTCTCTCCTTTATTCTGGTGAGGTGGTATGTTACATTGTTTCTCATATGTTGAAACGACCTTGCGTTAATGGGATAAATTGCGCTTGTCCCTGGCGGATGCTCTTTCTCTGTGCTGCTGGGGTGCTTTGCTAGGGTTTCGCGTCTGTGTTGATGAGGGATGTGGGTCTGTCGTCGTCTTGTGATGTCTTTGTCTGGCTTTAGCCGTGTCAATACTGACTCAGAGACTGAGGTGGGAAGTGTTCCCTCCCCTCTTATTTTGTGGAAGAGTTGTGAAAGATTGTTGTTAATTATTTAAACGGTTGGTGGAATTTACTGGTGAAGGCTGGGCTTTTGTGAGATTTTTTTTTTCCTAATTCAGTATCTTCACTTAGAGATCTGTTTAGATTTTCTGTTCCTTCTTGAGTCAGTTTCAGTAGTTTGTATCTTTCTAGGAGTTTGTCCCTTTCTAGGTTATTTGTTGCAATCTGTTTACATATAATTGTTCATAGCATTAAAAAATTTTTTTTAACTGACAAAGTCTCACTCCGTTGCCCAGGCTGGAGTGCAGTGGTGCAATCATAGCTCACTCCAACCTCAGACTCATGGACCCAAGTGATCCTCCCACCTCAGCCTCCCCAGTAGGTAGGATCACAGGCGTGCACCATCACATCCAGCTAATTTTCTTTGTCTTTGTTTGGTTTCGTTTTGTTTGAGACAAGAGTCTCGCGCTGTCACCCAGGCTGGAGTGCACTGGCGCGACCATGGCTCACTGTAGCCTTAACCTCCCAGACTCAAGTGATCTTCCCATCACAGCTTCCTGAGTAGCTAGGACTACAGGGCCACGTCACTCTGACTGGCCAATTTTTTTAAATCTTATTTTTGGTAGAGATGGGGTCTCACCATGTTGCCCAGGCTGGTCTCGAACTCCCAGCCTCAAGAAATTTTCCTGTCTTAGCATCACAAGGTGCTGGGATTACAGACATGAGCTATCACACTCACCCCTAATTTTCTTTAAATTTTTTTTGTAGAGATGGGATCTTGCTGTGTTGCCTGGGTTGATCTCAAACTCCTGGCCTGAAGTAATCCTCCCACCCTGACCTCTGAGAGTGCTGGGATTGTGATGTGAGCCCAGCCAATTCCTAGTGTCTTCTGGTTTTAGTCATTCTTCTCTCTTTCACTCCCCCTGGTCAGTCCAGCTAAAGATTTATCAATTTTGTTGATCTATTTAAAGAAACAGCCGGTTTTATTATTCCCTGTGATTTTTCCATTCTTTATTTTGTTAATTTCCACTGTGATCTTACTTCCTTTGGATTGCTTTGAGTTTCGTTTTCTCTTCTTTTTCTTGTTTCTTAAGATGGAAAATTGGCTTATTGATTTGAAATCTTTCAATATAGATAGAATATAGAAATACTTCAATATAGAAATCTTTATATAGCTATACATTTTTATCTGAGTGCTGATTTATTTCATCCCCTAAGTTTTGGTATATTGCATTTTGCCTTTTTTAAATCTCAAAGAATTTTCTGATTTCTCTGGTGATGTATTTTACCTCTTGGTTATTTAAGAGTTTGTTGTTTAATTTCCACATATTTGTGAATTTCGGAAATTTCCTTCTGTTATTGATTTCTTTTCTTTTTTTGTTTTTGAGAGACAGGATCTCACTTTGTCTCCCAGGCTGGAGTGCAGTGCCGTGATCACAGCTCACTGCAGCCTTGACCTCCCACCTCAGCCTCCCGAGTAGCTGAGAGTATAGGCATGCACCACCATGCCTGGCTAAATTTTTAAAAATGTTGTTGTAGGGACGGGGTCTGACTATGTTGCCTAGGCTGTGTTGGAAATCCTGGGCTCAAGCGATCCTCCTGCTTTGGCCTCCCAAAGCGTGAGCCACTGTACCTGGCCTGTTACTGATTTCTTATTTCACTCCGTTGTGGCTGAAGAACATACACTGTACGATCTCCCTTCTTTTATACGTACTGAGAGTTACTTTGTTGGCGTGCCGTGTTTTCTGTCCCGGAGTACTGAGGGTGTCTCTCCTGCTCCTGTTGGGCGGCGTGCTCTGGAGACGCCTGCTAGGTCTCCTTGGTTCACGGGGGCGTCTGTGTCTTCTCTTCCCTTCCTGCTCTTCTGTCTAGTTATGTTGATGTTGACTGTGGCCTACTGAACCCTTCAATTGTGTCAGCTTTTGTTTGACACATTTCGAAGCTCTGAAAAGTGCATCCATGTTTCCATCTGAACAGACCCTCAGCATCTCGTCGTGTCCTCTGTCTCTAGTAAAAAGGTTGTTGTAAAGTCCCTCTCATCTGATGTTAGTAGAGCCGCTCTTTTGATTATTGTTTGCATCGTATCTTTTTTCGTCCTTTTATTTTCATTGTATCTCCGAATCTGAAGTGTGTTTCTTGTAGACAGCATACAGTGGGGTTATGTTTGTAATCTGTTCTGCTGGTCTCTGCTGTTTGAGAGGGATGTCTAATCCATTTACGTTCAGTGTGATCACGGAGAAGGCTGGATTTATATCTACCGTTTCTAAATTTGTTTTCTATATTGTCTTTTTTGTCTTTCTTCCTGTATTCGTTTGCGTGTGTGTTAAACAGACATTTAATTCTATTGTAACACTGTAATTTCCTTGTCTGTTCTACTGGGTTTTTAAAAAGTAATTTTCTTAGGGCTGCTCTGAGTATTACTGTAACAACTTAATCAGGTATTCGGATGAACTTACTAATGTACAGAAACCATAGCTTTGTTTGCTGTCAGCTTCTCGGTGCTGTTTGTCGTACAGACGCCACCTTTTAGATTGTAAGCCCGTCAGCTCTCGTAATGACCGCTTTGTGCCGTTGTCTTTTAAGTCACGTAGAGGAGGAAAAGGTTACGAACAGAAGTGAGTTGCTGCCGTCTCTGTCGCTGGCTTTGCAGCTGTCTCTCGGGTGCTGTTTGTGTGGATTTGCCTGTAGTGTCTTGGACTTCAGCCTAAGTATTTCTTGTAGGACGGATCTTCTAGCAATGAATTCTCTTTATTTTTGTTTATCTGGGAGTATTGTAATTTCTCCTTCACCTTTGAAGACTAATTATGCTGGATATAGCCCTCTTGGTTGGCCCTCTTTTTCTTTCAGTCCTCTAAAGATGTCGTCGCACTGCCCTCTGGCCTCTGTGGTTTTCCAGTAGAAGCCAGCCACTGACCTGGCAGGAGGCAGTGCCCTGTGTCTCGGTCTCTCTGGCCTCTGTGGTTTCCGGTAGAAGCCAGCCACTGACCTGGCAGGAGACAGTGCCCTGTGTCTCGGTCTCTCTGGCCTCTGTGGTTTCCGGTAAAAGCCAGCCACTGACCTGGCAGGAGGCAGTGCCCTGTGTCTCGGTCTCTCTGGCCTCGGTGGTTTCCGGTAGAAGCCGGCCACTGACCTGGCGGAGGCACTGCCCTGTGTCTCAGTCTCCCTGGCCTCCGTGGTTTCCAGTAGAAGCCGGCCACTGACCTGGCAGGAGGCACTGCCCTGTGTCTCGGTCTCTCTGGCCTCCGTGGTTTCCGGTAGAAGCCGGCCACTGACCTGGCAGGAGGCACTGCCCTGTGTCTCAGTCTCCCTGGCCTCCGTGGTTTCTGGTAGAAGCCGGCCACTGACCTGGCGGAGGCACTGACCTGTGTCTCGGTCTCTCTGGCCTCCGTGGTTTCCGGTAGAAGCCGGCCACTGACCTGGCAGGAGGCAGTGCCCTGTGTCTCAGTCTCCTTTGCTTCTGACTGTTTTACTGTGAGTGTCTAATTGTGGGTCTTTGAGTTTCGTGGATATAAAACTTAATATTTTTCAGCAAATTTGGGAAATTTTGGGTTGCTGTTCCTCGAAATATTCTGTGTCCCTCCTCTCCGTCCTCTCCTCGGACTCCAGTTGTGTGTGGGTGTGGAGCCGGGCAAAGCTTCGGGGGCTTCCCTGACTTACCTTCTTCCTTTCTCTTCTCGGAACGGAGCATCTCAACTTGCCTGTCTTCAAGGTCACGGATGCTTTTGCCAAACAAAACCTGAGGCTGCTCTAGTGAATTTGCATTTCAGTTGTACTTTTCTGTTCCAAACTTCCATTTGCTTCTCTTCTGTAAGTTCTGTGTCTTTACTCATATTCGTTATTAGTGAAGCATCATTCTCATGCTCTAATTCTGAGGAACAGCTTTCTGTAGTCATTCAAACATATTTATAGAAGCTGATTTCAAGTACTTGTCTAGGCTGGGCGTGGTGGTGACACCTGTAGTCCCAGCTACTCAGGAGGCTGAGGCAGGAGGATCTCTTGAACCTGGGAGGCGGAGGTTGCAGTGAGCCGAGATTGAGCCAGTGCACTCCAGCCTGGGCGACAGAGCGAGGCTCTGTATCAAAAATAGATAGAGAGAGAGATTAGTTAGACGCAGATGTACGGACAGACGGACAGACGGACAGGCAGAGGACCCGTCCCGTAAGTTTAACATCAGGGCCTATTCGGGGGCAGTTCCCGTCGATGGCCTTTTTTCTCACGTATGAGCCAAGGAAGTAACATCCTCTTTCTTTGTGGTCTCGTCTGTTTTTTGAAGACCGGACGCTTTAGTGTGCTGTGCAACTCTGGAAGCCAGATGCCCTCTCCACGAGCTTGTCGTTTTCTGTACGAACTGATTTGAAGCGTCCCCCTGGTCAGCTTCGTGTTCAGCTGGTGACTGGACAGAGGTCCTCTCCAGTGCTTTGCACCCGTCACTCCTGGTTCTGCCACGTGCTGCGCGTGCGTGCCGAGCGTGCCTTCACTTCTCACTCGCACACAGCCACAAGGCGGCGAGAGGCGAGGGGTGCCGCTCGGGCTTCTCGGCACACACACCGCACTGTGCTTGTGCACGGCCTTGCGTGCTCCAGGAGTGGAGCTTCTCAGCAACCACCCTGGGCATCTCATTCTTCAGATCTTCCTTTCACGAGTTCTGGCCAACCTCCCGTCTGCCCCAGCTGGCATCCGCGTCGTGCAGTGTTACACAGCCGCTGCTTGTCCACACACGCCTCCGGAGCCAGCTGAGCCAGGCCAAACAACAGGGCCTCTGAGTGGGATTTTTCCAGGAAGCAGCCAGACAAGTCAGATGGTGGCGGTTCTGCAGGGGTGGGGCTTTGGGTGGCTGCAAACCGGGTCCTCCCCGTCCCCAGGCACGGTGCACGTGAGGCTGCTGGTCGCAGAGGCTGCTGTGGAGCTGCGGCGAGGGACATGGGAACAGTGCAAGTTCAAGGCCGCAGAGCTCCCTGTTCTTATCAAAATCCGGCCATTTTTCTTAAAACACTCTAGGGTCGTACAAGCCTTCTCTTCATCTCCGGAGCTCTGGAAAGCGGTTTTCTCAGTTTTGCCAGGGCTTGTGTCGTCACAGGGGCGTGGAGCTCAAGGCCCTTGTCTCACATTCCAGGAAGTGCCTGCCCTCGTGCCCCTTGTGGCTGCGTGGTCTCTCGTGTGGCCGGCGCCTGCTGTTCCTGCACGCGGCTCTGACCGTTGGCTCTAGGGCTGCCTGTGATCTTTCTCACGTCCGCAGTCCCGCGGCAGATAGCCACGTACGTGCAGCTTTTCCTACACGTTTTGTACGTACCTACACTCACCTGTGCCAGACTCCTCGAAGGGGAGCTGCTGCGCCTGGGCGTTCGTGCAGTTGCTGTGGCGATGGATGTTGCAGAGTTGCCGCTGGGACTGGCGGCGTTTTGCTTTTCCACACAGCGCGTGGGAACGCGTGTTTCCCAGACCCTCGCCCACCCACTGTGTCAGCAAACGTTTTGATCTTTGCCGAGCTGCATGAAAAAGGGTAGACGTTTCTCTTAGGAGTGCAGTGCCAGCGTTTGCTACGTTTGGAATCCCTTGCTTCCGCTTTTCTGTGAATTCTGTGTCCGTATCGTCTGCTCCCTTTCGTCTTGTTGGTGTATTTCCCATTCAGTTGTGGGAGCTCTGCTCATGAGCAGCTCTGGGGCTGTGTGATGTGTTGCCAAGCATTTCCTCAGTTTGTCTTCTGATTTTGCTTTTGTTTTGCCATCTAGATTTTTATGTAGTTGAAATATCAGTCTTTCTTGGCTTAGAAGTTTTGTGTCCTAGTTAGAGTGCTCTTCCCCACTCAGAGATTATATTTGAAATTTTTTCTATATTTTCTTCTAGTACTTTTATGGGTTTCATTTTCACATTGAAATCATTGATCTACTTCTAATTTTTTGATATAAAATGTGAGCCAGGAAACCTAGTCTTTAAATTTCAGATAGCTAGCTGCCCAGGCGTCCCTGCACCTGTGCCGATCCGGAGTGCCCGCCTGCTCACCAAGGCCTGGCATGGTGGCCCTGTGGGCTTCCTGTCCTGCCGGCCACGTCAGGCGCTCTTACCGTGGGTTCCACTCATGGTGGCTTTTAAATATGTTTTTATGGCAAAGACCCCTTTTCTATTTCTGTCCACCTTGAGATAAACTGGGACTGCTGGGATAAGATGGGAGAGGAGAGACGGTTTTGTAGAATGGAGTTCAGGACTGATTTGTTAGCTTGGTGCTTTTTCATATCAGACCTTCTAATGAATTTTCATGAATGCTTATTAAAATAAAAGCCTTCGACTCTGTGCTTGTGACCTGTAGAAGTGAGGGGCCCTGTGCGGTGAGGGCACTGCGCTGGCCCTTCTGGCTGGTAGGGTGAGGGCGGGGACTGTGCCCCTGGGTGCAGCTTCAGCACTGTGGGCCCAGGCCACTGTCAGTGACTTGGCGCTAAGGGGGTGCTGGGGTAGGCCCTCCTTTTCTGAGATTCCCTTAGCAGACCCCTTCCCAAAGCGGTTTGGGTCCCCATGAGCCAAGCAGATGGAGGGGGCGGAGGAGCCCGGGGCAGCCTGGCCTGCAGAGGCATTTAGAGCCACAGGGCAGGGCTGTGCCCAGTTCCTGCAGGAATCACCATGAGAGTGGGTACCCCCCGCCTCAGGGAGGGAAGGGAGCAGCGAGGATTAAGGCTGGGAAGACGAGGCCTGGGGGTTCCTGAGAGTGGTCCCGCGGCCCAGAAAGAACCCGCAGCCTCCCTTTGCCTGCGCTGCCTTCTGGAGGGAGCCCCAGCAGCCCCCGGGAGCTTCCTGCAGCACCCGCACCCGCAGCCCTGCACTCCTGGGGTTGTGCCTGTGCTGGGACTGAGCCTGGGCAGCTGAGGAGCAGCACAGATGCCAGGGGGCAGCAGCTCACCATCCCTTCCTGCGTCTCTGCGCTGACATGGGCCAGTAGCCCAGGTAGCCGGGCTTTAAAAACAGGACCATCAGGCCCAGAGGGGACAGGGTGGGCACTGTGGCAGCCTCACGTTGCAGGCGAGGTCAGTAGCTGTGGGGGCCTTGGCAGGTGCACACCGAGTCCCACTGAGGATGGGAAGGGAGCTCCATTCATGCGGCATCCACCAGGAAGGGCGGAGGCTGTGGAGAGGCCCCGGGCTGCCCAGGGCGCACAGCTAAACAGAGGGTGGCCCTGGGTCATGGGGACAGAGGAGCTGGGGTCTGAAAGTAGCGCTGCAGACAGAGCATGGCTGCCAGGCACAGCCACACCAGCAATTGGATCTGCCGGGCGTGGCTTTTGAGAAGGGCAGAGGCATCAAGCAGAGAGATTCCAGAAGTGGGGTGCCCGTTAGGGCAGGTGGCCTGGGTCTGGTGGGCAGGGCTGGCAGGAGCAGGCCCTCAGTGCCAGGCCAGGGCTCCCTCCCAGGGCTGTGGGGGTTACTGGTGGGGCTCACAGTGGAGGGAGCTCATCCTGGCTGGTCCAAGGTGCTGCTGCCCTCATCCAGGGCAGGCTGGTTGAGTTCAGCCCGGAGAGCAGCAGAGGGTGGGTGCAAGGAGTGACGGAGGGCGGACTGGCGGGCATGGGTCACAGCCCCAGTGCAGGGGTGGACAGGCCACCATGGAAAGTGGTGTCAGCTACACAGAACCGGAAACTCCAGCTAAGAGTGGCGCTTAGACATAAGGATTTGTATTCCATTAGTCCAGAGTGGAAGGTAGGTGCCCCCAGGCATGTATGAGGGGGCCCAATGCCTGGTTTAGTATCAGAGCACGTGGTCTCCAGCCACATGGCTACCTCATGGCCCAAGGTGGCTGCTGGGGCTCCAGCCACCATCAGGTCTGCAGAAGGGAGGAAAAGGGCTTTGCCTCCTCTCTGAGCTGATTCCCACAAGGAGCCTTCCCGGATTCACCCTCCACCCACCCCCAACACACTGCTCATGTCGACTTGGCCAGAACCTAGTCACAGGCAGCATCCAGCTCCCTGCTTCCCCAGAGGCAGGACATGTGGCATTCAACCTGGGAGATGAGTGCTCAGCCACTTTCCCAGGAGAAGAGAGAAGGCTGTCTCCCCCCCAGAACTGTCTCCAAATGGGATCACCTGGCAGGGCGGCCAGGAGGAGGTGGGACGTGCACATCCCCAGCTTGTCACCCATGAGCAAGGCCCCCCAACAGTGGATGAGATGCCCCTCACCCCATGGGCCTCTGTGGACGAGAAGGTGATCTTGGGATGGCAGAGGGGTAGCAGTGGTCATCAGGGCAAGGACAGGGCTCAGCCCTGTGGCCTCCCTAAGGTGCGGTCCTACAGACCTCCCTGGCTCCCCACCCCTGTCCCTCCCTCCCTGCAGTCACCTCCCTCTGCTGCCCGGCTGTGTGTCCAGCCTCACCTCCACCATGGTCAGTGGCTTCCCTATAGGAAGCCTCCCCTCCCAGCTGATGCTGATGGGGCCTCAGGGAGTCCATGCCAGCAGCCAGAAGAGACCAGGAGTGAGGGGGCACTCAGTCACCAGGGAAGAAGTGGGGGGCCCAAGTGGTGGCCACAGGCAAGATGCTGGATGTGGGGAGGCCTGAGCCCCGAAGGGAGGCCCCTAGGGATGGGGGGTGCAGCATGGGGGCGACAGGGGCACGTTGGATGCAGGGTGTTTCTGGGCATCTGGATATGGGTAGATCAGGTTGGATGTGGGGAGGGTCCTTGGTGCCTGGGGTTTGCTCTGAGGCTGTGGGGCTGGCTTGGTCTGGGAGGAGCTTAGTCTGGCTTCATGGTGCCTGGAAAGCCCCTGGCTCTTGGGGGGACATCGCAAGCAAGGACAAGGTGAGGCACACCATTGCCATGGCGGGAAGGCAGGTGGGGGTTAGGGTTCCCCAAGCCCAGGACACCCCAGGACTCTGAGAAAGAGGAACCAGCCACCGAGTGAGCAGGGCGCTGGGGAGGCCACACCAGGACGGGGCAGCCACGGGCTTGAGTGGCGGCGAGAGCCTGCTCGGGGTGGAGAAGCGAGAAGGAAGTGCAGACGCAGGTGTAGACAGCTCTTTTGGTAACTTTGGCTTGAAGCTGCGAGGAAAGGGGGACAGCTGAGGGCCCCACAGGGTCCGGGGAGGATGGTGCCTAAGCTGGGAGGCACTGGACCACACGTAAAGCCCAGCAGGGGCCGTCTCCCCGGCAGGACGCAGGCAGGCAGCAGGATCCTGTGACTGGGAGCTGGGCTTGGACATGTGGCCAGCCCAGGGCGGGGTTGTGGAGAGGGCACAGTGGACACTTGGGGTAGGAGCTAGGTGCCCACCAAGGTCGAGACCCTGGGCTTCAGAAAAGACCAGGCAGGCTGAGGCCGACCTTCTTCAGCAAGCCCAGCTGCCTGGGGCTGGGGGAGTGGGCAGGTGGGCATGGGGGCGGGGAGCATAAGGGAGCTCGGCAGGGGCGGTGGTGGCCCCAACCCATCCTCCCCTTGCACTGGGAGTGAGATGCCCAGGTCAGATGCACCTCCCAGCCCCTCTCGGCTAGGAGGGGGTGCGGGCCCCAGCTCTGGCCAATGGGACTTGAATAGCTGTGTTGTGTGGGCTTCCTGGAAAGCTCCTTGAAAGAGACGGGTGTTGCTGGCTGCTCCCTTTCTTCCTGTTTGCAGCCGGGGTGAGGATGTAGTGGTTGGAGCCTCAGCTTCCACTGGGGTCTGTGAGGCTGAGGCCTGCCCAGGCCTGGTGCAGCAGAGAGCTGGGAGCTGGGTCTCTAGGCCCAGTGAAGGTCTGAGAACTGCCCAGGGCTGCCACCAGCCAGAATTCCCTCACAAAGAGAAAATAAACAGTCTCCTTTCAACTTGGTTCATTCAGGTTTTCTCTTACATTCAGCCAAACCCAGTCCTGACCACACAGCCACGGACCACAGCACCACGGGCTGGCGGGGGTGGGCAGCTGGCCTCATTGGGAGGCTCCTCACCGTCCGGATTCAGTGGTCCCTGGGCAGGAGAGGGGAGCCCGGGGCGTGAGAGCGGACACCACCCTTGTCTGGGGTCATGCCTCGCTTGACCAGAGGCCCCTTCTGTGCCTGGCTTTGCGGCAGTGACATGCTGTGGTTCTGGGAACTCGGATCAGGTGAGGTCCAGGCAGGACGGGTTTTGAGCCCTAGGAGGAGGCACCGTGGAACGGTGCCCTCAGATCCTGGGGTCCAGACCTTCCCTCACAGCCCTGACACCAAAGTGGAGGACATGTCGAGACCTCTGGCAAGGCTCCCGCTCACCTCCCTGCAGCACAGGCCCGGGGAGCTGAGGCTGAGTCAGGCACAGGCGGCCTAGACTGGAAATGGTGGTCAGGGGAGCCCCAAACCTGGGGGCGTGGGGGTGGTGGGGCAGCCTGAGGGATCCCTGGGAGGCAGCCAGGTGACCAGCACTCCAATCTCCCCAGGGAGACTGGGGGCCTGGGGACCCAGTAGGAGTGTGGGCTAAACAGCGGGGACTCCTCCAGGAGGGAGCAGGGCTCCTGCTGGCACCAGAGCTGGCGCTGCCCCAGCAAGGGCCTCGGTTTCCTACATGTGACATACACAGCAAAGTGCAACGGGCAGCTCAGGTGGCTTCAGACACGAGGGCCGGCCTGCAGCAGCTGGGAACCAGACTGGAGGGACCCAAGGAAATGTCCCCCACAGCTGTGGCATGAGGCTTTGGGCTGTCCAGGGAGCTTAGAGAAGGGGTGGGTGACGCTGGTGCGTGGTGGGGGTGGGGGGACATTGCTTCCCAGACTTCACAGCCTCCAGACAACACCCTCCATCCCACCCTGCAGCCCAGGGGCACTGCTATAGGGCCCTGCGGTGTGGCTCTGTGTTTCTGGCTGAGCCTTGAGGGGAGGAGAGAGAGGAGGCCAGGGCAGGGGGTGTGTGGAGGCTGGAGGGATGGGGAGCCAGGATCTAAGCTCCATGGGTAGTCTGGCCCGGCTCAAAGTGGGTCTGAACCTGGTCTGCACCATCGCAGCCACCTTCTGTTATCTCCCTGTGGGGCTGTGAGTTCCCGGAATGTTCCAGCAGGCTCAGCAAAGGGGAAGCTGGGGCCCTTGCAGCACAGACCTGGGTCTCTCCCCGCTGCACCACACCCAGGAGTGGAGGCTGCTTTCCCGCTTGGCAGCCCCAGTGCCCAGCTCAGGCCAAGCCCACTGCACCTGCTTCAGCCGTGAGTCGACCCTCTGGCTACACTCGGCCACCTATAGGTGGGACTCTCCTTCCCTCACAAGACCCCCACCCAGCAAGCCTGTGCAGCCCTGAGCTCTGCCAGCGGAGGGAGGAGGGAGAGGCTGCCCCGCTCTGGGCCAATGAGCCTTAGGAGGCTTGCTGCAGGCAGGTGACTTCACACTTTGTGGACCCAGAATGGGAGCCGAGGGCAACTGGGACTCAGGCCGGCCCTAGGCTGATGGAGTGCACCCTGCCTGGGACCCAGGGTGTGGGGCAGCAAACGCACAGTTGGTCCCAGCCGCCCCTGCCCCCACCACACACATGGCCCATGCTGCTCTGGGCCTGCCCTCTGCCCACAGATAACGGCCAGGCCAGTGAGCAGCACTGTCTCCCATCCTGCCTGTGGCACCGGGTAGTCGCTGCCACCTTCCCCCAGCGGTTAGTGCCCAAAGATGAGCTCAGCCTGCTCATGGAAAATGGAGGGGACACCAGGAGACGTGGGCCCAGCCAGGGCACAGCTGGCACCCACAGCCAGGCTCCCTCTGTAAGGCAGGGCCGAGGACACTGGCCAGTGGCAGAAGAGGGTCGGCACCTGCCTGGCCGTGGCCGCTGTCCCACGCCACCTCCCCACCCCTTCTGGGGCTCTGAACGCTCCCCAGGTCGCCCTTCCCGGCTTGGAAGCATCAGCTTTTGCATCCACGATGCCGTCCACGCGAGGCGCCTCTCTACCTCTCGCCTCCTGGAGCTCAGCTCAAGGCGAACACCCAACCCGCAGGGCTCCTACAGCCTGCGCAGGGATGTGGGGACCGTTTCCAGAGTCGTTGGAGAAGAGGTGGCCTTGGGGCTCTGAATGCGGCTGGGACTGCCCCCAAGCTGAAACGCCCAGCCCGGTGCTCCCTTGCGGGGCTGTGAGGACAGAAGCAGGGCTGCAGGCGTGGGAAGCGGGAGACAGAAAGGGCTCCGCCCCCGGCCCTGGCCCCTCCAGCTCCGTGGCTAAGCGGAGACGCGAAGGGGAAGCAGGTGGTCACTGTCCAGGACCTGTGATCTTCGCTCGGGGGGTTCAGGGAGGGGGACGCAGGGACCGGAGCCTCAGCCTGCGTGGCGGGTGAGCCCCTGCGCCCACGACCACGGGCAGGCAGCAGTGGAGAGGCCTGGATTCCCGCCGGGGGACGCCAGGCCGGTGGGAAAACGGGCTGGAGTCCGGCGCGAGACGGAACGCCCGAGGTGCCTTGGTCCCCACCGGAGAGGACTCGGGGGTGGCCCCGGTCGGGCGGAGGGCGGCGGCGGCGCGGGAGCCTGGGAGACCCAAGCGCGGCCGCCTGCGGTTTATTGATTGAGTGAAGTTCCGCAAAGTGCTTCGCAGCGGGCCGAGCCCGCGGGAGCCCCGACACGGCCCCGACCCGCGTGGTCATTTATAAATTTAAAACTCTTCGGTAGCAACGGGTTATATACAGAGTCAACGACTGGAATCGTAGAAAACTGCCGGGCCCCGCGGGGGGCCTCGTGGACGCGAGCGCGCCGGGGCTCAGAGGTGCGGCGCGTAGAAGGCGGGCGCCCCGTAGGTCTGCGAGCCCAGAACGAAGGGCGAGAGCACGGCCGGGCCGGACAGGAACGGCAGCTGCGCGGCGCACACCAGGCCGCCGGGGCCGTGCGCGGGGTACCCGGCCGGGCCGTGCATGCCGAGCGGGGCGCCCATGGGCGGCGAGGGGCTGAGCGGGCTGAGGCCGCCGGGCAGCCCCGCGCCGGGCCCGGCCCCCGGCCCCGCTCCCCCGCCGCCTCCGGTCGGCGCGCTGGTGTCGGCGCCCGGGTTCTGCTTCTTCCACTTGGTTCGGCGGTTCTGGAACCAGATTTTCACCTGCGTCTCGGTGAGGCTGAGCGACAGCGCCAGGTTGAGGCGCTCGCACACCGACAGGTAGCGCGTGGCCTTGAACTTGTTCTCCAGCGCCACGAGCTGCTCGTAGGTGAAGGCGGTGCGCGCTCGCCGCGGCTTCCCCGACTTGGAGTCGGACCCCGTGCGCTTCCGCTTGGGCTTCGTCGCGGTCGCCGCGCCCTGAGGGGTGGTCCCCGCGCCCCCCGGCGCCGCCGCCGCTGCCGGCGGGCCCGGGGCTCCGGGAGAGTTCCCGCGGGGTCCGGGGGCCGCGGCGTCGTCGACAGCGCCGGGGGACGCGTCGGCCTCAGCGACGCCCGGGCAGCCCGACCCGCGGGCCCCGAGGCCGCCGCCGCCGCCGCCGCCTCCCCGCGCCTCCTCCGCGCCTCGCGCCGCCTCTGTCTCGGGCGCCTCGTCCTCGTCGTCGTCCTCGTCGTCGGGAGCCTCGTCCCCGCTGTCCGCGCTCGGGCTCCGGCCGCCGCCGCCGCTGCTGTAGCCGTTGGCGTCGCTGGCCTCCGCCTGCCCAGTCTTGTAGGGGTCGCCGGCATCTGCGGGCGGGCGGGACGCGGACAGGACAGGGCAGTTAGGAGCGGCCCGGCCCGTTCCCAGATCCCGCCCTGCGCGCGCCGCCCGCCCCGCCGCCCGCGTGCCCCGCTTCCTCTCCCAGGGCTCCCGTCTCCTGTTCGGTTCCTCCTGCCTCCTCTCTTTCCTTCGCTCCACCGTTTTCCTCTCCTCGGCCCGTCCTTCCTTCCCGCCGCCCGCGTCTCCTCTCCGTCCCTGGCTCATTTCTAGGGAGAGGGTCCCCCTCTCCCCGGGCTGCCCCGTTCTCGCGGCGCCGGGCGTTTTTGCCGGAACGGGACTGACCGGTGCTGCGGGCCGGGCCGGCTGCGGAGATTACAGAGGAGTGGAAGCTCCGATCGATCCGCGGGGCAGATACAAACTTAATTAAACTCATTTTGTGTAATGTACAAACTAGTTAAGGCCATTTAATTTATTTCGGCGTATATTACCCTCCAATTACCGCCGACGCAGGGCCAGCCAATTACCCGGCATTTAATAACAGGCCCGGGGGTGGGGCCGGAGCCGGCTGAGAGAATGGGGCTTGGGGGACCCATATCTATGCCCTGGTCCGGACCCCACCTCAAGCCTCCAGGCCCTGAAACTCGGTTGCTAGGGTCGGCCCCGGTTCCCCGCCCGCGCCTTGGCCCCTACACGGAGTCGCAGCGGGCAGGGCCCTGTTCGGCCTCACTAGGAGGGCCGGGCGGGCGCGCAGGTCGGAGTGGCTCCCGGGGCCTAGAGCTCAGGTCTGCCGAGTCTGAACAGCAGCCCCACGTCCTCCGAGCAGAGGCCCTGCAGTGACTGCATTTTGAGTCTCTGAAATTTGGAAGAAAGCATCTCTCCGAGGCAGGGTCGCCTCTGCCCCGGCACTGGCGGCCTGAAGTCAGGAGGGGCCGAGGCAGGTGCCCTCACAGAGCTGCTCTCAGGCCAGGTCAGAACCTAAATCTCTGGTAATTAACAACCAATAGCTCCTGGCAGATTCCTCCAGGGCGACTGGCCACCTGGCACGGAGGCCAGCATGTGATCTGGGCTCCGCGTCCCTCAGCAGGTAGGAGCCGCCCCCAGACCACGGTGAGCGCGGTCTCAGCCCTGCCCCGGGCTGGGGCGTGGAGCAGGTGCCTGGCCCAGCTCCCTCCCCGGCTGTGCGGCGCGCGCGCCTTCCCGGCTCCGGCGGGATCCCGGCCTTCTCCCGCCACAGGCTCTCCGTAGGTGGAGGCCCTGAGTGCAGCGGTCTGAGAGTCCGTAGGGTCCCCTCCACTCAGCCCGGATTTGTTCGCCCTCCATCTCGGCCGACCCGGAAGAGGCCCCGCGCAGGTGCGGCCCGCAGCTTCCATGCCCCGAGCCCGCGGCCGCGGCCCAGCCCAGTCCGCCCCGCGCTCTCCTCCGTACCTCGGCAGGGCCGGGAAGTTGGAGGGAGGAGGCGGGGGAGGGGACACGAAAAGCAATCAGGAGCGGGTCGAATGCAATTCGCGATCAATAGCGGCCCCTAATAAGTGTAATAGGTTTTAATCGAGTAATTATCCGAATTTTGACCCTATAATTTAGATGTTCGGGGGGAGTTTGCAAGGTGCTTGAAAGAGATATGCACGCGCCGTAATGGGATATCGACCCGACCGGGGGCGCGGGCCGCCCCATTACCGGCCGCTTTCCGCCGCTAAGCACATTTCCCCTCAACTGTAATCGAAGGGATTTAATTGTTTTTCCAGAGATAACCAGCGTTTTGTCACAATTAGTCTGATTTGTCCAAAAAAAAAAAAAGAGAGAGAGAGAGAGGAGGGAGGGAGGCCTCCAGCGGGCACGGTGGGGGCGGGGAGGTCACCAGCCAGCCGCGGCGCACGGACCCTCACCTCCCGCACCAACTACCCCTTCAGGCCGGAGACGCGCGGAGGCGAACCCTGGACCGGCCTCACAGCCCTACAGCCCCTGGGCCTGACCCGGCTGAGCTTCTCCAGAGGAGCCTGGCGATGCGGGCCTTGCAGTCCGGGTCGGACGGAGGCCACCGGTGGGCTGGTGCGGACCCCGCGCTCTGCGAACTTTCCACGGAGCCTCGGCGTCGGCCAGACCCATCTCGCCACGGGGTTCCAGTGTCGTAAACGCGTAGAAGCGGCCAGTCCCCCATCCCCGCGACCTGGCGCCGACCGCTCCTACTCACTCGGCGGCTCAGCTCCGGCGACTCCCCCGGCGCTGGCGAGCGCGCGGCGCTCCAGCTCCTCTGCTCGCGGCGGGCGTCCGGAGGCGGCGGGTGCAGGGGCGCACGGGGCCGAAGTGCACGGGGCGCACGCAGCGGGCGCCACTGGGCCCAGCAGCATGCAGCGACGCCTCCTGCTGTTGAACTTGTTGGGGTCCAGGATGTCCAGTACAGAGAAGGAGGTGGGGCGCGGGGGCGCGGCGGGCCGGGCCGCTCCAGCCCCCTCGGGCGCCGCAGGCACAGTGTCGCTGGCCGCGAGCGGCGGGGCTCCAGCACGGGGAAAGGCCGGCAGCTCCGCGCGCCCGTCCATAGCGTCCTGGGCAGCGGCGGCGGGAGCGGGCGGTGCGGGCCCTGAACCGGGACCAGGAGGCGGCGGCAGCGCAGGACCGTCGCCAGGAGCCGCGGGACCGCTAACACTCATGCCGGCCTCCGGCCGCTCGGGCCCTGCCGCCTACTGGGCTCCCATCCCTGGCGGCCCCGGCACCACCAAACGACCCCACGCAGGTGGCCGCTGCTCCGCCAGCTCTCGGCTCCGCGCCCCGCGCTCGGCCGGTGGTGTCTGGCGTTGCCTTTGCCGCCGCCTTAGGCGCCCCCCGCGCCCGGCCCGCTCATTTATGGCAGCCCCGCCGGAGGCGCCCACGCGCCCACACGCAGAACACACGTGCGCCCGCAGGCGGCCGCGGGGCTCCGCCGCCCTCGTTAGCGCGCGCGCCTAATTGGCTGCGAACGGTCCCGGGCCGAGGAGGCGGGCCCCGCGGGGGACACAAGGACGGAACCGCCGGGCCAGACGGACAGACGCGCAGCCCAAAGCCGAGCGCGGTCCGCTAGCGGCTGTCGTGGTCAGCGGCGTGTCGCTGCGCCTCCACTCGTCCGGAAACGGCGCGCCAGCCTCCTTGGCGAAGGGGGAGGAGACAGCCCCGGCTTTTAAATAATTGCGGGATCAGTCTGCGGCGGGGCCGCAGAGACCTCGGGGCGCGAGGGCCAGCGAGCGCCAAGAGTTGGCTGGGACATCCCGGCGCAGGATGCGGCGACAGCCCGGTCTCTCCTCCGGGCCCCCTCCGCGCGGGGCCCTGGCGCTCCGAAGGCTCCCACAGCTCTGGCGCCCCTCGGCAGTTGGGGTGGGGATTGAGGGAGCGGTTCTCACGCGCGATTCTCCGAGTATCCGCCGGGTCTTCAGTCCCCTCCCGCGCGTTCCGTGGGTCTCGGTCCCGCCTCTCTCGCTTGCTCCGCTTGGGGTCTCCTCTTGCGTCTCCGGGGCCTCTATCGCTCAGGGCCTCTGCCCCTCTATCCCTTCCCACGCCCGCCCCTTTCGCGACGTCAAGTTAGGGCCCGGCCTGTAGTCCCAGCAGAGGGGCGGGGCCGGCGGCCCCCGGGCGGCTCGTTAGAAGTGGAATCGAAAATGAGAAAGGCCGCTTGTCCCTCCTAACCCGCCCCCAAAAGGGGGACCACAAATTGCGCCAACAGCCAGCGGCCTACATAAAATCGATACTCTTCAAGTAAGGGGGAAATGTGTGTTTCTTCCAAAAATAATGCCACAAATGTCCCCTTCGCCACATCCGGATAAATAAGCAGACCCGCGGTCTGAGTCTTTATTTGGGTGCGTTTTATCTACAGCGGCGATGTTGGCAGGACCGGGCCCTGCGGCCCTCGAGGGTTGGGCCTGGCGTCCGGAGTCCCAGGTCCGGATCGCCGGAGCTCCCCAGCGGGTCGCTCGTCTCCCTCCTCCTCCTGCCCACGCAGAGAGCAGCCAGACGCAGGTAGACCCTGGTGGGAGCCAGCAGTGGGAGCGCGCGCGCGTCTTCAGGGTGTGAGCGCGCGGGTGCGTGCATAAGCGGGTGTGCGCGCCGCCTCACACTGCGGTCCCGGGAGCCTGCTCCGCGCGCAGGGCGGTCCTTTGCAATTACCGCAGGCAATGATCCTTTGGAAGCAAAAAATTAAAAGTTCGGAGAAATAATGGTGGACCGGTCGGCTGTAATTTGGGCCAAGCTCGGACACGCTGAGCCTCAGGGAGGGTGGAACTGGCGCGGGGTGGGGGGCAGGGGAGCAGGCCTTTCCGTCCCTCTTCCCCTCCCCCTTCCCCTCTCCCGCCCTCCCCGCTGCTGGTCCATCCCGAGATTGTAATCAGACCCACAACACTGTGTCCTTCCTTGCCAGGACTTGATTATTCTTTATCTTTAAATTATAAATCACCTCTGGGGAAGGAGGGTGGGTAATCTCCCATCGCAGAGAGGCAATTATCTCCTTTCCGCCCCACCTTGGTCTTCACTCTCTCCCCCTCCCCCAGCTAAATTTGGATATAGATGTGCACACGCCATTCACACACACACACGTTCACAAGTGCGTAGCACACACAAGCACAGATCCTTTCATGAGCACCCAGGCACACCAGCCCGGCACAGCCCTCACAAACGCACTCGAATTCCTGCAGCTCTCTCTCCCCCGCCAGCGCCAGCACCAGCTTCACGCTGGTCTTCGCTTTCTCTTTAACTCTTTCTGTGAGGAGGGGCACACAGGCCACCTGCCAGGTCCCAGTGCCCCCTCCCCAGGAGACACAGCGGGTGGGAGAAAGAGTGAGGCCTGGGTTGGGGAGGACAGGGCAAGTCTGGAGAGCAGACCACTGATCTGGCTGTGAGGTCGCCGAGCAACACAGCCCGCTGGCTCCCACTCCATGCCTCAAAGCGTCTGTCCCTGCCACGGCCGGACCTCAGCCAAACGTCTCCCACCAGCAGCCACAGCACCTACCCCTGCAGGGTCATAGGCACTTGGAACACCTGCGCGTGAGGAAGGGATTCATAATGGGCACCCAGCCCTCTTGGCACAACTTTCATTCACAACGAACACAGTCACATGTAAAAGGATGTTTTACACAACAGAGATGCAGTACGTGTGGTGATTGTCATGAAAATATAGTAAATATAACACAATACGTTACGATAGGGAATAGCGTGACAGAATTGTGTTATAATATACAGCGACGCCACGTTTCCCACCAAACACGTGCACACCCAGCACTGCAGAATGCTCTCCCTGATGGGAGCGGGGGCTGGTCAGGGTTGAGTGCCACTTTGATGAAAGCACTGTGGCTATCTGAAGTTTGTGGGCCTCAAGGTTCTCCTCGATCCTTCCCTCCCCTCTTCTCTCTGCCCCGCACCATCCTCATGTGAGCTGCAGCAGGCAGGGTAATGAACTTTGAAGTTCTCAGTCAGGCTCCAAGGAGCTGGGGCGGGGTAGTGGAGCCTGACGGGTCCCCCAGAGCTATACAGGGCACCTCCCGTAGCTTCCCCTGGGAAAGGCTTGGAGAAGGGACCGCTGCGTGCTCCCCTGTCCCACCCACCGATTCTTGCTCGCCTGCCCCATCCCTTTCCCTTCTCTGAGGAACAACGCAGGCCATGGAGATGCAGGCACCCCTCTTCCTCCTCCTCTCTCAGATTCCCAGAAACAGCCCTCCCCTCCCTGATCTCAACCTAGCATGTCTGGGGCTATAAAGACGTCCTTTCACTCCTAATCACAATTGATTGTCAATTAGACCCCCATTTGTGCAATCTCTGCCCATCTGCCATCTCGGGTTATCTCCAAGACACCAGCTTCACTGGCAGGGCCCCAGGTGGGCACTGACAGGTGACATCGGTGCCAGGAGTGGGCTGCCTCTGCCTGCCCAGTGCACGGGAAACGTCCCCTCCATTGCAGAGCTCCTCCCCGCTGGAGGTCCAGGTGGGGTCACCATGAGGTTGGGTGGGGGTGTCGGCAAGAACAGACATGGGACAGGAGCAGAAGTCTGGGGGAGGGTGGTAAAGGGTCTTAGAAGAAAGCCTGGGGAAAGCAGTGGGTGGGAGCTGAGACTTCAAGGATTCCCTCCCCAACATTAGAGGTTTTTAAAGTTTTGGGGACAATAGGAAGAGGCGGAGCCAGCCACCACTGCCACAAACTCAGCATGGGTTTATGAACCACCCCCCTCATTTTCTTCACCTGTCAATTGCAGGGGCTGAGTCCCATTGGAACTCTCAGGCTCTAATACCCTCCCCTCGTGGGATGAATGATGGAAACAAGGTCACAGCCTTTTACTTGGTGCCTGGAGGGGGATCTCTTCTCTCTTTGGCTGGAGAGCATTAGCTGGATGGGCTGGAAGGGCAGCAGTGTCCTGGGGCGCTCTAGAGTTGGCCAGGGGTATAATCACCTCCACTTTATATAGCGTTTGCCTCGTGAGAAGTTCACACCACCCCACCCGTGGCCCCACAGCCTCGCTGTGCACCTCCTTGCATCTGACGGACGGGAGCGGGGGTTGCCGGTGGAGGACGGGGAAGAAGGCTCCTGTGTCCCTCCTCTTGCTCCCACACACACTCCGCTCCACGGTGGCCCCTGTTGATCACTAGAGTTTGGGAAGTCAGTGGAGAGCCCTCTGCTTTCCGGCCTCGTTCTTCCTCTTCTCTAAGATATGCCCTCTTTAGGGGCCTGTGACTCCTCAAGAAAGAGTGCAGCACACTTGGAACGCCAGAAGCGAGAGGGGACAGGCTCTGGCCTATAGAGCACGTCAGCGCTGGAGACCCGCGGCCCCAGCCTCGTGCGCCACTGCACAGGACAGCTTCAGAACTGCGGACAGCGCCAGCACCGCGGACAGCGCGCTCCTAACACTCCCCGGAGGCCACCGGCTCGGGCCGCGTTCAGCACCGCGGACAGCGCCAGCCGCCCCGGGTGTCTCCCGGCCTCCAGCCCGCAGTCTCTGACCTCCCTGCCCCATCCTGGACTCTTCCTCAAACTCCGGGATACCCCAGGGGAGGAAGAGGGCGGTAGGCTGTGTGGAATCTCGGCACCACGTACATTACACAGCCGGATCAGAAGCCAGCCCATTCACCACGACCAAGCCAGGACCCACCAAAGGGCCAGAAGTTTACCAGCCATCACCGCGTGCCTTTCCATTCTACCTGCAAGCTGCTTGAGTTAAGGATGGAAAACACGTGTCACAGGGCCTGGCTCCTGGTGAGGAGCCCACCAGAGATGCAAAGGTGAGGTTGAAACCCCTTCAAACTTAAAAACAAGAAGGCACAAACAATTGGAACAACCGGGGACCTGGGTGCTATGTGGAGGGCTGGACGCCTGGCTTCCTGTCAAGGCTGCAGAGGCGGCCACTGCTGGCTCCCTCTCCCAGGCGCTGCTGGTTGAACTTGGGGAGCACCCTAGCTCCTGAGGGTTTACTGACCACAGGGCGAGGAGGGGGCACGGATTACTGCCTTACAGATGCATAACCTGATGCCAGTGGGGACCCATGCTGTGCTCAAGGTCCTCCAGCCGGTAAGTGGTGGGGTTTTTATGTGAACACTGGGTTCCTCAGGCACAGTGTTTTTCACGTGCAAAGTCATACCTGATAGTGTGGCTGGTCCCTGAGAGAAAGCATGCAGACCCAGGCTGTGTCCCTTACTGCCCCTGCCCTCTTTGGCCTCTCTGCCTGCCACTGGCTTACATTGCATGGGGCAGCAGGGTGCCCAGGTTGGAGTCTGCCTGAGGTGGCCACCTTCCCTCTGTTGTCGCCAAGCTCCTGCCGGTACCCAGGGTTCCAGGCATAGGCACTGTGTCTACAGCTACCCGAGTCATCTGAGGGTGGGGGCGTCTGCGGGAATCACGGGAATCACCAAGGTCATGTTGCCTGGAGACACGTGATCAGGAGACCCCTCCTGAGTGGGGGTCTGGGGGTGCCCTGGCACTGCACATCAGTCTCCTGCTGATGGCCACATGGCCTCTGCCTGCCTCTGTCCCAGCCTGGCTGCCTCCGGTCTGCTTTCCATCATTCTAAAATGTAAACTGAATAGCACCCCTCCCGTTCCAGAAATGCCAGGGACCAAGTCTGGACTCTGCAGCCTGGCATCAGGGGCTCTTCCTAGCCGGATCCTTCCAGCTCTCCTGTATGCTCCCTAAGCCTGTACGCAGTACCCTGAGCCCCTGCCAGTGCCTGGATGGCGGAGCTCTGTGTCCTCTCTGCATCATCCTTGGTCCTGTTAGTGGCAGCACCACCTGGAAGCCACCCTGATTTCCTCAAGTAGGGCAGGTGCCATCCTGTGCACCCCTCCAGCCCAAGCTTCTGCAGTTCCACCTTAACATGTCATGTGACCTTTGTTCACTTGTGGGTCCCCTACCCCCGAGACTGTGGGCTCTTGGACATGGTGTGTGTCTCACTTAGCTCTGTCCCTTATCAAGGTAGAGGCAGGATGCAAAAGGGAAAAGCCTTCTGGGACAAGGAAGAGTGAAGGGCCCAATGCCGGCAGGTTCAGCCTGTGCACCCCACCCCCACCCCGTCAGTGGTCTGATGACCTGGCCTGTCTAGCCCCTGGGCAGGGAAATGGCTCTGGCCACCTTGACCATCCACAAACAGTGTGGCCTGGCACTGATCCATTTTCTCCATGTGGGCTGGTGGACCCCTGCTCTGGGTGGCTGTAAGTGCCATGGCTCAACTTGGGGGAACTTCCCTGGGCCCTCAGAGACACCTGGGAGCACACTACCCCCCTCCTCCATGGCTGAGCACCTGGTGGATTCACACCCCAGAGCTGCTCTCGGATCAGGCCATGCGGGACTTTATAGATGGGTATTTTTGTTCAGCTCTGGCTCTGCCTTTCCTGGCCTCCCTCCTGACATCCCTGCCTTTGGTAAATCCTGGGCATCTGAATGCATCTGAATCCCTGCCTCCAGCTCTGCTTTGGCCTCCCCAGAGGCTGTGCAGGAGGAGGGTGGAAACAGAGACCTGGGGCGTCCCCAGCACAGGGGGAGTAGTCATCCCTGCCGCGCTGCAGAGCTTGGCTCCAGCTCAAATCAGGAGCCAGGCTGTGTGGTGTGCATTCTCAGTAGGCCCCTCCTCCTGCAACGCAAGCCCATCCAGCTGGGGAAGCGCTAATTGAATCAGCAATGTGACCCATGGGAGAATTTACCCACAATTCTCCCGCCTTCGCCCTCCGGCGCTCCATGGCCTTCCTCTGGGGAATGAACACTTCCAGCCACGCTGAAGCTGGCCTTGGCCCACGACGCTCAGTGGGCAGAGTGGCGAGGCGTGGGTTCTGAGCTCGGGCCATAAAGGCCTCCTGCAGGTTGGAGACCCCTCCATGAGAACCCGCCACTCTGCCAGGAGTGGTTACTTCCTCAGCCTGGGACCTGGAATGAAGGCCTGGAGCCAACTGGACCCAATGTGAAGCTTTCATCCTGATGAGCCGCCAGGGCAGTCACACTGAGCCAGCCACAGCCCAGAGCAGGAGACGGTGCCCCTGCCCCCATCTTCGCAGCTGTTTATTACCCAGAGGCATTGTAGCAGAGACTGGCCTGGAGAGTGGTGCCCCTGGCCGCTGCAGGCCACTGAATATTAGGCTTGAGAAATGTGGCTTCAGCATCACCACCGAGCATCTGCCCAGAGCCCACCCTCTTACCTGGCTCCCACCTCACCTGGCTCCTCTGCCTGTTTCTCCCTCTGTCCTTCCCACTGTTACCCAGATGCCAGAGCCAGCGTTTCCTCCACCACGCCATGCCCCACGAGAGGAGCCCACTCCCTATTATCACTCACTCGTGGATGGGCACCGTGGTGGCCGTAAGGGGCAGGGATGAGCGCACTCAGGGAGACCCCGAGGTCAACTCAGCCTTTCGCCTTTCAGGGAGGAGGGAGACTGCGGATGCGGTCTGGGAGGCCGAGAGCTTCCAGGGAAGCTGGGTGGGTGCGGGGCGGAAGGAGGAGTAGGATGGAGAGGCCAGGTACACAGCAGGTGATCAATAAACGAGTTTGGCACGGTCACCCCACCCTGCAGGGCCGCTCTGGGTCCGGAGGGCGCGCGGGGAGGGCGGGTCGGGCCGCGCAGTGAGCTTAATTCAGGTTAATGCCTCCCGCAGCTCCGTGATTATTAAATTATCATCATCAGGCGCATGAATCATAATTAGAAGTTTGAGGGACGCTTCTGGGGAAGCCTTGGAGAGTGATTCAGGAGCCACCACCTGCCTGGGGCCGCCCACGGGGAGGGAGTTCGTGTGGGCGCGGGTCCGCAGGACAGTGTGGGGGTGGGCGCGTGTCCGCGGGAGGTGGGTGAGGGTGGGCGCGGGAGGTGGGTGGGGGCGGGCGCGTGTCCGCGGGAGGTGGGTGGGGGCGGGCGCGTGTCCGCGGGCTACTGCTCGCTCACGTGGCGCTCCCCGGGCTGGGCGCCAGGCCCGGGTCTCAGGAGGCCCCGCCCACCCTGCAGCGACCCCAGCTCAGGGCCCGGCCCAGCCGCTGCTCGCCACCCCCCGCCCCCGCGCCCCTGCGCCCCAGCCCCGCACCGCCGAGCCCCTCCCTTAGGGGCCATTCCGTTCCCGGCCTGCGCCGCCCCCGCAGCCGCCCTCCCTCCTCAGCAGCGCTGCCCGCCCTGCTCCGGGTGGTTGGGAGCCGGCCACGCCCTCGCCCCCCGCGCCGCCCCTGCATTTTCTGATTCCCTGCGACCTCGAACCCGCCCGGCACGCGCGGGCCCCGTGAGTAGCGCGTGGGTGTCCGTCCCGCGCGTCCGACCTGTGGTCTCCGAGTGGGCGCGTGCGCCTGTGACCGCGCGGCGTGTCCAAGTGTCCGCATCCACGTGTCCCTACGATCGTGTGCATTGCTTGGAGTCCACGCGTGTCCGTGTCCGTGTGTGACCTCACGGAGCGCGTCGATCACGGCCTGTGTGAGAGTCCGGGTGTCCGCGGGTCTGTGCGCATGGGTGCGTGGGTTTCTGCTCCCGGCTTGAGCATGTCCGGGCCTCTGTCGTGGGCCTGTGCGTGCGTGTGCGGGGCTGCTGGGGGCAGCAGGCGGAGCCCATCCTGAGGGGTCCCTGGAGCCATGCGGTGTCCTCGTGTGACTCTCAGCCCCTCAGCCCTGTCCTCTGGCCCCTCCCCCTCACAGCCTCTTGTCCTCAGCCAGCAGAAGCCCCCCCAGAAAAGACGGGGGACGCAGAGTCCAGGGACCCCAAGGCAGAGACAAGTCAGTCACCCCCTCCTCTTGAGCGTGTCCTCCTCTCTCTCTCTCTGCCCGCCCCCCGCCACTTCTCTATTTATTTTCCTCTGTTGCCGAAACATATTGAAGGGGAGAAAAAGGAAACATTAAGCTCCGCTGTGAGCTGCGCGGCGGTTTAACGATTTCAAATGAGGCCCGGCTCGGGTGAGGACCTGACAATTCCCCGTCAGGATGGCAGATGACGGCTAAAATTACCCGGAATCAATATTCTCACCGGGTGTCCCGGGCTGATAAGCTCCGCCAAGACAATGTTGACTATTAAAGTCGACAGCTTGAGATATTACACTATTAGTTATGCTATTTTTAATAATCTATAATATTTGGGCTATAATTAATTAATTATACGGGTCAGATAATATCTAGGGCTGGAATGAGGTCTGAAGGACCCATTACGGTGGTAATGAGAAAGGGGAAATCTAATCTGGGGACAGGTGCCGCGAAGGCCTGGCGCACAGGCCTGGGATACTGCCACCCGCCAGCCCTGCGGGCCTGGTCCCCACCAGCAAGCAGGCCCAGCGTGGCTCAGCTCCCTCGGACGAAGCCAGTGGGCACCCCACGCAGGGTTGCTTGAGGTAGGGCCCTGCCCAGCTCCCCGGCCGGCCAGCGGGACTGAGAGAGAGGCTGGAGCGGAGGGCCCGCCTGCCTGTGCTGCTGGCCTGGAGCCGCAGGCCTGGCAGGGAGGCAGGGGCCCGAGTTCCTGGCTCTCTCCTGTGGCCTGGACTGCCGCTGCTCCCCACCTGCTTTCCTGTCTTCCGCTGAAGTGAGGGCCTGGCCAGAGTGTTCCCTCCACGTGTGGAGCCCAGTCCTCCCCAGAGCTCCTCCGACACCACCCCACCCTCGGAGATTGAAACCCATGCAGGTAGCCGGGGGCCTGCTGGGACTGCCCTGCTCGCCCCGCCACTCGGCCTTCCTGCTGCCTGCTGGGTAAGCAGGCCAGCTGCCTGTGCACGGGCTGTCCCCTTGTTCTGAAGTCACCTTCTCTGCACTTCTCTTTGACACACATTTCTCTGCTCTAACGTGACCTCTTCAGAGAGGCTGCTTCCTGGCTGTCCTGGCCAACCCCCTGCACCCGCCAGGATGGCCTCCCCCCGCAGGCTGTATTGGCTGCTGGTGGAACGGAGGACCCGCGCCGGCTCCGCTGCCTGGGTCGTGTGCCTTTCAGGAGTGCCGCTGTCCCACGCCCAAAATCAGGACACACATGGCGGTCTGGGGTGAAATCTGATGACATCACAGACACTGCTGCCGCACGGCTGCTTTGCCCCTTCTCCTGGGCATGCTGCAGGGAGCCCGGTGCCTGCAGGTGGCTCTGCTGAATGCAGCCGTTCCCCTGCCTGGCTTCCTGGGGGACCGGCCGGGAGGGGCGCCTGTCTTCTGGGAGCCTGAGGACCCTGGCTCTCTGGAAACTGCTGGCGGGGCCCCAGGAGGCTTCAGCGGGGCTGTCACCCCGTTCACAACTCGATGCCACCCCTTCCCTGTTGGGCCAGGCCGATCCCCTGCCAGACGGCCCAGGTCCTCATCAGTTTCTGGGCATGGCGACCAGGCGGTGGGCGCCCCATCTATAGGGAATTTAAAACAATAGTGAAAGCAACGAACAGGCCGCCTGCTTCCTCCTCCCACAGGCGACGTCCGTGACCAACACTCCTGCCCGGGAATGTGTTTTGTGGTCTAAGGCGGCTACGGTTGCTGCAGGGGTGTGTGTGTGTGGGCGGGCAGCATGTGAACAGGTAAGCTCCTCTGCTAAGTTCGTGCCCTACACAGAAGCAAGTCTGCAGAATCCTGGTTCACGGTCGCTTCTGGTCCGAGGATGGGGCCACACGCATCCGTTTTGAGAGGAGGCCCGCAGTTCGGGAGCACAGTTCAACTTCCAGCTCAGCTCCTGTCCCCATCCCGCCCCGGTCCCCTTTGTGTAATCAGTAGGTTAGAAGTAAACAGATAGCACAGTGACTGCGGCGCGCAAGCTGTGGGACTCGGTGCCTTCCACCCTGTCCCAGCACGAGCTGCCCCCACGCCTGTGGCGCTCACTCCCTCAGGCACGTGCCGTGTGGTGTCCTGGGCTGGACCCTGGAAGACAGGACATTTGTGGGGGAAAGTTGGTGAAGCCCCAGAGGGCGTGCCGTTTGCTTCGCAGGGCATGGCAGCGCCGCCCTCCTAGTTTGGACGAGTGTCTGGTGGTGACGTAAAAGGCAGATGTGGGGCGGCCGTGGGGTGCGAGGGGGTGCTCTCTGCGCGCTCTTCGCGGCTTTGCTGTCAATCTGAAATGATTCCAAAAGTGAAATATTTATCACCTTCATGTAATTAAAAAGCGTCAGTCCATTTCCTTTTTCCTATTTTGCGTTAAAATATGTAGTAAAATTTTTTTTTTTTTGAGACGGAGTTTCGCTCTTGTTACCCAGGCTGGAGTGCAATGGCGCAATCTCGGCTCACTGCAACCTCCACCTCCTGGGTTCAGGCAATTCTCCTGCCTCAGCCTCCTGAGTAGCTGGGATTACAGGCACGCGCCACCATGCCCAGCTAATTTTTTTGTATTAGTAGAGACGGGGTTTCACCATGTTGACCAGGATGGTCTCGATCTCTTGACCTTGTGATCCACCCGCCTCAGCCTCCCAAAGTGCTGGGATTACAGGCGTGAGCCACCGCGCCCGGCCTGTAGTAAAATTTTTACTAATAATATAAAAATTCAGTAACACTTTCGCCATCGGCGTTCACTTTCTGTTGCTCATTTCGTTTCATGACAATTTCTGCCATAGTATTTTTTTCAGAGACGGGCTCACTCTGTCACCCAGGCTGGAGTGCAGCCGAGAGATCTTGGCCCACTGCAGCCTCAACCTCCCAGGCTCAAGCAATCGTCCTACCTCAGCCTCCCGAAGTCCTGGGCCAATACCTTGCATTTGTTTGTCTTTTGAGATAGGGTCTCACTCTGTCGCCCGGGCTGTAGTCCATGGGCGCCGTCTGGGCTCACTGCAGCCCGGAACTGCCAGGCTCAAATGATCCTCCCGCTTCAGCCTCCCCCGTAACTGGAACTACAGAAGCCTCCACCTCACCCAGGCAATTACCAAACTTAGTTTTGCTGATGTGCCCTGGGCTCAAATGCTGGAGATATGTCCTGTGGCTGCGTCACCAAAGGATGCCTCCTTACATCACCCAGGGTCCTCCCAGGCCTTCCCAGGCGCCCATCTGTCATCACGCTGAGAATGCCATGGGGTGAGGCCCCCTGTCCCGTCCCCACCTCCCCAACACGGCGGATGTGGGAGGCAGCTCAGGGCTGGGGATGGATAAGGGAATGTGAGCAGAGAAACCCAGGGCCACACCCGCAGGACCCCAGTGGCAGAGGCTGGTGGGGCTAGTGTCTGTTTCCAGCTGTAACGAGGATGCCACCTGGCCGAACCACGCCAGGGACGAGGGGCGTCCTGCTCTCACGGTTATTGTGACAGCCATTGCCTTTTCTAGTGATCAAAGTAACGTGTGTTCATGAAAAAGCACAGAGGAGAAAGAGCATCTGCCGTAACCCACGGCACAGCGGTGGCCCAGCTCACACCTCGCCTGTTGCCCTCTCGTCTCATTTTCTGTGTTTTGGAAACATGAATGTTGGTGCTGCATCCACAGCCTTGCGTGCTGGCCCCCTTGTATCCCAGACAGTCCCCGTTGTCACAGCGGACGTCGTAACACGAGCGCTACTGGCCCGCACGACCCCAACGCACGGTGGGCCTGAGGCATCAGTCTGTTCGCCTGGGCAGTCCGGCTTTCTGTGCCTGGGACGCGCTGCCGCGTACACTCTTGTTTAGACTTTGAGTCCGTCTTTGGGAGACACCAGAAGTGACGTGTTGGGTTAAGGGGAGGGACTTCCTAAGGCTGGGTGGTGTTTCCAGCGTCACTGACGTGGGTACCATCTCACGGGGTGGGCGTCCCCGCCTCCCTCTGTGGCGTTTGCCATTTCTGTGGACACCAGTGAGAAGGAGCGTTTTTCTTCGTGAATATTGGCCATGTATCTTCATTTGTTGTGAACTCTGTCTTTTTTCCATTTGCTCAGCTGTTTCGGTAGTTTTGTGGGTGGTAATAGGTTAAAAAGTGCCCTCCACTATTAAATATTTCAAACTTACACAAAAATACAGGAATACAGGGCAGAGTAAGATCAGCTTCCTGGCATCTGCCACCCAGATGCAACATCCATCAGCATTTCGGTGTTAATGTGGTGTTTTCTGTTTGTTTTTTGAGACAGTCTCGCTCCATCGCCAGGCGCCAGGCTGGAGTGCCGTGGCACGACCTCGGCTCACTGCAACCTCCGCCTCCCGGGTTCAAGCAATTCTCCTGCCTCAGCCTCCCTAATAGCTGGGACTACAGGCACACGTCACCACGCCCAGCTAGTTTTTGTATTTTTAGTAGAGATGGGGTTTCACTATGTTGGCCAGGATGGTCTCGATCTCTTGACCTCGTGATCCGCCCACCTGAGCTTCCCAAAGTGCTGGGATTACAGGCGTGAGCCACCGCGCCCGGCCGTCAACGTGGTTTTGTCTATCCAAAGCCACACCTTTTTTTCTGGAATCTTAAAATCTTCAGACATTAAGTTGCTTCACCTGTAAATATTTCAGGCAAGAAAAAGAATAAAATGTAAACATACCGGAAAGGAAAAAATAAAGCTAACCCTGCATACAGATGATATGATCATCTACGTAGAAAATCCCAAGGAAAAATTACCTACGACTCCTAAGTCAGCAAGGTCAGAGAAAACAGTCTGAAGAAGCTAAGTCTATGTCAATCTCTATGCACCTGCGACCAGCCACTAAATACTGAAGATTCAAAAAAAAAAAAAAACAATTTACAACAGCTCCAGGTTAAGGAAGTTCCTTTCTAGTCTTCATTTTCTGAGAAATTTGTAAAATCATAAAGAGATGTTGCATTTTGTCACGTTTTTCCGTGTCCGTAGGATTGTGTGTTTTCTCTTCTTTTGTCTGTCAGCGTGGTGGGTTGTGATAACAGTCGCTCTGACGTTGAACAGCCTGGTGTCCTCAGGATAAACCCCACTTGGTCACGCTGCGCTTATGCGTCTGTGTTCCTGGGAGGCTGTGCCCTGTACTTCCTTTCCTTGCGACATCTTTGTCTTGTTTTGGTATTAGGGTAATACTGGCCTCATAAAATGAGTTGAAAGTGTCACTCAGACCTTTATTTTTTGATTAAATATTATGGAATTGGAGTTGTTTTATCTTTAAATATTTTGTAAGATTCACCAGCGAATTTATCTGGACCTGGAGTTTTCTTTTTTGGGGAGGTTATTAAGTGTGGATTCAACTGCTTTACTGGAGAGAGGGCTGTGCGGGTTATTAGCTCTTGAGTGAATCTTGGTAGCTTGTGGGTTTCCAGTTGATCCAGTCTCCTGCTGAATCTGCGCATGGTGTGTTCCCTTGGTTCCCTTTCAGTGCCTGTGGGCCCTGTGGCGATAGCCCTCTGTCATGCCTGTAACTGCTCACCTGCATCTTCTCTTTTTTCTTCATCAGTCTTATCTATTTTACTGACTTTTTCAAAGAGTCAGCTTCTGATTTCATTTATCTAATATTTTTCTGTTTTTATTTTTATCTTTAATGTTTATTTATTTTGGTTCTTGAGACGGAGTCTCTCTCTGTCACCCAGGCTGGAGTACAATGGTGCGATCTTGGCTCACTGCAACCTCTGCCTCCCAGTTTCAAGCAATTCCCTTGCCTCAGCCTCCCAGGTAGCTGTGACTACAGGCATTCACCACCATGCCCAGCTAATTTTTTAAAATTATTATTTTTAGTAGACATGGGATTTCACCATGTTGGCCAGGCTGGTCTCCAACTCCTGACCTCAAGTGAGCCACCTGCCTCGGCCCCCCAAAGTGCTGAGCTTACAGGTGTGAGCCACTGTGCCCGGCCCCCCAAGTGCTGAGCTTATAGGTGTGAGCCACCTGCCTCGGCCCCCCAAAGTGCTGAGCTTACAGGTGTGAGCCACCTGCCTCGGCCCCCCAAAGTGCTGAGCTTACAGGTGTGAGCCACCTGCCTCGGCCCCCCAAAGTGCTGAGCTTACAGGTGTGAGCCACTGTGCCCGGCCCCACATGTCTTTTAGAGCAGATCTGCAGTGAAGAAATTCTCTTTTTTCCCCTTCATTTGAGAACGTCTTTAGTTTACCTAATTCTTGAAGGATATTTTTTGCTGTACATAGACTTCTTGGTTGACAACTAGTTTCTTCTCACACTTAACAGGATTGGCTGACAGCCTGAAGCATCCAAGCTGTCTAACGGGAAACCCACTGGCTTTCAGATCTGTGTTTCCCTCATGCTATGCACCATTCTTCTCTGGCTGCTTCCGAGGCGCACTTTCTTTGTCTTTCGTTTCTGGTAGTTTGATTTTGACGTTTCTGGGTATGGATTTTTCTGCATTTATCCTCTCTGAAGTTCACTGAGCTTCTTGATCTATAAATGTTTGACTTTTCAGCAGATTTTGTACTCTATTTCTTTAAATGTTTCTCTTCATTTTCTCATTTCCTTCTGGGACTCCAATGACACAAAAGTTAGACCATTTCCTAGCATGGGTCTTAGTAGGACCCTGGGGCTCTGTTTATTTTATTTTATTTCATTTATTTGTTTTGAGACAGGGTCTTAGTCTTTTGCCCATGCTGGAGTGCAGTGGTGTGACCTCAGCTCACTGCAGCCCCGAACTCCTGGGCTCAAGCAATCCTCCCACCTCAGCCTGAGTAGTTGGGACTATAAGCATGCACCACGACACCTGGCTAATTTTTAAATTTTTGTAGAGACAGGGTTTTGCTATAGTGCCCAGATTGGTCTCAAATTCCTGGCCTCACAAATCCTCCCATCACAGTCTCCCAAAGTGCTGGGTTTACAGGCATAAGCCACTGATGCCCAGCCAGCTGTTTATCTTTTTAAGAATCTTTTTTCCTCTTTTATTAGACTGGATAATTTTTATTGCTCCATCTAAAATTTCAGAATTATTTTCCTCCTTGTCATTTCCATTCTTCTTCTGAACTCATCTAGTGCATTTTAAATTTTGGTGTTGGAAACAGATGCTGGGTGCTGCAAAGAAAAGTCAGCACCGGGACAGAGGATCTCTCAGCAAGGCAATCTTCACTTCCTGCAGAAAGGGTGCTCCCCTTAGCCATCTTGCCACAAGAGTACAACAAACAAAGGAAAAGCAGGCATATTTATCCTTTACTCATCTGGGGTCGTCCTTACTGCTGTGTCTGATCTCCGTTGGTTGGAGCCAGACCTCACAATCTAAAACTGAACCTGATTGGCTGATAACTTAAAACTTTCTTGAATAGGTAAAGGCAATGGAGAACAAAGGAAAAAGAGGAAGTCCAAATGAAGAGGGGACAGAAAGTTGCTTGCGAACAGACTTAGAAAATTAATAGCATAAGGCCGGGCGTGGTGGCTCACGCCTGTAATCCCAGCACTTTGGGAGGCCGAGGCGGGTGGATCACGAGGTCAAGAGATCGAGACCATCCCGGTCAACATGGTGAAACCCTGTCTCTACTAAAAATACAAAAAATTAGCTGGGCACGGTGGCGAGTGCCTGTAATCCCAGCTACTCAGGAGGCTGAGGCAGGAGAATTGCCTGAACCCAGGAGGCGGAGGTTGCGGTGAGCTGAGATCACGCCATTGCACTCCAGCCTGGGTAACAACAGCAAAACTCCATCTCAAAAAAAAAAAAAGAAAATTAAGAGCATAAATATCTTGGTTAAAGTACAAGGACATAGAAGGTACTATGTGCCTGTGAGCATGGCTAACAGCTACATGGGATAGGGCTTAACAAAAAGTTATTAGCAAAAAGCAAGGAAGCTTTGAAGAAAGTCTTTAAAACGAACTATTATTTCTAATAGTTATGATTTCCTCTTTAACAAGAAAGGAAACTTTGAAGAGGAACTTTTCTACTTCCCACATTTGGTTATTGTATTTTTCTGTTCTAAAGTTTCCATTGGATTCTTTTTATAGCTTCTCTTTCTGTGATGAGACTTTCAAACTTTTCATTCTTTTCAAGAGTGTTTTCCTTTACTTCTTAGAGCATGGTTATAATAATTGCTTTAAAATCTGTGAGATAGGACTAGGCACAGTGACTCATGTCTGTAATCCCAGCACTTTGGGAGGCCAGAGCAGGAGGATTGCTTGAGCCCAGGAGGTTGACACCAGCTTGGGCAACATAGTGAGACCCTGTCTCTACCAAAAAAATTTAAAAATTAGCCGGACATGGTGGCACACACCTGTAGTCCCAGTTACTTAGGAGGCTGAGGTGGGAGAATTGCTTGAGCCTGGGAGGTGGAGGCTGCGATGAGCTCTGGGTGACAGAGCACGACTGTTTCAAAAAGAAAAAAAAAAGGTGTGATAATTCCAACAACTGGGTCTTCTTGGGGGGTGATATCTGTCGATTGTCTTTCACCTTGAGAATTTCTCAGACTTTCCTGGTTCTTTACATATTGAGTATTTTTGGATTCTACCTGGTCATTTTGAATACGAAATTGTGAGACTCTGGATCTTCTTTAAATCTTATGGATATTTTGTTTTAATTTACCTCAGCAAGAAATACACCAGGTTAGATCCTGGCTGCACATTCTGACCAGCCTTCTGTGGGCCATGATTTAAATGTGTGTTTCATTTTCAAACCTTTGCAGTGTTACTTAGATCTGCCCCTGTGTGCAGCACCCCGTGGTCTGGCTGGGCCCTGTGGTGCTGCCTGGTGGCTCAGCTCTGAAAGCCTTCGGTTGCTGTTGAGTGTCAGATCCACACACGTGCAGCTGGAAGCTGAGTCCTGGGGCTCACGCCCATTTCTATGGGAACCTTTTTGCAAACTTTACTCTCAGTGATGCTGAGATTGATTTATTGGGTGAGGTGGTGGCAGTTGATAATCGTTGCCCAAATTTATTATTTTATAAGAAGTTACACAGTGATTTTTTTTCCAATTCATTGTTTTCTTAGTCATTTATCTGCTGCAGTTATATAAGGGAGAATTTTCTCTCATCACTTATCTGGTTACTCTGAAATATCACTTATGATACATTTTTCAGAGTTACCGACGGGCAGCCTGCCCACCTCCAGTGGTGCTCAGTGACGTGTTTATTTGTTTTGTGTCATTATGGAGCCAAGGGTTGTGCCAGATTTGACGTGTTTCATTTCATGGCTGTCATTCTGCCCTTGGGAGCTGAACGTGTCCCATCCTGGGCCCTCAGCTGGCATCTTTACCCACACAGCCTCTGTTTGTCCTTGGAATATGCCAGACGTGGTGATGGAGAAGACACCGTGCATCCCCATCACTCGAAGCCACTTTCTCCTGAGAGGTTTGGTCCCATCTGCTCTACAATTCTGTAGGTTGCTTTTCTTCTTTTTAATCTAAGGAGTCCATTCCCCATGCCTCTCAGGGCGAAGCAACGCTTCCTACAGCATGGGAGCCTGCCCTCGCCATGTGTCTGTGGCCCAGGGGAGGATCTCACGGCTTAGCTGTGGGAGCTGAAATGCAGGCCGCACCCTAAGGGCCTGCGTGAGCTCTCATCCAGGGGCTTCACCCACCACACTGCTCTGGGTTCGGAGGGTGTTGTTCTGGGAGCACCAGTCAGCTGCTCATCAACAAACCGTGGGGCATGGAGACGCTGCCATGAGCAAGTGTGGTGGGTCCTGCCCTGTGTGCTTGACCTTGGTAGGGAAATGTTCCTGGACAACCAGGCAGGGCTCCGGTGCAGGGGCGGAGCTCTGTGTGGTGGTAGGGGCATCCAGGACCGCCCACTGGGGGAATGATGTGACTGAGCTCCCACCAAGGGACCAGCAGGGTGGAGGCTGGAAAGGTGGGCCGGCAGCTTGAGGGTGTCCTGGAGCACACGCTGGGGCCACGGGAGGGGTGGGAGCCAGGCCCAGGTCCCAAGATGTTCTACAGCAGCCTCTGGCTGATGGAGCTGACCAGGGCTGGAGCGGGGGTGGCCAATGGCCTGGTGACAGAGGTGCAGGTGGGGTGACAGAGGTGCAGGTGGGCCAAGGCGCCGTGGAAGCTTTTAGTCTCATCTGCCTGCTGAGGGAAAGCTGGCAGGGTTTGCTGAGGGCCCCACTGGGTGCACGGGATGGCGGTGGTGACAGCGAGGGCCGACGCCTTTTTCTGAGAAAAGGGAGAGGGACGATGGGCCGGAGACGGACGGTTGGGTTTTATCACTTTACGTGTCTCCATCAGCCACTTGGACATGCCGAGGAGACAGCTAGACTTGGGGTCTGGAGCCGTGGTGAGTGTGGAAGGCTGAGCAAGGCCACGTGGCTGCCCCTAACCTGCCCCCGCGGCAGCCGGTGGACGTGGAGTATTGAAGGGTCCGTCTGAGCCCCAGGTCCTCAGCAGTGGAGGCCCCGTCTGTCCTGCCAGCTGTCCAGGCACACTGCTGCGCCCTCCAACTCTACCCCATAATGCGGTCTCCCCTGCACCATCCCCCACCCTGAGCCTCCCGCCTCCCCCAGCGCGGGGCAGGTGCTGGCATCTCAGGGCAGAGACAAGACCAGAGTAACCCCAGGTCCCCTGTGCCAGGCCGGGGTGTGAAAGCCACTACGTCACAGGCCAGACCCTGCCTTCAGGGAGCTTCTAGCCCAGGATGGTCGGCTTGGCTTGGGGAGGCTGCAGCACCGACATCCCAGCACAGCTTCACTGGGTGCTGCATGGGCTGCACCGCAGGTGTGGTTAACATCATCACCCATCGGCTTTAAGTGAGGGAGATACCTCCCTAATAAGCAGGACCTCTTCTAATCAGTGCAAGGCCTGGTGGGCAACACAGACTTCCCAGAGGAAAAATTCTGTCTTAAGATGGCAGCGTCGGTCCCCACCAGTTTCCAGCCTGCTGCTCACCCTGTTTCAGACATGTCCAGCGGAACCCACAATTGCACGAGCCAGTTCTGTGAAATCAATGTCTTAGCCACAGGCCTCTCCCAGTGGTCCTGTTCTTCTGGAGAGCTGTGGCTGACACAGGCCCAGGGGCGCAGAACAGAGTGAAACAGGCTGGGATCTGGAGGACCTGTCATTCTGAGGCCTATGGATCAGGCAGTAGGAGGGGCACAGGGTCCTTGGCAGAGGCGACATCCCTCTCCCCCGCAGGCGCCAGGAAGGCCCCACCGCCTGAGGGTCTCTGCTGTTGGTGGCAGTCACTGGGAGCGCACCAGTGCCCTTGCCAGATGGGATTCTCATCTGTGTTACGGGAACCCGGGGCATTTATCTTGGGGACTTTCTGAAGGATGCGTGACAGAGGAGGAGGGTGTTTACACGGGGTCCCATGTCCTCATCAATGCTGAACAGAACCGTTTTGATTTTGCAGTTACAGAAGAGACGATAAGTGAGACAGGAGAAGCAGGCCACAGGCTCTAATTGATGGAGACGCTACCAGGAGTCGATTCTGCTTCATCAATTCTCTGGGCGGAGAATCGTGGCCTGGGGGCTGTTAGTGTTGGCGCCATTCATAGCCAAGAGGTCAGTACCAAAGCCAAGGTGGACCGGCCCCAGACTGCCGCCCGGTGACAGGCCAGGCCTGCGGATGTGCACACTCAGAGGGGCATGCACTCAGAGGAGCTCACACTCGAGTGCACACTCAGAGGGGTGCACACTCAGAGGAGCTCACACCCGAGTGCACACTCAGAGGGTGCACGCTCAGGAGCTCACACCCGAGTGCACACTCAGAGGCATGCACACTCAGAGGCTTACACTCAGAGGAGCTCACACTCAGAGGGGCACACACTCAGAGGAGCTCATACTCGGGAGTGCACACTCAGAGGGGCTCACACTCAGAGGAGCTCACACTAAGAGGAGCACACACTCAGAGGAGCTCACACTCAGAGGAGCTCACACTCGGGCGCACACTCAGAGAGTCCTCACACTCAGAGGAGCTCACACTAAGAGGAGCACACACTCTGAGGAGCTCACAATCGAGTGCACACTCAGAGGAGCACACACTCAGAGTGAGTGCACACTCACATACTCAGAGGAGCACACACTCAGGGGAGCACACACTCATATACTCAGAGCATTGCATACTCAGAGGAGCTGCTTACTCAGGGGAGCATACTCTCAGAGGAGCACACACCTAGAGGAGCAGGCCTGGACTGATCAGATGCCAGGCCTGCTGATGTGCACACCCAGAGGAGCTCACGCTCAGAGGAGTGCACACTCAGGAGCGCACACCCGGGAGCACACTCTCAGAGGAGCACACACCTAGAGGAACAGGCCTGGACTGATCAGATGCCAGGCCTGCTGATGTGCACACCCAGAGGAGCTCACGCTCAGAGGAGTGCACACTCAGGAGCACACACTCGGGAGCACACACTCAGAGGAGCAGGCCTGGACTGATCAGATGCCAGGCCTGCTGATGTGCACAGAGGAGCTCACGCTCAGAGGAGTGCACGCTCAGGAGCGCACACTCAGGAGCACACACCTAGAGGAGCAGGCCTGGACTGATCAGATGCCAGGCCTGCTGATGTGCACACTCAGAGGAGCTCACGTTCAGAGGAGTGCACACTCAGGAGCGCACACTCGGGAGCACACACTCAGAGGAGCACACACCTAGAGGAGCAGGCCTGGACTGATCAGATGCCAGGCATGCTGATGTGCACACTCAGAGGAGCTCACGCTCAGAGGAGTGCACACTCAGGAGCACACACTCAGATGAGCACACAGAGCACACACTCAAGCTCACACTCAGATGAGCACACACTCAGAGGAGTGCACACATGAGCTCACAGTCAGAGGAGCTCACACTCAGATGAGCACACACTGGGACCCCGCACTGGGACCCTCAGGGCACAGCCCACCAAGTCCCTGGCAGGAGCAGCCAGAGGTCCTGAGCTCTGGGAAAGGGGAGGAGCCGACGCCCCAGGGACTTGGGGCTTTGACTGCGCTGCGGGTTCCCAGAGATGCTGAGTTGGACCCAAGGGGTCGACTTTGGGCTCAGGTTCCTCTCCGGGACGTCGTGAGGTCCCTCTTCTGCGTCGGTGGCGGGGTGAAAGCTGGTGGATGTGTAGAAATGAGGATGGTGCGAATGCCCCTGTGCTCAGCCCCTCCTGCTCCTCCCCCACCCACAGGCCAGGACACGGGGCCTCCAGGGCTGGGATGAGAGGGTGGGGCTGGAGCTCCGGGGCTACGACGGAGAGGGGAGAGGCGAGCCGGAAAGATGTGGGCACCGGATCGGGTGGGAGCCAGACTGGGTGAGCGGCTCCGCTCCCAGGGCGAAGAAGGTGCCGGGAGACCCTGGTGGGGGTTAGGCCAAGTCAGTCCGGAGATGCGGGACCCAGGAGACTCGAGGAGGGGCCGGGGCTGACATGCGCCTGTCCTGCCAGCAGGACTGCAACCGGGGCCTCAAGTGCCCCTGCAAGGGGCAAAGTCCGTGGAGCTGCTGAGACCCTCACATGGGGGAAGCAGACCCCGACCCCGTGCAGCTTCCGGGCTTAGGTGGGATCTCTGAGCTGACTTCGCCCCTAGGGGTAGAGCTACCTCCTTGGTGGGGGGTGCCGGTCTTTGGGGCTGGAGCACCTTCTGGTGGTGGGCGGGGGGGGCAGATGTCACAAACCCGGGGTCCCAGGGGAGGGGGTCCCTGTGCAGCAGGACCAGGCAGGCCACTGCACCGCTGTGAAAGCCCGGAGAGGCCGGCAGGGCAGGTGTGCTGCGCTGGGGCTCCGGGGAGGCAGGAATCCCAGAGCCCCCAGCCTCCAGCCTCTCGTCCCAGCCCTGGAGTCCTCTTGTCCTGGGGATGGGGGAGGGGTGGGAGGGGCTGACCACAGGGGGACTGGCACCACCCGAGTTTCTACACACCTGCTGCTCTCATCCCCACCGCCGACGCAGAAGAGGGACCTCACGACGCCCCGGAGAGGAACCTGAGCCCAAAGTCGACCCCTTGGGTCCAACTCAGCATCTCTGGGAACCCGCAGCACGTGACCCCATGGTCCCGCCTGGCTGAGTGCCCTCCCCTGCCCCGGCTTCTAGATGACAAGTGAGCAAACAGAGGAGGGTCTAACCCAACCAGCCAGTGGCAGCAGAGAGGGCGCCCTGGAGTCGAGGTCGGAAGCCCGTGGGAAGTGCCGCAGGGGCACTGATGAGAGGGTTGGCCTCTCTCTGGTGGAGGAGGCTGCGTGCTTGAGACCAGGATGGCTAGGTTGGCACCAGATGGAGAAACTGAGCTGAGAGGCGGAGACGTGAAAAAGAGAAGCAGAGACAGAGACAGAGACACGGGAGAGTGAGAGACAGGAGAGAGAGTGAGCGAGAGACGGTGGCGAGAGATCGAGGACGGGGCGGGGGTGGAGAGAGAGCCGTGGTGTCAGGGCAGAGCGCGGCTTCCAGAGCCACCCCATCCCTGCCCACTCTGGCCCTCCATTCGCCGCCAGTCTGAGCTGCGTGTCTGTCCCAGGAGTGAGAATCCCGCCTCCTCCTGGCCGTCCCCGCTGGAGTCCTCGCGATCCTGGAGCAGTTTCCCAGGTGGACTTGTGGATGGGGAAACGGTCAGGATTCTGAGGTAGGATATTAGTGAGAGCAGCCAGGGGGCCTCATCTCAGTGAATCTTGTCTTCCTAAAAGTCAGAATCAATCAATCAGTAAAGGCCGGGTGCGGTGGCTCATGCCTGTAATGCCAGCACTTTGGGAGGCAGAGCGGGGAGGCTCACTTGAGCCCAGGAGTTCGAGACCAGCCTGCACAGCATAGCGAGACTCTGTCTCTCAAACCCAGCTCATGCTGAATGAAGTCCAGAAGGTTCCTTTCCGAGGTCCATGCAGGATGAGGCCTTGCTGCCAGCTGCACCTTGGTAGTCACCTCGTGAGCCCCTGGGTGTAGACTGAGTCTCTGGTGGCTCTCCTGGCCGACCTCCTCTTCTGTCACTCTGTCCTGGGGCTGTGGTGGGTGGCCTGCCTGTGGGTCAGGCCTCCGCTGGCAATGTGGGGGCAGGGCGAAGCTTCTGGCTCACTGGCCACCTGGTTCTGGGCTCTGGGGACAAGACCGGGCTGCATGAGCTCCCCACATCCCCTGATGGCTGTCATGCACGTGGCTGAGGTCCTAGCTAGGAACTCGTACCCGGAGCCTGGCTGGCGCAGGCTTAGAGCCCAGCTTGGCCTCCCCCTCCCTCTGGGACCTGGGCACGATCCGTCACCTCCGTGCACCTCCTCGCCTGGAGAAGGGAGCAGTGGAAGGGCTGCTGTGAACACCCAGCCTTGTTACTGCAATTACTTGACTTCCTCCTCGGAGCTCAGCACAGGAAGAGAAAGGCTTTGAGCAGACAGCCGTCTCCGGCGGGCCCCGTCAGCCAAGCTCTGGTCCCACCTCACTCTCCCAGGTGCCCATGCCATCTTGATGGGCTGGACACCCACCGGGCCCTAAGGCCCACTGGACTCTTCCTCCTCAGCAGGGGCAAGGAGTGGCCTCTGCGTCTAGGGCAGCATGGAGTTTCAGAATCTTGGGGTTTCAGAATCATGGGGAATGGGGGAGCCCAACTTGCCGTGGAACAGACCTTGGGCAGCCCCTCTGTCTGACCCTCAGTTTCCTCATCGGTGGGGATTTCCCTGGGCTCCCCTGAGTTTCCTTGTGAGGACCATGTGTAGACAGAGTGAGTTGAGACCAGGTGTGGGCAGAGTGGATTGAAACTCCTGAGTTTCCCTGTGAGGACCAGGTGTAGACAGAGTGGGTTGAGACCAGGTGTGGGCAGAGTGGATTGAAACTCCTGAGCTTCCCTGTGAGGACCAGGTGTAGACAGAGTGGGTTGAGACCAGGTGTGGGCAGAGCAGGTGCTCGGGATTGAGGGCTGCTCCCGTTTTCTGCCCTCGCTTTCTCAGCTCTGCCAGCTCCGAGGACGTGGCTGGACGCAGCCGGTGCTCAGGGAATACTGGCGGAGCGAGTGAACGTACAATCGTTGCTTTGGTAGAAATGGTAATAAGGCTAAGTGCCACCATTTTTGGCTTTGGAGGCGTAGGACTAATTGGCTCCTGTCCAGCCACCCTCAGCTCCGCTCACATTTGGCACTGGCTTGGGGTCAGGGCTTCTAAGGGTGCCCGTGGCTCAGGGCTGCATGTCCGATGGCAGGTTTTGCCAGGGAGGCCTTGGCTCTGTGCCAAGCCCTGCTGGGGGGTCGCTTAGGGTGCTGCCTCCCTGAACGTGCTCCCAGATGTCGTCTGGTGAAGGGCATTGGCACCGCGTGAGCCCCAGGCCCTCTCACCAGGGTGAGCGTGTGTCCTGGTGTATGCCTGGGCATGAGTGCTATGTGACCCCTCACCCTCGAGAGCCAGCCTGCTGGGTGGTACCTGTGATCCCCACCTCTTACCGTCATCTGGCTGGAGGCCACCCCCCTGAGCGCCCCATCACCAGCACCACCACCAGCACCACAGGTGATTCCCAAGACCCTTGGGCGCGTGGGGAGGGTCTAAGTGTGTGAGGCACATGGGAGGATGCCTCTGCCCGGGGAGTCCTGACCGGGCGCCCCTCTTCTTCTCCCTCGGCGCTCCCCACCCTCACCCACTTATATCTCCTGTGTGTCCCTAGGGAACCCGGCAAGACTATGACACAACATGTCGGGATTAAGATTTAAATTACAATTCAAGATGAGATGTGGCGTGGACACACAGAGCCAGACCGTATTATTCCACCCCTGGCCCTCCCAAATCCATTTTTCTCACATTTCAAAACACGATTATGCCTTGCCAACAGTTCTCCAAAGTCCTAACTCATTTCAGCATTAACTCAAAAGTCCAAGTCCATAGTCTCATCTGAGACAAGGCAAGTCCCTTCTGCCTGTGAGCCGGTAAAATCGAAAGTAAGTGAGTTACTTCCTAGATACGGTGGGGGCACAGGCATTGGGTAAATACACTCCTTCCAAACGGGAGAAACGGGCCTAAAAAAGGGCTTCAGGCCCGTGCAAGTCTGAAATCCAGTAGGGCAGTCATGAAAGCTTAAAGCTCCAAAATGATCTCATTTGAGTCCACGTGTCACCTCCAGGCCGGGCTGATGCAGGAGGCGCAGAGCTGTTCAGTAACCCTCCAGCAGGCTCCAAGCTTGCCCACATCTTTCTGTCTTCCGGGCCCTCCAAGTCTCTAGGAAGTTCCCAACTTTGCCACATTTCTTCTTGTTCTTCTGAACCCTCCAAACTGTTGCAGCCTCTGCCTGTCACTTTTGTATTTTCGGGTATCCTCCTAGAAGCGCCCCACTCCCAGTACCAATTTACTCTATTAGTTCGTTTGCACACTTCTCTGAAGAATTACCTGAGACTGGGTAATTTATAAAGGGAAGATGTTCATTTGACTGACAGTTCTGATTGACTGGAGAGGCCTCAGGAAACTTACAATCATGGTGGGAGGGGAAGCGACACAGTGGGGAGAACAATATCCTTGTTCACACGGCAGCAGGAGAGAGCAGTGCCATCAGGGGAAGTCCAGACACTGGTGAGATTCAATCCCTATCAAAAGAACATCATGGGGGATCCACCCCCACGATCTAATCACCTCCCAAGAGGTCCCTCCCTCAACACATGGCCATTGCAATTTGAATTACAATTCAAGACAAGATTTGGGTGGGAACACAAAGCCAGGCCACGCCACAAGTCGTAGGTAGTTTCAGAGATCCTTTAATCTGTAACTAACGGAACAAAACTTTGTTGAAAACCAGAAAGAAGTGTTTAAAATAAGCTGTGCTTACACTCCAAAAAGGAGGAATAAAAATGAGGCAGGTTCAACCTCCCTTCCCATCACAGCAGGGAATTAAGACTTTAAGGTTTCACTGGGGACCCATTGGATAAAGGGGCTCCATTGATTTGGTGAGGAGCTTAGGATTTTATTTTTAGTTCACACTCTGTTGACCCTCTCTGTTCCTTGTTCGCCCTCTCTGTTCCCTGTTCGCCCTCTCTGTTCCCATTCGTCCTCTCTGTTCCCTGTTCACCCTCTCTGTTCCCATTCGTCCTGTCTGTTCCCGTTCACCCTCTCTGTTCCCGTTCGTCCTCTCTGTTCCCTGTTTGCACTCTCTGTTCCTGTTCATCCTCTCTGTTCCCTGTTCGCCCTCTCTGTTCCCATTCGTCCTGTCTGTTCCCGTTCACCCTCTCTGTTCCCGTTCGTCATCTCTGTTCCCTGTTTGCACTCTCTGTGTTCCCTGTTCGCCCTCTGTTCCCTGTTCGCACTCTCTGTTCCCTGTTCGCCCTCTCTGTTCCCGTTCATCATCGCTGTTCCCGTTCATCCTCTCTGTTCCCGTTCGCCCTCTCTGTTCCCTGTTCGCCCTCTCTGTTCCCGTTCGTCATCGCTGTTCCCGTTCGTCCTCTCTGTTCCCGTTCGTCTTCTCTGTTCCCTGTTCGCCCTCTCTGTTCCCTGTTCGCCCTCTCTGTTCCCGTTCGCCCTCTCTGTTCCCGTTCGCCCTCTCTGTTCCCGTTCGCCCTCTCTGTTCCCGTTCGCCCTCTCTGTTCCCGTTCGCCCTCTCTGTTCCCGTTCGCCCTCTCTGTTCCCGTTCGCCCTCTCTGTTCCCGTTCGCCCTCTCTGTTCCCGTTCGCCCTCTCTGTTCCCGTTCGCCCTCTCTGTTCCCGTTCGCCCTCTCTGTTCCCTGTTCGTCCTCTCTGTTCCCTGTTCGTCCTCTCTGTTCCCTGTTCGTCCTCTCTGTTCCCTGTTCGTCCTCTCTGTTCCCTGTTCGCCCTCTCTGTTCCCTGTTCGCCCTCTCTGTTCCCTGTTCGCCGTCTCTGTTCCCTGTTCGCCCTCTCTGTTCCCGTTCGCCCTCTCTGTTCCCGTTCGCCCTCTCTGTTCCCGTTCGTCCTCTCTGTTCCCGTTCGCCCTCTCTGTTCCCGTTCGCCCTCTCTGTTCCCTGTTCGTCCTCTCTGTTCCCTGTTCGTCCTCTCTGTTCCCGTTCGCCCTCTCTGTTCCCGTTCGTCCTCTCTGTTCCCTGTTCGCCCTCTCTGTTCCCTGTTCGCCCTCTCTGTTCCCTGTTCGGCCTCTCTGTTCCCTGTTCGCCCTCTCTGTTCCCTGTTCGCCCTCTCTGTTCCCTGTTCGGCCTCTCTGTTCCCTGTTCGGCCTCTCTGTTCCCTGTTCGGCCTCTCTTTTCCCTGTTCGGCCTCTCTGTTCCCTGTTCGGCCTCTCTTTTCCCTGTTCGGCCTCTCTGTTCCCTGTTCGCCCTCTCTGTTCCCTGTTCGCCCTCTCTGTTCCCTGTTCGTCCTCTCTGTTCCCTGTTCGTCCTCTCTGTTCCCTGTTCGCCCTCTCTGTTCCCTGTTCGCCCTCTCTGTTCCTGTTCGCCCTCTCTGTTCCCTGTTCGTCCTCTCTGTTCCCTGTTCGTCCTCTCTGTTCCCTGTTCGTCCTCTCTGTTCCCTGTTCGCCCTCTCTGTTCCCTGTTCGCCCTCTGTTCCCTGTTCGCCCTCTCTGTTCCCTGTTCGCCTTCTCTGTTCCCGTTCATCCTCTCTGTTCCCGTTCATCCTCTCTGTTCCCTGTTCGCCCTCTCTGTTCCCTGTTCGCCCTCTCTGTTCCCTGTTCGGCCTCTCTGTTCCCTGTTCGGCCTCTCTGTTCCCTGTTCGCCCTCTCTGTTCCCTGTTCGCCCTCTCTGTTCCCTGTTCGCCCTCTCTGTTCCCTGTTCGCCCTCTCTGTTCCCTGTTCGCCCTCTCTGTTCCCTGTTCGGCCTCTCTGTTCCTGTTCACCCTCTCTGTTCCCTGTTCGTCCTCTCTGTTCCCTGTTCGTCCTCTCTGTTCCCTGTTCGTCCTCTCTGTTCCCTGTTCGTCCTCTCTGTTCCCTGTTCGCCCTCTCTGTTCCCTGTTCGCCCTCTGTTCCCTGTTCGCCCTCTCTGTTCCCTGTTCGCCTTCTCTGTTCCCGTTCATCCTCTCTGTTCCCGTTCATCCTCTCTGTTCCCTGTTCGCCCTCTCTGTTCCCTGTTCGCCCTCTCTGTTCCCTGTTTGCCCTCTGTTCCCGTTCATCATCGCTGTTCCCGTTCATCCTCTCTGTTCCCGTTCGCCCTCTCTGTTCCCATTTGCCCTCTCTGTTCCCGTTCGTCCTCTCTGTTCCCTGTTCGCCCTCTCTGTTCCCTGTTCGGCCTCTCTGTTCCCGTTCGCCATCTCTGTTCCCTGTTCACCCTCTCTGTTTCCGTTCGCCCTCTCTGTTCCCTGTTCGCCCTCTCTTTTCCCGTTCGCCCTCTCTGTTCCCGTTCGTCCTCTCTGTTCCCTGTGAGTGGTTTAGCTTACACACTTGCCCCATGCTGTGCAAATCCCACCCATTCTTTCTCCCTGACAGGCCGTGGACGTGCTCACGGGTCCCCCGCACTGGCTCCCCCGATGGCTTTGCTGTTTCCTCTCCCTGTCCAGCTTGGCCCCCCATGGCGTAGGTCAGGGCCCCACCTCGGGGAGTCTCTGTGGCTGATCCTTTCACTTCATCCAGCAGGGTCCACAGTGGCCCGCTCTTCCCACGGGGTAGCCCCAGGGCCCGCGCCAGGAGGTCACAGTCCCTGGGAATTCATGGAGTGTGAGCCAGAAACCCTCCCTGAGTCCCGGTGGCCCAGTAGAAGGGGGCTTGGAGGAACGTGTGGGGGCTCCGGGGCCTGTAACCTCAGCTCCCTGCCTGGAGGAGCACCTTCCCGGGTGGTGTCTGACTCCTCCACCATCACTGGGGACTGAACGCTGTCTCCTGGCCATGCTCTGGAAGGTGGTGAGCGACGGGGGGCCTGGCTGAGCAGCTTTTCCCGCCCCCAACAGTGAGCCGTATTCTCATTCCCACTGGAGAGGCTCTTGCAGGGCTGGGCCAGCCAGGACCCCAACACCCGCCAAGCTGGCCTGTGTGACGTTCCTTCCGATCTGTCCTCAACCTGGTGGAGAGGGGAGGAGGATGGCGGGGAGGGAGGTGAGAGGGAGAAGAAAGATGCCTTGGCCTCCGGAGGTCCTTCTGCGGCAGACACAGGTGGCTGTGGGGGACCCTGAGGCCACACAGGAGAAGCTGCAGCCTGGCAGGACCCCTGCCTGGCCCCTGGCACCTCCCAGCCCTTTCTGAACCCACCAGAACCCCCACCCACACTCACAACCATTGTTAATTAAGACTATCTCCATTACAGGGCTAATTAACAATTAGCATAAACATAATTAGCCAGCGCTGACATTTAACTCATTACATTGTTTAAATAATTTTCGGAAATTGCCCCAGCGGCATTCTGTCAGCTCGCAATAATGGTGCCACTTTGTCATGTAAATTAAGTGACATTTGTGGTGTTGTTGTCCCCTGGTGGGAGATGGGGCGGCCCCAGGCCACCCCCAAGACCCGCTCCCCGCCTCTCCTTGCAACCTGGCACTGGGCCTGGTCCTGCTGGGTGGTGAGGCGGTGAGGCCGGAGTCCTCCCCAGGCCTGGCTGCCTAGAGGAGAGCTTCGGGCCAGGGGACAGCCCAGGCTACACACACGCCCCCACCTCTGCCCCCCAGGACCCCGGCACAAGAAGCTCCTGGGACCAGTGGGGTTCACGGATCCCAGTCCCAGGACTGAAGGAGGAACCGAGGTTTGGGGCCTGGAGAAGCTGTGGACGCCACGTCCAGGAGGGCCTGGACAGCTGGCCAAGGGGTTCTCCCTCAACCTGGTGCGGACCCCCACTTCTGAGTGGCCCCGGGGCTGGTGGTCCCAGAGGAGGTGGTGCTGACCTGCCCCACACATTCTGGGGAGCTCCTGGTCAGCAAGGGACCCTGAAGAACAGGCTCCAGAGTGACCACCCTCAGCCTTAGCTTCCAGCAGCCCCTTCCTCTCCCCCAACTCCCACCACGCTCATGACCCCGACTTCAGCCCAGACACACAGCCCCAGGGTCCCTGGCGGTCCCTGGGGTGGGGACAGCCCACAACCCAGCCGGCAACGGGCACAGAGCAGGTGCGGGCGGCACAGACATCAAGCTGCTTCCCCCCAACCTACCACCCCCCACCAAGTTCACCTCCACAGTGTTCACACTGTTTGACCCTCCTCTACCCCCTGTCTGCGCCCCAGGGGCCCCAAATGCTCCCCCCCACCCCCCCACCCCCGCCACCTGAGCTCAGAAATGCTTCCACTGTCTCCGGCTCTGGTCAGTCAGCATTGGCACTCACTCACTCAGCTCCTCCTTCCTTCCTTCATTAGCTCTCTCATTCATTCGTTCATTCATTCATTCCTACATTCCCTCATTCCTGCCTTTGTGCTTTTGTTCAACCAATGAACAGTAGCTTGGGTGGGGCTCAGCGCAGCCCCGGACCTCCCCACCCCACGACCCTGCCCGCCCAGCTGGGAGCCTCACCTCACCTCCAGGGACACTCACGGGTCAGCACAGATGTTTTCTGCTGTGATCATCATGTGAGGCAGCCTGTGCTTGCTCTGTGGGGTGGGAGGACGCCCTTGGCTGCGGGCTCTGGGTGTCCACCTGAGCTAGGCCAGGTGAGCCCCAAGGGCCCCCTTACAGAAGCTGTGTGGACCCTGACGAGGCCACACTGGTCTCCCAACACCCACTCCCATGGGCAGGTGCTCACTGAGGGAAGAGAGAGGGCAAACCGGGAACAGAGAGGGCGAATGGGAACAGAGAGGGCGAATGGGAACAGAGAGGGCGAACAGAAGGAACAGAGAGGGCGAACAGGGAACAGAGAGGGCAAACGGGGAACAGAGAGGGCGAACGGGAACAGAGAGGGCGAATGGGGAACAGAGAGGGCGAACGGGGAACAGAGAGGGCGAACGGGGAACAGAGAGGGCGAACGGGAACAGAGAGGGCGAATGGGGAACAGAGAGGGCGAACAGAAGAAACAGAGAGGGTGAATGGGGAACAGAGAGGGCGAACAGAAGGAACAGAGAGGGCGAACAGGGAACAGAGAGGGCAAACGGGGAACAGAGAGGGCGAACGGGGAACGGAGAGGGTGAACGGGGAACGGAGAGGGTGAACAGAAGGAACAGAGAGGGCGAACAGAAGGAACAGAGAGGGCGAACGGGGAACAGAGAGGGCGAACAGAAGGAACAGAGAGGGTGAATGGGGAACAGAGAGGGCGAACAGAAGGAACAGAGAGGGTGAATGGGGAACAGAGAGGGCGAACAGAAGGAACAGAGAGGGCGAACAGGGAACAGAGAGGGCGAACGGGGAACGGAGAGGGCGAACGGGGAACGGAGAGGGTGAACGGGGAACGGAGAGGGTGAACAGAAGGAACAGAGAGGGCGAACGGGAACAGAGAGGGCGAACGGGGAACAGAGAGGGCGAACAGAAGGAACAGAGAGGGCGAACGGGAACAGAGAGGGCGAACGGGGAACAGAGAGGGCGAACAGAAGGAACAGAGAGGGCGAACGGGAACGGAGAGGGCGAACGGGGAACGGAGAGGGCGAACGGGGAACAGAGAGGGCGAACGGGAACGGAGAGGGCAAACCGGGAACAGAGAGGGCGAACGGGGAACAGAGAGGACGAACGGGAACAGAGAGGGCGAACGGGAACAGAGAGGGCGAACGGGAACAGAGAGGGCGAACGGGAACAGAGAGGGCGAACGGGGAACAGAGAGGACGAACGGGAACGGAGAGGGCGAACGGGAACGGAGAGGGCGAACGGGGAACGGAGAGGGCGAACGGGGAACGGAGAGGGCGAACCGGGAACGGAGAGGGCGAACGGGAACGGAGAGGACGAACGGGGAACGGAGAGGACGCTGCTCTGTTGCCCATGACAGCGGCAAGGGAGCGTCTGAGTCTCCAGCCCTGAGAATGACAACCAGAGCCTCAGATGAAGTCTGAAACTCCATATGTGGCTGCCCATAGCCGCCCCCACTCCCCATCCCGGTTTTTCAGATGGGGCCGGGTGGCCCACAGTGCCCCGGACGGCTAAATCAAATGGCCCGGGAGTTGCTGGTCGGTTCTGGCTGTTAAGTGCTTGTCAGCGCCCTCAGGCCCTCTCACGACTCTATAAAATTCCTAAGAATTATAGGAGCGCCAGGGTCACATAATTCACTGCACAGTAGATTTAACCTGGCGGCCAGTAATTCATATTTGTGGCGATAATATTGTTTTCCACTTTCTGAGAGTTATCGTCGTGTCTCCTTCCAGGTCACTATGGATATCAAAAATCAATTTGGAAAGATGGATACTGTCAGGGAATAAAGCATGAGGCCCAGGCTGCCCTCTCGCCCCGTCCGTGCTCCTGAAGCTTGGTACGGCTCTGATTGCTGCTGGGGCCTGACCGGGAAGCCGTGGGGGCTTGTTCTGTGCGCGGTCGCCTCCTCCCAGGAGGCCTCCCTCCCGCCCCGCCTGTGCGGCTCCCGCAGGGGCCTCTGCATCCCGGGCCTGTCTGAGCACAGTCGGGGACACTTGGCCTTGATCGGTGCCCAGGGGGTTCCAGGGGCCTTTGGAGGCTGCTCCCGGACTCCACTGGCCCCCGCCACCCGCTGGGCTTCACGATACCGGATGTGGATTCAGGAATGATGATGTTTGCTCACCACGGAGGCCACACTGCGCACCGTGCACCTGTGAGGTCTCCAGAGCAAGGAAAGGCCCAGTCGCTGCTCGGGGCCCCAGGTGTGCACACAGGTTGTCCCCGACCATGGGTGGCTCCGAGACACTGTGTTCCAGCCACGGGGAGAAGAGAACAGAACACGCGCCACACCCTGCGCCACGTCCATCCCTCCTGAGCCCCACCCAGGGGAGCCACCCTCAGGGGAGGCAGCTGTCAGACCAGAGAGCACCGGGGTCCCCTGGGAAGGGAGGCCAGGAAGGGGCGTGGGGTGTGTTGCTCTGGCCCTGGAGCTGGGGGGAAGGCAAGGAGGCTTGGAGGAGGACCCCCAGCTCCCTCCAGCCAAAGGCGGGCAGCAGCGTGTCACTGAGACTGCAGAGTGATCATGTCACCCCCACACCCCCCATGGGTTGTTGTCCAGCACCCACAGAGGGCAGCCTGGCACGCAGTCCCCATGGGGCTGTGCACACAGGCGGGGTGCTGAGGAGGCCTCCATGAGTGTGGGGGATGGCCGTATGAGTGCTGGTGGCCTGGAGTAAGGGAGGGAATGAGTGTGTGGGAAAGGGTGTCAGATGCGTGTAGGGGGGTGTCTGCAAGTGCATGTGGGAAAATGTTCGGTGTGTGGGGGAGAGCACGTGTGTGTGAGGGTGTCAGGTGTGTGTGGGGGTGTCAGGTGCATGTGGAGGAGGGTGTCAGGTGTGCGTGAGGGTGTCAGGTGCATGTGGAGGAGGGTGTCAGGTGTGTGGGAGGGTGTCAGATGTGTGTGTCAGGTGTGTGTGAAGGTGTCAGGTGTGTGAGGGTGTCGTGTGTGTGTGGAGGAAGGTGTCAGGTGTGTGTGAGGGTGTCAGGTGTGTGTGTCAGGTGTGTGTGGAGGAAGGTGTCAGGTGTGTGTGAGGGTGTCAGGTGTGTGGGAGGGTGTCAGGTGTGTGAAGGTGTCAGGTGTGTGAGGGTGTCAGGTGTGTGTGTGTGTCAGGTGTATGTGAGGGTGTCAAGTGTGTGAAGGTGTCAGGTGCGTGAGGGTGTCAGGTGTGTGGGAGGGTGTCAGGTGCGTGTGGAGGAGGGTGTCAGGTGTATGTGAGGGTGTCAGGTGCATGTGGAGGAGGGTGTCAGGTGTGTGGGAGGGTGTCAGGTGTGTGTGAGGATGTCAGGTGCATGTGGAGGAGGGTGTCAGGTGTGTGAAGGTGTCAGGTGTGTGAGGGTGTCAGGTGTGTGGGAGGGTGTCAGGTGCGTGTGGAGGAGGGCGTCAGGTGTGTGAAGGTATCAGGTGTGTGAGGGTGTCAGGTGTGTGTGAGGGTGTCAGGTGCATGTGGAGGAGGGTGTCAGGTGTGTGTGAGGGTGTCAGGTGCATGTGGAGGAGGGTGTCAGGTGTGTGTGAGGGTGTCATGTGTGTGTGTGAGGGTGTCAGGTGTGTGTGTCAGGTGTATGTGAGGGTGTCAGGTGTGTGAAGGTGTCAGGTGTGTGAGGGTGTCAGGTGTGTGTGAGGGTGTCAGGTGTGTGTGAGGGTGTCAGGTGCATGTGGAGGAGGGTGTCAGGTGTGTGAGGGTGTCAGGTGTATGTGGAGGAGGGTGTCAGGTGCATGTGGAGGAGGGTGTCAGGTGTGTGAAGGTGTCAGGTGTGTGAGGGTGTCAGGTGCATGTGGAGGAGGGTGTCAGGTGTATGTGAGGGTGTCAGGTGCATGTGGAGGAGGGTGTCAGGTGTGTGGGAGGGTGTCAGGTGTGTGTGAGGATGTCAGGTGCATGTGGAGGAGGGTGTCAGGTGTGTGAAGGTGTCAGGTGTGTGAGGGTGTCAGGTGTGTGGGAGGGTGTCAGGTGCGTGTGGAGGAGGGTGTCAGGTGTGTGAAGGTGTCAGGTGTGTGAGGGTGTCAGGTGTGTGTGAGGGTGTCAGGTGCATGTGGAGGAGGGTGTCAGGTGTGTGTGAGGGTGTCAGGTGCATGTGGAGGAGGGTGTCAGGTGTGTGTGAGGGTGTCGTGTGTGTGTGTGAGGGTGTCAGGTGTGTGTGTGTCAGGTGTATGTGAGGGTGTCAGGTGTGTGAAGGTGTCAGGTGTGTGAGGGTGTCAGGTGTGTGTGAGGGTGTCAGGTGCATGTGGAGGAGGGTGTCAGGTGTGTGTGAGGATGTCAGGTGCATGTGGAGGAGGGTGTCAAGTGTGTGAAGGTGTCAGGTGTGTGAGGGTGTCAGGTGTGTGTGAGGGTGTCAGGTGCATGTGGAGGAGGGTGTCAAGTGTGTTGGAAGGTATCAGGTGCCTGTGGGAAGGTGTTAGGTGCGTGGGGGAGGGTCTTGGGTTCGTGTGGGAGGGTGTCAGGTGTGTGAGCGTGTCCTCCTGTTTGTGAACCTGCCCAGGGCTGTGAGCGTGTTTTTGCAGCTCTCCTGTGGGGCGGGTGCGTCTCTTCTCCTCATTGGGAAAGCCCCTCATGTGGGCTCCACAGCCCGCTTGCACTGGGGATCTGGGAGCAAGCCAGGCCTTGTGGCGTCCGCGCTGGCGGGGGCCCCGAGGCAGGAGCCCAGAGCTGTCCTTCCCTTCTGCCCTCGGAGGGGCTGGCTCCAGTAGCCCGCAGGCAGGGCGGGCAGGGCGGGCAGGGCTGCACAGCCTCCCCCGTGGGCGCCCAGCCTTTTCTCTCCTCCCTGGCCGATGACTCCCTGCGCTTGCTCCAGCCTCACAGACCTCAGCCCCACCTGCCTCAGTGTGCGCGGGGGACACTCGGCCACAGCTGTGTGGAGCTCCCTGCTCTGCTGTCTTGCTGCAGCCTCAGCTGCAGGTGGCTTCTTCATGGAGACCCCCACGCCCACCGGGCTGATCCACTGCCCTCCTCACCAGGGACCCTGCTCCCTCCAGACTTCTGCCGCAGGAAGGCGGGGACTCAGCGCCCACAGCGCTCCTAGAAATAAGTGCAGGAGCCGGCCCGGGCTTCCAGTTTTGTCTGGGCCTGGGTTCAAATCCAAGGGTCCCTGTTGGAGGCAGTTTCTGGAAAGCAGAAGGCCAGCCGGCGCACAGCTGATTCACCACTGCTGGCCTCTGGACCCCTGTGCCTGGGCGGGCCCTGGGGTGGCCGGTGGTGGTGGAGTGCAGAGTACTCACCATGCCCCCAGGCACCCCGGAGTGGGGGGGCAGCCGCAGCCCCCTGGCCTGGTGACTGACACAACTCCCCCACCCCGGCTCCTCCTGCTGCCAGGACTTCCGCCCCCTCCCCAGCCCCGGCCCTCCTCCCCTGAGAGCCCCTCCCTCCTGCCACTGCCCCTGCGGGGTCCGTGTTCCCTAGCCAACCCAAGGAGACCAGAGGCTTCGGGAGACCCTGGGAATGCAGGTAGGGTGGGATTTCAGCAGAGACACAGGCCCCGGAGCCCACAGCTTCAGCAGGAAACGGGGCTGTGGACACCAGGCGCTCTCCCACCAGACTTCTGCCGAAGGAAGGCCACCAGGTCACTCCCTCCCCCTTCCAGGCGTCTGCTTGTCTAGGGTGGGAGAAGCGGACAGTTAATTAAAAAGCAGCTAATAGCGGCCCTGGGGTCGGCGGCGCGGGTGCTGGGCATATTGGCCCATGGATCACTGTCCTGCAAGAGCTGCCCACGCCCGCCCCAAGGCTCAGCTCGCCGGCTGCCCCCACACCCGGAAAGGAATTTAATTCATTCAAGCTATGTTTAATAAAGAGGGCTCACAGACGCTCACGAAGTTGAAGCCTTTTTTAAGAATGGAATTAAACTCTCCTGGTCCTCGGCAAGCCAGACAGAGACCCTGGCTGGGCTGGACACTGAGCCCTCCTGGGTAGTGGGCGACTTCCCACATGCTGGCTGGGGCCACCCTCTTCCAGCTGCAGGTCCTTACTCATCCGGGTCCAGGGGCCTCCGGTCCTGCTGCCCGCACCCTCTGGGACTCACCTGTGGAGCCAGCCCACGCCAAGGGTGGCTTGTGTCGGCTCTGCCTCCCGCTGGACCCTGAGGACACGAATCGGCTGTCTCCTGCGGGCCCCCAGGCTCCGTGCTGGGTCCCAGGGCACAGGCGGGTGACTCTGGCCCTGCTGCGGGCCGGGGAGGATTCTGAGCAGCTGGGCAGGAGGGAGCTCTGAGCAGGAACACAGAGAATGCGCTGGAAGGGCCTTGGGTGAGCCTCCCCCGGGGCGTGACGGCCTCTGCTATGGTCCCCACCCCACACTGAGGCCAGGCCAGGGCCTTGCAGAAGCCAAAACTCACACGCTCAGGAGGAAATGTAACAGTTGAAACCCAGAAGGGGCCATTCCCTTAGGGGCTGTGGCCAGGGGACAGCTCCTGCCCTGCCCCGCCCCAACCCTCCCCCTAAGCCTGCCCTGGCCTAGAGTGTGCGGCACTGGGAGGGGGCCAGGAGGAGGGATGTCAGGTGGGGGGGCAGGGAGACCTGGAAGGATAGCCTCAAAAACAGCTGGACAGAGCCCAGTGCAGGGGGAGCCGCCGAGACCTCGGGGGAGGAGGCCTGGCCGGAGCGAGAGGGAGGGAGGTGTCCGTGGAGGTGACCGATGAGGAGGTCCCTGAGTGGCCAGGCAGACTCAGCAGGGGCTCCCAGAGTGGACGAGTGGCCGTGGCCAAGGTCTGTTTTGGAGGCGGGAGGACAGGACAAGCTGCGTGCCCGCGAGTGTGGTGGCCACTCTCATCTGTAAAAGGAAGCGTGGTCCCTGCCTCACAGAGTGCAGAGGACGCCAGGAGGAGCCTCGTGCAGCCTCAGCCCCCCGGGGCATTTCCCGTCCAGCCTCTTCAGCTCAGCCACCCTGCATCGGCCGGCACCCGGCTCTGCTCCCCGAGACTCTCGCCCTGGCTTCCAGGCTGCTTCCCTGTCTCCCCAGGACCCATCCTGCAAATGTGGGCACCTGGTGCTGCCATGGCCCCTCCCTGCCCTGCACTATCCCTGGGTGGCCTCTTCCACACACTGAGGACCCCAAGCGAACACCTCCAGCCCCGCTGGCTCTTCTGAGTTTCAGGACCCCCCCTGCTGCCCCTCCCCCCACGTCAGTGTCCCCCACCGCCCCATTGTCACAGACCCTTTGGTCTCTGTCATTGGCATCTTTCTGGAATCCCCCCATCTGCTCCCACAGCCCCCTGGGGCCCGGTCCCTGCACCTGCCACGGCCTCTGCGCAGCCCCACCCACCCCACCCCACCTCCCACCCCATGCCAGCTCTTTTCCCAGCTCAGAGCCTGGGGCCCCCAGTTTGCTCCCAGCACAGCAGGCCGGCCTCCCTGCCTTGGCTCGAGCTCTGGAGAGCCATGCCATTCACTCCTGGACCCCACAGCCCAGGACAGGACCCTGCATGTGGGGCCCTTTCGTGCCCGCCCACTGAACAGCGATCAAGGGTCCTGAGGAGGCCTGTGTGGTCAAGAGACTCCATGCGTGGCCTCTGAGTGCCACCCGGGACCAGGGACAAGGATGTGGGTAGCCACTGAGTGGGCACTGGGGAGAGGAGTCCAGTGCATCACAGGGAGTTACCTCACCTTCCATGGAAGCTGAAGGTGGAGTGGGGAAGGCAGAGGTCCCCAGGTGGGTGGGAGAACCCTTTCTGATCCTCTCCTGGCAGACCCCAGGCCCAGGGCCACACCCCGTTTGGGGGCTCCTGTCTCGGCTTCAGAGCTACAGTCTGAGACCTTGACCTCATGGCCCACTCTGGAATCCACTCACCCACCCACACACACACAGAGTCAGCCCCGGGACCCAGGGTGGCCGCAGCCCTTGAGGACGGCCGCCAGCACGTGAGAAGGGGGCTCGGCCTGGGCTATGCTCGGGAGCAGCTCGAGTCCGCCCCTCCAGGGGCCTGCAAGTTCATTTGCTGGTCTTATACCTGGCAGCCCTGAGCACTGAGCCTTGATGAGGCTAAGGAGATCTGTGAGGAAGACCCTATTGATTTTAATTACCCAGAAACAGCCCACAGGGACAAAGGACTTTGGCTGTTTATTTAGCCAGGCTGTGCTGCGCTATTGTGGAAGGAGAGATCAAATCAGCTGCTCTCATTATAACTATAATAATAAGGCCAAAACGCTGCTCGGGGCTCAGGGCGTTTATTTTTAAAGCAATAACCTCACTGCCCCACCCCTCACGCCCCTCCGGAGCAGGCTTGAACAACCAGGAGCAATTACATGCTGTCGATATTAATTCAATTAAATCCAGGTTATTTATTGGGTATTATGGAAAAGGATTCTCTGGCCTTACGGAGACGGGGTGTGACTGAGGGAGTGAGCAGGGTACAGAAGCCTCAGGCAGAATTGATTGTGGGCGCAGGCCGGAAAATCCGTGCATCCCCAGGAGGAAGGTAGCGTGGGGCGCCGTGGGGGCTGCCTGGGTGGCACTTCTTCTGGGACTGGGACGGAGGAAGATCACAGGGTGTTAAGAGTGTTTGATCTCTTCTGCAAAGTGGCCTTGTAGAAGACTGAGGGGCTTTCAGCAAGTCATCCAGGCTTCTCCTGGTCTTTGGCTTTGCAGCTGAAAATTGGTTTTGGGTGATGATGATGATGCTGCTGACAGTCATGGTGATGATAAAGATGACGAAGGAGATAATGAAGGCGTTGACGGCAGTGACAGCAATGATGATAGTGATGGTGGTGGCGGATTACTGTAAAGATGAAGAAGATCGTCATTGGGTCAAAAACAGTGACAGTGGTGATGATGATGGCGGTGGTGACGATAATGATGGTGATGGTGAGGATGACCATGATGATAGTGATGCTGCTGCTGATGGTGGTGATGGTGGGGGTGATGATGATGATGGCGGTGATGATGATGGTGACGGTGATGATGGTGGTAATGATGATGATGCTGATGGTGATGGTGGTGCTGATGATGGTGATGGTGATGATGGTGGTAATGATGATGATGGTGATGGTGATGATGGTGGTAATGATGATGGTGATGGTGGTGCTGATGATGGTGATGGTGATGATGGTGGTAATGATGATGATGGTGCTGGTGATGGTGGTGCTGATGATGGTGATGGTGATGATGGTGGTAATGATGATGATGGTGATGGTGATGATGGTGGTGATGATGATGATAGTTTGGTGATGATGGTGGTGATGATGGTGATAGTGTGGTGATGGTGATGGTGACAGTGATGATGATGACAGTGTGGTGATGGGGATGGTGATGATGATGACAGCGTGGTGATGGTGATGGTGATAATGACAGTGTGATGGTGATAGTGATGATGATGATAGTTTGGTGATGGTGATGGTGATGATGATGACAGTGTGGTGATGGTGATGGTGATGATGATGATGACAGTGTGGTGATGGTGATGGTGATGATGATGACAGTGTGGTGATGGTGACGGTGATGATAATGACAGTGTGGTGATGGTGATGGTGATGATGATGATGACAGTGTGGTGATGGTGACGGTGATGATGATGACAGTGTGGTGATGGTGATGGTGATGATGATGACAGCGTGGTGATGGTGATAATGATAGTGTGATGGTGATAGTGATGATGATGATAGTTTGGTGATGGTGATGATGATGACAGTGTGGTGAAGGTGATGATGATGATGATGACAGTGTGGTGATGGTGATGGTGATGATGATGATGACAGTGTGGTGATGGTGATGGTGATGATGATGACAGTGTGGTGATGGTGACGGTGATGATGATGACAGTGTGGTGATGGTGATGGTGATGATGATGATGACAGTGTGGTGACGGTGATGGTGATGATGATGACAGTGTGGTGATGGTGATGGTGATGATGATGACAGTGTGGTGATGGTGATGGTGATGATGATGATGACAGTATGGTGATGGTGATGATGATGATGATGACAGTGTGGTGATGGTGACGGTGATGATGATGATGACAGTGTGGTGATGGTGATGATGATGATGATGACAGTGTGGTGATGGTGATGGTGATGATGACGACAGTGTGGTGATGGTGATGGTGATGATGATGATGACAGCGTGGTGATGGTGATGATGATGATGATGACAGTGTGGTGATGGTGACGGTGATGATGATGATGACAATGTGGTGATGGTGACGATGATGATGATGATGACAGTGTGGTGATGGTGATGGTGATGGTGATGGTGATGATGATGACAGTGTGGTGATGGTGATGGTGATGATGATGAGAGTGTGGTGATGGTGACGGTGATGATGATGATGACAGTGTGGTGATGGTGACGGTGATGATGATGATGACAGTGTGGTGATGGTGACGGTGATGATGATGATGACAGTGTGGTGATGGTGACGGTGATGATGATGATGACAGTGTGGTGATGGTGACGGTGATGATGATGATGACAGTGTGGTGATGGTGATGGTGATGATGATGATGACAGTGTGGTGATGGTGATGATGATGATGACAGTGTGGTGATGGTGATGGTGATGATGATGACAGTGTGGTGATGGTGACGGTGATGATGATGATCACAGTGTGGTGATGGTGATGGTGATGATGATGACAGTGTGGTGATGGTGATGGTGATGATGATGATGACAGTGTGGTGATGGTGATGATGATGATGACAGTGTGGTGATGGTGACGGTGATGATGATGATGACAGTGTGGTGATGGTGATGGTGATGATGATGACAGTGTGGTGATGGTGATGATGATGAGAGTGTGGTGATGGTGATGGTGATGATGATGATGACAGTGTGGTGATGGTGACGGTGATGATGATGATGACAGTGTGGTGATGGTGACGGTGATGATGATGACAGTGTGGTGATGGTGATGGTGATGATGATGACAGTGTGGTGATGGTGATGGTGATGATGATGATGATATCAGTGTGGTGATGGTGACGGTGATGATGATGGTGATGGTGATGATGGTGGTAATGATGATGATGGTGATGGTGATGGTGGTGCTGATGATGGTGATGGTGATGATGGTGGTAATGATGATGATGGTGATGGTGATGATGGTGGTAATGATGATGGTGATGGTGGTGCTGATGATGGTGATGGTGATGATGGTGGTAATGATGATGATGGTGATGGTGATGATGGTGGTGATGATGGTGATAGTTTGGTGATGGTGATGGTGATAGTGATGATGACAGTGTGGTGATGGTGATGGTGATGATGATGACAGCGTGGTGATGATGATGGTGATAATGATAGTGTGATGGTGATAGTGATGATGATGACAGCGTGGTGATGGTGATAATGATAGTGTGATGGTGATAGTGATGATGATGACAGCGTGGTGATGGTGATAATGATAGTGTGATGGTGATAGTTATGATGATGATAGTTTGGTGATGGTGATGGTGATGGTGATGATGATGACAGCGTGGTGATGGTGATGGTGATAATGATAGTGTGATGGTGATAGTGATGATGATGATAGTTTGGTGATGGTGATGGTGATGGTGATGATGATGACAGTGTGGTGATGGTGATGGTGATGGTGATGATGATGACAGTGTGGTGATGGTGATGGTGATGATGATGACAGCGTGGTGATGGTGATGATGATAGTGTGATGGTGATAGTGATGATGATGATAGTTTGGTGATGGTGATGATGATGATGATGACAGTGTGGTGATGGTGATGGTGATGATGATGACAGTGTGGTGATGATGATGGTGATGATGATGATGATGACAGTGTGGTGATCGTGATGGTGATGATGATGATGACAGTGTGGTGATGGTGACGGTGATGATGATGATGACAGTGTGGTGATGGTGATGGTGATGATGATGACAGTGTGGTGATGGTGATGGTGATGATGATGATGACAGTGTGGTGATGGTGATGGTGATGATGATGATGACAGTGTGGTGATGGTGATGATGATGATGATGACAGTGTGGTGATGGTGATGGTGATGATGATGATGACAGTGTGGTGATGGTGACGATGATGATGATGATGACAGTGTGGTGATGGTGATGGTGATGGTGATGATGATGACAGTGTGGTGATGGTGATGGTGATGATGATGAGAGTGTGGTGATGGTGATGGTGATGATGATGACAGTGTGGTGATGGTGACGGTGATGATGATGATGACAGTGTGGTGATGCTGACAGTGATGATGATGATGACAGTGTGGTGATGGTGATGGTGATGATGTGGCAGTGTGGTGATGGTGATGGTGATGATGATGACAGTGTGGTGATGGTGACGGTGATGATGATGATGACAGTGTGGTGATGGTGACGGTGATGATGATGATGACAGTGTGGTGATGGTGATGGTGATGATGATGACAGTGTGGTGATGGTGATGGTGATGATGATGATGATGACAGTGTGGTGATCGTGATGGTGATGATGATGATGACAGTGTGGTGATGGTGACGGTGATGATGACGGTGATGGTGATGATGGTGGTAATGATGATGATGGTGATGGTGATGGTGGTGCTGATGATGGTGATGGTGATGATGGTGGTAATGATGATGATGGTGATGGTGATGATGGTGGTAATGATGATGGTGATGGTGGTGCTGATGATGGTGATGGTGATGATGGTGGTAATGATGATGATGGTGATGGTGATGATGGTGGTGATGATGATGATAGTTTGGTGATGGTGATGGTGATAGTGATGATGATGATAGTGTGGTAATGATGGTGGTGATGATGGTGATAGTGTGGTGATGGTGATGGTGATAGTGATGATGATGACAGTGTGGTGATGGTGATGGTGATGATGATGACAGCGTGGTGATGATGATGGTGATAATGATAGTGTGATGGTGATAGTGATAATGATAGTGTGATGGTGATAGTGATGATGATGATAGTTTGGTGATGGTGATGGTGATGATGATGATGACAGTGTGGTGATGGTGATGGTGATGATGATGACAGTGTGGTGATGGTGATGGTGATGATGATGACAGCGTGGTGATGGTGATAATGATAGTGTGATGGTGATAGTGATGATGATGATAGTTTGGTGATGGTGATGATGATGACAGTGTGGTGAAGGTGATGATGATGATGATGACAGTGTGGTGATGGTGATGGTGATGATGATGATGACAGTGTGGTGATGGTGATGGTGATGATGATGACAGTGTGGTGATGGTGACGGTGATGATGATGACAGTGTGGTGATGGTGACGGTGATGATGATGATGACAGTGTGGTGACGGTGATGGTGATGATGATGACAGTGTGGTGATGGTGATGGTGATGGTGATGATGATGACAGTGTGGTGATGGTGATGGTGATGATGATGATGACAGTATGGTGATGGTGATGATGATGATGATGACAGTGTGGTGATGGTGATGATGATGATGATGACAGTGTGGTGATGGTGACGGTGATGATGATGATGACAGTGTGGTGATGGTGATGATGATGATGATGACAGTGTGGTGATGGTGATGGTGATGATGACGACAGTGTGGTGATGGTGATGGTGATGCTGATGATGATGACAGTGTGGTGATGGTGATGGTGATGATGATGATGACAGTGTGGTGATGGTGATGGTGATGCTGATGATGATGACAGTGTGGTGATGGTGATGGTGATGATGATGTTGACAGTGTGGTGATGGTGATGGTGATGATGATGACAGTGTGGTGATGGTGACAGTGATGATGATGATGACAGTGTGGTGATGGTGATGGTGATGATGATGACAGTGTGGTGATGGTGATGGTGATGGTGATGATGATGACAGTGTGGTGATGGTGACGGTGATGATGATGATGACAGTGTGGTGATGGTGATGGTGATGATGATGACAGTGTGGTGATGGTGATGGTGATGATGATGATGACAGTGTGGTGATGGTGACGGTGATGATGATGATGACAGTGTGGTGATGGTGATGATGATGACAGTGTGGTGATGGTGATGGTGATGATGATGATGACTGTGGTGATGGTGATGGTGATGATGATGACAGTGTGGTGATGGTGATGGTGATGATGATGACAGTGTGGTGATGGTGATGGTGATGATGATGATGACAGTGTGGTGATGGTGATGGTGATGATGATGATGACAGTGTGGTGATGGTGATGATGATGATGACAGTGTGGTGATGGTGATGATGATGATGATGACAGTGTGGTGATGGTGACGGTGATGATGATGATGACAGTGCGGTGATGGTGATGGTGATGATGATGACAGTGTGGTGATGGTGATGGTGATGATGATGATGACAGTGTGGTGATGGTGATGGTGATGATGATGATGACAGTGTGGTGATGGTGATGTTGATGATGATGATGACAGTGTGGTTCTGGTGATGGTGATGATGATGACAGTGTG